>NC_138774.1:29701956-30301956 GCF_965119305.1 Pelophylax lessonae
TATCCACAAAAGAAATGTTACATTGTATTTAAATTCCTAAGTTCAGAGGAGAACATTTTCACACTGATACATTGTATACTTTTCACTTCATGGCCAGTGCAGAGTTCCTCCAATTGTCATTTTGTACATTTCTATAGACCAGGTGATAAATAAGGAATGTGTGGTAACATGCACAAATCCCGAATATTGCTGCACCCCTTGGTATCTTTATGGAAGCATTAAAATGACATCACAGGTATGACAGGAACATTAAAAGGTGACGTGTTTTGCGCTAAATTCAGCGCTTTCTCAAACTTTCAAAAAATTTTGTTTTCTTCCAACAATAGATTTTTCAGTGAATAGACTTTCCTGAATGTAAACCACTTAACCTCTTTACAACTGCCCGCCGCAGATGTACTGCGGCAGGCAGCCGCTCCCAGGCGAATCGCTGTACATGTACGGCGCTCGCTCTAGGGAGGCTAGGAGGCGAGCGCGCGCCGCCGGTGGCGTGCTCCCACTCCCGCTCGTCAGTGGGGAAGCCGATGCAGCGGGCAAGTGGCTCCGATTGTTGCCTGACACCCGCAATCGTTCCCCGCTGAGAGAGAAAGACAGTCGGCTGTTGTAAACACAGCTGATCGTTCTTCTCCCTGAAATGATCATAGAGCCCCTGTCATCCTTCTATATAGGATCAGATGTCTCTTTGGTCATTTCACAAGCCACGCCCCCACACAGTTAGAATCACTCCCCTAGCCTCACATTTAACCCCTTGATCACCCATAATGTTAGCCCCTTCCCTGCCAGTGTCATTATTACAGTAACATTACATATTTTTAGCACTGATTACTGTAGAAATGTCACTGGTCCCCCCAAAAGTGTCAAAAATGTTAGTCAGGGGTCCGATCTGTCCGCCGCAATGTCGCAAAGTCCCACAGATTGCCGCCATTACTAGTAAAAAACAAAAACAAAATAACAATAACAAATGACATAAATCTTTCCCGTAGTTAGTAGATGCCATAACTTTTGCGCAAACCGATCAAAATACGCTTATTGTGATTTTTTTTTTCACCAAAAATATGTAGCAGCAAACAAATTGGTCTAAAATGTTAAAAAATTCGGATTTTTACATTTTTTTTTTTTGCGAATGTCATATAAAAGAATGTGAAAAATATTGGTTTTTTTTTTCAAAATTGTCGCTCTTTTTTTGTTTATGGCGCAAAAAATAAAAATTGCACAGGTGATCAAATACCACCAAAAGAAAGATCTGTTTGTGGGTAAAAAAAAGACATCAATTTTATTTGGGTACAGCGTCGCATGACCGCGCAATTGTCCATTAAAATAATGCAGTGCCGAATCGCAAAATAGGGCCTGGTCAGGAAGGGGGCAAATCCTTCTGGTCTTAAAGTGGTTAAACTGTTAAAAATGTGTTTGTTCCAGAAATATTTTCCATCCTTATCCTTCAAATTTTCTCACCACTGCAGTCAAAAATGAATTTTGATTTGATCCACTAATGAAAATCGATCTTTTTGGAATAAAAAAGAAAATCAAACAAACATTCTTAAAATTCTTAACCACTTAAGCCCCAGAAGATTTTACCCCCTTCCTGACCAGGGCCTATTTTGCGATTCGGCACTGCCTAACTTTAACGGACAATTGCGCGGTCGTGCGACGCTGTACCTAAACGAATTTGACGTCCTTTTTTTCCCACAAACAGAGCTTTCTTTTGGTGGTATTTGATCACCTGTGCGATTTTTTGATCATGCGCTATAAACAAAAAAAAAGCGACAATTTTGCAAAAATAACAATATTTTTCACATTTCTTTTTATGAAATTCCCCCCCCCCAAAAAAGTGTAAAAATCAAAATGTTTTAGCATTTTAGGCCAGTTTGTTTTATGCTACCTATGTTTGGTAAAAAAAATCGCAAAAAGCGTATTTTGATTGGTTTGCGCAAAAGTTATTGCGTTTACTAACTAAGGGAAAGATTTTTGTCATTTTTGTTGTTTTTTTTTTTTAACGAGTCATGGCGGCGATCTGCAATTTTTTATTTTTTTTTGCGGGACTGCGACATTGCGGCGAACAGATCGGACCCTTGACTGATATTTTTGACACTTTTGGGGTTACCAGTGACATTACTACAGTAATCAGTGCTATACATATGTACTGTTACTGTAAAAATGACACTGGCAGGGAAGGAGTTAACTTTATTTGAGAGGGAGGGGTTAAGTGTGTCCCTAGGGGCGTGTTTCTTACTGTGATTGGATGTGGCTACTGGTGTAAGAACAGAGATCAACGGTCCTACATAGTAGAACCGTGTGATCTCCATTCTTACACAGGGGAGAATGACAGGCGGCTGTGTTTACAACTTATACTTTAACCACCTCCCACCCGGCCATTGTACATATACGGCCGAGTGGGAGTCTCGTCCTTCTGAATGGACATTCCAGAACGTCCTTCAGAAGGAGCGAGATTGCGCCGCCGCGTGCATGCGCAGCGGCGCGATCTCGATGTGCCTATGTCCCTCGGACACAGCGCAACAAGATGCGTCAGGAGGGCCCTGTGATTGGCCCTCCTGATCACATCACGGCTGTGTCCAATCACAGCCGTCATGCAATGTAAATACAGCCATTGTAAGGGCTTCGATCTCTTCTCCTCCCTGACAGATCCTGTCAGGGAGGAGAAGAAGAGGATCGATACTGAAGCTGGGGTGATCAGTGAGTATTTCTAAGTACTCACTGATCACAGGGGGGGTCTGTGCTGGTAATCAGAACATTGATTACCAGTGCAGCCCTGGGGGGGGTGGGGTGCCACTAGAGCCACCAGGGATGCCCACCCATGACCACCAGGGATGCCCACCATGGCCACCAGGGATGGCAAACAGCCTGCCAGTGGTGCCCTCCTATCAGTGCTGCCCACCAATGCCATATATCAGTGCTGCCCACCAGTGCCCGTTATTGCCATCCACCAGTGCCGCCCACCAGTGCCCAGTATTGCCCACCAGTGCTGCCTATCAGTGCCCATCAGTGCCCCCCATCAGTGCCCATCAGTGCCCCCCATCAGTGCCAATCAGTGCCGCCCATCAGTGCCGATCAGTGCCCATCAGTGCCGCCGATCAGTGCCCATCAGTGCTGCCTATCAGTGCCCATCAGCGCTGCCTATCAGTGCCCAACAATGCTACATATCAGTGCTATCAGTGCCACATATCAGTGCCCATCAGTGCTGCATATCAGTGCTACCTGTCAGTGCCCATCAGTGCTGCATATCAGTGCCACCCCATCAGTGCCACCCAATCAGTGTCTCCTCATCAGTGCCTGTCAGTGCGGCGTCATCAGTGCTCATCAGTGCAGGAAAAAACGTATCTATTCACAAAATTTTATAACCTAAACAAAAAACTTTTTTTTTTTTCAAACTTTTCTGTCTTTTTTTATTTCTGCACCAAAAAAGAAAAAACCTGGCAGTGATCAAATACCACCAAAAGAAACCTCTATTTGTGGGGAAAAAAATGACACAAATTTGGTTTAGGTACAGTGTTGCATGACCACGCAATTGTCATTCAAAATGCAACAGCGCTAAAAGATGAAAATTGGTCTGGGAAGGAAGGGGGTTTAAGTGCCCAGTATTGAGGTAGTTAAACAGGTTATCAATTATCCCCCCCTTCTTATTCTTATTGAAAAGGGAGGTCCCACCACATAACAAGCCACAACGAGGGATGGGGCGGGGGGCGGTCAGTTGTCCTGGAAAATCCTTCTCCTCACTGACCGAAAATTGTGGCAAAAGCCCCTTTTTTATAGGCAATCCCAGGCTTTCCAGAATTTTCCAAGGGTCAGGTGACGCAGTGGACCAATCCTGGGTCACCTTTCCCATACTCTGGAATATTCCTAAACCACCTGACTCCACTGACCAATTGGAAAAGGAGTACCTCATGTACCTTTCAGGGAAACTTGAAACTGCCACCTCCACAATCCCATGAGGAAAAGGGGGAGGGGGGCCTCAAAACAGACTTTCCCCCCTTTTTTCCTTACATTCCACTTCTTTGTTTCTCTTTTAGCAAGCAGCTGAGAACAGAAGGTATGTAATTACTTAGGCACCTTTCACACGGGGTGGATCCATTTTCACGGACTCCGTTTGCTCAGTGAAGATGAAGATCGCTCTGTTGATCCCCGCTGTGCAAAAGGATGACAGGTCTGTCTCCGCTCACTGTGCAGGGATGGACCTGACGGAGTCCCACTCTCCTCTATGGGGAGATTGGATGAAAATGGACAGCATGCCCGTTTCATCTGATCCCATCCAATCCGACCCACTGGAGGGATGGCAAACAAATCGCCATACGTCTGTTTTCAGCGGATCTTGTGGGATCGGATGCCAGGCGGGGGTCAGTGGACACATCCCTGCTGACATCCGCCTCCCCATAGAGTAGAATGGGTGGCCTGAGCAGGTCTGTCTGAAAAAGGGACAGGCGAACCTAATCGTATGAAAGGGGCCTTACAAAAAAGGGAAAAAAATGTTTTTTTTTGCTTATCTATACACGAATGTTTTACCTTTCATTTTTATATAAACTGAATGGATTGTTTTACAAGGTAATCATTTACAGTCACTTTTATTAGTAGTAGAGAGAGTTTAGTTTCATTTTTAAAAAGGACTTGGAGAATGCGGGCATCGATCCCGCTACCTCTCACATGCTAAGCGAGCGCTCTACCATTTGAGCTAATTCCCCTCCTTATAGCAGCATTCCAGCCACGGGGGTGAATTTTAGATAAAAATACCCCCGGGACAGTGAGGGCAGGGCCGGTGCTTCCACTAGGCAAACTAGGCAGCCGCCTAGGGCGCATTGCCACCTAGGGGCGCAGCCATGAGTCGGCACTCTCTCTCCATCATGAATGATCCTTGTGAGCTGAGGGGAGGGGCGGCCGTGGGGGAGGAAGAAGGGGCAGTGGAAGATGCCAGGTGTCTTGGGCAGTGCGGAACTACCAGGCCCTGGCTTTCCACCACTGTTAGGGGGCACAAAGAGGCAGGAAGTGAGTCCACCAGCATGTTGCCTGAATGATGATCCTCTTCAGCTGGAGCTGAGCGGCCTTAACCCCGGGCAGGAAGTGACTCTCTGCACTGAGCTGATGGGCAGCCGTTCATTTCCCTGGGTCGGTATTAAGCAGGGAGCTGAGGAGAGCTGACCCTTAGCCAGAGCTCGGCACTGGAGCGCGGAACCTTTACTGGAGCAGAAGCGATGAGGCACTGGAAGGGTCTGAGGAGGTTGGCGATGAAATAAGTGTGGAGCTCTCTGACTGCTGCTTTTCCCTCCACCAGGAGACAGTTGGAGCTGTGGTGAGCACTATGGTCCAGGAGAGGAGTGTCCTGGTAGAAGGAATCAGCAGGATCATAATGAAGGAGGGCAGAGTGCGGGCCACTCTCTTCATACCGCCCAGTGAGTGTGCCCAGAACAGGGGATCGGGGTCCCTGGGTGTTACATGGAGCATCCCTGGTATGAAAGGGAATCGGGGTCATCAGGTGTGCCATGGGGAATCTGAGTCACCAGGTGTGACATGGGGGATAGGGGTCACCGGGTGTAACAGGGGTTCGGGGTCACCAGGTGAGCCGTGAGGAATTGGGGTCCCTGGGTGTGCCATGGGGGAATGGGGTCCCCAGATGTGACATAGAGAAACATTAGGGTCCCCAGGTGTGACATGGAGGAACATCAGGGTCCCCAGGTGTGACATGGAGGAACATCAGGGTCTGACATAGAGGAACATTGGGGTCACTGGGTATGACAGCATGACATGGAGGAACACGGGGGTCCCTGGGTGTGACATGGAGGAACATTGGGGTCAGTGGATATGACAGCATGACATGGAGGAATATGGGGATATGGGGGTCACTAGGTATAAGAGCATAACATGGAGGAAGCATCAGATCAGGGTCACTGGGTATGACATAGGGGAGTTTTTAACCATTTCCCTTTTTTTTTCTTTTTTTTTGGGGGGGGGGCACAAGTAGCTGGTCTTGCCTAGGGCGTAAAATAGTCTAGCACTAGCCCTGAGTGAGAGCTAGTGCATTCCACAATGGATAGCCTCTGTACGGTCCCGGGTCGCACTTACCTTTTAGAAGAAATACTTACCTTGAAAATTTCTTCTCCAGCACTGCCATCTCGGATGTGGGCAGCTGAAGCCAGCGCGTCCTCTTCTGCGTCCTCTTCCGTGTCCTCTTCTCCCAGAATGCGCCGGCACCGGCCCCGCTCATCACTTCCGGGCGGGCGCGTAATCCCTCCACAGCTTCTGGGCATGCCCAGAAGCTGTTTAGCAGGGAACGAGGTGCCCGCACCGGAACTGACGTCGGGGCCGGTGCAGGTGCATTGATTCCTGGGAGCGATGACGTTCAGCTCCCAGGAATCAATGCAAGGAGGAAGTGATGGCGCGGCCGCAGAGGGAGGAAGTGGAAGAAAGGTGAGTATATTTTCTTCAATAACAAGGTAAGTAAACAAAAAAAAAAATGGTAACTATCCATTTGTTTTTCAGGTGACCAAGAGCAAGCGGATGGCCCAAAATCGTTTATGTCGATTTTGTGGCCGGAACTCTGCTTTAACTGCCTGCTGACCAGCCGCTATAGTTTTACTGCAGCAGGTCAGCTCTATTATGCAAAATGATGTACCTGTATTATTGCACTTTGTGTAGTAGATAGTGGGGGAGCGTGTGCGTGCTGATTGGCCAGAGGGGAAGCCAATCAGCGTTTCCTGTATACGCGATGTCTGCCGGCCACCCGCGATCGCTCCCCATGGAGACCGAAGGCCAGTTTCATTCGTATAGTAACAGTGCATATTTTTAGCACTGATTACTGTAGTAATGTCACTGGTCCACCTCGAAAGTGGCAGTTAGGGGTCCGATCTGTCTGCCACAATGTCGCAGTCCCGCTAAAAATCGCAAATCGCCGCCATTACTAGTAAAAAAATGAATAAATAAAAATGAACATAAATCTTTCCCCTTGTTTGTAGACGCAATAACTTTTGCGCAAAACAATCAATATACTCTTATTGGGATTTTTTTTTTTATACCAAAAATATGTTGCAGAATAAATATTGGCCTAAACTGAAGAAAAAATTTGATTTTACATTTTATTTTATTATTATTTTTGGCTGTGTTTTATAGAAGTAAAAAAAAAATGTCGTTTTTTTTGTTTATAGCGCAAAATATAAAAACCGCAGAGGTGATCAAATACCACCAAAAGAGCTCTATTTGTGGGGGGGGGGGGGAAGGACATCATATTTATTTGGGCAAAGCGTTGCACAATTGTGCAACTGTCAGTTAAAATAACGCAGTGTTGTCCAAAAAAAAAAAAAATAACGCAGTGTTGTATCGCAAAAAATGGCCCGGTCATTGGGGGGGGGGGAAATCTTCTGCTCCTTAAAGCGGAGTTCCAGCCGAAAACACTTTTTTAAACTAAAAATACCCCCTTAATACTAACAAATGACCAATTACATTAACACTATCCTCACATTACAGTACAGTACAGTTTTTAATTGTTGATAATTTCTTACCTTTAAAATTGATTACAGAGAGCGGCCATCTCCGGTGTGGGCGTCTGAAGCCACTGTGTCCACCACGGTGTCCTTCTTCCTGATTTCTGGCTACGCAGAATGCTGCTCACAATCTCGTGCATGCAATCAGAGAAGCGGCCGGCCATGCCCATTGCCTCCTGGGATTGATGACACACATCTCCCAGGATGCAATGCGAAACCAGGGCCGCGGCCGCAGAAGGAGGAAGTCGGACAAAGATTCCTCTAAAATAAGGTAAGTGACCCCAAAAAAATAAAATATTGCCCAATTATTTTTAAAAAAGCATATGCCTAATCGAATCTGTTTAGTTGAAAAAGAGGGTGGAACTCCGCTTTAAGTGCTTAAAGAGGCTCTTCAGTCATTTTTTCATCTATCTATCTATTAAATCCTCTGCTCTTGTTGTTTTAACTTTGGATAGTAAAACATTTTTTTTTTCTGCCAGTAAATCCCATTTACAGCCCACTTCCTCTTTCTTGGCTGGTCATTAGTCTAGGCCAGTGATTGCAAACCTTGGCACCCCAGATGTTTTGGAAATACATTTCCCATGATGCTCATGCACGCTGTAGTGTAGTTGAGCATCATAGGAAATGTAGTTCCAAAACATCTGGGGTGCCAAGTGTGCTAGGCTAATGCCATCATACACAGCTCTCTCTCTCTAACTCTTATGAGAGTTTTCCAGCAAGGGAGGAGGGGTGTGTCAAAGGAGAACCAATGAGAGCTGGAGGTGGCTGGATGAGGGCAGAGATAACAGGAGACTGCAGAGATCCATGAGTATTCATGAAGAGAGAAGAAATGTGCTGGCAAGCAGTGGGGTGATTGTGTCTGTCTGTATATATGTGTGTATGTGTGTATATATATATATATATATATATATATATATATATATATATATATACATACAGGGCTTTTTTTCAGCGGGAACGCGGGGGAACGCAGTTCCGGCACCTCCAGAACTGAATGTATGTAATGTATGTTGCTGGGGGTCAGTTGTTGCTGGGAGGGAGGTACTGTAGAGGAAGGGGTCTATTGATGCTGGCTACTGAGGAACCTTTTGTTGCTGGAAGGGATCTATTTTGGCAGGGGGGGGGTCTATTGTTGCTGGTAGGGATCTATTTTTCGTGGGGGTGAATCTTATGTTGCAGGGGGTCAATTGTTTCTGGCAGGGATGTACTGTTGAGGGAGGGGTATTTGTTGCTGGCTGCTAATGTTGGCTGTTGGGAGTCTATTGTTGCTGGGTTGGATCTATTGTCGTTGGAGTGTCCATTGTTGCTAGATCTATTTTACTGTCTTTTTTGTTATCATTAACAAATTCCATACAAAATACTTAGCACCACAAAATAATACTTGGGTCTAAATTCTCTAAAAGGGGTGGTATTGGGAGATGGGTAAGGGGTGGAACCAAGGAACGGTTCTTGGAGGTGGGTAAGGGGCAAATGCAAAGGGTGACTTAAAAGAGAAGAGTTCCTGAACCTATTCTCTGAGAAAAAAAGCCCTGTATATATGTAACGGGGTTTTGAGGGCCCCCCCTAGTGTCTTTGGGGTCCCTAAACCTAGTTAACTCACTATGCCTGACATGTCCTTTCTCTGGCTGAGCATGTGGTAACTTCTAGAAGTCTTCCATGACCTCCTTCCTCAGAGCTGTGCAGGAAGTCCTCCCAGGACATTAATAGGTGAAAATCCTGAGCAGAAGGATAAGAAGAAAAGCCAGAGCTGGTGTCTATCTCCCTCAGTCTTTTCTCATACACCACTTCCTGGTCACACTGTGATGATGCCACAATCATGTGACTGAAAAAGCTAAGTCCTGTGATCAATGCTGAATGTTTAATTAACAGCATACTGAGTCCATCTCCCATCTACTGGGCATTTCAGATAATACAGCCTGTGTAACTCTACAGGGCTACATATATATATATATATACAGTATATATATATATGTGTGTGTGTGTGTCTTTGTGCCTCTGTGTGTCTGTGTAAATCCAGGAAGTAAACATTCAGCAGCTTCAGCTGCCCATAGTTAAAATGGCTGCAGCCAGACTTAGTGGAGGGAGATTTCTACAGCATATTTGGAAAGTGCATAATCACAGTATATATTAAATAATATGCAAAGTGGCTGGAGGGAAACTTCAGAATGGCAAAGATGTTTTTATTACAAATTATGTGAGCACGATGCATTTCCTCTTGAATTACTGCATGCATTTATTTATTTATTTCCTTTAGTGAACTGACTTCAATGCCTTTCTATGTGTTATTTTCCAACCGTTTTTAGGGTTTTCTTTAGATACTGCACATGAGCAATAGTGAATTGACATTTTCGTTATCGCATGCGTTAAGTGATCACGTGACCGACATAACGCATGCGAGAAGCTTTAGGCCCCGTTCACACTGGGGCGATGCTACTTTGCCGGGCGACCTCACAGACTTCATAACATTGAAGTCTATGCAGGTCGCTCCGGGTCGCCCCAAAGAAGTTCCGGACCCTTTTTCTAAGTCGGAGCAACTTGTGTCGCTCCTATTAGAACGGGTCCATAGCTTCTGTATGGCAGGCGACCTACGGCGACCTGTCAGGTGACCAGGTTGCCTGACAGGTCGCCCCAGTGTGAACGGGGGCTTAGTGAATTGTTCCCTCTGTGCGCTTTTATTCACAAAACGAGCTCCCACCGGTGAAATGTTACAATTTATTTACATTCCTAAATTCAGAGGAGAACATTTTCACACTGATACATTGCATACTTTTCACTTCATGGCCAGTGCAGAGTTCCTCCAATTGTTATTTTGTACATTTCTATAGACCAGGTGATAAATAAGGAATGTGTGGTAACATGCACAAATCCTGAATATTGCTGCACTCCTTGGTATCTTTATTGAAGCATTAAAATGACATCACACGTATGACAGGAACATTAAAAGGTGACGTGTTTTGCGCTAAATTCAGAGCGTTCTCAAACTTTCAAAAAATTTTGTTTTCTTTCAACAATAGATTATTCAGTGAATAGACTTTCCTGAATGTAAACCACTTAAAGAGGAAGTAAAGTCATTAAAAAAAAAAAAAAAAAAACGAGAAAAAAAAAGCCCTGTAAAGAGAAAGGCATAATGAGCTAGTATGCATCGCATAATGAGCTAGTATGCATCGCATACTAGCTCATTATGAAGTACTTACCTTAAAACCTTAAAACGAAGCCCCCGCCGTGCTTCCCCCTCAGCGACAGGACAGGCGACATGCTTCCTGGTTCGCGTCCTCCGGTCATCTGATTGGCCGGAGTTGCGATTACATCACTCCCGCGCGTGCGCGCGGGAGCCGCCGTTCACGGCACTGGGCTCTGAAGGAACGACACAGGTGGCCGTTCCCTCAGAGCGCATGCGCTGATGATGTCATCGGCTGCATGCACTGTAAATATCTCCTAAACGGTACATGTTTAGGAGATATTTATAGCACCTATAGGTAAGCCTTAATATAGGCTTACCTATAGGTAAAAGTTTGTGAAGTGGCTTTACAACCTCTTTAAGGCCTCTTGCACACAAAACTCCTGTTTCAGCATCTCCTTTTGGCCTCTTGCACACAATACTCCTGTTTGAGCATCTACTTTTTTCCAGACCTTTTTTCTTGTATGTATTTGCGAGTATTTGCGAGTATTTGAGAGTATTCGCGTGTATTCGCGTGTATTGGCGAGTATTGAGGCTTAAATTACTGACCAAAAATGCAGATTTTTCTATTTTGTTCTTACTGAAGAATACACAGCGCTTGTTTAAGCGCCTGTGTGCATAGGCACATTACAATTAATGGGCTGTATTTTAGCTCAAAGAGCTGTACTGAGCATTTTTAAGCCGCAAGATGCCCAAACAGGAGTATCGTGTGCAAGAGGCCTTAACTGTTAAAAATGTGTTTGTTCCAGAAAAATGTTCCATCCTTATCCTTCAAATTTTCCCACCACTGCAGTCAAAATTTAATGTTGATTTGATCCACTAATGATTAGAAAATTGTTCTTTTTGGAATTAAAAAAAATAAACTAATAAAGTTGAACAAACATTCTTAACAAAATTCCACTAGTGTACAGCCAGCTTTGCAGGACAAGTTTACAAAATATTAAAAAAGAATAGCGCAACCATGCAAAAGAAATGACTATCAAATATGGAGACCATCCATAAATAAAAATGGGGATTTGGTTCCACCATATGGCCATAGCGTGCTCAAGCCCACCACTGCGTCAAAGTACCCCATTATCGGTGGGTCCTACACTATCCATAAAATAAACCTGTTTATTAATGTGTACATTTTTCTGGGATATTTATTCCACTTCTTTGTTTCTCTTTTGGTACTCTTTTAGCAAGCAGCTGAGAACAGAAGGTATGTAATTACTTTCACATGGGGCGGCTCAGTTTTCATGGACTCTGTTTGCTCAGTGGGGATCGCTCCATTGATCGCTCCGTTGATCGCTTTGTTTATCCCCGCTGAGCAGGAGAATGACAGCTTCATCTCCGCTCTCTGTGCAGAGGCAGACCAGTCAGAGTCCCCGCTTTCCTCTATGGGGAGATCGGATGAAAATGGACATCCGTTTTCATCCGATCCGACCCGCTGGACAGATGGCGAACATATGACCATAAGTCTGTTTTCAGCAGATCTTGTGGGATCGGATGCCAGGCGGGTGTCAGTGGACATATCCCTGCTGACATCCGCCTCCCCATAGAGTAAAATGGATGGCAGGATCGGGTCCACCTGAAAAATGGACAGGCGGACCCGATCGTGTGAAAGGAGTCTTACAAAAAAGGGAAAAAAAAGGTATTTAACCATTCGCCGACCGCTGCCCGACTATATACGGCGGCGGTCAGCCCCTCACAGGCAAAGTGACGTACCAGTACGTCACTAGCCTGTGAGCCAAAAGGGGGCGAGGGCACGCTGCCGGAGGCGCGCTCCCGCCCCCGCTCGTTCCCTAAGCAGCCCGCGCGTGTGACCGGCGGACCCGATGTCCGCCGGTCACTCGCGATAGTCGGATACAGCGGGAGAAAGGCAGGCGGCTAATGTAAACAAAGCCGCCTGTCTTTCTCCCCTGTGTAACAGCACAGATCATACGGTCCTGCTATGTAGGACCGTTAATCTCTGCTGTTACACACACAGCCACATCCAATCACAGTTAGAAGCACGCTCCTAGGGACACACTTAACCCCTCCCTCTCGAACAAAGTTAACCCCTTCCCTCCCAGTGTCATTTTTACAGTAACAGTGCATATGTATAGCACTGATTACTGTAGTAATGTCACTGGTACCCCCAAAAGTGTCAAAAATGTCAGTCAAGGGTCCAATCTGTCCGCTGCAATGTCGCAGTCCCGCAAAAAAAAATCGCAGATCGCCGCCATTACTCGTTAAAAAAAAAACAATAACAATGAAAAAAATCTTTCCCTTAGTTAGTAAACGCAATAACTTTTGCACAAACTGATCAAAATACGCTTTTTGCGATTTTTTTTTTTTTTTACCAAACTTATGTAGCAGAAAACAAATTGGCCTAAAATGTTAAAAAAAATTAGATTTTTACATTTTTTTAAGGGGGGGGGGGGATTTCATATAAAAAAAATGTGAAAAATATTGTTATTTTTGCAAAATTGTCAATTGTCGCTATATTTTTGTTTATAGCGCATGATCAAAAAATCGCACAGGTGATCAAATACCAGCAAAAGAAAGCTCTGTTGGTGGGAAAAAAGGACGTCAATTTCATTTGGGTATAGCATCGCACGACCGCGCAATTGTCAGTTAAAGTCACGCAGTTCCGAATCGCAAATAGGCCCTGGTCATGAAGGGGGTAAAATCTTCCGGGGCTTAAGTGGTTAATTTATTTTATTTTTTTTAAATCTGTACACAAATATTTTACCTTTCATTTCTAATATAAAATAAATGGATTGTTTTAACAAGGTAATTGTTTACAATCACTTTATTAGTAATAGAGAGAGTTTAGTTCCACTTTTTAAAAACACTTGGAGAATGCGGGCATCGATCCCGCTACCTCTCACATGCTAAGCGAGTGCTCTACCATTTGAGCTAATTCCCCTCTTGAAATTCTGGTGTTCAGCCGCTATCATTTTACTGTGGCTGGTCACCTCTATTACGGGAAACTACGTACTTGTACATTGCTTTTTGTAATATATAGTAGGGACTCATGCGTACTGATTGGCTGGAGGGAGAGCCAATCAGCAGTTCCGCTGAATGCGATATCCACCGGCCACTTGCGATCGCTCCCCATAGAGACAGAATGGCGGCCTGCTGATGTAAACAAGGCAGACCACTGTTCTGTCAGTGATGAACACAGGGATCCTGAAACCTAAAGCTAAAACCCAGTCTGATATTACCACCTAAAAAAACAGCCCATGTAGCTTTACTGCTGCAGGGCGGCCACTCTGCGCAGAATCATGTATATATATATATATATATATATATATATATGTGTGTGTGTGATTCTGCATTTCCGGGTAAGGGGTGCGCACACACACGCCTGTATGGCTGTGCTGTGATTCATCACAGCACATGCCAATCACCGGTTCCCGGTCAGTGATTGACTCCCGTTTGAGTCTCACAGAACACAGTTCTATGAGTGTAAACAACACAGAGCTGTGTTCAATAAGACAAGTGCAGTTCATTTCATTCCGATTAAATATTCAGACCAATTTTTCGTTATTCGGAGATTGGGATATATTCAAATAACTGAATTACGGTATAAACAATGTTTACTCAATGCTCTGAATAATGAAATTAAATTAGTCTGAATTTCAGGAATTCAAACTGAAATCTGAATCTAATTTTACATCGAATTCCATTCAAGCTGTAAACATATTTCTGAAATCAACAACGGTGTGTGTTATTAGAGTACCATTGCTTACTGCAACATTATATACATATATATAGATACATTTTATTTGCTGCTATCACTGCTATGTGATGCAGTCTTTTCTACTCTACATTACCACTTTAAGAACGGAAGGATTTGCCTCCTTCCTGACCAGGCCCTATTTTGCGATTCAGCACTGCGTCACTTTAACGAACAATTGCACGGTCGTGCAACGCTGTACCCAAATAAAATGGATGTCCTTTTTTTCCCACAAACAGAGCTTTCTTTTGGTGGTATTTGATCACCTGTGCAATTTTTATTTTTTGCGCTATAAAACAAAAAAGAGCGACAATTCTGGGAAAAAAACAATATTTTTCACATTCTGCTATATAACATTCTCAAAAAAAAAAAAATTTTTTATTAAAATTTTTTAACATTTTAGGCCAATTTGTTTTCTGTTACATATTTTTAGTAAAAAAAATCGCAATAAGCGTATTTTGATTGGTTTGCGCAAAAGTTATCGCGTCTACAACTGTGGGAAAGATTTATATAATTTTTTATTGTGTTTTTTTTTTTTTCTAGTAATGGCGACAATCTGCCATTTTTAGCAGGACTGCGACATTGTGGCGGACAGATCGAGCCCCTAACTGACATTTTTGACACTTTTGGGGGACCAGTGACATTATTACAGTAATCAGTGCTAAAAATATGCACTGTTACTGTAATAATGACATTGGTAGGGATGGGGTTAACATTATGGGTGATCAAGGGGTTAAATGTGAGCCTAGGGGAGGGATTCTAACTGTGGGGGGGCGTGGCTTCTGAAATGACAATAGAGACATGTGATCCTATATAGAAGGATCACAGGCGCTCTGTGATCATTCCAGGGAGAAGAATGGTCAGCTGTGTTTACAACAGCCGACCGTCCTTCTCTCTCAGCGGGGAACGGTCGTGGGTTTCAGGCGGCAATCAGAGCTGCCTGCTCGCTGCATTGCTTCCCCGCTGATGAGTGGGGGCGGGAGCGCGCCACCAGCGACCAGGGCCGCCATCAGGGGGGTACTACCGGTACTCCTGTATGGGGCCCGAGCACTCAGGGAGGCCCGGACAGCGGGAGGATCAGTGGGGAGGGGGATGAATGACAGAACGATGCATTGTGTGCTTCTTCCTCTGCAAGCTGAAAGCAGGTTTCTCCCCCTCTCCCTCTTGCCGGCTTTTAGTTGCTTGTCCCCACTCACACTCATAGTCGGGACAACAGAAATAGTAGCCTGTAGAAGTGGTGGAGAGGAAAGAGCCAGGAGGAGGTGCGCTGTGTGGTGCTCTGTGGGCTCTCCCCTCCTGTCAGAACAACACTCGTCCATGCAGCACAGGAGACAGGATCGCTCTTACATTGCATTAGACTGTACACACACACAGTTTGATTACCGCCCCCTACCTCCTCCACGGGCTGCTCATCTCCCAACAGCAGGAAATGTGGGTAGGGGGCGGTAATGTGTGTGTGTGTTTGTGTACAGTCCGATGCAATGTAAGAGCGATCCTGTCTCCTGTGCTGTATGGACGAGTGTTGTTTTGATAGGAGGGGAGAGCACAACACAGCGCACCTCCTCCTGGCTTTGCAGTGGTCTTCCCCTGGCTGGGAGGGGTGGAGCTTACAGTAAAATTGTGCCCAATGAGGGGAGAGGGGGAATAATAGTGGGGAAATAATTTATGCCTGGGATGTTTGTGCAGGAGGAGGGATTGGCAGCTCTCTATGCTAGGAAGTGTAATGGGGATTTGGGGGGGGGGGAATATGAGCTAGTAGGAGGGTTTAAGGGATTTGAGCCAGAAGGGAGAATTGGGGGGATGTTTGTGCTAAGAGGGGAGAGGGGGGGATGTGAATCTGTGGATGGATTGGGGGGTTGTGCCGGGAGTGAAGATGTGGGGGAATTGGTGCTCAGAGGAGGGATTGGAGGGATTTGTGCTGGGAGGGGGCGGTTGTTAGGAGGAGAGATTGGGGAAATTTGTGCTGGAAGAGGGGGATCCGTGCTAGGAGGAGAGATTGGGGGGAATTTGTGCTAGGATAGGGAGTTTGAGAAAAAAGAGGATGTGTACCACGAGTGTGATTTTTTGGAGTGAGGAGATTTCTGATAAGAGGGGGAATTGGGGTGGGATTTGAGCTGGGAGGTGGGATTGGGGTGCAAAGATTTGTGCTGGGAAGGGGAATATTTGCATTTTTGTTTTGGGAGAATATTGGCTTGCAGACAGAGCTTATGCTTAGAGGGTAAATGTGCTGATTATTGCGTTTTTTTTTTTTTTTTTTAAAGGGGAGGGTTTTATGATGAGATAATATAATTTTTATATTTTTGCTGGGGTGGGGGGCCCTGTCAGGTAGGCTGTACGGGCCCCCAGGATTTCTAGCAGGCAGCCCTGCCAGCGACACACGCTTGCCCCCTAGCTTCCCGAGACCGAGCGCCGTATATGTCTGGCGATTTGCCTGGGAGCAGCTGTATGCCGCAGTACATCTGTAGTGGGCGTTCGTAAACTGGTTAATTATACATTATATATTTTGTTCCAGCAAGGGATATGGGTTGTCAAGGGTTACCTTCATTCACACATCAGTTACACCTGCCCCTCGTGTGTCCCCTGTTGGGGAGTGTTCGGCCCCGACTTCTTCAGCTCCCGGGTCAGACTGACCATTTGGTCACCACCAGATGTTTGCTTTGTCCCCTTGCTCAGCCAAGTATGGTTATTCCCTACATAGGGCTCTCCACAGGTTTCCATTCTTTACTGGCCATTATTTTTCATACAATTAAAAACTGATGATATGTATTTTTTAGATATACTTGTATGCATCTACTCCTAAAGAGAGTGAGCGATTGACTCACGAAACGCGTCGAGTTAGAAAGATGCATCTAGTTCAGCATTGAATGTCATTACTGCTATGCACAAGCATGTATACCAACCATCATGTCCTTTATCATGTACTGTAATTATGTCTGTATTGGCACATTAATTTGCACATATGTGGATGTCTTTTATAATTAATACATTTGTTACTATATCTACCCCATTACATTTTGACCATTTGTGTACACCTCATTTAAAGTCCCAGGGCTATATCCTTTTTTCTTTGCATGCAAATTTAGGGATGGAGGTGTGTCACTGGCAGTACTAAACCTGTTTTTATCTTTTTTGCAGAGTACCATTTTGAAATAATCCTGTTTTTGTTAAAGCGGAGTTCCACCCTGGAATACTTTTTTTTAATAAAAAATACCCCAGGGACAGTCAGGGCTAGTACATTCCACAATGGCTAGCCTCTGATCTGTCCCGGGTTGCACTTACCTTTTAGGACAAATACTTACCTTGAAAAAGTATTGTCCAGCGCTGCCATCTCAGGTGCGGGCAGCTTGAAGCCAGCGCGATCCTCTTCTGTGTCCTCTTCCTTCCTCTTCGGTCCCACGATGCACTGCACCGGCCCCACCGTCACTTCCGGTGCGCGCGCGTCATCCCTCCACAGCTTCTGGGCATGCCCAGAAGCTGTTTAGAAGGGAATGACACGCGCGCCCCGGAACTGATGTCGGGGCCGGTGCAGGCGCAATGATTCCTGGGAGCGATGACGTTCAGCTCCCAGGAATCATTGCAAAGCCAGGAAGTGACGACGAGCCGTGGCCGCCGAGGGGAGGAGGAAGGAAGTAAGGTGAGTATATTTTCTTCTATACGAGGAAAGTAAAAAAAAAAAAAATGCGATTATCCATTCGTTTTTCAGGTGACCCGGAGCGAGAAGATGGAGGTAAGTATCATTTTAGGGTGGAACTCCACTTTAAGCCAAAGGTGATTGAAAGAGTCATAGTAATCATTTGATGAAGATTTTTCTTTTGTTTGTTCACTTTGCCACATTTGAATCGGAAAAAAAAAAAAAATCGAAAGTTTTCGATTTGACCGATTCAAAACGTATAAATTATTATTATTATTATATAGGATTAGTATAGCGCTGACAGTTTACACAGCGCTTTAGAGCTTGAGGGTAGACAGTACAAATACAATACACTTTTATACAGAAGGAATCAGAGGACCCTGCTTGTTAAAGCTTACAATCTAACAGGGAGGGTGAACATTTGAATAGAAAAAAATTAGTAAAATCTAAGAAAATTAGAAAAGACATAAAATGAATTCTGAATACAAATTAAACGTATCAACTGAATTTAAATAACTAGATTATCTAAATATCTAAATCTAAACAAAATGAAACAAAATATTTTTTTTCATCATGCACATGTCTATGTTCAATGACAGAGGATCTAGCTGGTTTCTAATTCCCTGCTAAGCAGGGAATGAAAACCACTAGATACCCAGTAAAGCCTCATACACACGATCAGATTATCGGACAAATTTTCTTTCATTTTTTGTTGCATGCTAGTCTCATATAGAAAGTGAAGAGGTTACTTTCATACAAAAATTCTCGTATGACAGAATTCAACTTCAGAAGTGATGTCATATGTTGAATTGTTTTGTATGTGTTCTTTAGTTTCTGAGCATGCCTAGTCTTGCTCTTATGATTTTTTTCGGATAAAACTGTACTAACTAAACGAAAATCGGACATTGTGCTCACATACAATAAAAATTTTATAGCCTGCACATCCAGTTTTTGTCGTCCGAAAATACGTAATTGGCTGTCAAAAGCACCATACTAACAATCCGAAAATCGGCAGATCGTTCGTCGGAAAAAATATTACTTCCGATTTTCTTATTGTGTGTACGGGCCTTAAAGCAGCACATAGTAAAAACATAAACACTGGTTAGGCACACATTTAACCCCTTGATCGCCCTAGATGTTAACCTCTTCCTGCCCAGTGTCATTTGTACTTATGGTGCCATTATAAGTTGCTGATCGCTGCCATTACTAGTATACAAAAAAGAATGATAATTAAAATTCCTGTATATATCCCATAGTCTGGGGACGCTATACATTTCACGCACACCAGACAATATACATTTATTGGGATTTTTTTTTTACCAAAGACATGTAGTTGAATACATTTTGGCCAAAATTTATTAAGAGTTTTTTTTTTTTTATGGCATATGTTTTATAGCAGAAAGTGTAAAATAGTTGAATTTTTTTTTTTTTTAAATGTCAGACTTTTTTTTCTTTTATATAATAAAAAAAGATATAAATTTCATTTGGGAAAATGCAAAGTGGCCTGGTCATGCAGGGGGGTAAATTTTCCAGAGGGCAAGTGGTTAAACACTTAAAAAAAAGTAGTTGGGTGTTTAAAAATATTTTTAAGTGCAAGTACCTGAATTTCATTTAGTATTAGCCACTGCAGCATGTTAAAATAGAACTGTTAGTTGAATATAAAAAATAAAAACATCTGGAGAATGCGGGCATCGATCCCGCTACCTCTCACATGCTAAGCGAGCGCTCTACCATTTGAGCTAATTCCCCCTATAGATGGAAATGAACACTTTAACCACATAAGCCCCAGAGGATTTGGCTGCTCAAAGACCAGGCCCTATTTTGCGATTTGGCACTGCGTGACTTTAACAGACAATTGCGCGGTCGTGCGATGCTGTACCCAAATTCAATTTACGTCCTTCTTTTTCCACAAACAGAGCTTTCTTTTAGTGGTATTTGATCACCTGTGCGATTTTTACTTTTTGCGCTATAAACAAAAAGAGAGCGACAATTTTGAAAAAATAAAAATATTTTTCACATTTTTTTATATGAAATTCCCCCAAAAAAATTTAAAAATCCAAATTTTTTAACATTTAAGGCCAATTTGTTTTCTGCTACATATTTTTGATAAAAAAATTGCAATAAGCGTATTTTGATTGGTTTGCGCAAAAGTTATTGCGTTTACTAACTACGGGAAAGATATTTTTTATTGTATTTTTTTATTAACTAGTAATGGCGGCGATCTGCGATATTTTTTTTGCAGGACTCCGACATTGCGGCGGACAGATCGGACCCTTGACTGACATTTTTGACACTTTTGGGGGTACCAGTGACATTACTACAGTAATCAGTGCTATACATATGCACTGTTACTGTAAAAATGACACTGGCAGGGAAGGGGTTAACTTTATTGGTAAACAGTGGGTTAAATGTATCCCTAGGGCAGGCATGTCCAACCTGCGGCCCAGGGGCTGCATGTGGCCCGGAACCGCAGGCAATGCGGCCCACTGCCCCCTGACAATTTTATTATTTTTTTTGCTGGGGAGGAAGGAAGTCGAGTCGGGGGCACGGCCACTGTGGCAGCCTTGGAGGGGATCATCCACTAGTTGTGTTAAATTAGTGCTGGGGGGGGTGGCGGCAGCACGGGAAGGGTGCGGCGGTGTTTTATTACTTATATTCCTTAACTAATAGTATATATTTTATATGCGGCCCAAGAAAATTTCTCTACACTCAATGTGGCCCAGAGAAGCCAAAAGGTTGGACGCCCATGCCCTAGGGGCATGATTATAACTGTGGGGGGGGCGTGGCTTGTGATGTAACCACAGAGACATACGATCCTACATAGCAGGATCGTGTAGTCTCTGCAGTTGCATCAGGGAGAATGACAGACGGCTGTGTTTACATCAGCCGCCTGCCTTTCTCCCTCTCCAGCGGGAGATCGCGAGTGCCCGGCGGACGTCGGAGCCGCCGGTAACTCACGCGGAGATGCCTGTAAACGAGCGGGGGGCGGGAGCACGCCTCCGGCGGCGCGCGCTCGCCCCCCACAGGCGGCTGAGCGAGTGACTTACCCATACGTCACTTTGCCCAGCAGCGGCTGCCTGCTGCAGTATATCTGCGGTGGGCGGTCGTTAAGTGGTTAAAAATACATCAGATCTATATGGGTAAAAATATCATGCTGGATATTTATACTGATATGGACTGGGTAATGTGTTAGGATCTATACCAGTATGGACTGGGTAATGTGTTAGGATCTATATTGGTATGGACTGGGTAATGTGTTAGGATCTATACCAGTATGGACTGGGTAATGTGTTAGGATCTATACTGGTATGGACTGGGTAATGTGTTAGGATCTATACTGGTATGGACTGGGTAATGTGTTAGGATCTATACTGGTATGGACTGGGTAATGTGTTAGGATCTATACTGGTATGGACTGGGTAATGTGTTAGGATCTATACTGGTATGGACTGGGTAATGTGTTAGGATCTATACTGGTATGGACTGGGTAATGTGTTAGGATCTATACTGGTATGGACTGGGTAATGTGTTAGGATCTATACTGGTATGGACTGGGTAATGTGTTAGGATCTATACTGGTATGGACTGGGTAATGTGTTAGGATCTATACTGGTATGGACTGGGTAATGTGTTAGGATCTATACTGATATGGACTGGGTAATGTGTTAGGACGGAAATGATGCCATGTTGTTTGATGGAAGTGAAATTATCAACCTATAGGGGGCTGAATTCAAAGACACCCCAAAAATCAAAGTGAAAAATGATGCAGCAGGCTAGTCCATTCTGCTGAAATTTCATTGCAGCAACTCAGAATGGTCCTCAGTAGATTGTATGGCTCCCACGTGCTTGTATGTATGCCTGACAACATCGGGACATGCTCCTAATGAGATGACAGATGGTGTCCTCGGGTATTTCCTCCCAGATCTGGACCAGGGCATCACTGAGCTCCTGAACAGACTGAGGTGCAACCTGGTGGCATCAGATGGACCAAAACATTATGTCCCAGAGGTGTTCTATTAGAATTACTGTAGGTCAGACATGCATGGGGGCCATTACATGGTATCAATCCTTTCATTCTCCAGGAACTGGCAGCATACTTTCGCCACACGAGGCCAGGCATTGTCGTGCACCAGGAGGAACCCAGGACCCACTGCACCAGCAGGGTCTATAAAGACATGGATGAGCAAGTTTGGAGTGGAGGCACTTGAATGGCCTGCACAGTGTCCTGACCTCAACCCGATAGAACACCTTTGGGATGAATTAAAGCGGAGACTGCGAGCCAGGCCTTCTTGTCCAACATCAGTGCCTGACCTCACAAATGCACTTCTGGAAGAATTGTCAAATTTTCCCATAGACACACTCCTAAACCTTGTGGACAGCCTTCCCAGAAGAGTTGAAGTTGTTATAGCTGCAAAGGGTGAGCCAACTCTATGGACTAAGACAGTATCTGACAAAAGTGAGTACACCCCTCACATTTTTGTAAATATTTTATTATATCTTTTCATGTGACAACACTGAAGAAATGACACTTTGCTACAATGTAAAGTAGTGAGTGTACAGCTTGTATAACAGTGTAAATTTGCTGTCCCCTCAAAATAGCTTGACACACAGCCATTAATGTCTAAACCGCGGGCAACAAAAGTGAGTACACCCCTAAGTAAAAATGTCCAAATTGAGCCCAAAGTGTCATTATTTTGTGTGGCCACCATTATTTTCTGGCACTGCCTTAACCCTCTCAGACATGGAGTTCACCAGAGCTTCACAGGTTGCCACTGGAGTCTTCTTCCACTCCTCCATGATGACATCACGGAGCTGGTGGATGTTAGAGACCTTGAACTCCTCCACATTCCATTTGAGGATGTCCCACAGATGCTCAATAGGGTTTAGGCAGTGGCGTCGGCAGGGGGGGGCTGACCTGGGCTATAGCCCCGAGTGTGCTCCCCAAAAGCCCCGGGTCTCCTGTTGCTTTTTTAAAATGATTAGCCCCGAGTCCCAAAGCCTGGGTTTGGCCGAGAACTCGGGCTACATTCCTCAGCAGTGTAAGATTTATAAAGCACATCAAATGATTGGTGGGCAATCCGGGGCAGCCGCAAGGAGAGTGAATGCAGCTGTCAAGTTTCAGCATTGATGTCGGGTGTGGGCGGGGCCGGTATGCCACGCCCACCTTCCTCCCCAGACAGCTTCTGTTTCTCTATGCACGGAACAATGGGGCGGAGCCCCGCATACCGGTCCCGCCCACACCCGAAATCAATGCTACTTGACAGCGGCAATCACTCTCCTTCCTTGCGGCTGCCCCAGATCGCCCACCAATCACTGGATGCAGTGGCGTAAAGGGCACTGTGTAAAGGGCAGGCAGTGGCAGCTCCTTCAGTCCGGGGACTAGCGGGGGCGGAGCCGCGGCGGGAAGGGGGCGGGGCCTCGGCGGGAAGAAGGGGCGGAGCCTCGGCGGGAAGAAGGTGAGTGCCCATTGCTCAAGTGTGTGTGCTGGGTAGTATAGGGATGGGGAAGCTGCATATAGAGGAATTCATCTTTCCCTATTCATTCTGCAGCTGCTGAATAACCCTCCTGCAGGAAGAATAGGGGAAGATCAATTCCTCTATATGCAGCTGCCCCATCCCCCTCCTATACAACTTCTTTTGCTGGCCCACCAGTGCTCTTAACCCCCCCCCCCCTCCAGTGTTCTAATCCCCCCTCAGTGCTCTTATTCCCCCCCCACTCGGTGCTCTTATCCCCCCCCCCACCCTCAGTGCACTTATCCCCGACTCAGTGCTCTTATCCCCGACTCAGTGCTCTTATCCCCGACTCAGTGCTCTTATCCCCGACTCAGTGCTCTTATCCCCGACTCAGTGCTCTTAACCCCCCCACCCAGTGCACTGGACTGCCCCCTGTTCTTTAGCCCTCCCCCGGTGCTCTTCAGCTCCCCACTGTGCTTTTCATCTCCCTCCCCCCTATGCTCCCTGTCCCCCCCGTGCTCTCCACCCCCTGCGCCTTCCAACCCCCCTGCAATGCTTTCCAAACCCCCTCTTAAAACTCTCCAGTCCCCCACCCCCACCCCACCATGCCCTTCAGCTCCTCCAGTGCTCTCTGCTTCGCCTGTGCTCTCCGGCCCCCCTAGTGTTCTTCTATCTTCTATCATGTCCTCAGTCTCTGACCATCTCCTGTATCATCTCTGCAGTCTCTGACTGTCTCCTGAACCATGTCTGCAGTCTCTGATCATCTTCTGTAACATGTCCTCAGTCTCTGACCATCTCCTGTAACATGTCCTCAGTCTCTGACCATCTCCTGTATCATGTCCTCAGTCTCTGACCATCTCCTGTATCATCTCTGCAGTCTCTGACTGTCTCCTGAACCATGTCTGCAGTCTCTGACCATCTTCTGTAACATGTCCTCAGTCTCTGACCATCTCCTGTATCATGTCCTCAGTCTCTGACCATCTCCTGTATCATGTCCTCAGTCTCTGACCATCTTCTGTATCATGTCCTCAGTCTCTGACCATCTTCTGTAACATGTCCTCAGTCTCTGACCATCTCCTGTATCATGTCCTCAGTCTCTGACCATCTTCTGTATCATGTCCTCAGTCTCTGACCATCTCCTGTATCATGTCCTCAGTCTCTGACCATCTCCTGTATCATCTCTGCAGTCTCTGACTGTCTCCTGAACCATGTCTGCAGTCTCTGACCATCTTCTGTAACATGTCCTCAGTCTCTGACCATCTCCTGTATCATGTCCTCAGTCTCTGACCATCTTCTGTATCATGTCCTCAGTCTCTGACCATCTTCTGTAACATGTCCTCAGTCTCTGACCATCTCCTGTATCATGTCCTCAGTCTCTGACCATCTTCTGTAACATGTCCTCAGTCTCTGACCATCTCCTGTATCATGTCCTCAGTCTCTGACCATCTCCTGTATCATCTCTGCAGTCTCTGACTGTCTCCTGAACCATGTCTGCAGTCTCTGACCATCTTCTGTAACATGTCCTCAGTCTCTGACCATCTCCTGTATCATGTCCTCAGTCTCTGACCATCTTCTGTAACATGTCCTCAGTCTCTGACCATCTCCTGTATCATGTCCTCAGTCTCTGACCATCTCCTGTATCATGTCCTCAGTCTCTGACCATCTTCTGTAACATGTCCTCAGTCTCTGACCATCTCCTGTATCATGTCCTCAGTCTCTGACCATCTTCTGTAACATGTCCTCAGTCTCTGACCATCTCCTGTATCATGTCCTCAGTCTCTGACCATCTTCTGTAACATGTCCTCAGTCTCTGACCATCTCCTGTATCATGTCCTCAGTCTCTGACCATCTTCTGTATCATGTCTTCAGTCTCTGACCATCTTCTGTAACATGTCCTCAGTCTCTGACCATCTCCTGTATCATGTCCTCAGTCTCTGACCATCTTCTGTAACATGTCCTCAGTCTCTGACCATCTCCTGTATCATGTCCTCAGTCTCTGACCATCTCCTGTATCATGTCCTCAGTCTCTGACCATCTTCTGTAACATGTCCTCAGTCTCTGACCATCTCCTGTATCATGTCCTCAGTCTCTGACCATCTTCTGTAACATGTCCTCAGTCTCTGACCATCTCCTGTATCATGTCCTCAGTCTCTGACCATCTTCTGTAACATGTCCTCAGTCTCTGACCATCTCCTGTATCATGTCCTCAGTCTCTGACCATCTCCTGTATCATGTCCTCAGTCTCTGACCATCTTCTGTAACATGTCCTCAGTCTCTGACCATCTCCTGTATCATGTCCTTAGTCTCTGACCATCTTCTGTAACATGTCCTCAGTCTCTGACCATCTCCTGTATCATGTCCTTAGTCTCTGACCATCTTCTGTAACATGTCCTCAGTCTCTGACCATCTCCTGTATCATGTCCTTAGTCTCTGACCATCTTCTGTAACATGTCCTCAGTCTCTGACCATCTCCTGTATCATGTCCTTAGTCTCTGACCATCTTCTGTAACATGTCCTCAGTCTCTGACCATCTCCTGTATCATGTCCTCAGTCTCTGACCATCTCCTGTAACATGTCCTTAGTCTCTGACCATCTTCTGTAACATGTCCTCAGTCTCTGACCATCTTCTGTAACATGTCCTCAGTCTCTCACCATCTCCTGTATCATGTCCTCAGTCTCTGACCATCTCCTGTATCATGTCCTCAGTCTCTGACCATCTTCTGTAACATGTCCTCAGTCTCTGACCATCTCCTGTATCATGTCCTCAGTCTCTGACCATCTTCTGTAACATGTCCTCAGTCTCTGACCATCTTCTGTAACATGTCCTCAGTCTCTCACCATCTCCTGTATCATGTCCTCAGTCTCTGACCATCTTCTGTAACATGTCCTCAGTCTCTGACCATCTCCTGTATCATGTCCTCAGTCTCTGACCATCTTCTGTAACATGTCCTCAGTCTCTGACCATCTCCTGTAACATGTCCTCAGTCTCTGGCCATCTTCTGTAACATGTCCTCAGTCTCTCACCATCTCCTGTATCATGTCCTCAGTCTCTGACCATCTTCTGTATCATGTCCTCAGTCTCTGACCATCTTCTGTAACATGTCCTCAGTCTCTCACCATCTCCTGTATCATGTCCTCAGCCTCTGACCATCTTCTGTAACATGTCCTCAGTCTCTGACCATCTCCTGTATCATGTCCTCAGTCTCTGACCATCTTCTGTATCATGTCCTCAGTCTCTGACCATCTCCTGTATCATGTCCTCAGTCTCTCACCATCTCCTGTATCATGTCCTCAGTCTCTGACCATCTTCTGTAACATGTCCTCAGTCTCTGACCATCTCCTGTAACATGTCCTCAGTCTCTGGCCATCTTCTGTTTAATGTCCTCAGTCTCTGACCATCTTCTGTATCATGTCCTCAGTCTCTGACCATCTCCTGTATCATGTCCTCAGTCTCTGACCATCTCCTGTAACATGTCCTCAGTCTCTGGCCATCTTCAGTTTAATGTCCTCAGTCTCTGACCGTCTCCTGAACCATGTCCTCAGTCTCTGACCATCTCCTGTATCATGTCTGTAGTCTCTGACCATCTCCTGTACCATGTCTGCAGTCTCTGACCATCTCCTGTACCATGTCTGCAGTCTCTGACCATCTCCTGTACCATGACGTCTCTAAGACTTTGAAATGTGTTCACCACATATACCGGGATGCTTCGCTTTCCATTCACAGGCCTGTGGAAGAGGTGCTGCAAATCACAGCAGGACAATGCTTGCTGGATCTGTTGGGTTGGGCAGGTGAGTGTTCCCACGTATAACATGTAAGAGGAGGGAAAAAAAATGATGGGACAATAGTCAGACATGGGGTGGTATGGAGAGGAGTACAGGGGGTCAGACATGGGGTGGTATGGAGAGTAGAGGAGTACAGGGGGTCAGACATGGGGTGGTATGGAGAGGAGTACAGGGGGTCAGACATGGGTTGGTATGGAGAGGAGTACAGGGGGTCAGACATGGGGTGGTATGGAGAGGAGAGGAGTACAGGGGGTCAGTCATGGGGTGGTATGGAGAGGAGTACAGGGGGTCAGACATGGGGTGGTATGAAGAGGAGTACAGGGGGTCAGACATGGGGTGGTATGGAGAGGAGTACAGGGGGTCAGTCATGGGGTGGTATGGAGAGGAGAGGAGTACAGGGGGTCAGACATGGGGTGGTATGGAGAGGAGTACAGGGGGTCAGACATGGGGTGGTATGGAGAGGAGAGGAGTACAGGGGGTCAGTCACGGGGTGGTATGGAGAGCAGAGAAGTACAGGGGGTCAGACATGGGGTGATATGGAGAGGAGAACAGGGGGGCAGATATAGGGTGGTATGGAGAGGCGCGGAGTACAGGGGGTCAGTCATGGGGTGGTATGGAGAGGAGAGAAGTACAGGGGTTCAGTCATGGGGTTGTATGAAGAGGAATACAGGGGGTCAGACATGGGGTGGTATGGAGAGGAGCTCTCCATACCACCCCATGATTGACCTCCTGTACTCCTCTCCTCTCCATACCACCCCATGTCTGACCCCCTGTACTCCTCTTCATACCACCCCATGTCTGACCCCCTGTACTCCTCTCCTCTCCATACCACCCCATGACTGACCCCCTGTACTCCTCTCCTCTCCATACCACCCCATGACTGACCCCCTGTACTCCTCTCATCTCCATACCACCCCATGACTGACCCCCTGTACTCCTCTCCTCTCCATACCACCCCATGTCTGACCCCATGTACTCCTCTCCATACCAACCCATGTCTGACCCCCTGTACTCCTCTCCATACCACCCCATGTCTGACCCCCTGTACTCCTCTCCTCTCCATACCACCCCATGACTGACCCCCTGTACTCCTCTCCATACCACCCCATGTCTGACCCCCTGTACTCCTCTTCATACCACCCCATGTCTGACCCCCTGTACTCCTCTCCATACCACCCCATGACTGACCCCCTGTACTCCTCTCCTCTCCATACCACCCCATGTCTGACCCCCTGTACTCCTCTCCATACCAACCCATGTCTGACCCCCTGTACTCCTCTCCTCTCCATACCACCCCATGACTGACCTCCTGTACTCCTCTCCATACCACCCCATGTCTGACCCCCTGTACTCCTCTCCATACCACCCCATGTCTGACCCCCTGTACTCCTCTCCATACCACCCCATGTCTGACCCCCTGTACTCCTCTCCATACCACCCCATGTCTGACCCCCTGTACTCCTCTCCATACCACCCCATGTCTGACCCCCTGTACTCCTCTCCATACCACCCCATGTCTGACCCCCTGTACTCCTCTCCATACCACCCCATGTCTGACCCCCTGTACTCCTCTCCATACCACCCCATGTCTGACTCCCTGTACTCCTCTCCTCTTCATACCACCCCATGACTGACCTCCTGTACTCCTCTCCATACCACCACATGACTGACCCCCTTTACTTCTTTCTTCTCCATACCACCCAATTTCTCACCCCCTGTACTCCTCTCCATACCACCCCTTGACTGACCCTTGACTGAGGGGGCCATTGGGTGGAGCTTGGGCGGTACTTACTTTTAAATATGGGAGGAGCTTGGGCGGGGCTTTTCTTTAAAATGTGGGAGGGGGTTATCAAATTTATCTTCGGGCTGAAGCCCCTGGTCTTTTTCCCACCTAGCAACACCCCTGGGTTTAGGTCTGGAGACATGCTTGGCCAGTCCATCACCTTTACCCCAGGTTCTTTAGCAAGGCTGTGGGCATCTTGGAGGTGTGTTTGGAGTCGTTATGTTGGAATACTGCCCTGCAACCCAGTCTCTGAAGGGAGGGGATCAGGCTCTGCTCAGTATGTCACATTACATGTTGGCATTCATGGTTTCCTCAATGAACTGTAGCTCCCCAGTGCCAGCAGCACTCATGCAGCCCCAGACCATGACACTCCCACCACCATGCTTCACTGTAGGCAAGACACACTTGTCTTTGTACTCCTCATCCTGTTGCCGCCACACACGCTTGACACTGTCGGAACCAAATACGTTTATCTTGGTCTCATCAGACCACAGGACATGGTTCCAGTAATCCATGTCCTTAGTCTGCTTGTCTTCAGCAAACTGTTTGCGGGCTTTCTTGTGCATCATCTTTAGAAGAGACTTCCTTCTGGGACGGCAGCCATGCAGACCAATATGATGCAGTGTGTGGCGTATAGTCTGACAGGCTGACCCCCCCACCCCTTCAACGTTTGCAGCAATGCTGGCAGCACTCATACGCTTATTTCCCAAAGACAACCTCTGGATATGACGCTGAGCACATGCACTCAACTTCTTTGGTTGACCATGGCGAGGTCTGTTCTGAGCGGAACCTGTCCTGTTATAACGCTGTATGGTCTTGGCCACTGTGCTGCAGCTCAGTTTTAGGGTCTTGGTAATCTTCTTATAGCCCAGGCCATCTTTATGTAGAGCAATTTTCTTTTTTTTTCAGATCTTCAGAGAGTTCTTTGCCATGAGGTGCCATGTTAAACTTCCAGTGACCAGTATGAGAGAGTGAGAGCGATAACACCGAATTTAACACACCTGCTCCCCATTCACCCCTAAAACCTTGTAACACTAACGAGTCACATGACACCGGGGAGGGAAAATGGCTATTTGGGCCCAATTTGGACATTTTCACTTAGGGGTGTACTCACTTTTTTTGCCAGCGGTTTAGACATTAATGGCTGTGTGTTGAGTTATTTTGAGGGGACAGCAGATTTACACTGTTATACAAGTTATACATGTACACTCACTACTTTACATAGAGAAGCTCAGGTGAAGGTTGGCTAATCAGATATAGGTACCTACATCCCTAAATGTATGAGGAAGCATGTAGGAAGAGGAAAAAAGGGGGGCTGGATGGGGGGCTTTAAGGGTACCGTCTAACGATCAATAGTATTGAGAAACAAGCTAGCAGAATATATAAAAATTCCAAAATTTTTATTACACACATACAAAATTATATAATACATAGACAAACCGAGTGTACGTAGACACTGAGCAATAAAACTGTATATGTATAATTGATATAAACCAACTAGGTTTTATACACAGACTACACCTGGATAATATACTGTATATCATAGGTAATATCCTCACTGACTCAATTGAACAGTCAAGTAGATGTAGCTGCTGTGATGCCCAAATTGCCCGACATGTTTCGCGGAGACCCGCTTCTTCAGGGGCGTGGGGTGGTGCAAGATTGATACAGTATACATATACTAAATATAAAAAAAAGACACAAAATAAATGGAAAATACTGAAACAAACCACTCTAAGGTTCTTTCTGCTGTCTAGGACCTCATTGGGGAGATTCAGAGAAAGGCCAGAAATCCTTATTTATAAAATAACATCATTTTTGCAGTTAGATTTTTAGTTTTGCAAAAAAAGAGAGTAATGGAAGTAAAAAACAAAAAAACAAAAAAACGAGCCAGGTAGGAGTCGAACCTACAATCTTCTGATCCGTAGTCAGACGCGTTATCCATTGCGCCACTGGCCCTTGCTACTATGCCTTTAAGAAGTTATAGAAGGGGAGGATATGTGAGCAGATTTGCAGTTATTTTAGACTTATCTGATATTATTTCTAAATAGAAAAAATAGTAAAGTAACAAATTTACCCAGTAAGTTACAGGCATTTAAAAAATGTTTTTGATTGTAATAATGTTTTATATATATACAAATATATATATATATATATATATATATATATATATATATATATATATATATATATATATATATATATATATATATATACACACACATATATATATATATATATATATATGTATATATATATTTATTTATTTATTATTTACAAGTAGTGCTTTCCCCAGAAGGGTTGCTGAGAATATGCCCAGGTCTCCATATAGTTGAAAGGATGAAGCACCTGCACAATTCTTTAATCAATATGTCTATGCAAAAGGAGAATCGCCCGCTTCAGATTCCTTCTGATGTGGAATTGCAGCATATTTTAGTAATTTTTTTATTTATTTATTTATTTTTTATTTATTTTTTTATTTATTTATTTTTTTTAAATTTATTTCAACCAAAGGAAATAAGTAACAGAGCAACAGTTTTTTTTTTCATTGACGTGTGTAATACTATATGAAAAAGAAGCAATATAAAATTTGGAGGAAATATGAATTTGAAGATTGTACTAATTTTTCTAAATTAAATGTCAGAAAAAATATTATTGTGGCAATAGACTTAATTAAAAAGATTATTTTTTTTTGTGCAAAATAGAAATGTATAGTAATTAAAAACACCAAACATTAAATAAATTGTTTTTTTTTTAAGGGTATAAGCACCATTGGTTTCTTTTTATATTTTGTACACATGATATCTGATTGGAGGAGCCGGATGTAGCCATTTATAGGCTAAAAAGCGTTTTCTGACCCTACTTAAGCCCCAGAGGATTTGGCTGCTCCAAGACCAGGCCCTATTTTGCGATTCGGCACTGCGTGGCTTTAACGTACAATTGCGCGGTTGTGCAACGCTGTACCCAAATTAAATTGATGTCCTTTTTTTCCCACAAACAGAGCTTTCTTTTAGTAGTATTTGATCACCTGTGCAATTTTTTCTTTTTGCGCTATAAACAAAAAAAGAGCAACAATTGTGAAAAAATAACAATATTTTTCACATTTTTTTATATGAAATTCTCAAAAAAAAGTAAAAATCAAAATTTTTTAACATTTTAGGCCAATTTGTTTTATGCTACATATTTTTGGTAAAAAAAAATTGCAAAAAGCGTATTTTGATTGGTTTGCGCAAAAGTTATTGCGTTTACTAACTAAGGGAAAGATTTATGTCATTTTTGTTGTTTTTTTTTTTAACGAGTAATGGCGGCGATCTGCGATTTTTCTTTGCGGGACTGCGACATTGCGGCGGACAGATCGGACCCTTGACTGACATTTTTTACACTTTTGGGGTTACCAGTGACTGCAGTAATCAGTGCTATACATATGCACTGTTACTGTAAAAATGACACTGGCAGTGAAGGGGTTAACTTTTTTGAGAGGGAGGGGTTAAGTGTGTCCCTAGGGGCGTGCTTCTAACTGTGATTGGATGTGACTTGAGGTGTAAGAACAGAGATCAACGGTCCTACATAGCAGAACCGTATGATCTCCATTCAAAACCAACGCGTTTCGCTTGGTTTTGCTTCTTCAGGGCTTAAGAGACCAAGAAACCAACTAGTGCTACCTCGTGTGTGAAATCATGAGGCGGACGGCAATTCCGTAAGTGGGCTCGGATTGTATAAAAGGCGTGAACTTTATATAGAAATACGATTATGATGGGATAAAGTATAAAGTGTATATCTCTTTATATTGTATATACAAACAAAGTATTGGGGTGCATGTGCATGCATCTATAGAGTACACGCTGTATTAGTATACATTTATAGTACCCCAATACCATAACAATAGTAGCATTAATTCACCATATCCACATCAATAAGATGATATATTTCATCCTCATAAAGGGTCCTATGCAGAGTTGTATAAAGTACTCAAAACCCATACTTGACTTGGGTAGAAGTGGAAGTGCTCGATCAAAAAGTGACTTGAGTAGAAGTGGAAGTGCTCGATCAAAAAGTGACTTGAGTAGAAGTACTAATGTATTCAACATTTTTTGTACTTAAGTATTGCAAGGAGTTTTTTTAAAAATTTTGCTACTCAAGTACTGAAATTAAAGTACCAGTAGTTTTGAAAGAAAATTGCTACTCAAGTACTGAAAGTAAAAGTACAAGTACAAGTGTTATGTAGTTATTAAAGAAAGAAGTCAAAAGTTTGAACATCATATTGTTTTTTATTATTTCAAATGCAGCTTTATTTATACATACAGTAGCTTTTATTTTCGTATGCGCTGATAATACACATGTTTTGAGCTTCATGAAACCTGCCATCTACTGTTCTGGCAGTGGTCATTTTTATAATTGTAACGAGTAACTAAACGGCACAAAAAAAAAAATATCGGAGTTGAAGTATTGAAATCATTGAAAAGATGTAGTGAAGTAAAAGTGGAAGTAGGAGAAAAAAATTCTACTCTAGGAAAGTACAGATACCGCCTTTCGGTACTTAAGTACAGTAGGGAAGTAGTTCTACTTAGTTACTATACATCTCTGGTTCTATGCAATCAACCAGGCAGGTATTTATGTGGATAATGCTCCCGGCCCCCGGGCAAACCACCAATCCCTTAGTCATAGTGGGGGAGGAAGAGGAGGACAGAGGGTGTCATGTGGAGTATCTATGAGCTCCTTTCAGGGGACAATCCTCTGTGTGCCCATGCCGACCGATACGCTGCCTTATTATAAAGTGATTAATTCTAGCACAGATTTGGGATTGTAGCCATTGCTCAGCTCATTTAGTCAGGGAATAAAGCAGCTTGCAAGATCATAACAATTATTGATTTTTCTATGGATCTTGTTTTGATAAAAAGTTGGAAGTGCTGAATCCTAACTTTACCATTAGAGAAATAGTTACAGTGTAGACAAAAACTGGAAAGAAAATAATAGTGTAAATACCTCCATCTTCTGGGCATTATATGTACTGCATTTTACAATATGCAATGCTTTCTGGTCTACTACTCAGTCAAAAACTTTCAGTTAAAAAGTTGTGGCGCGTGCCGTCGGAGGCTCGCTCCCGCTGTGTTCAGTCACAGTGGGAGTCGGGCCAGGGGAGGAGCAGCGGCGATCGCCGCTGCTCTTACCCGATCGTCGGGGAATCGAGTTTGGAGATCCGCCCGCTTGTGTAAACAGAGCGGGAAGATCTCCTAAGTGACAGGCAGTGACAGATTGCAGAGTTCAGAATAGCTGAACCCGCGATCTGTCCCTGTGTCATTCAGTCACCTCCCCCCACACATGTCAGTAAGCACCAGGCATACATTAACCCCTCCCTCGCCAATAAAGTTAACCCCTTCCCTGCCAGTGTAATTTTTACAGTAACAGTTCATATTTATAGCACTGATTACTGTAGTAATGTCACTGGTACCCCCAAAAGTGTCAAAAATGTCAGTCAATGGTCCGATCTGTCCGCCGCAATGTTGCAGTCCCGCAAAAAAAATCGCAGATCGCCGCCATTACTCGTTAAAAAAAAAAACACCAAAAATGACAGAAATCTTTCCTTAGTTAGTAAACACAATAACTTTTGCGCAAACCAATCAAAATACGCTTATTGCGATTTTTTGTACCAAAAATATGTAGCAGAAAACAAATTGGCCAAAAATTATAAAACATTTTGATTTTTACATTTTTTGGGGGGGAATTTCATATAAAAAAATGTGAAAAATATTGTTGTTTTTTCAAAATTTTTGCTCTTTTTTTGTTTATAGCACAAAAAGTAAAAATAGCACAGGTGATCAAATACCACCAAAAGAAAGCTCTGTTTGTGGGGAATTTCATTTAAAAAAATTTGAAAAATATTGTTATTTTTTCAAAATTGTCGCTCTTTTTATAGTGTGAGGGAAAAAAGGACATAAATTTAATTTGTGTACAGCCTTGCACGACTGCGCAATTGTCCGTTAAAAAAACGCAGTGCCGAATCGCAAAATATGGCCTGGTCAGGAATGGGGTAAAATCTTCCGGTCTTAAAGCGGTTAAAAATACGCTCATTGGGAAAATTTTTTGTCAAAGATAAGTAGCTTAATATATTTTGGCCTAAATATATGACAAAAATTGAATATATTGAATATTTTTTCAAAGTAGAAAAAATATTGTTATTTTTTCAAAATTGTCACTATTTTTTTATTAATATCGCAAAAAATGAAAAGTGCAGAGGTGATCAAATACCACCAAAAGAAAGCTCTGTTTGTGGGAAAAAAAGGACGTAAATTTCCTTTGGGTACGGCGTTGCATGACCGCGCAATTGTCAGTTAAACTCGAACAGTGCCAAGTTGCAAAAAGTGGCCTGGACATAAAGCAGGAAAATCCTCCGGTCCTAAAGTGGTTAAATGAGCTTCAACATGCTTTTTGTTCAGCAATGGAGACTTGTGTGGTGAGTGTGCATACAGGTCATGGCGGGTTGAGTTCATTACTTATTGTTTTCTTTGAAACCATTGCACCTGGCAATTCCAGGTCTTTCTGAAGTTCTCCACAGGTGGTCCTTGGCTCTTGGACAACTCTTCTGATAATTATTTTCCCTCCTCTGTCAGAAGTCTTGTGAGGAGCACCTGGTTGACATGATGCTCTTTCCACTTACAGATTATGGCCCCAACAGTACTCACTGGAACATTCAGAAGTTTAGAAATCCTTTTGTAACCAAGGCCATCAGTATTTTTTGCACCAATAAGGTTGCCAAGAGCTTGAGAGAGCTCTTTGCTTTTACCCATCATGAGATGTTTCCTGTGTGACACCTTGGTAATGAGACACCTTTTCACAGGCCATCAGTTGGGGCTGAACCAGTGGATATTGATTTGCACTGACAAGGAGCAGGATTTCTTTCTAATTACTGATAGATTTTAGTTGGTATCTTGGCTTTCAATGCCTTTTTGCACCTCTCTTTCTTCATGCGTTCATAACTTTTTCCCTGTGTCATTCCATTTTATTACACAAAACTTAATTTCTGAACTTATTTTTTTTCTTTGTATGCATGGATTGCATGGGTTGTTACAGACATGTGGTGAAAAGTTCATGTCAATAGCACCTTTAGAAATATATACATATATGGGGGCGTGTCCTGGACATGGCGGAGTGAAGTCGTGTTCTGAGCTCCGGCCATCTCCCTCGTTTACAGCTCTATTACATACCTTCATCCACGTCGGGCATGAACTCTGGCCGCCGCAGACGATCCCGGAAGCCCCTGCGATCGTCCCTGAGGTCTGATTTGCATCGGTTTTTCCCTAAGACGAGATCGGCCTCGGCCCGCGCTCACTTGGCCGGCTCCAGTGCGGCTTCCTCCCCCTCCTCCAGCATGGCACAAGCGCCGCCATCGCCTACCACGTCGGTTCAATCGAAACCGTGGATGCTGTCGGGCACTCCTCTCCCTCATGGCTCTCCGATGGGACACCCGCTGGCGACGCCCGAGCCTGGGATGGATGCGGACCTGCGGGCTTTAATCCGAGCCCTGCCAACTAAGAAAGATATGGAGGCCATGGTTCAACGTGTGGAGGAAGCCCATAAGAGGGACTTCCAGGCGGTTCAAGCGGACCTTCAGCAGCTGACCGACCGGGTCTCAGAGGGCGAATCCTCGCTCTCGGCGCTTGAAGCCCGGGTGTCACAGTTGGAGCAGGGCCACTCGCTGCATTCACAATATGTTACTGCCCTGCAGTTGAAGATGGAGGAGATGGAGGACCGTAGTAGGCGAAACAACCTTCGGCTGCGGGGCCTACCTGAAGCCACTGACATGGACTCGCTCCAGCCTACCCTGCTATCCATTTGCCACAACCTGGTGCCTGATATCCCCCAAGCCGAATTGGAATTTGACAGAGTTCATCGTGCCCTGGTTTCCGCGCTCTCCAGACGTTGCTAGACCCCGTGATATGATATGTAGACTCCACCACTACTCTCACAAGAAATCCATCCTTAGACGAGCCTGGGACGTTGGGGACATAGACTTTGATAGCGCCACCCTTAGAATCCTTCTGGATCTCTCGAGGGCCACGCTGCAGCGCCGAGCCCTGCTGCGTCCCCTCCTGGATAAGATCCGCCACAAGGGATGCACCTATCGCTGGGGGTTCCCCATTTCCCTCACGGTCCGCAAAGGCTCGTCTTCCTTTACTGTGTCACACCCGGAGGACCTACCGGCACTTTTCTCCTTCCTGGAAGTGGACCCCTTCAATGTCCCTAACTGGCTCCAGCAACTGCCGAACCCGCCTCCCAGAGGGATCTGAGATGTCTACCCGTCCCTGCTTTCATCCTCTGACTGTTGCCACCCCACCCTAGCTGTTTGCCAGGTTTCAGCCACAGGGATACCGACACATTCGTTTATTTCTGCTCCCCCGGCTCGTGGCCACGGGCTTGCCCCCCCCCTGGTCTCACTCTATTTACTGGCGCCTTGCGGACACGGTGCACTTCCCCCCCAGGCTGCCGCCTCTGGCTCCGGAGTTGCCTTTGCTCCGGCCTCCCCCCCCCGCCCCCCCCTCTCCCCTGGGGTGCCCCTTGTGCCTCCTGAGATGAGACATATACTATCTGTGTTTGCTGGGCACTGCTGGAACTTTGGGGCCTGTTTTACCCTACACCCTGCTGGAGAACACTGGAATATCCTCCACTTTGGTTCAAGATGGACTGCGGACTGCGGTCTGCCACCTTCTCTCAGATCCCTTCAATAGCTGTCCCTACCGGCAGTGCCTTGTACTGGTATCCATGTCTCTGTTTTGATGCTCTCTTATGGGGGGTGTCTGGGGGTGGGGGGAGGGGTTGGGGGACGTCCTGGGGGGACGCTTGGTTGGCGGTTGGGACTTCCGGCTTGGGCCCCTGGGGGGGGACGGGGGTTGTCGGTCCCCTTCTTCCTCCCCGGCGGCTCCATGCATGGACTTGAGCTCAAAGGATTGAGTATATGCTGGGCTCCTGCAGTTGCATATGGGGGTTGGGGGTTTGTGATGCGGGGGGAGGGAGCCCTGGTTGGGCAGGGGGGTGGCCCTGGGTTGTTGGTTCTGGGGCATGCGGGGATGGCCTCTGGAGAGGCACTGTAGTGCCTGGGAGTTTTCCTCTCTGGGTGCATCCTCGGCTGCCCCCCCCCTTTGTGGCTGTCCAAACTAAGTCTCGTCGGGGTGTGGTGTGGTACTTTGTTGTTACCGTGGTGACGCCTGGAGTGGTGACTCTTGGGTCCCCCATGGAGCGCGCCCTGAGTGGTTTCCTCGGGCCTGCTTCGTGGTCAGCTGTGGGCCCAGGCCCCACTATACAGAGCCGTACTGACTTTGTCGTTTTACTGCAATTCATGTTCTGTTATGTTATATCATGTTATGGTATGTTATTTCATTGACCTTTGTTTTAATAGAGGGAGCTCTGGTTCCGGAGCTCGACTCGCCTGCTGTGTTTAGTTCTACCCCCCACTTAGGCCCACACCCTAGAGGGTTCCTCCCCTTATTTGGGTGTCTTTCGTTTTTTTTTTCTCTCTCCCTCCCCTCCTCTTGATCTCCCTCTCCTGTTTCCTCTCTTGGTTCCCTCTCTCTCCTCTCTCCCGCAGAACTACGCAGCGCGGTTCCTCTGTGTCCTTAACCCCCCCCTCCTTTTTTCCTCCCTCTCTCCCCTTTTCCTTCACCCCTTCCCCCCCCTTCTCTCCCCCTGCTGACCTCCCTCCCTGGCCACTATGGACCCCGTGCGAGTGTCTACGTGGAACGCCAGGGGCTTAAATGTGCCCGAAAAGCGGCGAGTGCTTATATAGTTACATAGTTACATAGTTAGTGAGGCTGAAAAAAGACACAAGTCCATCCAGTTCAACCTGTGTGTGTGTTTGCTTTTAACCGTACATTGTATACCCCTGTATGTTGTGGTCTTTAAGGTGTCCATCCAATAGTTTTTTGAAACTATCAATGCTCCCCGCTGATACGACTGCTTGCGGAAGAGAATTCCACATCCTTACCGCTCTTACAGTGAAGAACCCCTTACGCACTTTAAGGTTAAACCGCCTTTCCTCTAGTTTTAGTGAGTGGCCACGTGTCTTATTGTATTCCCTTACTCTAAATAGTTTGTTCCTTATGCTCGGGTCGCCAGTACAGTATTTGTACATTGATATCATATCCCCCCTCAAGCGTCTCTTCTCCAGAGAGAATAGGTTCAGTGCTTGTAGTCTTTCCTCATAGCCGATGTCCTCCATTCCCCTAATTATTTTTGTTGCCCTTCTCTGGACTTTCTCCAGTTCCAGCACATCCTTCCTGAGGACCGGTGCCCAGAACTGGACAGCATACTCCAGATGTGGCCGGACCAGAGTCTTGTAGAGTGGAAGAATAATCTCTTTATTTCTGGAGTGAATCCCCTTTTTTATACAACCCAGTATTCTGTTGGCTTTGCTTGCAGCGGCTTGGCATTGCATGCCACTTCCAAGCCTGTTGTCTACCAGTACCCCCAGGTCCCTTTCCATCCTAGACTCACCCAGAGGTTCCCCCCCTAGTGAGTAGCTTGCTTTCTGGTTTCTGGCCCCCAAGTGCATTACTTTACATTTTTCTACATTAAATCTCATCTGCCATGTAGTTGCCCACCCCGTTATTTTGTTCAGGTCTGCTTGCAAGATTTCCACATCCTGCATAGAAGATATTGGCATGCCTAATTTAGTATCATCTGCAAATACTGAGATTGTACTAGATATCCCCTCCTCTAGATCATTTATGAATAAATTAAACAGGATTGGTCCCAGGACAGAACCCTGGGGGACCCCACTTTCCACACCCGCCCAATCCGAGTACTCCCCATTAATCACCACCCTCTGTACTCTCCCCTGGAGCCAGTTCTCTATCCAGGTACTCACCTTATGGTCCATACCTATCTTCCTTAGTTTGTACAGTAAGCGTTTGTGGGGAACGGTGTCAAAGGCCTTTGCAAAGTCCAGATACACCACATCCACAGGCTTACCTTTATCTAAGTGGCAGCTCACTTCATCGTAGAAGGTTAATAGATTGGTTTGGCATGAACGATTTTTCATGAATCCATGCTGATTACTACTTATAATACCGTTTTCATTACTAAAGTCTTGTATGTGGTCCCTTATCATCCCCTCCAAAATTTTGCAGACTACAGATGTTAGGCTGACCAGCCTATAGTTACCCGGGATATATCTCGGCCCCTTCTTAAATATTGGTACCACGTTGGCTTTTTTCCAATCAGCTGGCACCATACCTGTCTGTAAACTATCCTTAAAGATCAAGAATAATGGTCTGGCAATCACCTGACTGAGCTCATTTAGAACCCTTGGGTGCAAGCCATCCGGTCCCGGGGATTTATTTATGTTAAGTTTCTCTAGTTTAGCTCTAAGTCTATCCTCTGTTAGCCATGGCGGTACTTCCTGAGGTGTATTATTTAGTTCGGCCTTACAAGCGGGGTTCATGTAGCCCCCCGATTCCTTTGTGAAGACTGAAGAAAAGAAATTATTTAACACTTCCGCCTTTTCTCTGTCCTCAGTGGCCATTTTTCCTTTATGATCTTTTATGGGGCCAATGTGTTCTGGCCTTGCTTTCTTACTGTTTATATACTTAAAGAATTTCTTGGGGTTCTTTTTACTCTCCTCCGCTATATGTCTCTCGTGTTCTATTTTAGCCGCCCTGATTTCATCTTTACATTTCTTATTGCACTCTTTGTAATGCTTAAATGCTGCCAATGACCCCTCAGTCTTGTACTTTTTGAAGGCCTTTTCTTTAGCTCTAATATACATTTTTATGTTGGAGTTTAGCCACCCAGGGTTTAGTTTTGCTCTTTTAAATTTATTTCCCAGTGGAATGCACTGGCCCACCCCCTTGTTAAGTATGCTCTTGAAGCACTCCCATTTTTCCTCCGTGTTCTTTGTTCCCAGGGTTCTATCCCATTTGATATTTTCTAGCAGTGAGCGCAGTTTAGGGAAATTGGCTCTTTTGAAATTCAGTGTCCTTATATTACCCTTGTGTTTCCTATTACTGTAATTAATACTGAAACCAATTGACCTATGGTCACTGTTCCCTAAGTTGTCCCGTATTTCTATATCCGTGAGCAGGTCTGTATTGTTGGTAATCAGTAGGTCAAGTACCGCATTGTTTCTTGTCGGTGCATTCACCATCTGACCCATGAAATTGTCCTGCAAAACATTTAGGAACTGCCGAGCCTTGGCTGAATGCGCGGTTCCTTCTGCCCAGTCTATATCTGGATAATTAAAGTCCCCCATTATAATGACATTTCCCATCCTTGCTGCCAATCCTATCTGTAACATGAGGTCTGCCTCACCCTCCTCCCTCTGGTTTGGGGGCCTATAGCATACGCCCAATATTACCTTCCCCACCGTGCCTTTCCTTTGAAGCTCTACCCATAGGGATTCTGCCTCGTCCATAGCTCCATTATTAATATCATCCCTCATATTTACCTGTATACTGTTCTTAATATACAAACATACCCCTCCCCCTTTTTTACCCTCTCTATCTCTGCTTATGGGAGACCTCCGGCGCTCTCGCTCTGACATCGCGTTCATACAGGAAACCCACTTTAGAGCTGGAGGCCTTCCCTTCCTCCAGAACAGATTCTTTCCTACTGCCTACCACGCTACCAATGATGTCTCTAAATCCAGAGGGGTGTCCATCCTGCTTTCAAGCAATATCCCATGGTCTCTGCTTGATAAACGGACGGACCCGCACGGACGTTTTCTTTTTCTTAAGGGCTGCGTTGGTGGCCGGATGGTGACACTTGCGAATGTCTATGCTCCCAATTTACATCAGGACTCATTCTTGCGGAAGACCCTGCTGGCCCTGATGGATTTTTCTGAAGGGACACTGATTGTCGGCAGGGATTGGAACATCCCCCTGGATCCTCTGGTGGACACGTCTTCCGGGGTTTCCTCAGTGACCCGGTGTCAGGTACCTTGGTTGAGGCCGAAGTGCTGAGAGGGCTTCCCTTGCAGCTCGGTGCGGATCACCCCTGGAGGTGAGACAGGAGATGACACGTCCCAAGGAGCACTGGATGCTGGTGAAATCCGGATGGATGGATGGTATGGTATGGACACCCAGGACCGCTTCCAGGAGATCTAAAGGTGCTCAGTGGAAAAAGACACAAGGTTAATGCCAGGCCAAGGGTCATACACAGTTAATCAGTCCGGAAGTAATGAGCCAAGTGGAAGGTAGCAAAGGGGCAAGACAAGAGAGAGTCCGTGAGATCCAAGCCAAGGTCGGTACACAGGAGATCCAGCAGGGGTGTCAGAGCAAAGAGTGGTCAGGCAAGCCAAGGTCGATCAAGGGAGAAGATGCAGACAGGTCAAAGAAGCAAGCCGGGTCAAAACAGGAACACAGGTAAACGGACAGGTCACGGGTACAGGAGCTGACGATAAACCAGCACTGAGCACACCGGAAGAGCGTCTTATATAGGGCCAGGGCTGGGGAGATGGGCGTGGTGACACACCTGCTCTGCATCCGGCGATCTATTGCTGCTGAATGGTGATTCCTTTCCTGACAGTGCCCCCCCCTGAGGGGCAGCCTCTGGATGCCCAACGACCATGTTTTTCTGGAAATTTTTTGTGAAATTCTCTCAAAAGTTTAGGGGCGTGGATGTTACTCAATGGTTCCCATGAATTGTCCTCCGGAGGATATCCTTTCCATTTAATCAAGTATTGAGTACGGTTGCCTCTTTGTCGACAATCCAAGATATTCTCAACCTCAAATTCAGGCTCCCCTTCTACTGAAACTGGAGGAGGTGGTACCTCTTCTCTTCCCGGGAAGGGGCTTGGTACCGCTGGCTTAAGTAGCGAGGCATGAAATACTGGATGAATTTTGAAAGAGCCGGGCAAGGCCAATTCAAAGGCCACAGGATTCACCACTCTCTTGACCTGAAAAGGACCGATGAATCTTGGCCCCAATTTCTTGGACGGGCAGGATAATTTCAAATTAATTGAAGAGAGCCAAACTCGATCTCCAACTTTGTACACTGGGTTCTCCCTCCGTTTGAGGTCAAAGAATTTCTTATAGTCCTGTTGTGCTTTATGAATATTGTCTCGTAACAACTGGAAATTAGTTTTAATGGCTGCTAGCTGATCATGGACTGCGGGAACCGTTATTTCCTGATCCAAGTTAGGCAAAAAAGAAGGATGAAAGCCATAATTAGCCCAAAACGGGGTTTGGTTGGTTGCGGAGTGTATGGAATTATTGTAGGCAAATTCTGCGCATGGAAGCAGGGAGGTCCAGTCGTCCTGAGAGCTGGTGCAAAAACATCGGAGGTACTGTTCCAGGGTTTGATTGGTTCTCTCTGTTTGCCCATTACTTTGTGGATGGTAAGCAGATGACAGGGACACTTCAACCGACAAGGACTTGCAGAGCTCCTTCCAAAATCTAGAGGTGAATTGAACACCTCGGTCTGACACTATATTATTTGGAAGTCCATGTAGCCTGACCACCTCTTTGATAAATGTGTTGGCTGTTTCCAGGGCAGAGGGAGTGCCCCTCATGGGCAAGAAGTGAGCCATTTTTGAGAGTCGGTCCACGACTACCAAGATGGTGGAAAACCCCTCTGAGGGTGGTAGCTCAACTATAAAGTCCATAGACAGACCTTTCCAGGGCTGCTCGGGAATCGGCAATGGTCTTAACAGGCCCCATGATTTGACTTTAGCCCCTTTGTTACGTTGGCACGTGATGCAGGAATTTACATAGCTTCTGCAGTCCTGATGTAGCTTAGGCCACCAGAAGCGGCGTTGGATAAGTTCGTAGGTCTTTTTTACCCCGAAATGTCCAGCGAGTTTGTGGTCGTGAAAGGTTTTAAGGACCAACAATCTCACTTGTGTAGGAACAAAAATTTTTCCCTGGTGCCAGAGGAATCCTTCCCGTTTATTTAGAGAACCGGCTTCGAGTTCAGTACATTGAGTAGAGGCTTGCTGAATTGTGGACTGTAGGTCAGTGTGAATTAGAAAAAAGTTTTGAGCTGATAGGATGGTATTGGGCTCCGTCGTGCTGGGAGTATCCGGAAACATTCGGGACAGGGCGTCCGCCTTTCCATTCTTAGATCCTGGTCTGTAGGTAATATGGAAATTAAAGCGTGAAAAGAATAGAGCCCACCGGGCTTGCCGAGGTCTTAGGCGTCTAGCAGTCCTGAGATACTCTAGATTCTTGTGGTCCGTGAATATCATGATAGGGTGTGCCGCGCCTTCAAGCAGGTACCTCCATTCTTCTAGAGCACATTTAATAGCCAGAAGTTCCCGATCCCCCACATCGTAGTTCTTCTCTGGGGGTGACATTTTCCGAGAGAAGAAAGCTACTGGGTGTAGCAGGGTCTTCGGGCCTTGTCGCTGGGACAGAATAGCCCCTGTGGCTACTTCCGAAGCATCCACTTCGAGAATATAAGGTAAGACCGGGTCGGGGTGTTGAAGAATAGGTGCGGTCACAAACAGGCTTTTTAATTTATCAAAAGCTGACTGAGCCTCCGGTGACCAGCGGAAGCGAATCTGCTGGCGCGTTAGTTGGGTGATGGGTGCGATAATTGTTGAGAATCCCTTTATGAATCTTCTGTAGAAGTTAGCGAAGCCCACAAATCGCTGAACTCCCTTCTTATCAGTGGGGGCTGGCCACTCCAAAATGGCTTTTACTTTTTGTGGATCCATAGAGACACCCTCAGTTGAAATAATAAGCCCTAGGAACTGGATGGACTTCCTCTCAAATTCACATTTTTCCAGTTTCACATAGAGCCCATGTTTCCTTAAGGTGGTTAATACTTTTTTTACATGAATCCGGTGGAGTTCCAGAGTGGAGGAGAAGACCAAGATGTCATCTAGGTACACGATTAAGAAGTTGTCCAGGAACTCTCGAAAAATGTCATTGACCAGATGTTGAAATGTGGCCGGGGCATTACATAGCCCGAAGGGCATGACCAGATATTCGAAGTGGCCGAAACGGGTTCTAAACGTCGTTTTCCACTCATCCCCTTCTCGGATGCGAATAAGGTTGTACGCTCCTCGGAGGTCTAATTTGGTAAAGACCCGGGCAGACCGGAAGCGCTGGAACAATTCTGGAATCAAGGGGAGAGGATAACGATTTTTGATGGTAACTTTGTTGAGTTCCCGGTAATCAACACAGGGTCTTAACGTGCCATCTTTTTTCTCAACAAAGAAGATTCCAGCGCCAGCTGGGGAGGACGAGGGCCGGATGAACCCCTTTTCCAGGTTCTCGTTGACATAAGTCCGAAGAGTTTCTAATTCCTTCTCAGATAAGGGAAATATTCTTCCAAAAGGGATCTCGGCTCCTGGAAGAAGCTCAATGGGGCAGTCGTAGGGCCTGTGAGGGGGTAGAGCATCAGCCTTTTTTTTGTCGAATACATCCCTAAAGTCCTGATAGGCTGCGGGAATGTCTTCAGGAAGGTCTAGGGCTGGCTGAACGGCCAGACATGTGGCAGGAGCGTTGGGTCCAGGGGGAAAGCAATGGTCCAGGCAATATTTGGACGAGAAGGAAATCCTCTTCTTCACCCAGTCAATTTGTGGGTTATGAGCCTGGAGCCATGGAAGGCCTAGGATAACCGGGAATAAGGGAGAGGACAAGACATCAAAGCGGAGGAGCTCTTGATGGCCCGAGTTTGTGGTAGTGAGTACCGGATAGGTTTCTCTGGTCACAGGTCCGGAACTAGGCAGGGACCCGTCGGCCAGAAAGACTTGAAGCCGTTGCTCCTTAATTTGTAGGGGGACCCCCAGTTTCCTTGCTAGTGTACAATCCAGAAAACAACTGCAAGCTCCGGAGTCAACAATTGCCGTGAGCTGGATCTTCTCTTCTGCTACCTGTAAGGAGATAGGAAGGATAAGGTGAGCAGGGGATGGCTCAGAGACCTGACAGTTCAAGACAGACCGTGAATAGCACTTACTGGGCCTCACGGGGCAGTTGCGGAGGAAGTGGCCGGAGGCTCCACAGTATAGACAGAGGTTAGCCTGGCGGCGACGTTGTCTCTCTTCGGGTGTTAGGGAGGAACGAATTAGTCCAATCTGCATGGGTTCACCGTCCGCAGAGGCATTCATAGCTGGTGCAGGGGGAGGAGAGGCGGCAAACGGGACCTTAGGCATCACCCAAGAAGCTCGGGCCCCCTGGAGGCGTTCTGAGCGTCGTTCCCGCAGACGCCTGTCCATTTGGATGGCTAGAGAGATCAAGTCTTCCAGGGATGCAGGTGTCCCTATCCGAGCAAGCTCGTCTTTTAGAGCTTCAGAGAGGCCATGACGGTACTGGTATTTCAATGCCGCCTCATTCCAGTCCGTGTCGGCTGCCCATCTACGGAAGTCTACAGTGTAGTCCTCGGCCGGGCGTTTATTCTGCTGTAAGGCATGTAAAGCAGACTCTGCTGTGACGGTGCGCTGAGGATCTTCATATAGCTGGGCCATGGCCTCAAAAAAGGAGCTTACTGAGTTCAAGGTAGGACTCTTCTGTTCAAGGAGGTTGTGTGCCCAAGTCTGGGGTTCTTCAGCTAATAAGGAGATTATAAACCCCACTTTAATGGATTCCGAGGAGAAGGTCCTGGGCTGAAGAGCCAAATATAATAAACAGGCATTTTTGAAAGCCCTAAATTTCCTTCGCTCCCCACGGAAGCGTTCAGGCGTGGGCACCCGTGGCTCTGGTGGCGGAGCTGAAGCTGAATGGGCGGAGCTAGCTTGATCCGGTTGAGAAGGAGCCGGTAAAGAGCTAGTGGCAGGCTGATTAGGATCATTCGGAAGAGATGAGCCGGCTAGGTTTACTACCCGACCTTCCAGTTGGAAGTAGCCATCTTGCAGTCTTTGTACGGCTTGGGTTAGGGCTGAAACCTGTTGGCATAATGCCTCGAGCGGGGAAGCACCTCTGTCGGCCTCTGACATGGCTGGTTTATGCTGTCAGGTACCTTGGTTGAGGCCGAAGTGCTGAGAGGGCTTCCCTTGCAGCTCGGTGCGGATCACCCCTGGAGGTGAGACAGGAGATGACACGTCCCAAGGAGCACTGGATGCTGGTGAAATCCGGATGGATGGATGGTATGGTATGGACACCCAGGACCGCTTCCAGGAGATCTAAAGGTGCTCAGTGGAAAAAGACACAAGGTTAATGCCAGGCCGAGGGTCATACACAGTTAATCAGTCCGGAAGTAATGAGCCAAGTGGAAGGTAGCAAAGGGGCAAGACAAGAGAGAGTCCGTGAGATCCAAGCCAAGGTCGGTACACAGGAGATCCAGCAGGGGTGTCAGAGCAAAGAGTGGTCAGGCAAGCCAAGGTCGATCAAGGGAGAAGATGCAGACAGGTCAAAGAAGCAAGCCGGGTCAAAACAGGAACACAGGTAAACGGACAGGTCACGGGTACAGGAGCTGACGATAAACCAGCACTGAGCACACCGGAAGAGCGTCTTATATAGGGCCAGGGCTGGGGAGATGGGCGTGGTGACACACCTGCTCTGCATCCGGCGATCTATTGCTGCTGAATGGTGATTCCTTTCCTGACACCCGGGGTGCCCGGACACAGGTGGTCAAGCTGCTTCGGGAACTTCAGCTGGTGGATGCCTGGTGCATCCTACATGCTGGAGAACGCGATTATTCCTTCTACTCTGCCCCTCACAACATGTACTCCCGGATCGACTTTTTCCTGGTCCCGCACTGCCTGCTCTCCTCGGTGGAAAGCATTGAAATTGGTTCCATCACTTGGTCGGACCACGCCCTGGTGCTTTTGGAAATACGCCTGGGAGGCCCGGGCAGGGAGTCGGACTGGCACTGGAGGCTAAACGAGAGCCTTCTGCAGGACCCTGAGGTACTGGCGGATGTCTCCCAGCAGCTTCAGAGCTACTTCCAGCTGAATGACACCCCAGACAGCGACCCCGGAGTGGTCTGGGAGGCCCATAAGGCCGTCATCAGGGGGGTGTTGATGGCTCATGGCGCTCGAATTAAGAGAGACAGGGAGAGGCAGCTGAACACCCTTATGGCTGATATCTCTTGCCTGGAAGATCGGCACAAGAGACACCGGGGGTTTGCGGAGGGTGCTGAACTGACTAGCCTCCGCTCTCGGGTGGCGGAACTGTTGCAATACCGCACTAAAGCGGCCTTGCAGCGATGCAAGCGGTTCCAATACGAATCCGGCGATAAATGTGGCCGTATGCTTGCCAGGGCTCTTAGAGACCAACGGGCGGCCTCCTACATCCCCTTTGTGACCGCTGGAGACGGCTGTAAGCTGCATATGCCCAGAGAGATTGCACAGAGATTTGGGGATTTTTACTCGTCTCTGTATCATCTACCCCAGGAACGATCCCACGAAGCGGAGGTCGCCTCCTATCTAGACTCCGTGGTCCTACCCAGGTTCTCCTCACCGGACCGTGAGGCTCTGGAGGAGGAGTTCACGGCAGATGAACTTACCACGGCCCTTAAGTCGGCGAAAAAGGGCAGAGCCCCGGGACCGGATGGCCTGACGGTCCTCTACTACAAACTGCTGCAGTCACATTTGCTCACCCCTATGCTTAAGGTGTTCAACGGGATTGGGAAAACCACCTCATTCCATGCCGACTCCCTACTGGCGCACATATCTGTAATCCCTAAGGAGGGTAAGGACCCTGCGGCCTGTTAGAGCTACAGGGCGATATCCCTATTGAATACCGACCTCAAGCTGTTTACTAAAATGGTGGCATCTAGGCTACAGCCTCTTCTCCCAGGCCTGGTCCACTTGGATCAGGTCGGGTTTATCTCCACCAGGGAAGCCAGGGACAACACCATCAGAGCCCTGAACTTGATCCATCATGCTAAGGTCTCCGGCGTCCCGACAGTGCTTCTGAGCACGGACGCCGAGAAAGCCTTTGACAGGGTGAGCTGGCCTTTTATGACTGGTGTGCTGGAGCGCTTTTGGTGTAGGCCGTCGTATGTTGGCTTGGATCATGAGCGTCTACACTTGCCCACGTGCGAGGGTTAAGGCGAATGGGGTTTTCTCGACGCCTTTTTCCATCTTCAATGGCACTAGGCAGGGGTGCCCCCTCTCACCCCTGTTGTTTGCCCTTTCCCTGGAACCCTTTCTTTCCAGGGTTCGCCTTAATGCTGATGTCGCTGGGCTGTCCGTGGGTGCTGTTTCCCATAAAATATCGGCCTATGCGGACAACCTCCTCTTTTCATTGACCAACCCTGTGATATCCCTGCCGAACTTGCTCCGCGAATTTGATCTCTACGGGGTGGTATCTAACTTTAAAATCAATTACCACAAATCGGAGGCGATGGGGATTTCTTTACCACCTCGAATGCTGGACTCACTCAGCCACAGTTTCTCTTTCAAATGGACTTCGTCGGCATCCCAATGCTCGATACATCTTCCGGGCGCCCCGTGGCACATAGCGTCAGTGCCGCTTGCCGTCCGACGTCATCCTGTGATCGGCCCGACTCTCAGGGTCTGTGCCGCGGCTCAGGCGGTGGGAGACTCCCGAAGGATAGCCTCACCCATGTTCCCGGTTTTGGGTAACCGAGCCTTTCCATCGGGATGTGACGACGGCCGGTTCCGGGCCTTGCTGGAGCTGGGGAACTTCCGAGTGTCGCACTTCGGTTCTGGAGGCTCTTGGCCCTCCCTCACCCAGCTGACGGCACCGGGGGGCTGTTTTGAGCTCACCCGGTGGCAGGCTCTCCAATTGTTACACTTCCTCCGGGACCTGGGCCCACGGTCCGCCTTCGAGAAGCCTTTGACGGCTCTGGAGGCCCTTTTTACTCGTGACACCCCCCTTCCGCATGCTTTATCCCTGATCTATGCCCTGCTTTCAGAACCCCGGGGTGACTTTGTTCTTCCCGGCATCCTGAAATGGGAACAGGAGCTGCAGAGGACTTTTACGCTGACTCAGCGTCGGAATATTATTCGCTTCTCTCTGAAGTCTTCTATCTGTACGCGTCTCCAGGAGGTTAACTATAAGATCTTGATGCACTGGTATTATACCCCGTCGCGGATAACGAGTTTCTTCCCGGAAGCATCAGACAGATGCTGGCGATGCCGTGCGGATCGTGGGACGATGCTCCATGTCTTCTGGAGCTGTCCGGTTCTGAACGATTTTTGGAGGCAAGTCAGGGAGATCTCCCAGTGCATGACCGACTTTGTACTCAGCGATGACCCTGCGCTCTTCCTCCTCCACTGCTCCTCCATCAAGCCTGACCATTACAAGAAGTCCATCCTCCGCCACCTCTTCAACGCAGCAAAGGCCTGCATTGGGGCCTGTTGGAAATCCACTGCCCCGCCGTCCCTGCGGCTCTGGCTGTCCAAAATCAAGCAGATTTGTGACTTTGAGGACCTGGTGCTGACCTCGCAGGGCAGGAGGGAACTCTACACAGCTACGTGGGGATATTGGAACGTGTTTGTCCTGTCGGACAAGGGCAGAGCACTCCTGGACTCCCACTGACCATTCTTACTTGCCCTCAGGGCCACTGCCTCGCACGGGGCCCGCTGACCATTGACCTTTTCCCATCCTCCTTTCCCCCCTTTTCTCCCCCCTTCTCTGGTCTGCTGTATATTTTTTCTCTGAGAGCTCGGCGACGGACGCTGGGCAGGTCTTACGTTTAAGAGTCTATTATCCCCTTATATTTCCACCCTGGCCCCTCTTCTTTTTCCTCCCTTCTGTCAAGTGTCCCCTTCTTTCTGCCCCACCCCATCATTGCCCCCCTTATATCCTTGTACCCTTTCCTAATGTGTTGTATGCTCACCTTTTCTGACATCACTTTGAGGCAAGCTGTTCTCCACTGTTTGCGAACCTGTTGGTACTACGCTGCATGTTGGCCGTTTTTTCTGGTAGATCTCTACGTGTTTTTTATATGTTACGAACGGACCTGCTGTCTATTTACCCTGTTCTATGTGACTCGGGTTTGTTGACATTTTACATTCACCTTTCTCACCCAAACTGTTTTGTGTATTGACTCTGTATGCTACAACACATCTGTATCTACAAAATGATGTATCACTTGTACTCATGTTTTCTCTTTTACGTTTCATAATAAAAAAGAGTTTGAAAAAAAAATATATACATATATTTACCTAGAAAAATGGTGATGTGTTCAATACTTAATTTACCCACTGTATGTATAGAATACAGCTACACATAACATTTCAACACTTTTGCTTCATCCAGTAATACAATACTAAATGCATATTCCAGTAAAAAAGTGAAATAGAAGTATTATAATATATACAGTAGGCAGCCTACCTGTTAGGGCTCTTGTTCTTTATCAAGACAAAGCTAGAATACACCAGTCATGTGTAGAGTTCTTGCAACCGCTAGTCTAATACCTTAAACCAAGGGATTTAAAATTCTTCTAGTACTGGGTGCCAAATTTGTCTGTACAACAAAGTTCATTTTTGATAACAGAATCTTTCTATAAACCACAGGCATTATTCATCACCTCCGCACCCTGTTGTATCATCTTTACCCATTTCAATCTCTGTTCTTGTTCTAAACCTTTGTTTTCTCAGTACATGCTATTTACAAGTCTAAGCTGGTTGGCTTTCAGTTTTGGACTTATTTGATTATCCACCGATACACAACTCTGTTTAACCTCTTCCCGGACTGCCCCATGCATATATAATGCACCAGGGCGGCCCTCCTGGGCGAAATCATGTACCTGTACGTGATTTCTACTTCTGGGTCTGGGGCGCACCATCGGCGACCCACTGTTATTGGATACAGCAGGAACCAATCAGCGGGTCCAGCAGACCCGATGTTTGCCAGCCACCCCACGAACGTTCCTGACAGAGGCAGAACAGCGGTCTGCCTATGTAAACAAGGCAGATCGCTGTTCTGTAAGAGGGGAAGATGGAGATCTCATGTTTCTGCTTAGCAGGAATACGGATCTCTGTCTTCCCCCAGTCAAAGCACCTCCCCCACACAGTTAGAAAGCACTCCCACTGGGGCGTGGCCTGCAACGGCATGTGAGCGGATGCACATCCCAGAGCTCCCGCTGTGTTTCCTCACATGATTCTTTCCACACCTCTTCTCCTGCTCCTTACCAATCACCTCCGCTGCCTCCTGTTTTTAAGCAGTGCCCGGATGGATCCTCCACTTCTGATGATGACTCGCAGGGGTGAAAAAGAAGCCATGATAGCGGCGGCCCTTGAGGCCCAAGATGGCGCCCGCTCCCCTCACCCACAGCGCCTGCCACGAAGCACAGACAAGCCAAAAGATTCTGGGGGTAAGCCACACAAGGCTCATAAGCCCTCCACAAAAAAGCAGCCTAAAGACATGCTGTACTACACACAGAAGCTGCCCAGTGCTGGCAGCTCTGTTCTTAATGGCAATCAATCCTGCCTTCCCAAATTGGAGCTCACAGACCATGAGGATCCCAATGTTCTGGATGACACTGTCCCTCTAGAGCAGCCTTTCTGAACCTTTTCAACACTGAACCCCTGAAATAAATTTCTGGTCTTGTGGAACCCCTGCTAAAAATTAAAATCTACAACTCAGGACACATTATTGCGACATTCAGTGGGAAGAATGCTCCATACTCTTGTCATCATTGGGAAGAATTACCCCCTTGCAGATAGCTAAAAGGAACAATGGTGTCATTGGAAACTTATCTGAGAGGCAGAAATTGCCCACTGCTCAGGGAACCCCTATCAACATCAGGAGGAACCCAAGGGTTCCACGGAACCCTGGTTGAGAAACCTTGCTCCAGAGACATCTCCTGTCCCAACTCCAGATATCTTTGACGTGGCTGCTGATGATACCGCACAACCTACACTTAGTGAAATATTACAGGCAGTTCACAAATGTACAGCATCAGAGGATGATCTTAAGGAGCGTTTTGGAAGCCTTAAAGAAACAGTCTCACTCCTCCACCAAGACAAACAAAAAATCAGAGAAAGGACCACGGCAGTGGAAGGCCGAGGCAGTGATTTGGAGGATCAGATGCCCCCTCTTACCAGAGATGCTAAAATGGCTGCCCAACAAGTTATACAGGTTAACAACAGAGCTGATGACATCGAAAATCACCTTTGCTGCAATATTGTCCGCATAGTAGGGCTGCCTGAAAAGGTTGAGGGTCGTGACCCCACTGAATTTATAGCGCAATGGCTGCAAGAAATATTTGGTAAAGAAGCCTTTTCACCTCTTTACGAGTGGAGCGGGCACACGGCACACCACCTTGCCCCCTCCCACCTGGCAACCCTACACCCTCTATACTTGCTGGACTGTTAAATTACAATGACCGGAAGATTATCCTGCGTCCCGCTAGAGAGAAAGACTTGATATAATATAATGGGACTAAGATTCCCTTTTTCCCTGACTTCTCTGCAGAGGTCCAACGCAAAAGGTCCAAGTATGTAGATGTGAAAAAGCGTCTACAGCGGATCCAGTTAAAATACGCCATGCTTTTTCCAGCCAGGTTGCAAGCTGGAAGGCCAAACCCACTTCTTTGAAACTGCTCCAGATTCCGCTGCTTGGCTGGAACTACACAAACAAGATGTTCTACGTCGGCGCCCAGATGATGGTTGAGATTGATCCCATAAAGTGACACTTCGTCAAGTCGGTAAGGCACAACCCTGACAGCCCTAGGGCAACATGTCTACACAGAGGAACAACATTCCTTTACCATACCCAGTAAAAAGAATGCTAGTAACTTTTCTCACTATCCCACTGCCTTGAGCATTGTTATCAAACACACAATTGCTTCATCTGCACTGCTCAAACTGTTATATGCCACAGTTTTGGTGGCAACAGTTCTCTGTGCCCAGTTGGCGCATGACATCCTCCCCACTTACTGATTCCATGGGCAAATTAAGAACTGAGTCCACTCCAACTACACTGGACATGACTAAGTTACCAACATTACAGTGCTCGTTCTCAAAAGCTTTGCTCAGGGCACAGTTGTGCACCCAGTTTACTTCTTGGTTCTCTTTAAATGTTTCAAACCAGTACATCCTACTTCATGACAAGCCCTCTCCTGATGATTGACTCAGATAAATAGTCACCATGACAACCACACCACTCGCCATCTGGAATGTCCGGGGTGTAAGTGATCCACTGAAATGGACCATGATTACCTCCTGCCTTCAGAAGTTCTCCAGCCATTGTAGTTGTACTTCAGGAAACGCGTTGGGTCCGCGACGTGCTGACGTCACCACGTGTAAGAGATCCCTGAAGGATGGGCATTGTGTTTGCAGCTGCCCGGCTTGTTCTTATGCCTGTTACTACTATTGTTTTGTAAGTGCAACCTATTTCTTTTCTCAATAAATTACCATATGTTATCAAACTATGCCGCATTTCTTGTTACCTACTTGGAGAATCACGGAGGAGAGGTCTGTTTGTGCCATATGATACCACAACGTATCATATAATATCCCCAGCGTTGTTGACCCTTTTGGTCCCTTCTCTCTGGTAATCAGGTCATCTGAGTGGTGGTGGATTCGGTTTCTGGTGCTGGAATTTTCACTTTTTCACATTTGCAACCCAAATTTGAATATCCTATGGTTAAACTTATACCTAATCACATTTTTTGGACTTTCACTGTTGTATATTTTTTATCACAGTTTTGTTGTTTGTTTTCATTATTTTCATTATTATATTTGTCCTTTTATTATCAGTTGCAATTTTTTTTCAATTTCTGGCAAATTTTCTTGATTTCACGTTTAGCGCAACTTATTTTTTGCATATGTCTGTATAGTGTATATCTCACTTTTAAGTTGCAGTTTACTTGTGTGATTATTAGGTCTCCAGGAAACTCATTTGACATGGAACTCTTTACTCTTGGGTTGGTGTGGCATATCATTCCACCCACTCCACTTATTCTCGTGGGGTGAGTGTTCTGATACACAGAGCACTTGCTTGTCAGGAACTAGACTAATTGGTAGATTTGTATGGTCGCTTTATATTTCTACGTTGTAAACTATGCACTTAAACGTTGATTTTAGCTTTTGTTTACATTCCTCCTCCATTTCTAGGGAAATTTTGCAATTATTGCTGACGTATCTGGCTGATAAACCTGACACTCTGGTATTGATCATGGGAGATTTCAATTGCTTTCTCGATCCCCACCTAGACAGACATCCTCCAGGACCATCTTCTTCCCCGGGGAGGGGCACCACTCTAAGGGCTGGATGGATGTGTGGTGTCTTCGGAAACCCTAATACCCGGCAGTTCTCCTGCTTCTCCAAGACGCATGGATCACTCTCATGTATAGACCTCTGCATAGGCACAACCCACATTCTCAATTACACCTCGGGGATAGAGTATTATTCCAGGGGAGTGTCAGATAACTCCCCTTTGACACAGTGGCTGATTACCAGACCTTCTACATCTTTACCCAAGACTCCATGGAGACTGAATGCCTTTTGACTTAAGTTATTCCCTTCCCATGAGCGTATATCCTGCCAAATTTACAATTTTTTTCATACCCATAGCAAGTGCAAAGATATCCTGTTGAGGTGGGAAGCCTTTAGGGCGTACCTCAGAGGCACATTTGTATCCGAATTCAAGGCTGTCAATCGTCATGTGTGTCAGCTGGAACTGTCTTAAGTATTGGACCCTTCTGACTCCATGAGGGAGGCTTGGATATTGGCTCAGGATTCTCTGGAATGGTTAAGATCCTTTGCTGTGGAACAGAAATGCTTCTTCACAAAAATGCCATTCTATGAGGAGGGGGAGAAAACGGGTCGCCCACTGGTGAAAATTGCCAGATTGCAGCAATCTTCTCCGGCCATCGGAGTCATCTGCTCATCCATGGGCTGGGTTGTTAAAGATCCGGAACAAATTGCCACCAAACTAGCTTCCTTCTGCACAGACCTTTATGGTTCTAAAGACAATTACTCTACTGAGGCACTGACGGGATACCTTAGTGATATTCCCTTACCCACTTTATCCCCGGAGGCCGACTTGGCCCTGGATGCTCCGATCACTTTAGATGAGCTGCAGAGGGCAGCCTGTTTTTTCCCCACATGTAAGGGCCCTGGGGGGGTGGAGGTATATACCACTTATGAGGAGATAATTTTATCTAAGTTGCTAGAAGTCTATAATGCCTCCATCAAGACAAATTGCCTGCCTGCCTCTATGTTGAGGGCAATGTCTTATTACTACTAAAACCAGGAAAAGACCCCCTAGATCCAAGCTCATATAGACCCATTTCCCTTTTGCAGTGTGATGTGAAGATCCTAGCTAAGGTAATAGCATTGTGGATGAATAAATTTATCCTATCCAATATACATTCTGACCAAGCCAGGTTCATGCTGCAAAGGTTCACGGACACTAATCTTAGATGAATATTCTTAAATATGAAAACACAGGCTGATAACCTTTGGGCAGAGGGCACTCCTTTCCATCAACGCAAATAAGGCATTTGATAGTGTCAGCTGGACTTATTGCTGGGCTGTATTGTCCAAATTCGGTTTTGGGGTCTGCTTCAAAGCATGGGTATGCCTACTATATACACAAACAAATGGTTACTGCCCACACCTGTAACTGGTCTCTGCAGCAAGGAGCATTGGAAGGGCAACGCATATAACAAGACACAAAAAGTTTCCAAGCTCTCATTACCGACCAGTCTGTGACCAACCGAATTGACCTGTCCAAAAGTATGTGTTAAAAACAGGTTGGGCTCCTTTCAGGTATATCTGCCCTACACCTGTCCATATAAATGCATGTGCTTCCATTGCTGGAGACTCACAGAATTTAGAGTTAGGACCACAATTAAATGGGGTGCCTTGTCTGGGCTCTGTGGCTTATTCATGTATTTGCAAATGTGTGCAACTAAACCCCTATTTTTAACGCATAATGTTGGACAGGTCAATGCGTTTGGTCGCAGACTGGTCGGTAAGGAGAGCTTGGAAACTTTTTGTGTCTTGTTTTATGCAATGCCCTTCCAATGCTCCTTGCTGCAGAGACCAGTTACAGGTGTGGGCAGGAACCATTTGTTAGTGCTATGTATTATATTGGCCAGGCAACACACTGACACCTTTTCTGCCATAGTGCTATAGGCTGGGCATTCAGTGTGCCCCTGTGTCTTTAAGAAGGGTTGGGCTCCCTTCAGGTATATCTGCCCTACACCTGTCCGTATAAATGCATGTGCTTCCATTGCTGGAGACTCACAGAATTTAGAGTTAGGACCACAGATAATAGGGTGCCTTGTCGGGGCTCTGTGGCTTACGCATGTATTTGCAAATGTGTGCAACTAAACCCCTGTTTTTAATGCCTGTTGGACAGGTCAATTAGGTTGGTCGCAGACTGGTCGGTAAGGAGAGCTTGGAAACTTTTTGTGTCTTGTTATATGCCTACTATATAGCTCACCACAGGCGGCCATTAGGGTCTCAGACAAGATGTCACCCGCTTTCGCGCTGGGCAGGGGAACAGGGCAGGGCTGTCCCTGTCACCCCCTGCTCTTTTCTATAGCAATTGAACCCCAGGCTTCCTTGGTGCATATCAATCCGCACATCAATGGGTTTAAACATGGCAAACTGCATGAGAAGATTATGCTTTACGCTGATGATATGCTACTATTTATGGGGGACATTTCCTCTTCCTTAACCAGGGCTATGTCCATCCTCTCGGATTTTGGACAATACTCTGGTCTCACTATCAATTGGACAAAGTCTGCATTAATGCTATTGGACAGCGCACCTGGACAGCCAGTACCATCCCCCATTCCATTCCATTAGTGACCTCTTTTAAATATCTGAGCATCCAAATTTACCCCATACTCACAGACTATTGCCACCTTAATTTGCAACCCTTGATGGCCCGGTTCTGGCAAAAAATGTATATTTGGAATAAATTTAAAATGTCTCTGGCAGGGAAAACCAATCTCATTATAATGATACTTATGCCCCAACTTTTATACGTATGTCCTCCACATTCACCTGTGGTCATCCCTCTGTAAATGTTCCGGGTGGTTAACTCCCTTTTTAGGCTGCTGCTCTGGGGTATTCGTCCCCCAAGAATCAAGTTGGAGCAGCTTCAGTTTCCTAAGAATGGAGGGGCTTTGGCACTTCCAAACCCCTGGATTTATTATATAGCTGCCCAACTCTAACACCTAATAGGCTTCATGTCATCTGCCCCCAAAAGCACCTCTGCTCGCCTTTTATCTACTGGCACTGGAGCTAACTCTATCCCAGAGGGTCTGGAGGCACAAGTGTTCCAGAAACCTAATAAACAAATGCCCACGTATGTATTACTTCAGAAAATCTGGAATGAATCCAAACAACTGCAGCCTGTGACAGGTTATACTTCATATAGTTTGATTTGAGATAATAAAACCTTCACTGAACTAGCTAAAATCCAGCAAGGGCCCAGATGGTGAGCTCAAGGAGTGAATCACCTCCCACAGGTATTTCAGAATAGGAGGTTGATGTCTATCTCAGTAGTGATGGACGAACATTGGTTTGGTTTGCGAACGTCAGCAGCAAATTTTCTCAAATGTCCGCAAACCTCAAGTTTGCGGCGGGTCCCATTGACTTTAATGGGAGGCGAACTTTAAAAACATTTAGGTCATGTTTGCAGCCACAAAAGACTTACTAGCTGTGCACAAATAGTCCCACCACATGGACAATGTCATAACAAAAGTATTGCAATTGGAAAAGTTGCCCTAAAAATCTTCTTTTTTTTTTTTTTTACAGCAAAAATGTTTTTTTTTTCCATAAATCAGCCAGAACTGACAGCAGCCAGTAAATACCTGTCAAATACATATACTGTAGGGTCCATTCACACATCTATAAAATGGGTCCGCATCCAATCCACAATTTGGCGGAACGTTTGCAGACCCATTGATTTTTTCAATTCCAGTCTGAAAAATTAGGCATTCACAAGATACAGAAGTAAGTGTTGCCCATTCCAGGCCCCAAAAATTAGCCCACATGCGTTTACCTGACAGCTAAGAACGTTGTATTCTGTGGCTGAAGGTACATTAGGCATTGACAGGATACAGAAGTAAGTGTCGGCCATTCCAGGCCCCAAAACTTAGCCCACATGGGTTTACCTGGCAGCTAAGAACAAAGTATTCTGTGGCTGAAGGTTCATTAGGCATTGACAGAATAAATAATTGTCGGCCATGAAAGGCCCCAAAAATTAGGCATTCAATGGACATGAAATGCCTTTTATGCCGCTGTATTTAGAGAAGACAAGGACCAGGAATTGTTGTGGGTAGATGGCGGTCTGGCGGATATTTGTGGCCTGTCATGAGGAATTTCAATGAAACATGGTCTACTGGTCACATGTGTTGAATTCCTCAGAGATCCATGCCTCATTCATTTTTATAAATGTGAGGTAGTCTACATTGTCATGAGCTAGGCGAGTGCGCTTATCAGTTACGATCCCCCCTGCTGCGCTGAACGTCCTTTCGGACAGGACACTGGACAGGGGGCAAGCCCACAGTTCCATTGCAAATTGTGCAAGCTCTGGCCAGAGGTCAAGCCTGCCCACCCAGTAGACCAGGGGTTCATCACTCCTCAGAGTGTCCACATCGGCCGTTAACCCGATGTAGTCGGACACCTGTCGGTCTAGGCGTTCCCTGATGCTGGATCCGGAGTACAGCTGTCGATGGGTCGGCTGAAAGAAGATAGAAGGATCTCATATCTGAAGTGACCAAGACATCTTCAAAACGCCCTCTTCTTGCAGGCGCTTCCTGCCTGGGACCTTCCAAACCGCCCTCTTCTTGTCTCTCTGTGACTGGAAATTCCTCTGCCAGCACACACAAAAGCAGAATGCAGCATTTCTCGCAGCAAGGCCCGGAAATGCTGCATTCTGACCGCCCTCTGTGATGCTGGTAACATTTCTGCCATTTATTGTTTGTACCGGGGGTCTAAGTACGTTGCCACCCAGTACTGGTCCTTGCCCTTTATGCTTTTTATACGGGAGTCCCCCTTAAAACACTGGAGCATGAAGGCCCCCATTCGCACTAAAATGGAAGTGGTGTAGTGGCCTGGCTCCAGCTCATCATCCAGGGTAATGTCGTCCTCATTCTCCTCCCCCCATGCACGGATAAAACCAGTGATCCCAGAAAGGTTTAAAGCATGCTCTTCTTGCTCCTCCTCATCTGCCCCGGGCACCATCCTCCTCTGACTCCTCTTCAGACTCCTGTTGTTGACTTGTCTCAGATGGAGTAGCACCCCCTGGGAATCAGTGGCAGCTGGTGAAGTTTTAAGATGGTGGGGCGCAAGACCCCGCCCTTCCATTTTGACCCCTCCCATTCCTCAGAAGTCCCACCCCTTATAGACTCCACCCATTTTGTCCCCTGTATTTTGCTTGCGTGAACAAATTCTCCCAATATATCACATATTAAGGGGTCCATCAGTACTAGTATATCCCATAATAGGGAGCAGGGGCCCTATTATGGGATATACTATGAGAGACACCCTATTATGGGATACACTGAATGAGAGTGGCACAAACCCCACAGTACAGACCCCATAGCACAAACCCCACAGTACAGGCCCCCTAGCACAAACCCCACAGTACAGGCCCCGGACGGTGACCTGGGTGCTGCTCTGCCTCTGAGTCGTTCCCCGGGGCGGCGGCGGGAGTCGGAGTCACTCTCGGATGCGGAAGAGATGCGATGCGGAGTTGCGGAATCTCTCGCGCGGCTCTCCTATGAGTACTCTCTGCTGGTGATCGGGAAGCTCTCCTCTCTGCTGGCGGGCGGGCGGGACTGGCACACGCACCGCCCCCACGCATTCACATCACCAGGTCCCCAGGAATCATGTCCTCCTGTGTAATTGGTCCAGGCTGGAGTCTGGACCAATCACAGCCAGGACATCACAAAAGTGGAGAGTGTCGGGGCGCATTGCTCTGCGCCCCGATGACCCCCAGAAGGCCGCCAATCGGCACCTCTACACCGCCGCACATGGGGTGAAAAATCCCACCCCTAAACCGGCAGGCTTTTGTTGTATAAGGATTAGTATTCGACCCACTCGGTGTCAGTTCAGATCCTAGGTCAGGGAACAGAAGCTTTCCTTTTGAAAATGCTGTTAAGACTAGGATGATCCACTGCTAACCAGCTGTAGCTAGAAGAGCCTCCTTCATCCCATTTTGGAGACCTTGGTTCTGACGGAAGAAAGCAGTATTTGCGACTCCAAAATGCATCTACTCCATATTCGGTATTTGCCATTGACTTCCTCTTGCCTGCCTGCCTGCCTGCCTGGGTACTCTAAGAACACCTCTCCCTGGTGGTCTAGTGGCTAGGATTTGGCGCTCTTACTGCCGCGACTCAGGTTCGATTCCCGGTCAGGGAAATCTTCTTTCTCCACCCAAAGCCAGCGTGTCCCTCCAGAACACTGGAAGTAGCTGGACGCTTCTGTCTGGTAGAGCCAATAAATGATTTGCCATCCACCTGAATTGGTTTCTCAGTTCTAATGAGCGTTGTTGATCTTTTCCACCTTTCATACCCAAGTGGCCAACTCAGCCGCCTTAATCCAAACGCAATAGTTAGTTTCAAAAAAAGTGTCAACGCTAATCTCTGCTGCATGATGTCGCTCTTTCTGAGAAGACAGTTTCTCAGAATCTTTACCCATTTCTTCCCAGACTGCGTATACCATAGCCCAAGCTGCTCTGAGGCAAAATTGATGACAACATTTCAGAAGTCATGGGACTTTGCCTTCTGGACAAATACCATGTTAGAAGTCCACTCCTTTTGTTGCAGTGATGTGCTCTTGGGTGGAGTCGGGGTCTGATTTAAAGCAACAGACAGGCTACAATAGCAGACCCTTGTTGTCTGGTGACTTGTATTAGCCAATCTCCAGACTTTGCCTTCTGGATCAATACCATGTTTGAAGTGCATTCCATTCCGATGCACTTATTTAACCACTTCACCACCAGGCCTATTTCGGACACTTTTTGTTTACAAGTTAAAATCAGTATTTTTTCCTAGAAAACTACTTAGAACCCCCAAACATTATATATATTTTTTTAGCAAAGACTCTGGAGAATAAAATGGCGGTCATTGCAATATTTTTTGTCACGCAGTATTTGCGCAGCGGTCTTTAAAACGCCATTTTTTTGGGAAAAAATCACTGCATTTAAAAAATACTAAACAGTAAAGTTAGCCCATTTTTTTGTATATTGTGAAAGATGATATTACGCCGAGTAAATAGATACCCAACATGTTACGGTTTAAAATTGCACCCCCCCCCCCCCCCCCCGTGGGATGGCGACAAACTACGGTCAATAGGGATCTCAATAGGCAACATTTTAAATTTATTTAACGGTTACCAGTTTAGAGTTAGAGTGTAGCTCTTTTTTTAAAATTATTGCTCACGGTCTGGCAATCGCGGCGATACCTCACATGTGTGGTTTGAACAGCGATTTCATTCGCGGCTCGACTTCCGTATACGTTTTTTTTTGTGCGCGAGCTAACGGTGACCGGGGCGGCTAAATTTTTTTTTTTTTCCCATTTATTTTATTTATTTTTTTAACTTTACTACAGTTTAAAAAAAAAATCTAATCACTTTTATTGCTGTCACAAGCAATGTAAACATCCCTTGTGACAGCAATATGCGGTGACAGGTACACTTTATGGAGGGATCGAGGGTCTAAAAGACCCTAGACCCCTCCACTACACTTCCCTGTATGCAAAACGCCAAAAACGGCATTTTTGCAGACAGACGTTTTTTCAAATTTGCCGCCGTTTTGCAGCACACTAACCCGGAAGTGACGTCATGGACGCCGCCTCCGGGTTACGTCATCGGAGGCCCGATCGATGCCGTTTCCGTCATTCATCGGGACTCCATCCAGCCGGCGGACGCGCCGGCTGGGTGCTCGGGGCACCCGGTGGGACGGGAGCCCTGGTAAAAGCCGCAGAAGGCGGCGGGAGGGGGGGACGTCCCCTCCCGCCCCCCGGGTAACGATCGAGCGGCTCCCGAGCCGCATTGATCGGTACCGACGGAAATCCGACCGTCGGCTTTAAACCACGGTACCGGGATGATGCCTCTAGCTAGAGGCATCATCCCGGTATACCCCCGCAAAGTTTAGGACGTCACATGACGTCCACCCAGGGGGAAGTGGTTAAAGCAACAGACAGGCTAAACCGGCAGGCCCTTGTTGTCTGGGGATTAGTATTCGACACGCTCGCTGTCAGTTCAGATCCTAGGTCAGGGAATAGAAGCTTTCCTTTTGAAAACGCTGTTAAGACTAGGACGATCCACTGCTAACCAGCTGTAGCTAGAAGAGCCTCCTTCACCCCATTTTGGAGACCTTGGTTCTGACGGAAGAAAGCAGTATTTGCAACTCCAAAATGCATCAACTCCATATTCGGTATTTGCCATTGACTTCCTCTTCCTTGCCTGCCTGGGTACTCTAAGAACACCTCTCCCTGGTGGTCTAGTGGCTAGGATTTGGCGCTCTCACCGCCGCGGCCAGGGTTCGATTCCTGGTCAGGGAAATCTTCTTTCTCCACCCGAAGCCAGCATGTCTCTTCAGAAAACTGGTAGTAGCTGGACACTATTGTCTGGGCTTCTGTCTGGTAGAGCCAATAAATGATTCGCCATCCACCTTGAATGGCTTTCTCAGTTCTAATCAGCGTTGTTGATCTTTTCCACCTTTCATACCCAAGTGGCCAACTCAGCCGCCTTAATCCAAACGCAATAGTTAGTGTCAGAAAAAGTGTCGACGCTAATCTCTGCTGCATGACGTCGCTCTTTCTGAGAAGACATTTTCTCAGAATCTTTACCCATTTCTTCCCAGACTGCGTATACCATAGCCCAAGCTGCTCTGAGGCAAAATTGATGACAACATTTCAGAAGTCATGGGACTTTGCCTTCTGGACAAATACCATGTTAGAAGTCCACTCCTTCTGATGCAGCGATGTGCTCTTGGGTGGAGTCAGGGTCTGATTTAAAGCAACAGACTGGCTACAATAGCAGACCCTTGTTGTCTGGTGACTTGTATTAGCCAATCTCCAGACTTTGCCTTCTGGATCAATACCATGTTTGAAGTGCATTCCATTCCATTCTGATGCACTTATTTAAAGCAACTGACAGGCTAAACCGGCAGGCCCTTGTTGTCTGGGGAATAGTATTCGACACGCTCGCGGTCAGTTCAGATCCTAGGTCAGGGAACAGAAGCTTTCCTTTTGAAAACGCTGTTAAGACTAGGACGATCCACTGCTAACCAGCTGTAGCTAGAAGAGCCTCCTTCACCCCATTTTGGAGACCTTGGTTCTGACGGAAGAAAGCAGTTTCTCTTACGTCCTCCGACAGTCGCCGCCATCTTCATATTCGTCACAATGTGGTATTAGACTTTGCTCTGAAGGAGTAGCTAGGCAACAGAATATGTTAACATTAAAGCTTTTAACATATCCCACCCCCAGGTGGTGGTCCCCTCAGTCAATACCCTCCTACTTCCGGCATCCATATCTCAGTTTCAATGTCTTGTCAGGAGTAGCTGGATCTCTCTATGCTGGGGCTTTTTGCCTCAGCCTTTCTCTTCTTTTTTGATTTTTTGTTTGAGTTTTTTCTCTCTCTTTACTTAGCTGTTCTTTTTGTCAGCATTAGTTAGTTCTTCTGATGAAGAGGATTCGTGCAGGCTGGGTCTCGGGCTGATCCCCCTGGTCGCAGGTCGTGGGTCAGTGGCTTCCCAGCCTGCCTTTGAGCGTTCAGCCAGGTAACGCTCCTGGCACAGTGAACGACCCATCCCTGTTCGGTGCAGGGATGATTGGTGAGGTGGCTACCTCACTGGATGCTGTGCGGTTTCTTAACCCCAATTTTGTGCGTCCTGGCTGCGACTCTCCCTGCCTCATGTGCAGCGGCTTGTTCGCCTGTGCGGGTTCCCCACACCATTAAGAGGTAAGTGTATCTATGTGGGGACCTGTCTGTCGGGGGGGTGTCAGTCTGGGACTGTGTAACCTGCCTCTGTTCACACCGTTTGGCTCCCTATCGCTCTGGCTGCACGCTGTGGGCTGCAGGGGGGGGGGGCTGTGTGGCACTGTCTGTGTCAGCCTGTGTAAGGTGTGAAGGGCTGTGGGGCATGTTTTGTCATGTTTTGGGCACAATACAGCGATCGCTGCGGCGATCCGCCATGTTTTTTACATGTGTGGTGTTATATGCATCACAGTAGTGGGGGAGCGGCGGTTTCGGCGCCAAACAGCGCCATTTTGACTGCGCTCGCTCCAGCCGCAATGTTTTCACTGCGGGCGGCCATTTTCTTGTAGCCTTCCATAGGCTTTAATAGAGCGCCCTGATTTCATCACTTCCTCTTTCCTGGGTGCACTGATCGAGGCGGCAGCAGCAGCAGGGGTCTCTTCAGGTTTTATCCTTCTGTTCTTCCTATATCCATTGCCTGTGTTCAGTTTTGTCCCTGTGGGGGTCTCATTGTGCTTGTGTGTGTGTGCGGTGGGCTGCGCTCGCCGCGCTTGTTAAAGGGGCAATTAACCCTTTATTCTCCGGCATATTTTTTTGGGGCAATGGATTCTCAGGAGGGCAAATTTCCTGCCACCTTGGTGGGAAGCCAGGGGACTGCTGTTTCCCCCCCAGGGGGGGATTTAGCCGAAGTGGTGGCTAACCTTGCTGCTCAGGTGCTGATGCTGGTGGCTGCTCAATCCACTAAAAGACCCAGAGTTTCTGTTTCCTCTGATTCTGAGGGTGATGGTGATGGGGCTGCTATGGCTGGGGTCTCCTTATCGGGGTCCCGTTCCTCCCTGGATCTCGTGGGGTCCGAGGTGGAGGCTGAGGTTGAGGGGGTTGATAATTCTCCCCCTGGCTCGCCTGAAGAGCTTGCAGTCATGGATGAATTGGTTGCTTCTATAAAACAAACGCTGCGTTTGCAGGATGAACTGTGTCCTCCTGCTGCCCTGGCGGCTTATGGGACGCAGAAAAGACGCAAGACATCGCAGGTCTTTCCCTGCACTGATGATTTTCAGTGCGCTGTTAAGGAACAATGGCGCAATTTACGCAAGCCTTTTGCTGTGCCAAGTAGGTTCAGGCTGCGTTATCCTTTCACGCCTGCCACTGATGAACGGTGGTGTGTGCCACCCCCGGTGGATCACGCGATTGTGGTTTTGAATAAATCCACTGCGATTCCTGCAGAGGATACTCCGGTGTTCAGAGATGCCACGGATAGGAGAATGGAGTCTCTTGCCCGTCATATTTATTCTGTTACGGGTTCGATGCTGAAAGCTCTGTTTGCCTCTCTTATGGCAGCCCAGGCTGTCGCAAGTTGGATGCAGGTGCTTAGGCGCGTCTTAGTGGCTGATTCGGCCTCACCGGCGACATTGGATATGGTGGATCAAATCCATCAGGGTGTCATGTATCTGTGTGACGCAGACTTGGATTTAGTGCCGTTGGCTGCACGTGTACAAAGCGCGGCGGTGTTGTCTCGCCGCCTGGTTTGGTTAAAGTGTTGGTCTGTGGACCAATCTTCGCGCAAGACCTTAGCCAATCTGCCTTATGATGGATCTCGCCTTTTTGGGGAATCCTTGGATACGTTGATAAAGGGGATCACGGGCGGTAAGAGCACTCTCTTGCCCCACTTCCCCAAGGCTAAGGGGGCTCCTGGTAAGAAACATACTAATTTTCGGCCTCCTCAGGGGTCCTTTCGTGCCTTTCGGTCGCACTACAAGGGCAAACCATTCAAGGGTCAAGGCTCCCAAAAGAAGCCGTGGTTTGGTAAACAGAAGTCCGGTCAGTCCGGACCCGCTGCCCATAACAATGCGGCCTGAAGGGGCGCCCTCACCCAGTTCTGGGGTGGGGGGACGCTTGCTCGGTTTTCTTCAACCCTGGCTGGCCCGCGTGCGGGACCGGTGGGTTCAGGAAATCATTCGGTCTGGCTACAAGATCGAGTTTCTCTCTAGGCCGGAGAGCAGATTCTTTCCCTCAAATCTTCAACTGTCTCCGGAGCGTTTGCGGGATCTGCACCTAGCAGTGCGGGACCTGAGGGCTCAGGGAGTGGTGGTTCCGGTGCCTCATCGGGACAGATTTCGGGGGTTTTATTCAAATCTGTTCACCGTGCCCAGGAAGGAGGGCAAGGTTCGTCCAATTCTGGACTTGAAGGCTCTGAACCGCTTTGTGCGGGTTCGCAAGTTCCGCATGGAATCCCTGCGGTCGGTGGTGGCTGCCCTGGTTCCGGGGGAATTCATGGCCTCCATCGATTTGAAGGATGCGTACCTTCACATCCCGATTTTCGAGGGTCACCAGAGGTACCTTCGATTCGCCATTGCGGAGGATCATTACCAATTCGTGGCGTTACCTTTTGGTCTCGCCTCGGCTCCACGGGTTTTCACCAAGGTGCTTGCATCCGTTCTGGCTTTGTTGAGGGCCCAGGGCATCTCTGTCCTGGGGTATCTGGACGACATTCTGGTTCGACCAGCCAGGGTCTGGAAGAGGACCTGTCCGTCACGATGCAAACTCTGCAGGAGTTTGGTTGGACGTTAAATTTTCCAAAGTCGACGCTGAGTCCGTCGGTTCGTCTTCCCTACCTGGGAATGATCCTGGACTCGGTCCAGGCGAAGGTCTTCCTGCCGGAAGACAAACTCAGGACTCTTCAGGAGGAAGTCAGGTCCCTCAGGGACGTTCCGCACTCGTCTCTGCGGACGAGCATGAGATGTCTGGGATTGATGGTCTCGGCCTTCGAGGTGATTCCCTTCGCCCAGTTTCACACGCGGGGTCTCCAAGCGGAGATCCTGTCCAGGTGGGATGGGCGTCCTCAATCTCTGGATCTTCAGATCTCGTTGAGCCATCACACCAGAAGGGATCTTCTGTGGTGGCTCCAGTCCCCGATGGTATCGGGGGGCAAGTCCTTTCGTCCTATCTCATGGACAGTGATCACCACGGATGCCAGCCTGTCAGGCTGGGGTGGCGTTCTGGGCGTTCTGTCCGCCCAGGGAACTTGGTCGGAGGGGGAGTCCTCCCTTCCGATCAACATTCTGGAATTGCGTGCGATAAATCTCTGCCTTCGTCGCTGGACGGACAGGCTGCAGGGCTGTCCGGTTCGGGTGCAGACGGACAATGCCACGGCGGTGGCCTACATCAACCACCAAGGGGGCACCAGGAGTGCCCGAGCGGCTCGGGAAGTGGCCGACATTCTGTCTTGGGCCGAGACTCATGTCCCGGCGATAACGGCAGTTCACATTCCGGGGGTGGAGAACTGGCAGGCGGACTATCTGAGTCGCCAGACCCTGGATCAGGGGGAATGGTCTCTCCACCCAGCTGTCTTCCAGATGTTGTGCGCAAAGTGGGGTCTTCCAGATGTGGACCTGTTCGCGTCTCGTCTGAACAACAAGGTGAGAAGGTTCGTGGCAAGGACGCGCGACCCTCGGGCAGGCGCGTCAGACGCGTTGGTGGTCCCGTGGCATCAGTGCAGACTGATGTATGCGTTTCCACTGATTCATTTGCTGTCCAGGTTCCTTCGCAGGTTGCAATCGGAACGCAGCACGGTGATTCTTGTGGCGCCGGACTGGCCTCGCCGGTCCTGCTACGCAGACCTCGTGAATCTGGCGGTCGACGCCCCATGCCGTCTACCTCTTCGAGAAGATCTCCTGTCTCAAGGGCCGATATTCCATCCTGTTTTACAGTCGCTGGCTTTGTGTAATGTTCCGGTACCTTTGGTACCCTAAATTACACTTTCCACAAGTGTATGCGCCCTACCATTTACTTTTGGAAAGGTGCGCATACACCTTTAAGACTGGAGCTGTCATCACTCAGCGCCGGACTAGATGGCTATTTAAGGCGTCGGTTCTCACTCACATGTGTTCGTTCAAACACCCTTATCTGGATGCTAACCTTGCTTGAAGCTTCCATGCTTGCAAGCTTACTTCGCTGACGGAACCTCGCTGCGCTGATCCCTGTATCCCGCTACTGGATCATCCCCCTCTCCTGAACCACCCTTCGGCTGTATCGCTAATAGTGCTAAGTACCCCGCAGGGGAATTCTCTATAAACTTATACTAAGCTTACACTATCTAGCTCTGCATAGTAGAGACTGTTTATCACATCTGCATAAACTAGATTGCTAGCTCTTGAGACTACTGCTACTTTTCTGCACTGGGTTGATCTCTTTTGTATGTCCACCTGCTATTTTATCATCTGCTATCATACAACATTGCTAAACCTTCCTGCATCCATCTGCTACTGTCTCACCTTCAAGTGTCTATCACCTACCACCTCCGCTCAACCTATCCCTCAACCTTCATCATTGTGTTACCACATACATAAAGTCATTCTAGGAACCAGCTTGCTAATTGTGTGTATTTACTGGCTGAAATAAGACCTTCCACACATGATGAGTCATTGAGGTTGGGAATGGTATCTCAGCATATCTCTTACATGGCTACTGACGTGGAACTATTTCTGCAGCTGAAAATCCACACCATATAAAAACGCAGGAGCGTTACAGATTGAACGAACCCAAAAAATGGATTCAGCAGAAATAGTTCCAGAAATAACCACTCAGGTGACACAATTAAAACAGCAAGTATCTGCGTTAATACACGCACTTGCTGAATTAAAAGAAGACAATCAGGCTCTGTCGCAGCAGGTAATTAGACTGACACAACTTACCTCTGCTCAGTCCCCTGAACCCAAGATAAATCCCCCTTTGGTATTTACAGGCGATCGCAAAAAATTTCGCGAATTTAAAAACGCATGTGAGTTACTTTTTTTGCTAAAACCTCGTACCTACCTTACTGATCACATTAAGGTTTGTACTATTATTTCTTACCTATCAAGCGATCCTCGAGCCTGGGCAGATTCTCTTTTTGAGAAAAACGACCAGCTTCTCAACTCCTATGCCTTGTTCCTGGCAGAGCTCACTAGCCTATATGATGACCCCAATAGGCAGAGTACTGCTGATCTTCAGTTAAGATCCTTGAAACAAGGAAGGAGGCCTGTGGAAGACTTTGTCGCAGAGTTCAAGAGATGGACCCTTGATTCAGAATGGAATGATGCATCTCTGAAAACCCAATTTAGGCTTGGCCTATCAGAAGCCGTTAAGGACGAGCTCGCCCGAGCGGATCTGCCAAAAACCCTGGATGCATTAATACAACTCAGTATTACCATAGATAGAAGACTACGAGAAAGAAAGGCTGAAAAGATGGGAATGCCATTATCCGTTTCCTCTCGGAGTCTGGCCGTTCCTATGGAGGTAGGAACCATACGCCCACCGCTATCAACTATGGAAAAAGCCAAAAGACGAAATGAAAATCTCTGCTTGTACTGTGCATCCCCGGATCACAAGATAAACGTCTGTCCCCTAGTCAACAAAAAGAAGGGTGAGTGTTCACATGTCTCTCTAGGAGGATTGACAACTTCATTCACTAACCCCTACATTTCTGTTTTTTTGACATTACAGTGGGACCAGAACAGGATTACTACTAAGGCCATGATTGACACAGGATCTTGTGGAAATTATATGGATATATGTTTTGCTGCTTTAAATAAAATTCCTATTATTTCTAAACTCAAACCTGTCTCAGTAAGTCTTATTACCGGTGTTCCGTTATCCTCTGGTCCGATCACCGATCAGACACAAGCACTTCTAGTCACTATTAACGAGTCTCATAGGGAGACTTCTACCTTCGATTTAATACCATCACCCCACTTTCCCATTGTGTTGGGACTTCCCTGGTTGCACACACACCAACCAACCATAGATTGGAAGAAACGGTCCTTGACCTTCCCTTCTTGTTATTGCGAGGAAACGTGTAACCTCCCGTTTTCCGGGAAGATTCTGTCTGTGGTGACAGATGAGATTGCACCACTATGTTATCAGGATCTTTCTGAGGTTTTTCTTGAGAAAAATGCTCAAGCATTACCTCCTCATCGAGACTATGATTGTAGCATTGATCTACTCCCAAATAGCAAATTGCCGTTCGGTCATGTTTATCCTCTTTCACAGGATGAACTTGCCCATCTCAAAACCTATTTGGATGAGAACTTGGAAAAAGGTTTTATTAGACCTTCCACTTCTTCCACAGCAGCAGGACTCTTTTTTGTTCGCAATAAAGATTCAAGTCTCAGACCTATCATCGACTACAGGAAATTGAATGCTATCACAATAAAAGATCGCTATCCTCTACCGCTTATCCCTGAGCTCATTGAGCAGGTGCGTGGAGCTACCTATTTTTCAAAATTAGACCTGAAAGGAGCATACAATCTCATTCGAATCCGTGATGGACACGAGTGGAAGACTGCGTTCAGAACTAGATACGGATTGTTCGAATATCTTGTGATGCCATTCGGCCTATGCAATGCTCCTGCAGTTTTCCAACGATTTATAAACGATATTTTTAAAGACTTACTAGATGTCTGTGTTGTGGTATATCTGGACGATATACTTATATATTCACGGACCCTGTCTGAACACATAAGACATGTAAGACTTGTATTATCGAGATTGCTTGCACATAATCTTTATGTGAAGCTGAAGAAATGCTTGTTCCATAAAGATGAGGTACTCTTTCTAGGCTACATCATATCCAAAACAGGAATCGAGATGGACATGAGTAAAATATCCTGCATTCAGGATTGGCCTACACTAACTACACGCAAGGCGCTACAGCGATTCCTGGGATTTTCAAATTTCTACAGGAAGTTCATAAAAAACTTTTCTGCTATTGTGAGACCCCTCACACAGCTCACTAGCATAAAAATACCATTTAAATGGTCAGAAGAAGCAAATAAGGCTTTCCACTTGTTAAAGACAAGGTTTACTTCCGCTCCCATATTACGCCATCCAGACCCATCCCTCCAATACATTCTGGAGGTAGATGCGTCAAACATGGCAGTAGGAGCAATACTCTCCCAACGACCTACCCACACTTCACCACTTCATCCAGTCGCTTTTTTTTTCTAAATCCCTGAGCAGTCCCGAGATAAATTACCCCGTGGGTGAGAAGGAACTGCTTGCTATAAAATTGGCTCTGGAGAATTGGCGACATTTACTCGAAGGCACCCAATTACCAATAATTATATACACCGACCATAAAAACCTCCAATATCTTCAGACTAGCAAAACTCTCTCGCATCGACAGGTACGATGGTCACTATTCTTTCTAAGGTTTAACTTCCTAGTGACCTACACACCTGCAGATAAGAACAAAAAGGCAGATGCACTATCACGACTAACTGAAGAAAACTACTTTGAAATTCCTTCCGTTCCTATAATACCTCACAAACGCATTATTGGAGTTGTCAGTTCCTTGAAGGAAGAGGTTCTGCATGGTATAAGGTTGGATTCACCCCCACCACAACTAACTACCGATGCAGAAGGCTTCCTCTACTACAACGACAAACTTTATATACCACCTACCCTACGCACCAAGATCTTGGAATTATCGCATGATGTGCCTATGGCAGGACATATGGGTATGACAAAGACTTTCAATTTGATTTCTCGGCAATTCTGGTGGCCTGACATGAAAACATCTATACAAAAATTCGTCTCTTCATGCAATGTCTGTGCCAGGTCCAAAATTGACACTACGAGACCATCCGGCCTACTATGCAGTCTACCAATACCCCAAACTCCATGGGAGGTTCTGTCATTGGACTTCATCGTAGAATTGCCTCCTTCCAAAGGATTTAATACCATCTTGGTGTCAGTGGACCATCTGACAAAGATGGCACATTTCATTGCTATTCGCAGACTACCTTCGTCCAAACAAACGGCAGAACTTCTGATGAAACATGTCTTCAGATTACATGGTATCCCAAAAACTCTTTTGTCTGACCGTGGATCCCAATTTATTTCTAAATTCTGGCAAGAACTATGTCACATACTACGGATTGAGCGGAAGCTCACTTCTCCTTACCATCCGCAGACCAACGGACAGACTGAAAGAGTCAACCAATGCATCAAGCAGTATTTACGTTGTTACACTTCTTACCAACAGGATGATTGGTTGGATCTTCTCCCCCTGGCAGAATTTGCCTACAACAACGCAACTCACAGTACAACCAAGCAGAGTCCGTTCTACTTGAACTATGGGTTCCATCCCTCTATTCTCCCTCCACGCATCCTTCCTTCAAATAACCCAGTAGCCTCAGACTATCTTTCCCAAATAAAGGATTCTCTGGGTTTACTAAATACTACCATTGCACACGCTCACAGTCAACAAAAGAAGTACTATGATCTTCGTAGAAGACCTTCTCCACAGTATACTATCGGGGACCTCGTTTGGCTCTCAACAAAAAACTTGAGACTGAAGATCCCTAGCAAAAAGCTTGGACCTCTGTTCTTGGGACCTTTCCCAATCAAGAAACTTATTGGAAAAGCTGCAGTGCAGCTTACATTGCCAATGGACCTAAAAATCCATCCCATTTTCCATGTGTCGCTACTAAAACCCCATGTTCCGGACCAAGGAATAAGGCCTAATATTCCACCTCCCCCTCCTGTACAAGTTGAAGGTGGAGAAGAATACGAGATAAAAGAGATTCTGGATTCTCGTATCTACAGAAGAAGACTTCAGTACTTGGTTAGATGGAAGAACTATGGGCCCCAAGACGACACCTGGCTAAACACCTCTGACATACATGCCCCTAGATTAATCCGCAATTTTCATGCGAGATACCCAGACAAACCAGCTCCAGAGGCCTTCAGGAGCAGGCCTTAAGGGGGGGTATTGTAATGTTCCGGTACCTTTGGTACCCTAAATTACACTTTCCACAAGTGTATGCGCCCTACCATTTACTTTTGGAAAGACGCGCATACACCTTTAAGACTGGAGCTGTCATCACTCAGCGCCGGACTAGATGGCTATTTAAGGCGTCGGTTCTCACTCACATGTGTTCGTTCAAACACCCTTATCTGGATGCTAACCTTGCTTGAAGCTTCCATGCTTGCAAGCTTACTTCGCTGACGGAACCTCGCTGCGCTGATCCCTGTATCCCGCTACTGGATCATCCGCCTCTCCTGAACCACCCTTCGGCTGTATCGCTAATAGTGCTAAGTACCCCGCAGGGGAATTCTCTATAAACTTATACTAAGCTTACACTATCTAGCTCTGCATAGTAGAGACTGTTTATCACATCTGCATAAACTAGATTGCTAGCTCTTGAGACTACTGCTACTTTTCTGCACTGGGTTGATCTCTTTTGTATGTCCACCTGCTATTCTATCATCTGCTATCATACAACATTGCTAAACCTTCCTGCATCCATCTGCTACTGTCTCACCTTCAAGTGTCTATCACCTACCACCTCCGCTCAACCTATCCCTCAACCTTCATCATTGTGTTACCACATACATAAAGTCATTCTAGGAACCAGCTTGCTAATTGTGTGTATTTACTGGCTGAAATAAGACCTTCCACACATGATGAGTCATTGAGGTTGGGAATGGTATCTCAGCATATCTCTTACATGGCTACTGACGTGGAACTATTTCTGCAGCTGAAAATCCACACCATATAAAAACGCAGGAGCGTTACACTTTGACGGCCAGGCTGTTGAGACCGAGGTCCTGAAGGATAGGGGTATCTCCCCTGAGGTCATTCGCACTTTGATCAACGCGAGGAAGCCTTCCTCAGGGAAGGTCTATTACCGTACTTGGAAGGCCTATTTTGCCTGGTGTGAGTCCAGGGGGTTTTCACCTAGCTCGTACTCGGTTTCTCGAGTGTTGTCCTTCCTTCAAACGGGTGTCGACCAGCGTTTGGCGCTGGCTACGATCAAGGGTCAGGTGTCTGCGCTGGCCGTTCTTTTTCAACGTCCTGTGGCTTCTAACTCCTTGGTTGGCACCTTTGTTAAAGGGGTGCGGCATCTGGTCCCTCCTAGGAGGGAACCTCTGCCTCCTTGGGACTTGAATCTCGTTCTATCTGTGTTCCAACGTGCTCCTTTTGAACAGATCAGGGAGATCTCGTTGTCTATGTTGTCCAAAAAGGTCGCCTTTTTGGTGGCGATCACTTCGGCTCGCAGAGTGTCGGAGCTGGCGGCTTTGTCCTGCAAGTCTCTGTATCTGGTCATTCACTTGGATAAGGTGGTCTTGCGACCTAATCCTTCTTTTCTTCCGAAGCGAGTTTCGGAATTTCATCTCAATGAGGATATTGTCTTGCCTTCGCTTTGCGCGAAGCCTAAACATCCGAAGGAGGTGAGGTTGCACTCTTTGGATGTTGTTCGGGCGATAAGGGTTTACCTTAAATCGACTGAGTCTTTTCGCAAGACGGATTCTATGTTTGTTCTTTCGGAAGGTCCTCGGAAGGGCATGGCGGCGTCGGCTTCTACCATCGCCAAATGGATCAGACAGACCATTGAACAGGCATATGCTTTGCAGGGAAAAGTTCCCCCTATGCCTGTGAAGGCGCACTCTACTAGATCTCTGAGTACGTCTTGGGCCTGTCGTCATGGGGCTTCTGTGGCCCAGGTGTGTAAGGCGGCGACCTGGTCGACCGTACACACTTTCACAAAATTCTACAGAGTGGATGTTCAGGCATCGGCAGATGCTTCCTTTGGCTGCAAGGTTCTTAGTGCGGCAGTTCCTTAGGGTCCCTTGTTTTGGACCCCTGGCGTTTTGGGATATGTTTTTTTATCCCTGGGTTATTTGCTTTTCCTGGGTTGTTGCTCCTGTTGAGCAAGTTTTTTTCATGTTGCCCAGCTGGTTTTCTTCCTTTGGTAAGGTTCCTTTCTATGATGTGGAGACTGCGTTGCCTTACGGCGCGGCTGCGTTTCCCACCCCTCATGTTTGCACTGCTTTGGGACGTCCCCATTGTGACGAATATGAAGATGGCGGCGACTGTCGGAGGACTCAGAGAAAGGAATTTTACAGGTAAGATTTTACAAAAATTCCGTTATTTGTGACTCCAAAATGCATCAACTCCATATTCGGTATTTGCCATTGACTTCCTCTTCCTTGCCTGCCTGGGTACTCTAAGAACACCTCTCCCTGGTGGTCTAGTGGCTATGATTCGGCGCTCTCACCGCCGCGGCCCGGGTTCGATTCCCGGTCAGGGAAATCTTCTTTCTCCACCCGAAGCCAGCGTGTCCCTTCAGAACACTGGTTGTAGCTGGATGCTATTGTCTGGGCTTCTGTCTGGTAGAGCCAATAAATGATTTGCCATCCACCTGAATGGCTTTCTCAGTTCTAATCAGCGTTGTTGATCTTTTCCACCTTTCATACCCAAGTGGCCAACTCAGCTGCCTTAATCCAAACGCAATAGTTAGTGTCAGAAAAAATGTTGACGCTAATCTCTGCTGCATGATGTCGCTCTTTCTGAGAAGACATTTTCTCAGAATCTTTACCCATTTCTTCCCAGACTGCGTATACCATAGCCCAAGCTGCTCTGAGGCAAAATTGATGACAACATTTCAGAAGTCATGGGACTTTGCGTTCTGGACAAATACCATGTTAGAAGTCCACTCCTACTGATGCAGCGATGTGCTCTTGGGTGGAGTCGGGGTCTGATTTAAAGCAAAAGGCTACATTAGCAGACCCTTGTTGTCTGGTGACTTGTATTAGCCAATCTCCAGACTTTGCCTTCTGGATCAATACCATGTTTGAAGTGCATTCCATTCCGATGCACTTATTTAAAGCAACAGACAGGCTAAACCTAGCATAGTCCTTGTGGGAATAACAGAGACTTGGTTCGACCCCTCACATGACTGGCTTGCCAATATCCAAGGGTATTCGGTGTACCGGAAGGACAGGGTAGGAAAAAGAGGGGGTGGGGTATGTCTCTATGTCAAGAACAATATAAAGGTGATAGAAAGGAGTGACATTACAGAAGGGATGAGTATGGAGTTAGAATCTGTGTGGGTTGAACTCCATAGGGAAGGAGAAAAGGGGAAAGTAATTGTGGGGGTTTGCTATAGGCCACCTAACCAAGGGGAGGAGGTAGAGCTGGAATCCTTAGCACTAATGAGTAAAGTGGCAAAATTGGGATCAGTCATCATATTGGGGGACTTCAATTATCCCGACATTGACTGGGATGAGGGGACTGCACACTCACAGAAGGCCCGCCTATTCACAGAAACCTTACTGGATAATTACATGTCACAGTTGGTGGATTCTCCGACTAGAGAAAATGCAGTCCTGGATCTATTGATCACTAATGACCCAGACATAATCTCGGAGGTAGTAGTCCAGGACAACCTGGGCTCTAGCGATCACAGGATGATCACATTTAGTATAAATAACAATATAACAAGGCAAGTGGGGAACATAAGAACCCTAAACTTCAGAAGGGCAAACTTTCCAAAATTGTACTCATTGATGGAAAGGGTAAACTGGGACCAAACCCTGGGATCCCTGACCACAGAGGAAAAATGGGAATGCTTTAGGAACATATTAGGCAAAGGCATCTTGCAGTGCATTCCTATGGGAAATAAATTTAGAAGAGACAAAGCCAAACCTGGCTGGCTAAACCGTAGCGTTAAAAAACTTATTAGGGGAAAAAAATTGGCCTTCAAGAAATATAAATCAGAGGGCACTGTATTGGCTTTCGAGCAATACAAGGAGGCAAATAAGAAAAGTAAACACGAAATCAAAATGGCTAAAATCAACTTTGAGAGACAAATAGTGGAGGATAGTAAAAAAAAACCAAAGAAAAAAACCAAAGAAATTCTTTAAATATATCAACAGCAAAAAAACTAGGGCAGAGCATATTGCACACATAATTAGCGAGGATGGGGGGATGGTTACAGAGGACACTGAAAAAGCAACCGTGCTGAATGCTTTTTTCTCGTCAGTCTTTACGCAGGAAAAGGAGGGGTACACTGACCATGACTGTATGGTTAGTAGTAATACACAGGACTTGCCACTATGGCTAACAGAGGGTGAAATCAGGGAAAGGCTGGATAAACTTAACACAAACAAATCACCAGGCCCGGACGGCGTACATCCGAGAGTACTCAAGGAACTCAGTAAGGTTATATCCAGACCACTGTTCCTGATCTTTGCTGACAGTATTAGGACAGGAGATGTACCAGGGGATTGGAAGAAAGCTAACGTGATTCCAATATTCAAAAAGGGCCAGAGGCATATCCCGGGAAATTATAGGCCTGTCAGTTTGACATCAATAGTATGTAAACTTCTGGAGGGGATGATAAGGGACTATATCGTAGAGTTTGCTAAAGACAACAACATCATCAGCAGTAATCAGCACGGGTTTACAAATGGGCGTTCTTGTCAAACCAATCTCTTAGCATTCTACGAGGAGGTGAGCTGTGAGCTAGATAGGGGCAAACCAGTAGATGTGGTATACTTGGATTTCGCTAAGGCGTTTGATACAGTTCCTCACAAGCGCTTAATTTATAAAATAAGGTCTGCTGGTATCGACAGCAGAGTTTGCTCTTGGATACGGAATTGGCTTAAAGGGCGTGTCCAAAGGGTGGTAATAAACAGCGCATACTCAGACTGGTCTGAGGTTGTAAGCGGGGTGCCCCAGGGCTCAGTCCTGGGACCAACCTTGTTCAATTTATTCATAAACAGCATTGAGGACGGGATCAGTAGTGCGTTATCAGTTTTTGCAGATGACACAAAATTGGCCAGGGCAATAACTGCACAGCATGAAGCAGATATCCTACAGAATGACCTGGACAAAATTACAGAGTGGGCAACGACATGGCAAATGAGGTTTAACGTGGAGAAGTGTAAGGTTTTGCACTTGGGGACTAAAAACATAAAAACACAATACACGTTAGGAGGGGAACCCTTGGGGGAATCAAAAATGGAGAAGGATCTGGGAGTCTTGGTTGATGATAGATTAGGCAACAGCATGCAATGTCAAGCGTTAGCTGCCAAAGCCAGCAGAATATTAGCATGCATAAAGAAAGGGATGTATTCCAGAGATAAGACTATAATCCTTCCACATTAGCAATAAAAAGAAAAGAGAAGGCGCCTGGCCCTTTAAATAAAAGATTGTTGAACCTGCTGCCCTTTTAATTGTAATAAAACAATAAATAGGTATATATCATAGGTAAAAAGGCGCTGGTAATCTTAATATATCACGTGTTATAAAAATTAATAGGTGATTTAAAGTGTAATATATGTGATTAAAAATTGCTACAAATATATATATGATCTACTATTGGTGCAATTAGCAAAGAAAAGTGCATACCAGTGCAATTTCAATTCAGAAGTGTTTGTGCTTCTCAAAGTAAATTAATCCACAAAGGTGTGGATCAGTGAACCAATAAATAGATATATAAAGAATTCCATACAAAAATCACATAAGAATATATAAAAATATAAATATATAAATGTGCTCCAAGAAGTGTTTAAAAGTCCAGGCAATAGCATGCAATCAAAATTGTGCTTGGTGGATTCTTATTAATCCCTTCACAGTGCTCCAGGTGCTGGGATGTGACAACCGTCAATTAAGAAGTGCTTGTGCTTCTCAAAGTAAATTAATCCACAAAGGTGTGGATCAGTGAACCAATAAATAAATATATAAAGAATTCCATACAAAAATCACATAAGGATATATAAAAAAATCACATAAGAATATATAAAAAAGTATAAATATATAAATGTGCTCCAAGTAGTGTTTAAAAGTCCAAGCAATAGCATGCAATCAAAATTGTGCTTGGTGAATTCTTATTAATCCATTCACAGTGCTCCAGGTGCTGGGATGTGACAACCGTGGCCTCTTACCAGCTAGCAGCAGGTCACAAGGACCCCCAACGCCTGTGATCCCTTTATTGGGTGGATCAGACCTCTCCTCGATTGCTTGGATCTCTGGCTCCTATATTACTCGAGTTGGACCATGTAGTCCCCCCATACACATAAAGATATAGAAGAACAAATAGCCTCCAATAGTGAAATACTGTTTTATTCTCCAAAAAACACACACTATAAGGTGACAATTAGCCTCTTACTATTTGTTGTGCCCTCCTGGCACTGGGCAATTCGGCAGTACAAAATCGTTTTTTTGGGTCTTAGGAAGATATTCTCCGGGGATCTGCAGCACCCTGTATCTCCTTTCCCCCTTTCTTTGTATTGCAGCGGTGGATGTGTATCCCAGCCTCTGTTCCGAATGCCTCTGTGTGTTACTTCCGGGTTAGCATTGACCACAATGCATTTCGCTTAACGAGCGTCCTCAGGCAGTCTATGCTGGCCCTGTCAGTCACATCTTAAGTATCGCTATCTCTATTATGATTGGCCGGTGTTTAATTTTGCTTTTGTAGCGCCATTCATTTATTTTTATTGACATTAAGTGCCGATCTGTATATTTAACAAGATGGTATCGATTTATTACGTGACCCTTTTATTTTATGTGTATTTGACATTTGCTGCAAATCGCCCGGGTATATTCCTATTCCCCGCATTATACAAACAGCAATTCACATCCAATAATTCTTAAAAACACATAATGTATTTCCCACAATTATAAAACTATTTATATCTAGTATTAAATCTTTATTAATAAAACATTATAAATTAAAATTGAAATTAGACATTATAAAATAAAAAAATATATATCTTTAATTGACGCCATCTAGTGGTCATCTAATTTTTCCTACATTCTTTTTAGTGTAATTCGGGACTATAACTCCATCTAGTGGCCATATATAGGAACAATTATTTTTTATTTTATCATTCTTATGGACATAGATATTAATTTATAGGGACATATGCGTATTAAAAGGTACAGTGTACATTAAAAATTTTTTTAAAATAATATTATCTATATAAAAATCCATAATTTGTATTAAAAAATATATATATAAAATGGATATATAAAATATAAATATGAGATATATTATCTAAAGGCAAGGGATATATTCAATTAAATTCCTAAAAATTATTTAAAAAGCAATTAAGGTCTATGTCTGCATTTAACCCCATGGGTTTTAATGTTTTTAGTCTATGGATCCATGCGGTTTCGTTCTGCGATATAATTTTTCGCATATCTGAGCCTCTCCAATGACTGAATATTTTGTCAATTCCACAGAACCAAAGGAGGGAGGGATCTTGGTTGTGGAAAATTCTGAAGTGATTGGACAGGCTGTGCTTTTTGAAGCCTTTCTTTATGTTATCGACATGTTCTCCTATCCTAATTGCTAAAGTGCGGGTCGTGCGTCCGATGTATTTTAATCCGCAAGGGCAAGTACACATGTATGTAACAAATCTAGTATCGCAGGTGATGAATTTTTTAATCTCAAATTTCCGATTATCCGCGGAGAAGAACTTGTGTTCAATCCTTTTCTTAAATCTGCTTGTCCTGCATGCTTTACATCTTCTGCACCTATAGAAGCCATTTTTTGCAAAAAACATTTGTGGTTTTTTTGGTGGGTCTGGAACATTTTTTGATAGGATATTCCGTAGTCCCGGGGCTCTTTTATAAATAAATTTTGGATTCTTTGGGAGGAGTGTTTTTAAAGTGTCATCCCTTAATAGGATGTGCCAATTTTTCTTTATGCATTTTTCAACCTCTTTGTATTGGGTGTTGAATCCCGTAATAAAAGCTAGTTCAAAGTTTGGGTTTTCTTTCTTCTTTTTCTTCTTATTCTTTAGGAGGTCTTCTCTCTTCAATTCGGATATTTTCTTTTGTGTGATTCTCAGGTCTTTCTCTTTGTATCCCTTTTCTCTGAATCTTTCTATTAATTTATCTGTCTGTGTATTGTAGTCTTTTAAATCTGTACAATTCCTTCTAATTCGGGTGAATTGCCCTTTTGGTATCGCTTGTATCCAAGCCGGGTGATGGCAACTCCTCTTAGAGATGTAGCCATTAGTATCCACCTTTTTAAAGAAGGTTCTGGTGTTTAAAGTGCCGTTGTGCTTAAAGATCTCCAAGTCGAGAAATTGCACTGTATTTTTGTCCATATTACCTGTAAATTTGATCTGATATTTGTTTTTATTCATTTTCTTGAAGAAATGTTCCAGGGATTCTTGCGATCCTTCCCACACAACCAAGATATCATCAAGATATCGGCGGTAATACTTCAGTTGTTGTGGAAGTTTTGAGTAGATATCCTCCTCTTCCCATTTGGCTAAAAATATATTTGCTACGCTGGGAGCATAACGTGCTCCCATAGCTACACCCTTTATTTGGTTATAGTACTCATTCTTATACCAAAAATGATGATTTGACATAGCCATATTCAGGCCTTCCAATAGGAAATCTCTTTGTGGTTCCTTTAAATTGGTGTATTTTTCTAAGGCCCATTTGATAGCCCTTGATGCATCCTTCTGTCTGATGTTCGTATATAATGATTCCACATCGATCGATGCCAATATTGTGTTTTCGGTGATATTTATGTCCACTAGTGAGGTTAATGTTTCCTTGGTATCCTTTAAAAAGGATTTTCCAATAGCAGCTATAGGCTGAAAAAATGTATCCAAATATTCACCCATCCTAGCATATAAAGATTCTATGCCACTGATTATGGGTCTTCCCGGTGGCTGCTGTAGATTTTTATGAATCTTGGGGATTTGATATATCACCGGCATACGAGGGGCTTTAATATTCAGGTATTTTCCTTCTTTTTTGTTCAGGAGGCCCTTTTTCATCCCTTTATTAATCCACTGTATCATTTTGGCTTTCAATTTATTTGTAGGATTTCCAGGTAATTTAACATATGTATCTTCATCATTTACAATACGATCCAGTTCCTTGATATAATCTTCTTTTTTGAGAATCACTAGACCCCCTCCTTTATCAGCTGCTCTAATGATATTCTTCTTTTCTTCCAAACTTCTGATGGCTTCCCAAACTTCCTTTGTATTTTTAGTTGGCTTCCTTTTCATCATCTGTACCTCTTTTTGAACAATATTCCTGAACACTTGGATATATTGGTAGGTACTGGATTTAGGATTAAAAACTGATTTATTCCGAAGTTGGGTATGTTGGTATTCTGTTTCTTCCTCTCCTCCTATCCCTTTCTTGTGTTGTTCCGCAAAAAATTTCTTAATATTAAGTTTTCGTGTAAACTTTTCTAGATCGATAAAAGTCTCAAAATGATCTAGAGATTTAGCAGGGGCAAATTTCAGTCCCTCTTGTAATATTTTCAATTCTGATGGTGTAAGTTCCACCCCTGCTAAATTGAATATCCCTTGCTCTAGACGTCCCTTTTCCGTTTTCTTTCTCCCTCCTCTACATCCTCTTTTTTTGTGTTTTCCCGCATGTTGGCCCAATAATTGTCTTTCCAAGACCTCTCTTCCCCCTGTTGCTTGAATTGTCCCGAGGGACCTGGCTTTTGTCCATCATTGGGATGAGGGTAGATATAGTGTTCTGAAGGTCCTGGTCTTTGGCCATCTGAGGGGTATGGGTAATGATGTTGGTTGTTCCTATATTCCTGATGGGAAGGGAGTCGTTCTCTCTCTCTATACATTCCCGAGGGTTCCTGTCTTAATCTGCCCGGCGGTTGATAATATTCTTGGTCATTTCTATATGTTGTCTGTCTTTCTCCTCCTCTTTGTTGTTGGTAATTGTTATAATTATCATATTGATAGTTATTTTTCTTATATCCTCTCCCTCTTCCCCGTCCTCTTCCTCTCCCTCTGCCTCTCCCTCTCACCGGCTTAAATTGGGGTTGTTGGAAGGTATGTTGGGGTGTATAGGGTGTAGAGTTGGAGTTCCTCCGTTCATAGTTATGATTTTCCCTTATTTTTGGGTGTTCCATATATCTAGGAGTAGAGAATTCTTCTCTATTCCTTAAGGGTGAGAATCTATTACTTGTGGGTATCAAGATGGTATTGGCAGTAGTGTCCCCCTCGTCATCTTCACAAATGATGGGAGTCATCTCTTCTCTCCTTATATTTCTATGTGGTGTTACCCTGAAGTCTTTCATAAGGTTGTATCTTACGTCCAGGCTATTAGGTTCCCTTTCTGGGGATGATTCCCTTGAATTAGTACCTATTACTTCTTGCCATTTGTAAACCACACCCTTTTTGTAATCTTCTATGTCACGTTGGTATTTCTTTATTTTTTTCCTTTTTATCTCAATGTCATATTGTGCGATATGTTTTTGCATCATTGTTATTTTATCTTTATATTCTTGGGTCTCGTTGAGTGGAGCTAGTTTTTCTTTAATATTTTGTATTTTTGATTCTATAATACTGAGTTTGGTTTTCCTCCTTTTAGTTAAGAGTTCCATTAGTTGTTTCTCTTTATTATTGAAAAATTTGAACCATTCCTCCATAGAGGTTTTGTCCTCTATTCCATCATTGGGATTGACATCCCATCTAAGGCGTCTGGGGGTAATATCTTCCTCTATGTACCTATCAAAGGTAGTGATATCCCACCAGGTTCTTATTTGTCTCTCCAAATTATATTGTAGCTGTTTAAAATTTTGGGACATATTAACCTCATTAATTGATCTTTGTTGGAAGATCTCACTAGAGTTATAGGTTCTTTCTTTTAATAAGTTAAATACATCCATTTTCTCAGTTGCTTTAGAGCCGGCTGCCATTCAATAGATACAGAGTATCTAAAATAGCAATAAAAAGAAAAGAGAAGGCGCCTGGCCCTTTAAATAAAAGATTGTTGAACCTGCTGCCCTTTTAATTGTAATAAAACAATAAATAGGTATATATCATAGGTAAAAAGGCGCTGGTAATCTTAATATATCACGTGTTATAAAAATTAATAGGTGATTTAAAGTGTAATATATGTGATTAAAAATTGCTACAAATATATATATGATCTACTATTGGTGCAATTAGCAAAGAAAAGTGCATACCAGTGCAATTTCAATTCAGAAGTGTTTGTGCTTCTCAAAGTAAATTAATCCACAAAGGTGTGGATCAGTGAACCAATAAATAGATATATAAAGAATTCCATACAAAAATCACATAAGAATATATAAAAATATAAATATATAAATGTGCTCCAAGTAGTGTTTAAAAGTCCAGGCAATAGCATGCAATCAAAATTGTGCTTGGTGGATTCTTATTAATCCATTCACAGTGCTCCAGGTGCTGGGATGTGACAACCGTCAATTAAGAAGTGCTTGTGCTTCTCAAAGTAAATTAATCCACAAAGGTGTGGATCAGTGAACCAATAAATAAATATATAAAGAATTCCATACAAAAATCACATAAGGATATATAAAAAAATCACATAAGAATATATAAAAAAGTATAAATATATAAATGTGCTCCAAGTAGTGTTTAAAAGTCCAAGCAATAGCATGCAATCAAAATTGTGCTTGGTGAATTCTTATTAATCCATTCACAGTGCTCCAGGTGCTGGGATGTGACAACCGTGGCCTCTTACCAGCTAGCAGCAGGTCACAAGGACCCCCAACGCCTGTGATCCCTTTATTGGGTGGATCAGACCTCTCCTCGATTGCTTGGATCTCTGGCTCCTATATTACTCGAGTTGGACCATGTAGTCCCCCCATACACATAAAGATATAGAAGAACAAATAGCCTCCAATAGTGAAATACTGTTTTATTCTCCAAAAAACATACACTATAAGGTGACAATTAGCCTCTTACTATTTGTTGTGCCCTCCTGGCACTGGGCAATTCGGCAGTACAAAATCGTTTTTTTGGGTCTTAGGAAGATATTCTCCGGGGATCTGCAGCACCCTGTATCTCCTTTCCCCCTTTCTTTGTATTGCAGCGGTGGATGTGTATCCCAGCCTCTGTTCCGAATGCCTCTGTGTGTTACTTCCGGGTTAGCATTGACCACAATGCATTTCGCTTAACGAGCGTCCTCAGGCAGTCTATGCTGGCCCTGTCAGTCACATCTTAAGTATCGCTATCTCTATTATGATTGGCCGGTGTTTAATTTTGCTTTTGTAGCGCCATTCATTTATTTTTATTGACATTAAGTGCCGATCAGACATTAAGAAGCCATCAGAAGTTTGGAAGAAAAGAAGAATATCATTATTAGAGCAGCTGATAAAGGAGGGGGTCTAGTGATTCTCAAAAAAGAAGATTATATCAAGGAACTGGATCGTATTGTAAATGATGAAGATACATATGTTAAATTACCTGGAAATCCTACAAATAAATTGAAAGCCAAAATGATACAGTGGATTAATAAAGGGATGAAAAAGGGCCTCCTGAACAAAAAAGAAGGAAAATACCTGAATATTAAAGCCCCTCGTATGCCGGTGATATATCAAATCCCCAAGATTCATAAAAATCTACAGCAGCCACCGGGAAGACCCATAATCAGTGGCATAGAATCTTTATATGCTAGGATGGGTGAATATTTGGATACATTTTTTCAGCCTATAGCTGCTATTGGAAAATCCTTTTTAAAGGATACCAAGGAAACATTAACCTCACTAGTGGACATAAATATCACCGAAAACACAATATTGGCATCGATCGATGTGGAATCATTATATACGAACATCAGACAGAAGGATGCATCAAGGGCTATCAAATGGGCCTTAGAAAAATACACCAATTTAAAGGAACCACAAAGAGATTTCCTATTGGAAGGCCTGAATATGGCTATGTCAAATCATCATTTTTGGTATAAGAATGAGTACTATAACCAAATAAAGGGTGTAGCTATGGGAGCACGTTATGCTCCCAGCGTAGCAAATATATTTTTAGCCAAATGGGAAGAGGAGGATATCTACTCAAAACTTCCACAACAACTGAAGTATTACCGCCGATATCTTGATGATATCTTGGTTGTGTGGGAAGGATCGCAAGAATCCCTGGAACATTTCTTCAAGAAAATGAATAAAAACAAATATCAGATCAAATTTACAGGTAATATGGACAAAAATACAGTGCAATTTCTCGACTTGGAGATCTTTAAGCACAACGGCACTTTAAACACCAGAACCTTCTTTAAAAAGGTGGATACTAATGGCTACATCTCTAAGAGGAGTTGCCATCACCCGGCTTGGATACAAGCGATACCAAAAGGGCAATTCACCCGAATTAGAAGGAATTGTACAGATTTAAAAGACTACAATACACAGACAGATAAATTAATAGAAAGATTCAGAGAAAAGGGATACAAAGAGAAAGACCTGAGAATCACACAAAAGAAAATATCCGAATTGAAGAGAGAAGACCTCCTAAAGAATAAGAAGAAAAAGAAGAAAGAAAACCCAAACTTTGAACTAGCTTTTATTACGGGATTCAACACCCAATACAAAGAGGTTGAAAAATGCATAAAGAAAAATTGGCACATCCTATTAAGGGATGACACTTTAAAAACACTCCTCCCAAAGAATCCAAAATTTATTTATAAAAGAGCCCCGGGACTACGGAATATCCTATCAAAAAATGTTCCAGACCCACCAAAAAAACCACAAATGTTTTTTGCAAAAAATGGCTTCTATAGGTGCAGAAGATGTAAAGCATGCAGGACAAGCAGATTTAAGAAAAGGATTGAACACAAGTTCTTCTCCGCGGATAATCGGGAATTTGAGATTAAAAAATTCATCACCTGCGATACTAGATTTGTTACATACATGTGTACTTGCCCTTGCGGATTAAAATACATCGGACGCACGACCCGCACTTTAGCAATTAGGATAGGAGAACATGTCGATAACATAAAGAAAGGCTTCAAAAAGCACAGCCTGTCCAATCACTTCAGAATTTTCCACAACCAAGATCCCTCCCTCCTTTGGTTCTGTGGAATTGACAAAATATTCAGTCATTGGAGAGGCTCAGATATGCGAAAAATGATATCGCAGAACGAAACCGCATGGATCCATAGACTAAAAACATTAAAACCCATGGGGTTAAATGCAGACATAGACCTTAATTGCTTTTTAAATAATTTTTAGGAATTTAATTGAATATATCCCTTGCCTTTAGATAATATATCTCATATTTATATTTTATATATCCATTTTATAAATATATTTTTTAATACAAATTATGGATTTTTATATAGATAATATTATTTTAAAAAATTTTTTAATGTACACTGTACCTTTTAATACGCATATGTCCCTATAAATTAATATCTATGTCCATAAGAATGATAAAATAAAAAATAATTGTTCCTATATATGGCCACTAGATGGAGTTATAGTCCCGAATTACACTAAAAAGAATGTAGGAAAAATTAGATGACCACTAGATGGCGTCAATTAAAGATATATATTTTTTTATTTTATAATGTCTAATTTCAATTTTAATTTATAATGTTTTATTAATAAAGATTTAATACTAGATATAAATAGTTTTATAATTGTGGGAAATACATTATGTGTTTTTAAGAATTATTGGATGTGAATTGCTGTTTGTATAATGCGGGGAATAGGAATATACCCGGGCGATTTGCAGCAAATGTCAAATACACATAAAATAAAAGGGTCACGTAATAAATCGATACCATCTTGTTAAATATACAGATCGGCACTTAATGTCAATAAAAATAAATGAATGGCGCTACAAAAGCAAAATTAAACACCGGCCAATCATAATAGAGATAGCGATACTTAAGATGTGACTGACAGGGCCAGCATAGACTGCCTGAGGACGCTCGTTAAGCGAAATGCATTGTGGTCAATGCTAACCCGGAAGTAACACACAGAGGCATTCGGAACAGAGGCTGGGATACACATCCACCGCTGCAATACAAAGAAAGGGGGAAAGGAGATACAGGGTGCGGCAGATCCCCGGAGAATATCTTCCTAAGACCCAAAAAAACGATTTTGTACTGCCGAATTGCCCAGTGCCAGGAGGGCACAACAAATAGTAAGAGGCTAATTGTCACCTTATAGTGTGTGTTTTTTGGAGAATAAAACAGTATTTCACTATTGGAGGCTATTTGTTCTTCTATATCTTTATGTGTATGGGGGGACTACATGGTCCAACTCGAGTAATATAGGAGCCAGAGATCCAAGCAATCGAGGAGAGGTCTGATCCACCCAATAAAGGGATCACAGGCGTTGGGGGTCCTTGTGACCTGCTGCTAGCTGGTAAGAGGCCACGGTTGTCACATCCCAGCACCTGGAGCACTGTGAATGGATTAATAAGAATTCACCAAGCACAATTTTGATTGCATGCTATTGCTTGGACTTTTAAACACTACTTGGAGCACATTTATATATTTATACTTTTTTATATATTCTTATGTGATTTTTTTATATATCCTTATGTGATTTTTGTATGGAATTCTTTATATATTTATTTATTGGTTCACTGATCCACACCTTTGTGGATTAATTTACTTTGAGAAGCACAAGCACTTCTTAATTGACGGTTGTCACATCCCAGCACCTGGAGCACTGTGAAGGGATTAATAAGAATCCACCAAGCACAATTTTGATTGCATGCTATTGCCTGGACTTTTAAACACTACTTGGAGCACATTTATATTTTTATATATTCTTATGTGATTTTTGTATGGAATTCTTTATATATCTATTTATTGGTTCACTGATCCACACCTTTGTGGATTAATTTACTTTGAGAAGCACAAACACTTCTGAATTGAAATTGCACTGGTATGCACTTTTCTTTGCTAATTGCACCAATAGTAGATCATATATATATTTGTAGCAATTTTTAATCACATATATTACACTTTAAATCACCTATTAATTTTTATAACACGTGATATATTAAGATTACCAGCGCCTTTTTACCTATGATATAATCCTTCCACTTTATAAAACTCTGGTCCGACCGCATCTGGAGTATTCTGTCCAGTTCTGGTCGCCAGTCCTCAGGAGGGATGTGTTGGAGCTGGAGAGAGTCCAGAGAAGGGCAACTAAAGTAATTAGGGGATTGGAGGACCTTGACTATGAAGAGCGTCTACAATCGCTCGATTTATTCTCCCTGGAGAAGAGACGTCTGAGGGGGGACATGATAGCAATTTATAAATATCTTAATGGGGATCCCAGCTTAGAAAAAAAGCTGTTCATTCGAAGGGATTGCATGAGGACTCGAGGGCATACAATGCGATTAGAGGAGAAGCGTTTTAACCACAGGCAACGTGGGGGGTTCTTTACTGTTAGGGCTACAAGATTGTGGAATTCTCTACCACAAGAGGTGGTTTCTGCGGGTAGTATGGTGGCTTTCAAAAGACTCTTAGACTTACATCTCAAGGATCAGAACATTCAGGGGTATGTGAGATGAGTACAGCCACACACACCTACTCAGGTTGAACTGGATGGACTATTGTCTTTATTCAACCTCACCTACTATGTAACTATGTAACTATGTAAACCGGCAGGCCCTTGTTGTCTGGGGAATAGTATTCGACACACTCGCTGTCAGTTCAGATCCTAGGTCAGGGAACAGAAGCTTTCCTTTTAAAAACGCTGTTAAGACTAGGACGATCCACTGCTAACCAGCTGTAGCTAGAAGAGCCTCCTTCACCCCATTTTGGAGACCTTGGTTCTGACGGAAGAAAGCAGTATTTGCGACTCCAAAATACATCAACTCCATATTCGGTATTTGCCATTGACTTCCTCTTCCTTGCCTGCCTGGGTACTCTAAGAACACCTCTCCCTGGTGGTCTAGTGGCTAGGATTCGGCGCTCTCACCGCCGCGGCCCGGGTTCGATTCCCGTTCAGGGAAATCTTCTTTCTCCACCCGAAGCCAGCGTGTCCCTTCAGAACACTGGTAGTAGCTGGATGCTATTGTCTGGGCTTCTGTCTGGTAGAGCCGATAAATGATTTGCCATCCACCTGAATGGCTTTCTCAGTTCTAATCAGTGTTGTTGATCTTTTCCACCTTTCATACCCAAGTGGCCAACTCAGCTGCCTTAATCCAAACGCAATAGTTAGTGTCAGAAAAAATGTCGACGCTAATCTCTGCTACATGACGTCGCTCTTTCTGAGAAGACATTTTCTCAGAATCTTTACCCATTTCTTCCCAGACTGCGTATACCAAAGCCCAAGCTGCTCTGAGGCAAAATTGATGACAACATTTCAGAAGTCATGGGACTTTGCCTTCTGGACAAATACCGTGTTAGAAGTCCACTCCTACTGATGCAGCGATGTGCTCTTGGGTGGAGTCGGGGTATGATTTAAAGCAACAGACTGGCTACAATAGCAGACCCTTGTTGTCTGGTGACTTGTATTAGCCAATCTCCAGACTTTGCCTTATGGATCAATACCATGTTTGAAGTGCATTCCATTCCGATGCACTTATTTAAAGCAACAGACAGGCTAAACCGGCAGGCCCTTGTTGTCGGGGGAATAGTATTCGACACACTCGCTGTCAGTTCAGATCCTAGGTCAGGGAACAGAAGCTTTCCTTTTGAAAACGCTGTTAAGACAAGGACGATCCACTGCTAACCAGCTGTAGCTAGAAGAGCCTCCTTCACCCCATTTTGGAGACCTTGGTTCTGACGGAAGAAAGCAGTATTTGCGACTCCAAAATGCATCAACTCCATATTCGGTATTTGCCATTGACTTCCTCTTCCTTGCCTGCCTGGGTGCTCTAAGAGCACCTCTCCCTGGTGGTCTAGTGGCTAGGATTCGGTGCTCTCACTGCCGTGGCCCGGGTTTGATTCCCGGTCAGGGAAATCTTCTTTCTCCACCCGAAGCCAGTGTGTCCCTTCAGAACACTGGTAGTAGCTGGATGCTATTGTCTGGGCTTCTGTCTGGTAGAGCCGATAAATGATTTGCCATCCACCTGAATGGCTTTCTCAATTCTAATCAGCATTGTTGATCTTTTCCACCTTTCATACCCAAGTGGCCAACTCAGCTGCCTTAATCCAAACGCAATAGTTAGTGTCAGAAAAAATGTCGACACTAATCTCTGCTGCATGACGTCGCTCTTTCTGAGAAGACATTTTCTCAGAATCTTTACCCATTTCTTCCCAGACTGCGTATACCATAGCCCAAGCTGCTCTGAGGCAAAATTGATGACAACATTTCAGAAGTCATGGGACTTTGCCTTCTGGACAAATACCGTGTTAGAAGTCCACTCCTACTGATGCAGCGATGTGCTCTTGGGTGGAGTCGGGGTCTGATTTAAAGCAACAGACTGGCTACAATAGCAGACCCTTGTTGTCTGGTGACTTGTATTAGCCAATCTCCAGACTTTGCCTTCTGGATCAATACCATGTTTGAAGTGCATTCCATTCCGATGCACTTATTTAAAGCAACAGACAGGCTAAACCGGCAGGCCCTTGTTGTCTGGGGAATAGTATTCGACACACTCGCTGTCAGTTCAGATCCTAGGTCAGGGAACAGAAGCTTTCCTTTTGAAAACGCTGTTAAGACAAGGACGATCCACTGCTAACCAGCTGTAGCTAGAAGAGCCTCCTTCACCCCATTTTGGAGACCTTGGTTCTGATGGAAGAAAGCAGTATTTGCGACTCCAAAATGCATCAACTCCATATTCGGTATTTGCCATTGACTTCCTCTTCCTTGCCTGCCTGGGTTCTCTGAGAGCACCTCTCCCTGGTGGTCTAGTGGCTAGGATTCGGTGCTCTCACCGCCGTGGCCCGGGTTCGATTCCCGATCAGGGAAATCTTCTTTCTCCACCCGAAGCCAGTGTGTCCCTTCAGAACACTGGTAGTAGCTGGATGCTATTGTCTGGGCTTCTGTCTGGTAGAGCCGATAAATGATTTGCCATCCACCTGAATGGCTTTCTCAATTCTAATCAGCATTGTTGATCTTTCCCACCTTTCATACCCAAGTGGCCAACTCAGCTGCCTTAATCCAAACGCAATAGTTAGTGTCAGAAAAAATGTCGACGCTAATCTCTGCTACATGACGTCGCTCTTTCTGAGAAGACATTTTCTCAGAATCTTTACCCATTTCTTCCCAGACTGCGTATACCAAAGCCCAAGCTGCTCTGAGGCAAAATTGATGACAACATTTCAGAAGTCATGGGACTTTGCCTTCTGGACAAATACCGTGTTAGAAGTCCACTCCTACTGATGCAGCGATGTGCTCTTGGGTGGAGTCGGGGTATGATTTAAAGCAACAGACTGGCTACAATAGCAGACCCTTGTTGTCTGGTGACTTGTATTAGCCAATCTCCAGACTTTGCCTTATGGATCAATACCATGTTTGAAGTGCATTCCATTCCGATGCACTTATTTAAAGCAACAGACAGGCTAAACCGGCAGGCCCTTGTTGTCGGGGGAATAGTATTCGACACACTCGCTGTCAGTTCAGATCCTAGGTCAGGGAACAGAAGCTTTCCTTTTGAAAACGCTGTTAAGACAAGGACGATCCACTGCTAACCAGCTGTAGCTAGAAGAGCCTCCTTCACCCCATTTTGGAGACCTTGGTTCTGACGGAAGAAAGCAGTATTTGCGACTCCAAAATGCATCAACTCCATATTCGGTATTTGCCATTGACTTCCTCTTCCTTGCCTGCCTGGGTGCTCTAAGAGCACCTCTCCCTGGTGGTCTAGTGGCTAGGATTCGGTGCTCTCACCGCCGTGGCCCGGGTTTGATTCCCGGTCAGGGAAATCTTCTTTCTCCACCCGAAGCCAGTGTGTCCCTTCAGAACACTGGTAGTAGCTGGATGCTATTGTCTGGGCTTCTGTCTGGTAGAGCCGATAAATGATTTGCCATCCACCTGAATGGCTTTCTCAATTCTAATCAGCATTGTTGATCTTTTCCACCTTTCATACCCAAGTGGCCAACTCAGCTGCCTTAATCCAAACGCAATAGTTAGTGTCAGAAAAAATGTCGACACTAATCTCTGCTGCATGACGTCGCTCTTTCTGAGAAGACATTTTCTCAGAATCTTTACCCATTTCTTCCCAGACTGCGTATACCATAGCCCAAGCTGCTCTGAGGCAAAATTGATGACAACATTTCAGAAGTCATGGGACTTTGCCTTCTGGACAAATACCGTGTTAGAAGTCCACTCCTACTGATGCAGCGATGTGCTCTTGGGTGGAGTCGGGGTCTGATTTAAAGCAACAGACTGGCTACAATAGCAGACCCTTGTTGTCTGGTGACTTGTATTAGCCAATCTCCAGACTTTGCCTTCTGGATCAATACCATGTTTGAAGTGCATTCCATTCCGATGCACTTATTTAAAGCAACAGACAGGCTAAACCGGCAGGCCCTTGTTGTCTGGGGAATAGTATTCGACACACTCGCTGTCAGTTCAGATCCTAGGTCAGGGAACAGAAGCTTTCCTTTTAAAAACGCTGTTAAGACTAGGACGATCCACTGCTAACCAGCTGTAGCTAGAAGAGCCTCCTTCACCCCATTTTGGAGACCTTGGTTCTGACGGAAGAAAGCAGTATTTGCGACTCCAAAATGCATCAACTCCATATTCGGTATTTGCCATTGACTTCCTCTTTCTTGCCTGCCTGGGTACTCTAAGAACACCTCTCCCTGGTGGTCTAGTGGCTAGGATTCGGCGCTCTCACCGCCGCGGCCCGGGTTCGATTCCCGATCAGGGAAATCTTCTTTCTCCACCCGAAGCCAGCGTGTCCCTTCAGAACACTGGTAGTAGCTGGATGCTATTGTCTGGGCTTCTGTCTGGTAGAGCCGATAAATGATTTGCCATCCACCTGAATGGCTTTCTCAGTTCTAATCAGCGTTGTTGATCTTTTCCACCTTTCATACCCAAGTGGCCAACTCAGCTTCCTTAATCCAAACGCAATAGTTAGTGTCAGAAAAAATGTCGACACTAATCTCTGCTGCATGACGTCGCTCTTTCTGAGAAGACATTTTCTCAGAATCTTTACCCATTTCTTCCCAGACTGCGTATACCATAGCCCAAGCTGCTCTGAGGCAAAATTGATGACAACATTTCAGAAGTCATGGGACTTTGCCTTCTGGACAAATACCATGTTAGAAGTCCACTCCTACTGATGCAGCGATTTGCTCTTGGGTGGAGTCGGGGTCTGATTTAAAGCAACAGACTGGCTACAATAGCAGACCCTTGTTGTCTGGTGACTTGTATTAGCCAATCTCCAGACTTTGCCTTCTGGATCAATACCATGTTTGAAGTGCATTCCATTCCGATGCACTTATTTAAAGCAACAGACAGGCTAAACCGGCAGGCCCTTGTTGTCTGGGGAATAGTATTCGACACACTCGCTGTCAGTTCAGATCCTAGGTCAGGGAACAGAAGCTTTCCTTTTGAAAACGCTGTTAAGACAAGGACGATCCACTGCTAACCAGCTGTAGCTAGAAGAGCCTCCTTCACCCCATTTTGGAGACCTTGGTTCTGATGGAAGAAAGCAGTATTTGCGACTCCAAAATGCATCAACTCCATATTCGGTATTTGCCATTGACTTCCTCTTCCTTGCCTGCCTGGGTTCTCTGAGAGCACCTCTCCCTGGTGGTCTAGTGGCTAGGATTCGGTGCTCTCACCGCCGTGGCCCGGGTTCGATTCCCGATCAGGGAAATCTTCTTTCTCCACCCGAAGCCAGTGTGTCCCTTCAGAACACTGGTAGTAGCTGGATGCTATTGTCTGGGCTTCTGTCTGGTAGAGCCGATAAATGATTTGCCATCCACCTGAATGGCTTTCTCAATTCTAATCAGCATTGTTGATCTTTCCCACCTTTCATACCCAAGTGGCCAACTCAGCTGCCTTAATCCAAACGCAATAGTTAGTGTCAGAAAAAATGTCGACACTAATCTCTGCTGCATGACGTCGCTCTTTCTGAGAAGACGTTTTCTCAGAATCTTTACCCATTTCTTGCCAGACTGCGTATACCATAGCCCAAGCTGCTCTGAGGCAAAATTGATGACAACATTTCAGAAGTCATGGGACTTTGCCTTCTGGGCAAATACCGTGTTAGAAGTCCACTCCTACTGATGCAGCGATGTGCTCTTGGGTGGAGTCGGGGTCTGATTTAAAGCAACAGACTGGCTACAATAGCAGACCCTTGTTGTCTGGTGACTTGTATTAGCCAATCTCCAGACTTTGCCTTCTGGATCAATACCATGTTTGAAGTGCATTCCATTCCGATGCACTTATTTAAAGCAACAGACAGGCTAAACCGGCAGGCCCTTGTTGTCTGGGGAATAGTATTCGACACACTCGCTGTCAGTTCAGATCCTAGGTCAGGGAACAGAAGCTTTCCTTTTAAAAACGCTGTTAAGACTAGGACGATCCACTGCTAACCAGCTGTAGCTAGAAGAGCCTCCTTCACCCCATTTTGGAGACCTTGGTTCTGACGGAAGAAAGCAGTATTTGCGACTCCAAAATGCATCAACTCCATATTCGGTATTTGCCATTGACTTCCTCTTCCTTGCCTACCTGGGTACTCTAAGAATACCTCTCCCTGGTGGTCTAGTGGCTAGGATTCGGCGCTCTCACCGCCGCGGCCCGGGTTCGATTCCCGGTCAGGGAAATCTTCTTTCTCCACCCGAAGCCAGCGTGTCCCTTCAGAACACTGGTAGTAGCTGGATGCTATTGTCTGGGCTTCTGTCTGGTAGAGCCGATAAATGATTTGCCATCCACCTGAATGGCTTTCTCAGTTCTAATCAGCGTTGTTGATCTTTTCCACCTTTCATACCCAAGTGGCCAACTCAGCTGCCTTAATCCAAACGCAATAGTTAGTGTCAGAAAAAATGTCGACGCTAATCTCTGCTACATGACGTCGCTCTTTCTGAGAAGACATTTTCTCAGAATCTTTACCCATTTCTTCCCAGACTGCGTATACAATAGCCCAAGCTGCTCTGAGGCAAAATTGATGATAACATTTCACAAGTCATGGGACTTTGCCTTCTGGACAAATACCGTGTTAGAAGTCCACTCCTACTGATGCAGCGATGTGCTCTTGGGTGGAGTCGGGGTCTGATTTAAAGCAACAGACTGGCTACAATAGCAGACCTTTGTTGTCTGGTGACTTGTATTAGCCAATCTCCAGACTTTGCCTTCTGGATCAATACCATGTTTGAAGTGCATTCCATTCCGATGCACTTATTTAAAGCAACAGACAGGCAAAACCGGCAGGCCCTTGTTGTCTGGGGAATAGTATTCGACACACTCGCTGTCAGTTCAGATCCTAAGTCAGGGAACAGAAATTTTCCTTTTGAAAACGCTGTTAAGACAAGGACGATCCACTGCTAACCAGCTGTAGCTAGAAGAGCCTCCTTCCCCCCATTTTGGAGACCTTGGTTCTGACGGAAGAAAGCAGTATTTGCGACTCCAAAATGCATCAACTCCATATTCGGTATTTGCCATTGACTTCCTCTTCCTTGCCTGCCTGGGTACTCTAAGAACACCTCTCCCTGGTGTTCTAGTGGCTAGGATTCGGTGTTCTCACCGCCGTGGCCCGGGTTCGATTCCCGGTCAGGGAAATCTTCTTTCTCCACCCGAAGCCAGTGTGTCCCTTCAGAACACTGGTAGTAGCTGCATGCTATTGTCTGGGCTTCTGTCTGGTAGAGCCGATAAATGATTTGCCATCCACCTGAATGGCTTTCTCAATTCTAATCAGCATTGTTGATCTTTTCCACCTTTCATACCCAAGTGGCCAACTCAGCTGCCTTAATCCAAACGCAATAGTTAGTGTCAGAAAAAATGTCGACACTAATCTCTGCTGCATGACGTCGCTCTTTCTGAGAAGGCATTTTCTCAGAAACTTTACCCATTTCTTCCCAGACTGCGTATACCATAGCCCAAGCTGCTCTGAGGCAAAATTGATGACAACATTTCAGAAGTCATGGGACTTTGCCTTCTGGACAAATACCGTGTTAGAAGTCCACTCCTACTAATGCAGCGATGTGCTCTTGGGTGGAGTCGGGGTCTGATTTAAAGCAACAGACTGGCTACAATAGCAGACCCTTGTTGTCTGGTGACTTGTATTAGCCAATCTCCAGACTTTGCCTTCTGGATCAATACCATGTTTGAAGTGCATTCCATTCCGATGCACTTATTTAAAGCAACAGACAGGCTAAACCGGCAGGCCCTTGTTGTCTGGGGAATAGTATTCAACACACTCGCTGTCAGTTCAGATCCTAGGTCAGGGAACAGAAGCTTTCCTTTTAAAAACGCTGTTAAGACTAGGACGATCAACTGCTAACCAGCTGTAGCTACAAGAGCCTCCTTCACCCCATTTTGGAGACCTTGGTTCTGACGGAAGAAAGCAGTATTTGCGACTCCAAAATGCATCAACTCCATATTCGGTATTTGCCATTGACTTCCTCTTCCTTGCCTGCCTGGGTACTCTAAGAGCACCTCTCCCTGGTGGTCTAGTGGCTAGGATTCGGCGCTCTCACCGCCGCGGCCCGGGTTCGATTCCCGGTCAGGGAAATCTTCTTTCTCCACCCGAAGCCAGTGTGTCCCTTCAGAACACTGGTAGTAGCTGGATGCTATTGTCTGGGCTTCTGTCTGGTAGAGCCGATAAATGATTTGCCATCCACCCGAATGGCTTTCTTAGTTCTAATCAGCATTGTTGATCTTTTCCACCTTTCATACCCAAGTGGCCAACTCAGCTGCCTTAATCCAAACGCAATACATAGTGTCAGAAAAAATGTCGACACCAATCTCTGCTGCATGACGTTGCTCTTTCTGAGAAGACATTTTCTCAGAATCTTTACCCATTTCTTCCCAGAATGCGTATACCATAGCCCAAGCTGCTCTGAGGCAAAATTGATGACAACATTTCAGAAGTCATGGGACTTTGCCTTCTGGACAAATACCATGTTAGAAGTCCACTCCTACTGATGCAGCGATTTGCTCTTGGGTGGAGTCGGGGTCTGATTTAAAGCAACAGACTGGCTACAATAGCAGACCCTTGTTGTCTGGTGACTTGTATTAGCCAATCTCCAGACTTTGCCTTCTGGATCAATACCATGTTTGAAGTGCATTCCATTCCGATGCACATATTTAAAGCAACAGACAGGCTAAACCGGCAGGCCCTTGTTGTCTGGGGAATAGTATTCGACACACTCGCTGTCAGTTCAGATCCTAGGTCAGGGAACAGAAGCTTTCCTTTTGAAAACGCTGTTAAGACAAGGACGATCCACTGCTAACCAGCTGTAGCTAGAAGAGCCTCCTTCCCCCCATTTTGGAGACCTTGGTTCTGACGGAAGAAAGCAGTATTTGCGACTCCAAAATGCATCAACTCCATATTCGGTATTTGCCATTGACTTCCTCTTCCTTGCCTGCCTGGGTACTCTAAGAACACCTCTCCCTGGTGTTCTAGTGGCTAGGATTCGGTGCTCTCACCGCCGTGGCCCGGGTTTGATTCCCGGTCAGGGAAATCTTCTTTCTCCATCCGAAGCCAGTGTGTCCCTTCAGAACACTGGTAGTAGCTGGATGCTATTGTCTGGGCTTCTGTCTGGTAGAGCCGATAAATGATTTGCCATCCACCTGAATGGCTTTCTCAGTTCTAATCAGCGTTGTTGATCTTTTCCACCTTTCATACCCAAGCGGCCAACTCAGCTGCCTTAATCTAAACGCAATAGTTAGTGTCAGAAAAAATGTCGACGCTAATCTCTGCTGCAAGACGTCGCTCTTTCTGAGAAGACATTTTCTCAGAATCTTTACCCATTTCTTCCCAGACTGCGTATACCATAGCCCAAGCTGCTCTGAGGCAATATTGATGACAACATTTCAGAAGTCATGGGACTTTGCCTTCTGGACAAATACCATGTTAGAAGTCCACTCCTACTGATGCAGCGATGTGCTCTTGGGTGGAGTCGGGGTCTGATTTAAAGCAACAGACTGGCTACAATAGCAGACCCTTGTTGTCTGGTGACTTGTATTAGCCAATCTCCAGACTTTGCCTTCTGGATCAATACCATGTTTGAAGTGCATTCCATTCCGATGCACTTATTTAAAGCAACAGACAGGCTAAACCGGCAGGCCCTTGTTGTCTGGGGAATAGTATTCGACACACTCGCTGTCAGTTCAGATCCTAGGTCAGGGAACAGAAGCTTTCCTTTTGAAAACGCTGTTAAGACTAGGACGATCCACTGCTAACCAGCTGTAGCTAGAAGAGCCTCCTTCACCCCATTTTGGAGACCTTGGTTCTGACGGAAGAAAGCAGTATTTGCGACTCCAAAATGCATCAACTCCATATTCGGTATTTGCCATTGACTTCCTCTTCCTTGCCTGCCTGGGTACTCTAAGAGCACCTCTCCCTGGTGGTCTAGTGGCTAGGATTCGGCGCTCTCACCGCCGCGGACCGGGTTTGTATTCCCGGTCAGGGAAATCTTCTTTCTCCACCCGAAGCCAGCGTGTCCCTTCAGAACACTGGTAGTAGCTGGATGCTATTGTCTGGGCTTCTGTCTGGTGGAGCCGATAAATGATTTGCCATCCACCTGAATGGCTTTCTCAGTTCTAATCAGCGTTGTTGATCTTTTCCACCTTTCATACCCAAGTGGCCAACTCAGCTGCCTTAATCCAAACGCTATAGTTAGTGTCAGAAAAAATGTCGACGCGAATCTCTGCTGCATGACGTCGCTCTTTCTGAGAAGACATTTTCTCAGAATCTTTACCCATTTCTTCCCAGACTGCGTATACCATAGCCCAAGCTGCTCTGAGGCAAAATTGATGACAACATTTCAGAAGTCATGGGACTTTGCCTTCTGGACAAATACCATGTTAGAAGTCCACTCCTACTGATGCAGCGATGTGCTCTTGGGTGGAGTCGGGGTCTGATTTAAAGCAACAGACTGGCTACAATAGCAGACCCTTGTTGTCTGGTGACTTGTATTAGCCAATCTCCAGACTTTGCCTTCTGGATCAATACCATGTTTGAAGTGCATTCCATTCCGATGCACTTATTTAAAGCAACAGACAGGCTAAACCGGCAGGCCCTTGTTTTCTGGGGAATAGTATTCGACACACTCGCTGTCAGTTCAGATCCTAGGTCAGGGAACAGAAGCTTTCCTTTTGAAAACGCTGTTAAGACTAGGACGATCCACTGCTAACCAGCTGTAGCTAGAAGAGCCTCCTTCACCCCATTTTGGAGACCTTGGTTCTGACGGAAGAAAGCAGTATTTGCGACTCCAAAATGCATCAACTCCATATTCGGTATTTGCCATTGACTTCCTCTTCCTTGCCTGCCTGGGTACTCTAAGAACACCTCTCCCTGGTGGTCTAGTGGCTAGGATTCGGCGCTCTCACCGCCGCGGCTCGGGTTCGATTCCCGGTCAGGGAAATCTTCTTTCTCCACCCGAAGCCAGCGTGTCCCTTCAGAACACTGGTAGTAGCTGGATGCTATTGTCTGGGCTTCTGTCTGGTGGAGCCGATAAATGATTTGCCATCCACCTGAATGGCTTTCTCAGTTCTAATCAGCGTTGTTGATCTTTTCCACCTTTCATACCCAAGTGGCCAACTCAGCTGCCTTAATCCAAACGCAATAGTTAGTGTCATAAAAAATGTCGACGCTAATCTCTGCTGCATGACGTCGCTCTTTCTGAGAAGACATTTTCTCAGAATCTTTACCCATTTCTTCCCAGACTACGTATACCATAGCCCAAGCTGCTCTGAGGCAAAATTGATGACAACATTTCAGAAGTCATGGGACTTTGCCTTCTGGACAAATACCGTGTTAGAAGTCCACTCCTACTGATGCAGCGATGTGCTCTTGGGTGGAGTCGGGGTCTGATTTAAAGCAACAGACTGGCTACAATAGCAGACCCTTGTTGTCTGGTGACTTGTATTAGCCAATCTCCAGACTTTGCCTTCTGGATCAATACCATGTTTGAGGTGCATTCCATTCCGATGCACTTATTTAAAGCAACAGACAGGCTAAACCGGCAGGCCCTTGTTGTCTGGGGAATAGTATTCGACAAACTCGCTGTCAGTTCAGATCCTAGGTCAGGGAACAGAAGCTTTCCTTTTGAAAACGCTGTTAAGACAAGGACGATCCACTGCTAACCAGCTGTAGCTAGAAGAGCCTCCTTCACCCCATTTTGGAGACCTTGGTTCTGACGGAAGAAAGCAGTATTTGCGACTCCAAAATGCATCAACTCCATATTCGGTATTTGCCATTGACTTCCTCTTCCTTGCCTGCCTGGGTACTCTAAGAGCACCTCTCCCTGGTGGTCTAGTGGCTAGGATTCGGCGCTCTCACCGCCGCGGACCGGGTTTGTATTCCCGGTCAGGGAAATCTTCTTTCTCCACCCGAAGCCAGCGTGTCCCTTCAGAACACTGGTAGTAGCTGGATGCTATTGTCTGGGCTTCTGTCTGGTGGAGCCGATAAATGATTTGCCATCCACCTGAATGGCTTTCTCAGTTCTAATCAGCGTTGTTGATCTTTTCCACCTTTCATACCCAAGTGGCCAACTCAGCTGCCTTAATCCAAACGCTATAGTTAGTGTCAGAAAAAATGTCGACGCGAATCTCTGCTGCATGACGTCGCTCTTTCTGGGAAGACATTTTCTCAGAATCTTTACCCATTTCTTCCCAGACTGCGTATACCATAGCCCAAGCTGCTCTGAGGCAAAATTGATGACAACATTTCAGAAGTCATGGGACTTTGCCTTCTGGACAAATACCATGTTAGAAGTCCACTCCTACTGATGCAGCGATGTGCTCTTGGGTGGAGTCGGGGTCTGATTTAAAGCAACAGACTGGCTACAATAGCAGACCCTTGTTGTCTGGTGACTTGTATTAGCCAATCTCCAGACTTTGCCTTCTGGATCAATACCATGTTTGAAGTGCATTCCATTCCGATGCACTTATTTAAAGCAACAGACAGGCTAAACCGGCAGGCCCTTGTTTTCTGGGGAATAGTATTCGACACACTCGCTGTCAGTTCAGATCCTAGGTCAGGGAACAGAAGCTTTCCTTTTGAAAACGCTGTTAAGACTAGGACGATCCACTGCTAACCAGCTGTAGCTAGAAGAGACTCCTTCACCCCATTTTGGAGACCTTGGTTCTGACGGAAGAAAGCAGTATTTGCGACTCCAAAATGCATCAACTCCATATTCGGTATTTGCCATTGACTTCCTCTTCCTTGCCTGCCTGGGTACTCTAAGAACACCTCTCCCTGGTGGTCTAGTGGCTAGGATTCGGCGCTCTCACCGCCGCGGCTCGGGTTCGATTCCCGGTCAGGGAAATCTTCTTTCTCCACCCGAAGCCAGCATGTCCCTTCAGAACACTGGTAGTAGCTGGATGCTATTGTCTGGGCTTCTGTCTGGTGGAGCCGATAAATGATTTGCCATCCACCTGAATGGCTTTCTCAGTTCTAATCAGCGTTGTTGATCTTTTCCACCTTTCATACCCAAGTGGCCAACTCAGCTGCCTTAATCCAAACGCAATAGTTAGTGTCATAAAAAATGTCGACGCTAATCTCTGCTGCATGACGTCGCTCTTTCTGAGAAGACATTTTCTCAGAATCTTTACCCATTTCTTCCCAGACTACGTATACCATAGCCCAAGCTGCTCTGAGGCAAAATTGATGACAACATTTCAGAAGTCATGGGACTTTGCCTTCTGGACAAATACCGTGTTAGAAGTCCACTCCTACTGATGCAGCGATGTGCTCTTGGGTGGAGTCGGGGTCTGATTTAAAGCAACAGACTGGCTACAATAGCAGACCCTTGTTGTCTGGTGACTTGTATTAGCCAATCTCCAGACTTTGCCTTCTGGATCAATACCATGTTTGAGGTGCATTCCATTCCGATGCACTTATTTAAAGCAACAGACAGGCTAAACCGGCAGGCCCTTGTTGTCTGGGGAATAGTATTCGACAAACTCGCTGTCAGTTCAGATCCTAGGTCAGGGAACAGAAGCTTTCCTTTTGAAAACGCTGTTAAGACAAGGACGATCCACTGCTAACCAGCTGTAGCTAGAAGAGCCTCCTTCACCCCATTTTGGAGACCTTGGTTCTGACGGAAGAAAGCAGTATTTGCGACTCCAAAATGCATCAACTCCATATTCGGTATTTGCCATTGACTTCCTCTTCCTTGCCTGCCTGGGTACTCTAAGAGCACCTCTCCCTGGTGGTCTAGTGGCTAGGATTCGGCGCTCTCACCGCCGCGGCCCGGGTTCGATTCCCGGTCAGGGAAATCTTCTTTCTCCACCCGAAGCCAGCGTGTCCCTTCAGAACACTGGTAGTAGCTGGATGCTATTGTCTGGTAGAGCCGATAAATGCTTTGCCATCCACCTGAATGGCTTTCTCAGTTCTAATCAGCGTTGTTGATCTTTTCCACCTTTCATACCCAAGTGGCCAACTCAGCTGCCTTAATCCAAACGCAATAGTTAGTGTCAGAAAAAATGTCGACGCTAATCTCTGCTGCATGACGTCGCTCTTTCTGAGAAGACATTTTCTCAGAATCTTTACCCATTTCTTCCCAGACTGCGTATACCATAGCCCAAGCTGCTCTGAGGCAAAATTGATGACAACATTTCAGAAGTCATGGGACTTTGCCTTCTGGACAAATACCATGTTAGAAGTCCACTCCTACTGATGCAGCGATGTGCTCTTGGGTGGAGTCGGGGTCTGATTTAAAGCAACAGACTGGCTACAATAGCAGACCCTTGTTGTCTGGTGACTTGTATTAGCCAATCTCCAGACTTTGCCTTCTGGATCAATACCATGTTTGAAGTGCATTCCATTCCGATGCACTTATTTAAAGCAACAGACAGGCTAAACCGGCAGGCCCTTGTTGTCTGGGGAATAGTATTCGACACACTCGCTGTCAGTTCAGATCCTAGGTCAGGGAACAGAAGCTTTCCTTTTAAAAACGCTGTTAAGACTAGGACGATCCAAGGCTAACCAGCTGTAGCTAGAAGAGCCTCCTTCACCCCATTTTGGAGACCTTGGTTCTGACGGAAGAAAGCAGTATTTGCGACTCTAAAATGCATCAACTCCATATTCGGTATTTGCCATTGACTTCCTCTTCCTTGCCTGCCTGGGTACTCTAAGAACACCTCTCCCTGGTGGTCTAGTGGCTAGGATTCGGCGCTCTCACCGCCGCGGCCCGGGTTCGATTCCCGGTCAGGGAAATCTTCTTTCTCCACCCGAAGCCAGCGTGTCCCTTCAGAACACTGGTAGTGGCTGAATGCTATTGTCTAGGCTTCTGTCTGGTAGAGCCGATAACTGATTTGCCATCCACCTGAATGGCTTTCTCAGTTCTAATCAGCGTTGTTGATCTTTTCCACCTTTCATACCCAAGTGGCCAACTCAGCTGCCTTAATCCAAACGCAATAGTTAGTGTCAGAAAAAATGTCGACGCTAATCTCTGCTGCATGACGTCGCTCTTTCTGAGAAGACATTTTCTCAGAATCTTTACCCATTTCTTCCCAGACTGCGTATACCATAGCCCAAGCTGCTCTGAGGCAAAATTGATGACAACATTTCAGAAGTCATGGGACTTTGCCTTCTGGACAAATACCATGTTAGAAGTCCACTCCTACTGATGCAGCGATGTGCTCTTGGGTGGAGTCGGGGTCTGATTTAAAGCAACAGACTGGCTACAATAGCAGACCCTTGTTGTCTGGTGACTTGTATTAGCCAATCTCCAGACTTTGCCTTCTGGATCAATACCATGTTTGAAGTGCATTCCATTCCGATGCACTTATTTAAAGCAACAGACAGGCTAAACCGGCAGGCCCTTGTTGTCTGGGGAATAGTATTCGACACACTCGCTGTCAGTTCAGATCCTAGGTCAGGGAACAGAAGCTTTCCTTTTGAAAACGCTGTTAAGACTAGGACGATCCACTGCTAACCAGCTGTAGCTAGAAGAGCCTCCTTCACCCCATTTTGGAGACCTTGGTTCTGACGGAAGAAAGCAGTATTTGCGACTCCAAAATGCATCAACTCCATATTCGGTATTTGCCATTGACTTCCTCTTCCTTGCCTGCCTGGGTACTCTAAGAGCACCTCTCCCTGGTGGTCTAGTGCAGTGGTTCTCAAATCCAGTCCTCGGGACCCACTAACAGGCCAGATTTTAAGTATTACCTTGGGGGATGCAGACTAGAATACTGCAATCACTGAGAAGCAAATGAGATCACCTGTGATGTAATTTAGTTATCTTGCAAACCTGGCCTGTTGGTGGGTCCCGAGGACCGGATTTGAGAACCACTGGTCTAGTGGCTAGGATTTGGCGCTCTCACCGCCGCGGCCCGGGTTCGATTCCCGGTCAGGGAAATCTTCCACCCGAAGCCAGCGTGTCCCTTCAGAACACTGGTAGTAGCTGGATGCTATTGTCTGGGCTTCTGTCTGGTAGAGCCGATAAATGATTTGCCATCCACCTGAATGGCTTTCTCAGTTCTAATCAGCGTTGTTGATCTTTTCCACCTTTCATACCCAAGTGGCCAACTCAGCTGCCTTAATCCAAACGCAATAGTTAGTGTCAGAAAAAATGTCGACGCTAATCTCTGCTGCATGACGTCGCTCTTTCTGAGAAGACATTTTCTCAGAATCTTTACCCATTTCTTCCCAGACTGTGTATACCATAGCCCAAGCTGCTCTGAGGCAAAATTGATGACAACATTTCAGAAGTCATGGGACTTTGCCTTCTGGACAAATACCATGTTAGAAGTCCACTCCTACTGATGCAGCGATGTGCTCTTGGGTAGAGTCGGGGTCTGATTTAAAGCAACAGACTGGCTACAATAGCAGACCCTTGTTGTCTGGTGACTTGTATTAGCCAATCTCCAGACTTTGCCTTCTGGATCAATACCATGTTTGAAGTGCATTCCATTCCGATGCACTTATTTAAAGCAACAGACAGGCTAAACCGGCAGGCCCTTGTTGTCTGGGGAATAGTATTCGACACACTCGCTGTCAGTTCAGATCCTAGGTCAGGGAACAGAAGCTTTCCTTTTAAAAACGCTGTTAAGACTAGGACGATCCACTGCTAACCAGCTGTAGCTAGAAGAGCCTCCTTCACCCCATTTTGGAGACCTTGGTTCTGACGGAAGAAAGCAGTATTTGCGACTCTAAAATGCATCAACTCCATATTCGGTATTTGCCATTGACTTCCTCTTCCTTGCCTGCCTGGGTACTCTAAGAACACCTCTCCCTGGTGGTCTAGTGGCTAGGATTCGGCGCTCTCACCGCCGCGGCCCGGGTTCGATTCCCGGTTAGGGAAATTTTCTTTCTCCACCCGAAGCCAGCGTGTCCCTTCAGAACACTGGTAGTAGCTGGATGCTATTGTCTGGGCTTCTGTCTGGTAGAGCCGATAAATGATTTGCCATCCACCTGAATGGCTTTCTCAGTTCTAATCAGCGTTGTTGATCTTTTCCACCTTTTATACCCAAGTGGCCAACTCAGCTGCCTTAATCCAAACGCAATAGTTAGTGTCAGAAAAAATGTCGACGCTAATCTCTGCTGCATGACGTCGCTCTTTCTGAGAAGACATTACCTCAGAATCTTTACCCATTTCTTCCCAGACTGCGTATACCATAGCCCAAGCTGCTCTGAGGCAAAATTGATGACAACATTTCAGAAGTCATGGGACTTTGCCTTCTGGACAAATACCGTGTTAGAAGTCCACTCCTACTGATGCAGCGATGTGCTCTTGGGTGGAGTCGGGGTCTGATTTAAAGCAACAGACTGGCTACAATAGCAGACCCTTGTTGTCTGGTGACTTGTATTAGCCAATCTCCAGACTTTGCCTTCTGGATCAATACCATGTTTGAAGTGCATTCCATTCCGATGCACTTATTTAAAGCAACAGACAGGCTAAACCGGCAGGCCCTTGTTGTCTGGGGAATAGTATTCGACACACTCGCTGTCAGTTCAGATCCTAGGTCAGGGAACAGAAGCTTTCCTTTTGAAAACGCTGTTAAGACAAGGACGATCCACTGCTAACCAGCTGTAGCTAGAAGAGCCTCCTTCACCCCATTTTGGAGACCTTGGTTCTGACGGAAGAAAGCAGTATTTGCGACTCTAAAATGCATCAACTCCATATTCGGTATTTGCCATTGACTTCCTCTTCCTTGCCTGCCTGGGTACTCTAAGAACACCTCTCCCTGGTGGTCTAGTGGCTAGGATTCGGCGCTCTCACCGCCGCGGCCCGGGTTCGATTCCCGGTCAGGGAAATCTTCTTTCTCCACCCGAAGCCAGCGTGTCCCTTCAGAACACTGGTAGTAGCTGGATGCTATTGTCTGGGCTTCTGTCTGGTAGAGCCGATAAATGATTTGCCATCCACCTGAATGGCTTTCTCAGTTCTAATCAGCGTTGTTGATCTTTTCCACCTTTTATACCCAAGTGGCCAACTCAGCTGCCTTAATCCAAACGCAATAGTTAGTGTCAGAAAAAATGTCGACGCTAATCTCTGCTGCATGACGTCGCTCTTTCTGAGAAGACATTACCTCAGAATCTTTACCCATTTCTTCCCAGACTGCGTATACCATAGCCCAAGCTGCTCTGAGGCAAAATTGATGACAACATTTCAGAAGTCATGGGACTTTGCCTTCTGGACAAATACCGTGTTAGAAGTCCACTCCTACTGATGCAGCGATGAGAAAGGCCCGCAGCAAAAAAAAAAAAATAAGCGTAGGGCCTCATGGAAGGGTTTAATGGGCTACGGTCAGTCTAGGGTTAAGGCTGTTGGTTCAAGTGGAGGTCAAGGTCAGGTAGGTGGGGTAGTTAGTGAGAGAAGTGGGGGGGGTTTACTTACGGTTGCAGCACAATTCGCTGGGAGCCAAGGTGAAAGGATCCCCGCCCTCCCGCCCTGGATTGGTTAGTTCTAGGGGGATTGTTTTGCTGGTTGGGTTTGTTGGTGTATTGGGTTGGTGGGTTTGGTTGGTTTGTTTGTGCTGGGGGTTGGTTTTTTTTTTTTTTGGGTTGGCGGTTGGGGGTCTTTGGAGGCGGTACAATCTGTTGTTGGTAACAAAGTTCATAGGGTGACCCATCTAGGTATGGAGCCCTCTAGTGTATCCCGGTTAATAGCGGATTAACGGGAAGTGGTAACAACGAGGTATCAGTGGTCAAGTGGGTTGTCCCTGAGCTGGTGTTTCGCGGCTGGGGACCGTTTAACGAGTTACACTGATACACAGTCAATTGGAATTTGGTGCCTCCCAAGACCAACAACTCATTTAGGGGATACTGGAGTATTTATGGTTATGTTAATATTTATGTGTTTTGGTTAATTGTGTTAATAAATGGCCCACCGGGCCACTTTTCTCCAAACTGGTGTCACGGGTGTTTCTTTATAGTTTAAGGAAGTGGTTTAGGGGTCAGGGGTAGTAGCCTTAGGAATACCCTTATTCATGCTCTTGAGTGGAGTCGGGGTCTGATTTAAAGCAACAGACTGGCTACAATAGCAGACCCTTGTTGTCTGGTGACTTGTATTAGCCAATCTCCAGACTTTGCCTTCTGGATCAATACCATGTTTGAAGTGCATTCCATTCCGATGCACTTATTTAAAGCAACAGACAGGCTAAACCGGCAGGCCCTTGTTGTCTGGGGAATAGTATTCGACACACTCGCTGTCAGTTCAGATCCTAGGTCAGGGAACAGAAGCTTTCCTTTTGAAAACGCTGTTAAGACAAGGACGATCCACTGCTAACCAGCTGTAGCTAGAAGAGCCTCCTTCACCCCATATTGGAGACCTTGGTTCTGACGGAAGAAAGCAGTATTTGCGACTCCAAAATGCATCAACTCCATATTCGGTATTTGCCATTGACTTCCTCTTCCTTGCCTGCCTGGGTACTCTAAGAACACCTCTCCCTGGTGGTCTAGTGGCTAGGATTCGGAGCTCTCACCGCCGCGGCCCGGGTTCGATTCCTGGTCAGGGAAATCTTCTTTCTCCACCCGAAGCCAGCGTGTCCCTTCAGAACACTGGTAGTAGCTGGATGCTATTGTCTGGGCTTCTGTCTGGTAGAGCCGATAAATGATTTGCCATCCACCTGAATGGCTTTCTCAGAATGGCTTTCTCAGTTCTAATCAGCGTTGTTGATCTTTTCCACCTTTCATACCCAAGTGGCCAACTCAGCTGCCTTAATCCAAACGCAATAGTTAGTGTCAGAAAAAATGTTGACGCTAATCTCTGCTGCATGACGTCGCTCTTTCTGAGAAGACATTTTCTCAGAATCTTTACCCATTTCTTCCCAGACTACGTATACCATAGCCCAAGCTGCTCTGAGGCAAAATTGATGACAACATTTCAGAAGTCATGGGACTTTGCCTTCTGGACAAATACCGTGTTAGAAGTCCACTCCTACTGATGCAGCGATGTGCTCTTGGGTGGAGTCGGGGTCTGATTTAAAGCAACAGACTGGCTACAATAGCAGACCCTTGTTGTCTGGTGACTTGTATTAGCCAATCTCCAGACTTTGCCTTCTGGATCAATACCATGTTTGAAGTGCATTCCATTCCGATGCACTTATTTAAAGCAACAGACAGGCTAAACCGGCAGGCCCTTGTTGTCTGGGGAATAGTATTCGACACACTCGCTGTCAGTTCAGATCCTAGGTCAGGGAACAGAAGCTTTCCTTTTGAAAACGCTGTTAAGACAAGGACGATCCACTGCTAACCAGCTGTAACTAGAAGAGCCTCCTTCACCCCATTTTGGAGACCTTGGTTCTGACGGAAGAAAGCAGTATTTGCGACTCTAAAATGCATCAACTCCATATTCGGTATTTGCCATTGACTTCCTCTTCCTTGCCTGCCTGGGTACTCTAAGAACACCTCTCCCTGGTGGTCTAGTGGCTAGGATTCGGCGCTCTCACCGCCGCGGCCCGGGTTCGATTCCCGGTCAGGGAAATCTTCTTTCTCCACCCGAAGCCAGCGTGTCCCTTCAGAACACTGGTAGTAGCTGGATGCTATTGTCTGGGCTTCTGTCTGGTAGAGCCGATAAATGATTTGCCATCCACCTGAATGGCTTTCTCAGTTCTAATCAGCGTTGTTGATCTTTTCCACCTTTTATACCCAAGTGGCCAACTCAGCTGCCTTAATCCAAACGCAATAGTTAGTGTCAGAAAAAATGTCGACGCTAATCTCTGCTGCATGACGTCGCTCTTTCTGAGAAGACATTACCTCAGAATCTTTACCCATTTCTTCCCAGACTGCGTATACCATAGCCCAAGCTGCTCTGAGGCAAAATTGATGACAACATTTCAGAAGTCATGGGACTTTGCCTTCTGGACAAATACCGTGTTAGAAGTCCACTCCTACTGATGCAGCGATGAGAAAGGCCCGCAGCAAAAAAAAAAAAAAAAAAAAATAAGCGTAGGGCCTCATGGAAGGGTTTAATGGGCTACGGTCAGTCTAGGGTTAAGGCTGTTGGTTCAAGTGGAGGTCAAGGTCAGGGATTGGTCAGTGTCAGGTAGGTGGGGTAGTTAGTGAGAGAAGTGGGGGGGGTTTACTTACGGTTGCAGCACAATTCGCTGGGAGCCAAGGTGAAAGGATCCCCGCCCTCCCGCCCTGGATTGGTTAGTTCTAGGGGGATTGTTTTGCTGGTTGGGTTTGTTGGTGTATTGGGTTGGTGGGTTTGGTTGGTTTGTTTGTGCTGGGGGTTGGTTTTTTTTTTTTTTGGGTTGGCGGTTGGGGGTCTTTGGAGGCGGTACAATCTGTTGTTGGTAACAAAGTTCATAGGGTGACCCATCTAGGTATGGAGCCCTCTAGTGTATCCCGGTTAATAGCGGATTAACGGGAAGTGGTAACAACGAGGTATCAGTGGTCAAGTGGGTTGTCCCTGAGCTGGTGTTTCGCGGCTGGGGACCGTTTAACGAGTTACACTGATACACAGTCAATTGGAATTTGGTGCCTCCCAAGACCAACAACTCATTTAGGGGATACTGGAGTATTTATGGTTATGTTAATATTTATGTGTTTTGGTTAATTGTGTTAATAAATGGCCCACCGGGCCACTTTTCTCCAAACTGGTGTCACGGGTGTTTCTTTATAGTTTAAGGAAGTGGTTTAGGGGTCAGGGGTAGTAGCCTTAGGAATACCCTTATTCATGCTCTTGAGTGGAGTCGGGGTCTGATTTAAAGCAACAGACTGGCTACAATAGCAGACCCTTGTTGTCTGGTGACTTGTATTAGCCAATCTCCAGACTTTGCCTTCTGGATCAATACCATGTTTGAAGTGCATTCCATTCCGATGCACTTATTTAAAGCAACAGACAGGCTAAACCGGCAGGCCCTTGTTGTCTGGGGAATAGTATTCGACACACTCGCTGTCAGTTCAGATCCTAGGTCAGGGAACAGAAGCTTTCCTTTTGAAAACGCTGTTAAGACAAGGACGATCCACTGCTAACCAGCTGTAGCTAGAAGAGCCTCCTTCACCCCATATTGGAGACCTTGGTTCTGACGGAAGAAAGCAGTATTTGCGACTCCAAAATGCATCAACTCCATATTCGGTATTTGCCATTGACTTCCTCTTCCTTGCCTGCCTGGGTACTCTAAGAACACCTCTCCCTGGTGGTCTAGTGGCTAGGATTCGGAGCTCTCACCGCCGCGGCCCGGGTTCGATTCCTGGTCAGGGAAATCTTCTTTCTCCACCCGAAGCCAGCGTGTCCCTTCAGAACACTGGTAGTAGCTGGATGCTATTGTCTGGGCTTCTGTCTGGTAGAGCTGATAAATGATTTGCCATCCACCTGAATGGCTTTCTCAGAATGGCTTTCTCAGTTCTAATCAGCGTTGTTGATCTTTTCCACCTTTCATACCCAAGTGGCCAACTCAGCTGCCTTAATCCAAACGCAATAGTTAGTGTCAGAAAAAATGTTGACGCTAATCTCTGCTGCATGACGTCGCTCTTTCTGAGAAGACATTTTCTCAGAATCTTTACCCATTTCTTCCCAGACTACGTATACCATAGCCCAAGCTGCTCTGAGGCAAAATTGATGACAACATTTCAGAAGTCATGGGACTTTGCCTTCTGGACAAATACCGTGTTAGAAGTCCACTCCTACTGATGCAGCGATGTGCTCTTGGGTGGAGTCGGGGTCTGATTTAAAGCAACAGACTGGCTACAATAGCAGACCCTTGTTGTCTGGTGACTTGTATTAGCCAATCTCCAGACTTTGCCTTCTGGATCAATACCATGTTTGAAGTGCATTCCATTCCGATGCACTTATTTAAAGCAACAGACAGGCTAAACCGGCAGGCCCTTGTTGTCTGGGGAATAGTATTCGACACACTCGCTGTCAGTTCAGATCCTAGGTCAGGGAACAGAAGCTTTCCTTTTGAAAACGCTGTTAAGACTAGGACGATCCACTGCTAACCAGCTGTAGCTAGAAGAGCCTCCTTCACCCCATTTTGGAGACCTTGGTTCTGACGGAAGAAAGCAGTATTTGCGACTCCAAAATGCATCAACTCCATATTCGGTATTTGCCATTGACTTCCTCTTCCTTGCCTGCCTGGGTACTCTAAGAACACCTCTCCCTGGTGGTCTAGTGGCTAGGATTCGGCGCTCTCACCGCCGTGGCCCGGGTTCGATTCCCGGTCAGGGAAATCTTCTTTATCCACCCGAAGCCAGCGTGTCCCTTCAGAACACTGTTAGTAGCTGGATGCTATTGTCTGGGCTTCTGTCTGGTAGAGCCGATTAATGATTTGCCATCCACCTGAATGGCTTTCTCAGTTCTAATCAGCGTTGTTGATCTTTTCCACCTTTCATACCCAAGTGGCCAACTCAGCTGCCTTAATCCAAACGCAATAGTTAGTGTCAGAAAAAATGTCGACGCTAATCTCTGCTGCATGACGTCGCTCTTTCTGAGAAAACATTTTCTCAGATTTTTTACCCATTTCTTCCCAGACTGCGTATACCATAGGCCAAGCTGCTCTGAGGCAAAATTGATGACAACATTTCAGAAGTCATGGGACTTTGCCTTCTGGACAAATACCATGTTAGAAGTCCACTCCTACTGATGTAGCGATGTGCTCTTGGGTGGAGTCGGGGTCTGATTTAAAGCAACAGACTGGCTACAATAGCAGACCCTTGTTGTCTGGTGACTTGTATTAGCCAATCTCCAGACTTTGCCTTCTGGATCAATACCATGTTTGAAGTGCATTCCATTCCGATGCACTTATTTAAAGCAACAGACAGGCTAAACCGGCAGGCCCTTGTTGTCTGGGGAATAGTATTCGACACACTCGCTGTCAGTTCAGATCCTAGGTCAGGGAACAGAAGCTTTCCTTTTGAAAACGCTGTTAAGACTAGGACGATCCACTGCTAACCAGCTGTAGCTAGAAGAGCCTCCTTCACCCCTTTTTGGAGACCTTGGTTCTGATGGAAGAAAGCAGTATTTGCGACTCCAAAATGCATCAACTCCATATTCGGTATTTGCCATTGACTTCCTCTTCCTTGCCTGCCTGGGTACTCTAAGAACACCTCTCCCTGGTGGTCTAGTGGCTAGGATTCGGCGCTCTCACCGCCGCGGCCCTGGTTCGATTCCCGGTCAGGGAAATCTTCTTTATCCACCCGAAGCCAGCGTGTCCCTTCAGAACACTGGTAGTAGCTGGATGCTATTGTCTGGGCTTCTGTCTGGTAGAGCTGATAAATGATTTGCCATCCACCTGAATGGCTTTCTCAGATCTAATCAGCGTTGTTGATCTTTTCCACCTTTCATACCCAAGTGGCCAACTCAGCTGCCTTAATCCAAACGCAATAGTTAGTGTCAGAAAAAATGTCGACGCTAATCTCTGCTGCATGACGTCGCTCTTTCTGAGAAGACATTTTCTCAGAATCTTTACCCATTTCTTCCCAGACTGCGTATACCATAGCCCAAGCTGCTCTGAGGCAAAATTGATGACAACATTTCAGAAGTCATGGGACTTTGCCTTCTGGACAAATACCGTGTTAGAAGTCCACTCCTACTGATGCAGCGATGAGAAAGGCCCGCAGCAAAAAAAAAAAAAAAAAAAATAAGCGTAGGGCCTCATGGAAGGGTTTAATGGGCTACGGTCAGTCTAGGGTTAAGGCTGTTGGTTCAAGTGGAGGTCAAGGTCAGGGATTGGTCAGTGTCAGGTAGGTGGGGTAGTTAGTGAGAGAAGTGGGGGGGGTTTACTTACGGTTGCAGCACAATTCGCTGGGAGCCAAGGTGAAAGGATCCCCGCCCTCCCGCCCTGGATTGGTTAGTTCTAGGGGGATTGTTTTGCTGGTTGGGTTTGTTGGTGTATTGGGTTGGTGGGTTTGGTTGGTTTGTTTGTGCTGGGGGTTGGTTTTTTTTTTTTTTGGGTTGGCGGTTGGGGGTCTTTGGAGGTGGTACAATCTGTTGTTGGTAACAAAGTTCATAGGGTGACCCATCTAGGTATGGAGCCCTCTAGTGTATCCCGGTTAATAGCGGATTAACGGGAAGTGGTAACAACGAGGTATCAGTGGTCAAGTGGGTTGTCCCTGAGCTGGTGTTTCGCGGCTGGGGACCGTTTAACGAGTTACACTGATACACAGTCAATTGGAATTTGGTGCCTCCCAAGACCAACAACTCATTTAGGGGATACTGGAGTATTTATGGTTATGTTAATATTTATGTGTTTTGGTTAATTGTGTTAATAAATGGCCCACCGGGCCACTTTTCTCCAAACTGGTGTCACGGGTGTTTCTTTATAGTTTAAGGAAGTGGTTTAGGGGTCAGGGGTAGTAGCCTTAGGAATACCCTTATTCATGCTCTTGAGTGGAGTCGGGGTCTGATTTAAAGCAACAGACTGGCTACAATAGCAGACCCTTGTTGTCTGGTGACTTGTATTAGCCAATCTCCAGACTTTGCCTTCTGGATCAATACCATGTTTGAAGTGCATTCCATTCCGATGCACTTATTTAAAGCAACAGACAGGCTAAACCGGCAGGCCCTTGTTGTCTGGGGAATAGTATTCGACACACTCGCTGTCAGTTCAGATCCTAGGTCAGGGAACAGAAGCTTTCCTTTTGAAAACGCTGTTAAGACAAGGACGATCCACTGCTAACCAGCTGTAGCTAGAAGAGCCTCCTTCACCCCATATTGGAGACCTTGGTTCTGACGGAAGAAAGCAGTATTTGCGACTCCAAAATGCATCAACTCCATATTCGGTATTTGCCATTGACTTCCTCTTCCTTGCCTGCCTGGGTACTCTAAGAACACCTCTCCCTGGTGGTCTAGTGGCTAGGATTCGGAGCTCTCACCGCCGCGGCCCGGGTTCGATTCCTGGTCAGGGAAATCTTCTTTCTCCACCCGAAGCCAGCGTGTCCCTTCAGAACACTGGTAGTAGCTGGATGCTATTGTCTGGGCTTCTGTCTGGTAGAGCCGATAAATTATTTGCCATCCACCTGAATGGCTTTCTCAGTTCTAATCAGCGTTGTTGATCTTTTCCACCTTTCATACCCAAGTGGCCAACTCAGCTGCCTTAATCCAAACGCAATAGTTAGTGTCAGAAAAAATGTTGACGCTAATCTCTGCTGCATGACGTCGCTCTTTCTGAGAAGACATTTTCTCAGAATCTTTACCCATTTCTTCCCAGACTACGTATACCATAGCCCAAGCTGCTCTGAGGCAAAATTGATGACAACATTTCAGAAGTCATGGGACTTTGCCTTCTGGACAAATACCGTGTTAGAAGTCCACTCCTACTGATGCAGCGATGTGCTCTTGGGTGGAGTCGGGGTCTGATTTAAAGCAACAGACTGGCTACAATAGCAGACCCTTGTTGTCTGGTGACTTGTATTAGCCAATCTCCAGACTTTGCCTTCTGGATCAATACCATGTTTGAAGTGCATTCCATTCCGATGCACTTATTTAAAGCAACAGACAGGCTAAACCGGCAGGCCCTTGTTGTCTGGGGAATAGTATTCGACACACTCGCTGTCAGTTCAGATCCTAGGTCAGGGAACAGAAGCTTTCCTTTTGAAAACGCTGTTAAGACTAGGACGATCCACTGCTAACCTATGCAGCGTCCCACTCATGACACGTGGGAACTGCAAATGTATTATTTCTTTGTCATCGCTGTATTGCATGTCATTTTGCATTTGACATTTGTTAATCCCTGTTCATAGGCTGGTCAAGTGTGCTTCATACTTCCCACCACAAGATGGGGATAGCACCACTCTGGGATATCTATTCCAGCTCAGGTTTATCTGTGGTCAGTTGTTCAGTTCAGGAAGTGAGTGTACAGAGAAGAATGCAGAATGTAGAGGTTAGTGAAGGTCAGTCCTAAGAAGGGACAAATTGGAACTGCTAAAATCAAAGGGTAAAAGCCACCAAACGGCAGCAACTGACCTTTGAGAATAAAGGTGAAGGATTTCTTAGCCACTGGCAATCTCACCAATTTCACTGGATTCAAAAGGTACCAGAAGCCAAATCAGAAACAAGTAAGCATTATACTGAACCACAGCCTGAGACAAGACCTACCAAAACCTATTAACAGTGGATCAGCAGAATTCCTCTATTTACCCAGAGACTGTATTCTATCTGGATGTTTGTACTGCAATCAGAACCAGTCACAGTAAAAGTTGTGAGTTGTATCCTACCACTGTCTACCTCATTCTTCACTATTGCTATCACAACTGGTTGTACCACCATTAACGGTACTGGCGTCACGACAAATACCATCAAGGGACCCAGCCACCACAAGCACTCTAAACACCCCTGTCATCACGGGCACCTCAACCACCATCTTGGCTGGCGTTTCCCTATCACAGAGCGTGCCCCGGAGGATTTCGTGCTGTCTTCCTCTTCACTGTGCGACCAGCCCAGGGAGGCTTTCTGCTAACCGTGAGTAAACCGATGAACTGTATTATTGCTGTCTCTCATCGGCCCACCGTGCACCTCACGTGTCGCCCCTGTGGTTCTGGCTCGTCGCATAAAAATTTGGCGTCACGAACAGGATATTAACCCCTGCGCCTTATCTAAAAGACTGTTGCATCAGAATAAGCCCCTTTGCTTTATTGAGAGACTGTTTACTTATTGCACACTGTGTGGGGCCACAGAACTGTTTAAACTGTTTCAAAGTCGCATGGAAGTGTTTTCCCAGTTATCAGCATAAAAATCGCAGCATCCAAAGTGAGAAAATCAGACGTTTGTGTGTCAACAAAACTACTTGCTGTATTTGAATTGACTGTTTCTATTCACTTAAAATGGCTGCCGGAGGCCTTCTTGTTTAAAAATTTCTGCGCCATCACTGTGGATAAGTTAGTGACACTCCCTGAAGAGCGGGAAATTTTGGTGCCACCCATTTATGCAAAATTGTCCAGCCAGCCCGCCTTACCTTTCCTGTGTCAATCCTGGGAGGAGAGTGTGACAAGCGCACGCCCCAGAAGTTGCGAGACTTCGCATGCGAGCAAAAGAAGAGAAAATAATCGCATTGCTTGCCGTCCGAGCAGTAATCGCAACCTGTCAGCTGCCTCTACTATCTATAAGGAGCACTGATAGCCGGAACTTTGCCAGAAACCCAAAATCAACTTTGCTGCAGCATTGTATTCAGCCGGCATTCTTAAAGGGCCATACACCCGCAAGACAGCAGTTGCCCATAGCAACACCGCACAAAAAGTGTCTAAAAACGCATTTGACTTACCTAACTATAATTCACCTGCTGTCACCATGTCTGTGCAGGAAGAGGACGTGCAGCCTGACCTCAGCGGACCCCCTGCAGCAGCCGCAGTCGGTCCCAGCGCAATACCAACCGCTGCAGCACCAAGCTTAATGCCTTTAACCATGCCTTATTATTTTGGGGCCCCCTGGTTCCCACGATATTCTGGAGAAATTCATACTTTAATGGACTTTAAAGAAAAAATTCTTGCTGTGTTCAGATTGTACCCTGTATCCTCAGAGCAACAGATGGAGATTCTTCTTGCGCAATTGGAAGGAGCTGCGCTCAGAGAAGTGAAATCTTGGCCGAGCTCAGAGAGAAAGACCATGGAGCAGATTTTTGAACGTCTCTATACCACCTTTGAACCCAGAACCATGTCAGAGGTCAAGATGAGGTTCTTCAGCAAGAAACAGCAATCTGGTGAGTCACTCAGAGACTTTGCATTATCTTTGCAGGAAGCCCTTAGAGCTGTTGTCCAAGTAGACCCCCGTGAGGCAGAGAATCAGGACAAAACCCTGAAAGAACAATTTATTGAAGGCGTCAATACAGACAATCTAAAGAGCCAACTAAGAATGCTAGCCGCCCAACATCCAAGAGCTACCTTCTTAGATTTCAAAGAATTAGCTATCAGCATACTGGGAAAAAGCCCACCAACAGAACCTGTTAGATCTGTTGAAGTGCCTGTATCACAGCTGGTTACCCCTGCAAAGTCTTTACCTATAGTCAGTCAGGCAACCCAAGCTCCAGTTCCTGACACAGTTGCTGCCTTGACTGAGCAAGTCCATTTCCTGACTAAAAGTCTGGAGAAAGTCCACCAAAAGTTGGAACAATGGGAGAAACCATTAATGCTAGAGGATGAGAAACCTGTGTCCAGAAGACTCTTCCCCTCTAATTATAGAGAGACTTATTCCAGAAATTCGGGCGGACGCCCCCCTGACCGCACTAGTACCCCTAAGCGGCCTATCTGCACGTACTGTCACAAGCCAGGCCATACAGAAGCAACCTGCTGGCAGTTAAACAGGGAAACCCCCGAGGCCAAGGACCACCCCTCGGGAGTTAAACCAATAGGTCCAGAAGATCCCCACTGGATGCCAAGATATGTTGGATCCCGTCCTGAAGTAGCACTTCAAATAAATGGAGTTCCTTTTGTTGCCCTAGTTGACACAGGATCCCAAGTCACCACCATCCAACAAGCAGCCTTTGAAAAATACTGGGATCAAAATCAGCTTACCCAGCCTCCAGAATCCTGGCTGAGTCTCATAGCCAGTAACGGCAAACCCGTACCAGTCCATGGTTATTGGGAACCTACCATTCAAGTAGGAGGAACTACACTACCTCGACAAGGCCTTATTGTGGTACGAGTCAGAGACAATAACAACAACCCACCAATAGTCCTAGGAATGAATGTCCTCAGGAACTGTTATGTTGAGATGCTAGAAGCCTTGCACCAGTTAGTGCCTACTGCCTCTCCTGATTCTAAGAAGGTGATCCAACAAACCATCCGTGTACTAAATGCGCAACAGAGATTCACCAACGAAAAAGGAGAAATTTGCTGTGCCCACATCCGGGATAAGCAACCTGTGATCCTCAAACCCAACACCGAAACTCTCTTGTGGTGCCGAGCCGTAGTCGGAATTCAAGGTCAAGACTACCAAGCCCTGGTAGAGCCAGTTGTTTTGGAAGACTATCCTCTAGTTAGAGCTGCAAGAAGCCTAGTAACCGTCTCTGAAGGTAAAGTGCCTATACGACTCCTAAACTTGAGTGATAGCAGTGTAACACTAACAAAACACCGTCCTATTGCACAGCTAATCCAAGTCACTTTTCAAGATGTCATCAGTGTGGCTACAGCTACCACAGAGCAAATTACCAAGAGCCAGAACCCACAGGACCAAAATGTAAACACATCCTGGTGGAAAGAACTTCATGTGGGAGATGCTTCCACACCAGCAAACCAAATTGAGGGAGTACTAAAAATTGTGAAGGAGCTTCACTGTGCCTTCAGTAAGCATTCCACAGACTATGGAGAAGTGGATATCATCAAGCACTCCATCCCTACAGGTTCACACCCACCGATCAAGGAAAGGTATCGACCTATACCACCAACTATGTACCAATCCGTAAAGCAAATGATCCAAGAGATGAAGGACTCCAATGTCATTAGAGACAGCCATAGTCCATGGGCTGCACCTCTAGTCCTTGTCCGTAAAAAGGATGGTAACATCAGATTCTGTGTGGATTACAGAAAAATTAACCAAATCACCCACAAGGATGCTTACCCTTTACCACGCATAGAGGAATCTTTGACAGCTTTAGGATCTTCAGCCTACTTCTCTACCCTTGATTTAACCAGTGGATACTGGCAAGTACCAATGGCACCTGAAGATCGTGAGAAGACTGCATTTACCACCCCTATGGGCCTATTTGAGTTCAACTGCATGCCTTTTGGACTTTGCAATGCGCCCGGAACTTTTCAAAGATTAATGGAGCGTTGCTTAGGACACAAAAATTTCGAAACCGTCCTGTTGTACTTAGACGATGTCATCATCTACTCCAAATCTTATGAAGATCACTTGAAACATTTGGCCGAAGTTTTTCAAGTCCTCATTAAACATGGACTCAAAGTCAAACCATCTAAGTGCTATCTACTGAAGTCAGAAGTCAAATACTTAGGGCATATTGTAAGCTCTGAAGGTGTTAAACCGGATCCAGAGAAGATGGCCGCAGTTCGAAATTGGCCTACTCCTACTACAGTGAAAGAAGTGAGGAGTTTTCTCAGTTTTGCAGGATACTACAGGCGCTTTATTCCTCATTTTGCCCAAATTGCGGGGCCAATATTAGAACTTCTGAGAGGACATCCTAAGAGGTACCAAAAGTCTCCAATACCAGTTGAATGGAACACAGAAAGAGAAATTGCCTTCCAGCTCCTGAAGAAGAAGTTGACAGAACCACCAATCCTAGGCTATCCAGATTACCAGCAGCCATTTCATCTTTACACAGATGCTAGTAAGAAAGGTCTGGGAGCTGTCCTGTCGCAAGTACAAGAAGGTAAAGAAAGAGTTATTTCCTACGCTAGTAGATCTCTTAGAGGTACTGAAAGAAACGACCAAAACTATAGTTCCTTCAAATTGGAATTCCTCGCACTCGTGTGGGCTGTTACAGAAAAATTTAAAGATTACCTTGCCGCAACACCATTTGTGGCCTTCACAGATAACAACCCACTAGCACATCTTAATACCGCTAAGTTGGGAGCATTGGAACAAAGATGGGCCTCACGCCTAGCTAACTACGCTTTCACCATAAAATACAGAACAGGAAAAGCAAATGAAAATGCGGATGCATTATCTCGTCTGCCTACCCAAGAAGACCCTACTACACAGGAAGATGTTTGGGAAGAGGTAGAAATGCCAGCTTTTTACAAAAATTTTGCCCAACAAGACATTATCACCATCAAAGGAAGAAAAGTCCTTAACCTTCAACAACAAATGGATCCAAAATCCCAAGTGGACAAAGAAAAGTGGATCAAGCTGCAAAATGAAAGCAGAGTGTTGGGAGAACTGCAAGATTTCTTCACCAGCGGAAGAACCCCTGAGAGAATTCGCAGAAGAAATGCTGATCCAGAATTGTCAAAACTTTGGAGACACAGAAAACATCTCTTCCTACAGAAGGGCCTACTATTAAGAAGAACTTTAGACCCAATTACCTGGGATCGTCTATACCAAATCTTAATACCACGCCGAGATGCAAGGATCATTCTTGAGATGTATCATGATCAATCGGGACACTTTGGTGTGCAGAAGACAGAAGCTACCATCCGTAGAAGATTCTATTGGATTGGGATGAGAGGAGACATTGAAAAGTGGTGTCGAGAATGTTCCACCTGTGCTGTTGGAAGAAATGAAAAACATGACCAAAAAGCACCCTTACATCCCATTGTAAGCAGAACACCGCTAGAAATAGTTGCAATTGACCATGTTAAGCTGGAACCAAGTCGCTCAGGTTACACATACGCCATGACCATCATTGATCATTATACCAAATTTGTTGTAGCCGTACCTGTCAAGGACTTGACCGCTAAAACAACTGCAGATGCTTTCTGGAAACATTTCCTATTGCCATATGGATGCCCAGAAAGAATCCTTACAGATCAGGGATCTGCCTTTGAGTCGCAACTCTTCAAAGAACTGTGTACACTTCACAATTGCCAGAAGATCAGGACCACAGCCTACCACCCCCAAGGGAATGGACTTTGTGAGAAAATGAACCAAACTTTAATTGAGATGTTAAGAGCAGTACCACCTGCTACAAGAAGTAATTGGCCTACTCTATTGCCTCAATTGATGTACACCTACAATAACACCATTCACTGTTCTACTGGGTATACACCTTACTATCTCATGTTTGGCCGACAAGGTAAACTACCTGCTGACCATACTTTGGGCGTACAAGTGCCTGATGCAATCAACCCTCTACCAAAGACTGATTGGGTGAGTGAACACCAAAGACGTCTAATTGATGCACAAGAAATTGTTCAACATCGCATGGAACATGCTCATGAAAAGCAACAAAAAGATTATAACCAATCTGCCAAAGCAGAACCTCTCAAAATTGGTGACCATGTGTGGTTAAAAAACGACCATCGCACCAGCAAGTTAGATAGCAAATGGGAGAGAGAACCTTACACCATTACAGCTATTCTCAATCCAGAAACTCATACTTATGAGATCACCAAAGAAAACAAATCACGTGTAGTACATCGCAATCGCCTTAAGTTATGTCTCAAGGAAAGTACTCAAGAAGAAACTCTTCAAGAAGAAACTGTCCAAGAGGAAACACAATCCATAGAACCAGAGCCTACAAAATCATCTGATTCAGAGAATCTACTACAGTCTTTTGGAAAAGCATTATTAGACTCTGATCCTTTACAATGGTTCCTTACACCATGGCTCAATATCTTAGTGCCTGCCAAGACCAATACAACCACACTTCAACCAGAGGAGCTATCTCAAGAAGTGTCTACTACACCTCAAGAGACACCAAATTCCCTTGAAGCAAGACCTGTAGAAACTCAGCCACTACGAAGATCCGACAGGACTACAAGAGGACAACCACCTGTCCGTTTTAAGGATTTCCTACACCAGCAGCCGAGAAGACAACTACCAGCCCTGCCATCTCATCGTTAAATGCATCCTTACATCGTCTGAAGTTCCAGAGTGAGAAGAAGACTTACTTGTGATGATATGTTTATTTCCTTTAAAGGACTTTTTAAAAGGACTACTTACCTACTGTTTTGCAACGTTCAAGCCTGCACCCGGAGATAGACTTTCACATACCTGAGCCTCCGTGATATTCTTCTGTTGACATTTTTTCCTGTGCCCAGGGAACGGACTCATACCCTGTGAGCCTCCTGAGATGTTATTTTTGTTTCGTTTTTCTTTTTCCATCTCATCATGGACTATTCTGGTTTTGCCATACATCACCAGTCTTCAGAGGAAAAACTACACCTTTTTGACACATTTCGTTGTTGCCTGAGATATGTTTGCCTAACCCATTTTACTTGCAGATACAGGAAGTACAAGAATGGGGTTATGTTGTTATTTCCTATGCATGCATGCTTTTCCCTTTCTCTTATATCTTACAGGAAGACACAACATCGAGTCAAAAATGTGTCGAGGTCGACACACGTTTTACCATGGGGGTATGCAGCGTCCCACTCATGACACGTGGGAACTGCAAATGTATTATTTCTTTGTCATCGCTGTATTGCATGTCATTTTGCATTTGACATTTGTTAATCCCTGTTCATAGGCTGGTCAAGTGTGCTTCATACTTCCCACCACAAGATGGGGATAGCACCACTCTGGGATATCTATTCCAGCTCAGGTTTATCTGTGGTCAGTTGTTCAGTTCAGGAAGTGAGTGTACAGAGAAGAATGCAGAATGTAGAGGTTAGTGAAGGTCAGTCCTAAGAAGGGACAAATTGGAACTGCTAAAATCAAAGGGTAAAAGCCACCAAACGGCAGCAACTGACCTTTGAGAATAAAGGTGAAGGATTTCTTAGCCACTGGCAATCTCACCAATTTCACTGGATTCAAAAGGTACCAGAAGCCAAATCAGAAACAAGTAAGCATTATACTGAACCACAGCCTGAGACAAGACCTACCAAAACCTATTAACAGTGGATCAGCAGAATTCCTCTATTTACCCAGAGACTGTATTCTATCTGGATGTTTGTACTGCAATCAGAACCAGTCACAGTAAAAGTTGTGAGTTGTATCCTACCACTGTCTACCTCATTCTTCACTATTGCTATCACAACTGGTTGTACCACCATTAACGGTACTGGCGTCACGACAAATACCATCAAGGGACCCAGCCACCACAAGCACTCTAAACACCCCTGTCATCACGGGCACCTCAACCACCATCTTGGCTGGCGTTTCCCTATCACAGAGCGTGCCCCGGAGGATTTCGTGCTGTCTTCCTCTTCACTGTGCGACCAGCCCAGGGAGGCTTTCTGCTAACCGTGAGTAAACCGATGAACTGTATTATTGCTGTCTCTCATCGGCCCACCGTGCACCTCACGTGTCGCCCCTGTGGTTCTGGCTCGTCGCACCAGCTGTAGCTAGAAGAGCCTCCTTCACCCCATTTTGGAGACCTTGGTTCTGACGGAAGAAAGCAGTATTTGCGACTCCAAAATGCATCAACTCCATATTCGGTATTTGCCATTGACTTCCTCTTCCTTGCCTGCCTGGGTACTCTAAGAACACCTCTCCCTGGTGGTCTAGTGGCTAGGATTCGGCGCTCTCACCGCCGCGGCCCGGGTTCGATTCCCGGTCAGGGAAATCTTCTTTCTCCACCCGAAGCCAGCGTGTCCCTTCAGAACACTGGTAGTGGCTGAATGCTATTGTCTAGGCTTCTGTCTGGTAGAGCCGATAAATGATTTGCCATCCACCTGAATGGCTTTCTCAGTTCTAATCAGCGTTGTTGATCTTTTCCACCTTTCATACCCAAGTGGCCAACTCAGCTGCCTTAATCCAAACGCAATAGTTAGTGTCAGAAAAAATGTCGACGCTAATCTCTGCTGCATGACGTCGCTCTTTCTGAGAAGACATTTTCTCAGAATATTTACCCATTTCTTCCCAGACTGCGTATACCATAGCCCAAGCTGCTCTGAGGTAAAATTGATGACAACATTTCAGAAGTCATGGGACTTTGCCTTCTGGAAAAATACCATGTTAGAAGTCCACTCCTACTGATGCAGCGATGTGCTCTTGGGTGGAGTCGGGGTCTGATTTAAAGCAACAGACTGGCTACAATAGCAGACCCTTGTTGTCTGGTGACTTGTATTAGCCAATCTCCAGACTTTGCCTTCTGGATCAATACCATGTTTGAAGTGCATTCCATTCCGATGCACTTATTTAAAGCAACAGACAGGCTAAACCGGCAGGCCCTTGTTGTCTTGGGAATAGTATTCGACACACTCGCTGTCAGTTCAGATCCTAGGTCAGGGAACAGAAGCTTTCCTTTTGAAAACGCTGTTAAGACTAGGACGATCCACTGCTAACCAGCTGTAGCTAGAAGAGCCTCCTTCACCCCATTTTGGAGACCTTGGTTCTGACGGAAGAAAGCAGTATTTGCGACTCCAAAATGCATCAACTCCATATTCGGTATTTGCCATTGACTTCCTCTTCCTTGCCTGCCTGGGTACTCTAAGAACACCTCTCCCTGGTGGTCTAGTGGCTAGGATTCGGCGCTCTCACCGCCGCGGCCCGCGTTCGATTCCCGGTCAGGGAAATCTTCTTTCTCCACCCGAAGCCAGCGTGTCCCTTCAGAACACTGGTAGTGGCTGAATGCTATTGTCTAGGCTTCTGTCTGGTAGAGCCGATAAATGATTTGCCATCCACCTGAATGGCTTTCTCAGTTCTAATCAGCGTTGTTGATCTTTTCCACCTTTCATACCCAAGTGGCCAACTCAGCTGCCTTAATCCAAACGCAATAGTTAGTGTCAGAAAAAATGTCGACGCTAATCTCTGCTGCATGACGTCGCTCTTTCTGAGAAGACATTTTCTCAGAATATTTACCCATTTCTTCCCAGACTGCGTATACCATAGCCCAAGCTGCTCTGAGGCAAAATTGATGACAACATTTCAGAAGTCATGGGACTTTGCCTTCTGGACAAATACCATGTTAGAAGTCCACTCCTACTGATGCAGCGATGTGCTCTTGGGTGGAGTCGGGGTCTGATTTAAAGCAACAGACTGGCTACAATAGCAGACCCTTGTTGTCTGGTGACTTGTATTAGCCAATCTCCAGACTTTGCCTTCTGGATCAATACCATGTTTGAAGTGCATTCCATTCCGATGCACTTATTTAAAGCAACAGACAGGCTAAACCGGCAGGCCCTTGTTGTCTGGGGAATAGTATTCGACACACTCGCTGTCAGTTCAGATCCTAGGTCAGGGAACAGAAGCTTTCCTTTTGAAAACGCTGTTAAGACTAGGACGATCCACTGCTAACCAGCTGTAGCTAGAAGAGCCTCCTTCACCCCATTTTGGAGACCTTGGTTCTGACGGAAGAAAGCAGTATTTGCGACTCCAAAATGCATCAACTCCATATTCGGTATTTGCCATTGACTTCCTCTTCCTTGCCTGCCTGGGTACTCTAAGAACACCTCTCCCTGGTGGTCTAGTGGCTAGGATTCGGCGTTCTCACTGCCGCGGCCCGGGTTCAATTCCCGGTCAGGGAAATCTTCTTTCTCCACCCGAAGCCAGCGTGTCCCTTCAGAACACTGGTAGTGGCTGAATGCTATTGTCTAGGCTTCTGTCTGGTAGAGCCGATAAATGATTTGCCATCCACCTGAATGGCTTTCTCAGTTCTAATCAGCGTTGTTGATCTTTTCCACCTTTCATACCCAAGTGGCCAACTCAGCTGCCTTAATCCAAACGCAATAGTTAGTGTCAGAAAAAATGTCGACGCTAATCTCTGCTGCATGACGTCGCTCTTTCTGAGAAGACATTTTCTCAGAATCTTTACCCCATTTCTTCCCAGACTGCGTATACCATAGCCCAAGCTGCTCTGAGGCAAAATTGATGACAACATTTCAGAAGTCATGGGACTTTGCCTTCTGGACAAATACCATGTTAGAAGTCCACTCCTACTGATGCAGCGATGTGCTCTTGGGTGGAGTCGGGGTCTGATTTAAAGCAACAGACTGGCTACAATAGCAGACCCTTGTTGTCTGGTGACTTGTATTAGCCAATCTCCAGACTTTGCCTTCTGGATCAATACCATGTTTGAAGTGCATTCCATTCTGATGCACTTATTTAAAGCAACAGACAGGCTAAACCGGCAGGCCCTTGTTGTCTGGGGAATAGTATTCGACACACTCGCTGTCAGTTCAGATCCTAGGTCAGGGAACAGAAGCTTTCCTTTTGAAAACGCTGTTAAGACTAGGACGATCCACTGCTAACCAGCTGTAGCTAGAAGAGCCTCCTTCACCCCATTTTGGAGACCTTGGTTCTGACGGAAGAAAGCAGTATTTGCGACTCCAAAATGCATCAACTCCATATTCGGTATTTGCCATTGACTTCCTCTTCCTTGCCTGCCTGGGTACTCTAAGAACACCTCTCCCTGGTGGTCTAGTGGCTAGGATTCGGCGTTCTCACCGCCGCGGCCCGGGTTTGATTCCCGGTCAGGGAAAACTTCTTTCTCCACCCGAAGCCAGCGTGTCCCTTCAGAACACTGGTAGTGGCTGAATGCTATTGTCTAGGCTTCTGTCTGGTAGAGCCGATAAATGATTTGCCATCCACCTGAATGGCTTTCTCAGTTCTAATCAGCGTTGTTGATCTTTTCCACCTTTCATACCCAAGTGGCCAACTCAGCTGCCTTAATCCAAACGCAATAGTTAGTGTCAGAAAAAATGTCGACGCTAATCTCTGCTGCATGACGTCGCTCTTTCTGAGAAGACATTTTCTCAGAATATTTACCCATTTCTTCCCAGACTGCGTATACCATAGCCCAAGCTGCTCTGAGGTAAAATTGATGACAACATTTCAGAAGTCATGGGACTTTGCCTTCTGGACAAATACCATGTTAGAAGTCCACTCCTACTGATGCAGCGATGTGCTCTTGGGTGGAGTCGGGGTCTGATTTAAAGCAACAGACTGGCTACAATAGCAGACCCTTGTTGTCTGGTGACTTGTATTAGCCAATCTCCAGACTTTGCCTTCTGGATCAATACCATGTTTGAAGTGCATTCCATTCCGATGCACTTATTTAAAGCAACAGACAGGCTAAACCGGCAGGCCCTTGTTGTCTGGGGAATAGTATTCGACACACTCGCTGTCAGTTCAGATCCTAGGTCAGGGAACAGAAGCTTTCCTTTTGAAAACGCTGTTAAGACTAGGACGATCCACTGCTAACCAGCTGTAGCTAGAAGAGCCTCCTTCACCCCATTTTGGAGACCTTGGTTCTGACGGAAGAAAGCAGTATTTGCGACTCCAAAATGCATCAACTCCATATTCGGTATTTGCCATTGACTTCCTCTTCCTTGCCTGCCTGGGTATTCTAAGAACACCTCTCCCTGGTGGTCTAGTGGCTAGGATTCGGCGCTCTCACCGCCGCGGCCCGCGTTCGATTCCCGGTCAGGGAAATCTTCTTTCTCCACCCGAAGCCAGCGTGTCCCTTCAGAACACTGGTAGTGGCTGAATGCTATTGTCTAGGCTTCTGTCTGGTAGAGCCGATAAATGATTTGCCATCCACCTGAATGGCTTTCTCAGTTCTAATCAGCGTTGTTGATCTTTTCCACCTTTCATACCCAAGTGGCCAACTCAGCTGCCTTAATCCAAACGCAATAGTTAGTGTCAGAAAAAATGTCGACGCTAATCTCTGCTGCATGACGTCGCTCTTTCTGAGAAGACATTTTCTCAGAATCTTTACCCATTTCTTCCCAGACTGCGTATACCATAGCCCAAGCTGCTCTGAGGCAAAATTGATGACAACATTTCAGAAGTCATGGGACTTTGCCTTCTGGACAAATACCATGTTAGAAGTCCACTCCTACTGATGCAGCGATGTGCTCTTGGGTGGAGTCGGGATCTGATTTAAAGCAACAGACTGGCTACAATAGCAGACCCTTGTTGTCTGGTGACTTGTATTAGCCAATCTCCAGACTTTGCCTTCTGGATCAATACCATGTTTGAAGTGCATTCCATTCCGATGCACTTATTTAAAGCAACAGACAGGCTAAACCGGCAGGCCCTTGTTGTCTGGGGAATAGTATTCGACACACTCGCTTTCAGTTCAGATCCTAGGTCAGGGAACAGAAGCTTTCCTTTTGAAAACGCTGTTAAGACTAGGACGATCCACTGCTAACCAGCTGTAGCTAGAAGAGCCTCCTTCACCCCATTTTGGAGACCTTGGTTCTGACGGAAGAAAGCAGTATTTGCGACTCCAAAATGCATCAACTCCATATTCGGTATTTGCCATTGACTTCCTCTTCCTTGCCTGCCTGGGTAGTCTAAGAACACCTCTCCCTGGTGGTCTAGTGGCTAGGATTCGGCGCTCTCACCGCCGCGGCCCGCGTTCGATTCCCGGTCAGGGAAATCTTCTTTCTCCACCCGAAGCCAGCGTGTCCCTTCAGAACACTGGTAGTCGCTGAATGCTATTGTCTAGGCTTCTGTCTGGTAGAGCCGATAAATGATTTGCCATCCACCTGAATGGCTTTCTCAGTTCTAATCAGCGTTGTTGATCTTTTCCACCTTTCATACCCAAGTGGCCAACTCAGCTGCCTTAATCCAAACGCAATAGTTAGTGTCAGAAAAAATGTCGACGCTAATCTCTGCTGCATGACGTCGCTCTTTCTGAGAAGACATTTTCTCAGAATCTTTACCCATTTCTTCCCAGACTGCGTATACCATAGCCCAAGCTGCTCTGAGGCAAAATTGATGACAACATTTCAGAAGTCATGGGACTTTGCCTTCTGGACAAATACCATGTTAGAAGTCCACTCCTACTGATGCAGCGATGTGCTCTTGGGTGGAGTCGGGATCTGATTTAAAGCAACAGACTGGCTACAATAGCAGACCCTTGTTGTCTGGTGACTTGTATTAGCCAATCTCCAGACTTTGCCTTCTGGATCAATACCATGTTTGAAGTGCATTCCATTCCGATGCACTTATTTAAAGCAACAGACAGGCTAAACCGGCAGGCCCTTGTTGTCTGGGGAATAGTATTCGACACACTCGCTTTCAGTTCAGATCCTAGGTCAGGGAACAGAAGCTTTCCTTTTGAAAACGCTGTTAAGACTAGGACGATCCACTGCTAACCAGCTGTAGCTAGAAGAGCCTCCTTCACCCCATTTTGGAGACCTTGGTTCTGACGGAAGAAAGCAGTATTTGCGACTCCAAAATGCATCAACTCCATATTCGGTATTTGCCATTGACTTCCTCTTCCTTGCCTGCCTGGGTAGTCTAAGAACACCTCTCCCTGGTGGTCTAGTGGCTAGGATTCGGCGCTCTCACCGCCGCGGCCCGCGTTCGATTCCCGGTCAGGGAAATCTTCTTTCTCCACCCGAAGCCAGCGTGTCCCTTCAGAACACTGGTAGTCGCTGAATGCTATTGTCTAGGCTTCTGTCTGGTAGAGCCGATAAATGATTTGCCATCCACCTGAATGGCTTTCTCAGTTCTAATCAGCGTTGTTGATCTTTTCCACCTTTCATACCCAAGTGGCCAACTCAGCTGCCTTAATCCAAACGCAATAGTTAGTGTCAGAAAAAATGTCGACGCTAATCTCTGCTGCATGACGTCGCTCTTTCTGAGAAGACATTTTCTCAGAATCTTTACCCATTTCTTCCCAGACTGCGTATACCATAGCCCAAGCTGCTCTGAGGCAAAATTGATGACAACATTTCAGAAGTCATGGGACTTTGCCTTCTGGACAAATACCATGTTAGAAGTCCACTCCTACTGATGCAGCGATGTGCTCTTGGGTGGAGTCGGGGTCTGATTTAAAGCAACAGACTGGCTACAATAGCAGACCCTTGTTGTCTGGTGACTTGTATTAGCCAATCTCCAGACTTTGCCTTCTGGATCAATACCATGTTTGAAGTGCATTCCATTCCGATGCACTTATTTAAAGCAACAGACAGGCTAAACCGGCAGGCCCTTGTTGTCTGGGGAATAGTATTCGACACACTCGCTGTCAGTTCAGATCCTAGGTCAGGGAACAGAAGCTTTCCTTTTGAAAACGCTGTTAAGACTAGGACGATCCACTGCTAACCAGCTGTAGCTAGAAGAGCCTCCTTCACCCCATTTTGGAGACCTTGGTTCTGACGGAAGAAAGCAGTATTTGCGACTCCAAAATGCATCAACTCCATATTCGGTATTTGCCATTGACTTCCTCTTCCTTGCCTGCCTGGGTACTCTAAGAACACCTCTCCCTGGTGGTCTAGTGGCTAGGATTCGGCGCTTTCACCGCCGCGGCCCGCGTTCGATTCCTGGTCAGGGAAATCTTCTTTCTCCACCCGAAGCCAGCGTGTCCCTTCAGAACACTGGTAGTGGCTGAATGCTATTGTCTAGGCTTCTGTCTGGTAGAGCCGATAAATGATTTGCCATCCACCTGAATGGCTTTCTCAGTTCTAATCAGCGTTGTTGATCTTTTCCACCTTTCATACCCAAGTGGCCAACTCAGCTGCCTTAATCCAAACGCAATAGTTAGTGTCAGAAAAAATGTCGACGCTAATCTCTGCTGCATGACGTTGCTCTTTCTGAGAAGACATTTTCTCAGAATCTTTACCCATTTCTTCCCAGACTGCGTATACCATAGCCCAAGCTGCTCTGAGGCAAAATTGATGACAACATTTCAGAAGTCATGGGACTTTGCCTTCTGGACAAATACCATGTTAGAAGTCCACTCCTACTGATGCAGCGATGTGCTCTTGGGTGGAGTCGGGGTCTGATTTAAAGCAACAGACTGGCTACAATAGCAGACCCTTGTTGTCTGGTGACTTGTATTAGCCAATCTCCAGACTTTGCCTTCTGGATCAATACCATGTTTGAAGTGCATTCCATTCCGATGCACTTATTTAAAGCAACAGACAGGCTAAACCGGCAGGCCCTTGTTGTCTGGGGAATAGTATTCGACACACTCGCTGTCAGTTCAGGTCCTAGGTCAGGGAACAGAAGCTTTCCTTTTGAAAACGCTGTTAAGACTAGGACGATCCACTGCTAACCAGCTGTAGCTAGAAGAGCCTCCTTCACCCCATTTTGGAGACCTTGGTTCTGACGGAAGAAAGCAGTATTTGCGACTCCAAAATGCATCAACTCCATATTCGGTATTTGCCATTGACTTCCTCTTCCTTGCCTGCCTGGGTAGTCTAAGAACACCTCTCCCTGGTGGTCTAGTGGCTAGGATTCGGCGCTCTCACCGCCGCGGCCCGGGTTCGATTCCCGGTCAGGGAAATCTTCTTTCTCCACCCGAAGCCAGCGTGTCCCTTCAGAACACTGGTAGTGGCTGAATGCTATTGTCTAGGCTTCTGTCTGGTAGAGCCGATAAATGATTTGCCATCCACCTGAATGGCTTTCTCAGTTCTAATCAGCGTTGTTGATCTTTTCCACCTTTCATACCCAAGTGGCCAACTCAGCTGCCTTAATCCAAACGCAATAGTTAGTGTCAGAAAAAATGTCGACGCTAATCTCTGCTGCATGACGTCGCTCTTTCTGAGAAGACATTTTCTCAGAATCTTTACCCATTTCTTCCCAGACTGCGTATACCATAGCCCAAGCTGCTCTGAGGCAAAATTGATGACAACATTTCAGAAGTCATGGGACTTTGCCTTCTGGACAAATACCATGTTAGAAGTCCACTCCTACTGATGCAGCGATGTGCTCTTGGGTGGAGTCGGGGTCTGATTTAAAGCAACAGACTGGCTACAATAGCAGACCCTTGTTGTCTGGTGACTTGTATTAGCCAATCTCCAGACTTTGCCTTCTGGATCAATACCATGTTCGAAGTGCATTCCATTCCGATGCACTTATTTAAAGCAACAGACAGGCTAAACCGGCAGGCCCTTGTTGTCTGGGGAATAGTATTCGACACACTCGCTGTCAGTTCAGATCCTAGGTCAGGGAACAGAAGCTTTCCTTTTGAAAACGCTGTTAAGACTAGGATGATCCACTGCTAACCAGCTGTAGCTAGAAGAGCCTCCTTCACCCCATTTTGGAGACCTTGGTTCTGACGGAAGAAAGCAGTATTTGCGACTCCAAAATGCATCAACTCCATATTCGGTATTTGCCATTGACTTCCTCTTCCTTGCCTGCCTGGGTAGTCTAAGAACACCTCTCCCTGGTGGTCTAGTGGCTAGGATTCGGCGCTCTCACCGCCGCGGCCCGGGTTCGATTCCCGGTCAGGGAAATCTTCTTTCTCCACCCGAAGCCAGCGTGTCCCTTCAGAACACTGGTAGTGGCTGAATGCTATTGTCTAGGCTTCTGTCTGGTAGAGCCGATAAATGATTTGCCATCCACCTGAATGGCTTTCTCAGTTCTAATCAGCGTTGTTGATCTTTTCCACCTTTCATACCCAAGTGGCCAACTCAGCTGCCTTAATCCAAACGCAATAGTTAGTGTCAGAAAAAATGTCGACGCTAATCTCTGCTGCATGATGTCGCTCTTTCTGAGAAGACATTTTCTCAGAATCTTTACCCATTTCTTCCCAGACTGCGTATACCATAGCCCAAGCTGCTCTGAGGCAAAATTGATGACAACATTTCAGAAGTCATGGGACTTTGCCTTCTGGACAAATACCATGTTAGAAGTCCACTCCTACTGATGCAGCGATGTGCTCTTGGGTGGAGTCGGGGTCTGATTTAAAGCAACAGACTGGCTACAATAGCAGACCCTTGTTGTCTGGTGACTTGTATTAGCCAATCTCCAGACTTTGCCTTCTGGATCAATACCATGTTCGAAGTGCATTCCATTCCGATGCACTTATTTAAAGCAACAGACAGGCTAAACCGGCAGGCCCTTGTTGTCTGGGGAATAGTATTCGACACACTCGCTGTCAGTTCAGATCCTAGGTCAGGGAACAGAAGCTTTCCTTTTGAAAACGCTGTTAAGACTAGGACGATCCACTGCTAACCAGCTGTAGCTAGAAGAGCCTCCTTCACCCCATTTTGGAGACCTTGGTTCTGACGGAAGAAAGCAGTATTTGCGACTCCAAAATGCATCAACTCCATATTCGGTATTTGCCATTGACTTCCTCTTCCTTGCCTGCCTGGGTAGTCTAAGAACACCTCTCCCTGGTGGTCTAGTGGCTAGGATTCGGCGCTCTCACCGCCGCGGCCCGCGTTCGATTCCCGGTCAGGGAAATCTTCTTTCTCCACCCGAAGCCAGCGTGTCCCTTCAGAACACTGGTAGTGGCTGAATGCTATTGTCTAGGCTTCTGTCTGGTAGAGCCGATAAATGATTTGCCATCCACCTGAATGGCTTTCTCAGTTCTAATCAGCGTTGTTGATCTTTTCCACCTTTCATACCCAAGTGGCCAACTCAGCTGCCTTAATCCAAACGCAATAGTTAGTGTCAGAAAAAATGTCGACGCTAATCTCTGCTGCATGACGTCGCTCTTTCTGAGAAGACATTTTCTCAGAATCTTTACCCATTTCTTCCCAGACTGCGTATACCATAGCCCAAGCTGCTCTGAGGCAAAATTGATGACAACATTGCAGAAGTCATGGGACTTTGCCTTCTGGACAAATACCATGTTAGAAGTCCACTCCTACTGATGCAGCGATGTGCTCTTGGGTGGAGTCGGGGTCTGATTTAAAGCAACAGACTGGCTACAATAGCAGACCCTTGTTGTCTGGTGACTTGTATTAGCCAATCTCCAGACTTTGCCTTCTGGATCAATACCATGTTCGAAGTGCATTCCATTCCGATGCACTTATTTAAAGCAACAGACAGGCTAAACCGGCAGGCCCTTGTTGTCTGGGGAATAGTATTCGACACACTCGCTGTCAGTTCAGGTCCTAGGTCAGGGAACAGAAGCTTTCCTTTTGAAAACGCTGTTAAGACTAGGACGATCCACTGCTAACCAGCTGTAGCTAGAAGAGCCTCCTTCACCCCATTTTGGAGACCTTGGTTCTGACGGAAGAAAGCAGTATTTGCGACTCCAAAATGCATCAACTCCATATTCGGTATTTGCCATTGACTTCCTCTTCCTTGCCTGCCTGGGTAGTCTAAGAACACCTCTCCCTGGTGGTCTAGTGGCTAGGATTCGGCGCTCTCACCGCCGCGGCCCGCGTTCGATTCCCGGTCAGGGAAATCTTCTTTCTCCACCCGAAGCCAGCGTGTCCCTTCAGAACACTGGTAGTGGCTGAATGCTATTGTCTAGGCTTCTGTCTGGTAGAGCCGATAAATGATTTGCCATCCACCTGAATGGCTTTCTCAGTTCTAATCAGCGTTGTTGATCTTTTCCACCTTTCATACCCAAGTGGCCAACTCAGCTGCCTTAATCCAAACGCAATAGTTAGTGTCAGAAAAAATGTCGACGCTAATCTCTGCTGCATGACGTCGCTCTTTCTGAGAAGACATTTTCTCAGAATCTTTACCCATTTCTTCCCAGACTGCGTATACCATAGCCCAAGCTGCTCTGAGGCAAAATTGATGACAACATTTCAGAAGTCATGGGACTTTGCCTTCTGGACAAATACCATGTTAGAAGTCCACTCCTACTGATGCAGCGATGTGCTCTTGGGTGGAGTCGGGGTCTGATTTAAAGCAACAGACTGGCTACAATAGCAGACCCTTGTTGTCTGGTGACTTGTATTAGCCAATCTCCAGACTTTGCCTTCTGGATCAATACCATGTTCGAAGTGCATTCCATTCCGATGCACTTATTTAAAGCAACAGACAGGCTAAACCGGCAGGCCCTTGTTGTCTGGGGAATAGTATTCGACACACTCGCTGTCAGTTCAGATCCTAGGTCAGGGAACAGAAGCTTTCCTTTTGAAAACGCTGTTAAGACTAGGACGATCCACTGCTAACCAGCTGTAGCTAGAAGAGCCTCCTTCACCCCATTTTGGAGACCTTGGTTCTGACGGAAGAAAGCAGTATTTGCGACTCCAAAATGCATCAACTCCATATTCGGTATTTGCCATTGACTTCCTCTTCCTTGCCTGCCTGGGTAGTCTAAGAACACCTCTCCCTGGTGGTCTAGTGGCTAGGATTCGGCGCTCTCACCGCCGCGGCCCGCGTTCGATTCCCGGTCAGGGAAATCTTCTTTCTCCACCCGAAGCCAGCGTGTCCCTTCAGAACACTGGTAGTGGCTGAATGCTATTGTCTAGGCTTCTGTCTGGTAGAGCCGATAAATGATTTGCCATCCACCTGAATGGCTTTCTCAGTTCTAATCAGCGTTGTTGATCTTTTCCACCTTTCATACCCAAGTGGCCAACTCAGCTGCCTTAATCCAAACGCAATAGTTAGTGTCAGAAAAAATGTCGACGCTAATCTCTGCTGCATGACGTCGCTCTTTCTGAGAAGACATTTTCTCAGAATCTTTACCCATTTCTTCCCAGACTGCGTATACCATAGCCCAAGCTGCTCTGAGGCAAAATTGATGACAACATTTCAGAAGTCATGGGACTTTGCCTTCTGGACAAATACCATGTTAGAAGTCCACTCCTACTGATGCAGCGATGTGCTCTTGGGTGGAGTCGGGGTCTGATTTAAAGCAACAGACTGGCTACAATAGCAGACCCTTGTTGTCTGGTGACTTGTATTAGCCAATCTCCAGACTTTGCCTTCTGGATCAATACCATGTTTGAAGTGCATTCCATTCCGATGCACTTATTTAAAGCAACAGACAGGCTAAACCGGCAGGCCCTTGTTGTCTGGGGAATAGTATTCGACACACTCGCTGTCAGTTCAGGTCCTAGGTCAGGGAACAGAAGCTTTCCTTTTGAAAACTCTGTTAAGACTAGGACGATCCACTGCTAACCAGCTGTAGCTAGAAGAGCCTCCTTCACCCCATTTTGGAGACCTTGGTTCTGACGGAAGAAAGCAGTATTTGCGACTCCAAAATGCATCAACTCCATATTCGGTATTTGCCATTGACTTCCTCTTCCTTGCCTGCCTGGGTAGTCTAAGAACACCTCTCCCTGGTGGTCTAGTGGCTAGGATTCGGCGCTCTCACCGCCGCGGCCCGCGTTCGATTCCCGGTCAGGGAAATCTTCTTTCTCCACCCGAAGCCAGCGTGTCCCTTCAGAACACTGGTAGTGGCTGAATGCTATTGTCTAGGCTTCTGTCTGGTAGAGCCGATAAATGATTTGCCATCCACCTGAATGGCTTTCTCAGTTCTAATCAGCGTTGTTGATCTTTTCCACCTTTCATACCCAAGTGGCCAACTCAGCTGCCTTAATCCAAACGCAATAGTTAGTGTCAGAAAAAATGTCGACGCTAATCTCTGCTGCATGACGTCGCTCTTTCTGAGAAGACATTTTCTCAGAATCTTTACCCATTTCTTCCCAGACTGCGTATACCATAGCCCAAGCTGCTCTGAGGCAAAATTGATGACAACATTTCAGAAGTCATGGGACTTTGCCTTCTGGACAAATACCATGTTAGAAGTCCACTCCTACTGATGCAGCGATGTGCTCTTGGGTGGAGTCGGGGTCTGATTTAAAGCAACAGACTGGCTACAATAGCAGACCCTTGTTGTCTGGTGACTTGTATTAGCCAATCTCCAGACTTTGCCTTCTGGATCAATACCATGTTTGAAGTGCATTCCATTCCGATGCACTTATTTAAAGCAACAGACAGGCTAAACCGGCAGGCCCTTGTTGTCTGGGGAATAGTATTCGACACACTCGCTGTCAGTTCAGGTCCTAGGTCAGGGAACAGAAGCTTTCCTTTTGAAAACGCTGTTAAGACTAGGACGATCCACTGCTAACCAGCTGTAGCTAGAAGAGCCTCCTTCACCCCATTTTGGAGACCTTGGTTCTGACGGAAGAAAGCAGTATTTGCGACTCCAAAATGCATCAACTCCATATTCGGTATTTGCCATTGACTTCCTCTTCCTTGCCTGCCTGGGTAGTCTAAGAACACCTCTCCCTGGTGGTCTAGTGGCTAGGATTCGGCGCTCTCACCGCCGCGGCCCGGGTTCGATTCCCGGTCAGGGAAATCTTCTTTCTCCACCCGAAGCCAGCGTGTCCCTTCAGAACACTGGTAGTGGCTGAATGCTATTGTCTAGGCTTCTGTCTGGTAGAGCCGATAAATGATTTGCCATCCACCTGAATGGCTTTCTCAGTTCTAATCAGCGTTGTTGATCTTTTCCACCTTTCATACCCAAGTGGCCAACTCAGCTGCCTTAATCCAAACGCAATAGTTAGTGTCAGAAAAAATGTCGACGCTAATCTCTGCTGCATGACGTCGCTCTTTCTGAGAAGACATTTTCTCAGAATCTTTACCCATTTCTTCCCAGACTGCGTATACCATAGCCCAAGCTGCTCTGAGGCAAAATTGATGACAACATTTCAGAAGTCATGGGACTTTGCCTTCTGGACAAATACCATGTTAGAAGTCCACTCCTACTGATGCAGCGATGTGCTCTTGGGTGGAGTCGGGGTCTGATTTAAAGCAACAGACTGGCTACAATAGCAGACCCTTGTTGTCTGGTGACTTGTATTAGCCAATCTCCAGACTTTGCCTTCTGGATCAATACCATGTTCGAAGTGCATTCCATTCCGATGCACTTATTTAAAGCAACAGACAGGCTAAACCGGCAGGCCCTTGTTGTCTGGGGAATAGTATTCGACACACTCGCTGTCAGTTCAGATCCTAGGTCAGGGAACAGAAGCTTTCCTTTTGAAAACGCTGTTAAGACTAGGATGATCCACTGCTAACCAGCTGTAGCTAGAAGAGCCTCCTTCACCCCATTTTGGAGACCTTGGTTCTGACGGAAGAAAGCAGTATTTGCGACTCCAAAATGCATCAACTCCATATTCGGTATTTGCCATTGACTTCCTCTTCCTTGCCTGCCTGGGTAGTCTAAGAACACCTCTCCCTGGTGGTCTAGTGGCTAGGATTCGGCGCTCTCACCGCCGCGGCCCGGGTTCGATTCCCGGTCAGGGAAATCTTCTTTCTCCACCCGAAGCCAGCGTGTCCCTTCAGAACACTGGTAGTGGCTGAATGCTATTGTCTAGGCTTCTGTCTGGTAGAGCCGATAAATGATTTGCCATCCACCTGAATGGCTTTCTCAGTTCTAATCAGCGTTGTTGATCTTTTCCACCTTTCATACCCAAGTGGCCAACTCAGCTGCCTTAATCCAAACGCAATAGTTAGTGTCAGAAAAAATGTCGACGCTAATCTCTGCTGCATGATGTCGCTCTTTCTGAGAAGACATTTTCTCAGAATCTTTACCCATTTCTTCCCAGACTGCGTATACCATAGCCCAAGCTGCTCTGAGGCAAAATTGATGACAACATTTCAGAAGTCATGGGACTTTGCCTTCTGGACAAATACCATGTTAGAAGTCCACTCCTACTGATGCAGCGATGTGCTCTTGGGTGGAGTCGGGGTCTGATTTAAAGCAACAGACTGGCTACAATAGCAGACCCTTGTTGTCTGGTGACTTGTATTAGCCAATCTCCAGACTTTGCCTTCTGGATCAATACCATGTTCGAAGTGCATTCCATTCCGATGCACTTATTTAAAGCAACAGACAGGCTAAACCGGCAGGCCCTTGTTGTCTGGGGAATAGTATTCGACACACTCGCTGTCAGTTCAGATCCTAGGTCAGGGAACAGAAGCTTTCCTTTTGAAAACGCTGTTAAGACTAGGACGATCCACTGCTAACCAGCTGTAGCTAGAAGAGCCTCCTTCACCCCATTTTGGAGACCTTGGTTCTGACGGAAGAAAGCAGTATTTGCGACTCCAAAATGCATCAACTCCATATTCGGTATTTGCCATTGACTTCCTCTTCCTTGCCTGCCTGGGTAGTCTAAGAACACCTCTCCCTGGTGGTCTAGTGGCTAGGATTCGGCGCTCTCACCGCCGCGGCCCGCGTTCGATTCCCGGTCAGGGAAATCTTCTTTCTCCACCCGAAGCCAGCGTGTCCCTTCAGAACACTGGTAGTGGCTGAATGCTATTGTCTAGGCTTCTGTCTGGTAGAGCCGATAAATGATTTGCCATCCACCTGAATGGCTTTCTCAGTTCTAATCAGCGTTGTTGATCTTTTCCACCTTTCATACCCAAGTGGCCAACTCAGCTGCCTTAATCCAAACGCAATAGTTAGTGTCAGAAAAAATGTCGACGCTAATCTCTGCTGCATGACGTCGCTCTTTCTGAGAAGACATTTTCTCAGAATCTTTACCCATTTCTTCCCAGACTGCGTATACCATAGCCCAAGCTGCTCTGAGGCAAAATTGATGACAACATTTCAGAAGTCATGGGACTTTGCCTTCTGGACAAATACCATGTTAGAAGTCCACTCCTACTGATGCAGCGATGTGCTCTTGGGTGGAGTCGGGGTCTGATTTAAAGCAACAGACTGGCTACAATAGCAGACCCTTGTTGTCTGGTGACTTGTATTAGCCAATCTCCAGACTTTGCCTTCTGGATCAATACCATGTTTGAAGTGCATTCCATTCCGATGCACTTATTTAAAGCAACAGACAGGCTAAACCGGCAGGCCCTTGTTGTCTGGGGAATAGTATTCGACACACTCGCTGTCAGTTCAGATCCTAGGTCAGGGAACAGAAGCTTTCCTTTTGAAAACGCTGTTAAGACTAGGACGATCCACTGCTAACCAGCTGTAGCTAGAAGAGCCTCCTTCACCCCATTTTGGAGACCTTGGTTCTGACGGAAGAAAGCAGTATTTGCGACTCCAAAATGCATCAACTCCATATTCGGTATTTGCCATTGACTTCCTCTTCCTTGCCTGCCTGGGTACCCTAAGAACACCTCTCCCTGGTGGTCTAGTAGCTAGGATTCGGCGCTCTCACTGCCGCGGCCCGGGTTCGATTCCCGGTCAGGGAAATCTTCTTTCTCCACCCGAAGCCAGCATGTCCCTTCAGAACACTGGTAGTAGCTGGATGCTTCTGTCTGGTAGAGCCGATAAATGATTTGCCATCCACCTGAATGGCTTTCTCAGTTCTAATCAGCGTTGTTGATCTTTTCCACCTTTCATACCCAAGTGGCCAACTCAGCTGCCTTAATCCAAACGCAATAGTTAGTGTCAGAAAAAATGTCGACGCTAATCTCTGCTGCATGACGTCGCTCTTTCTGAGAAGACATTTTCTCAGAATCTTTACCCATTTCTTCCCAGACTGCGTATACCATAGCCCAAGCTGCTCTGAGGCAAAATTGATGACAACATTTCAGAAGTCATGGGACTTTGCCTTCTGGACAAATACCATGTTAGAAGTCCACTCCTACTGATGCAGCGATGTGCTCTTGGGTGGAGTCGGGGTCTGATTTAAAGCAACAGACTGGCTACAATAGCAGACCCTTGTTGTCTGGTGACTTGTATTAGCCAATCTCCAGACTTTGCCTTCTGGATCAATACCATGTTTGAAGTGCATTCCATTCCGATGCACTTATTTAAAGCAACAGACAGGCTAAACCGGCAGGCCCTTGTTGTCTGGGGAATAGTATTCGACACACTCGCTGTCAGTTCAGATCCTAGGTCAGGGAACAGAAGCTTTCCTTTTGAAAACGCTGTTAAGACTAGGACGATCCACTGCTAACCAGCTGTAGCTAGAAGAGCCTCCTTCACCCCATTTTGGAGACCTTGGTTCTGACGGAAGAAAGCAGTATTTGCGACTCCAAAATGCATCAACTCCATATTCGGTATTTGCCATTGACTTCCTCTTCCTTGCCTGCCTGGGTACTCTAAGAACACCTCTCCCTGGTGGTCTAGTGGCTAGGATTCGGCGCTCTCACCGCCGCGGCCCGGGTTCGATTCCCGGTCAGGGAAATCTTCTTTCTCCACCCGAAGCCAGCGTGTCCCTTCAGAACACTGGTAGTGGCTGAATGCTATTGTCTAGGCTTCTGTCTGGTAGAGCCGATAAATGATTTGCCATCCACCTGAATGGCTTTCTCAGTTCTAATCAGTGTTGTTGATCTTTTCCACCTTTCATACCCAAGTGGCCAACTCAGCTGCCTTAATCCAAACGCAATAATTAGTGTCAGAAAAAATGTCGACGCTAATCTCTGCTGCATGACGTCGCTCTTTCTGAGAAGACATTTTCTCAGAATCTTTACCCATTTCTTCCCAGACTGCGTATACCATAGCCCAAGCTGCTCTGAGGCAAAATTGATGACAACATTTCAGAAGTCATGGGACTTTGCCTTCTGGACAAATACCATGTTAGAAGTCCACTCCTACTGATGCAGCGATGTGCTCTTGGGTGGAGTCGGGGTCTGATTTAAAGCAACAGACTGGCTACAATAGCAGACCCTTGTTGTCTGGTGACTTGTATTAGCCAATCTCCAGACTTTGCCTTCTGGATCAATACCATGTTCGAAGTGCATTCCATTCCGATGCACTTATTTAAAGCAACAGACAGGCTAAACCGGCAGGCCCTTGTTGTCTGGGGAATAGTATTCGACACACTCGCTGTCAGTTCAGATCCTAGGTCAGGGAACAGAAGCTTTCCTTTTGAAAACGCTGTTAAGACTAGGACGATCCACTGCTAACCAGCTGTAGCTAGAAGAGCCTCCTTCACCCCATTTTGGAGACCTTGGTTCTGACGGAAGAAAGCAGTATTTGCGACTCCAAAATGCATCAACTCCATATTCGGTATTTGCCATTGACTTCCTCTTCCTTGCCTGCCTGGGTACTCTAAGAACACCTCTCCCTGGTGGTCTAGTGGCTAGGATTCGGCGCTCTCACCGCCGCGGCCCGGGTTCGATTCCCGGTCAGGGAAATCTTCTTTCTCCACCCGAAGCCAGCGTGTCCCTTCAGAACACTGGTAGTGGCTGAATGCTATTGTCTAGGCTTCTGTCTGGTAGAGCCGATAAATGATTTGCCATCCACCTGAATGGCTTTCTCAGTTCTAATCAGCGTTGTTGATCTTTTCCACCTTTCATACCCAAGTGGCCAACTCAGCTGCCTTAATCCAAACGCAATAGTTAGTGTCAGAAAAAATGTCGACGCTAATCTCTGCTGCATGACGTCGCTCTTTCTGAGAAGACATTTTCTCAGAATCTTTACCCATTTCTTCCCAGACTGCGTATACCATAGCCCAAGCTGCTCTGAGGCAAAATTGATGACAACATTTCAGAAGTCATGGGACTTTGCCTTCTGGACAAATACCATGTTAGAAGTCCACTCCTACTGATGCAGCGATGTGCTCTTGGGTGGAGTCGGGGTCTGATTTAAAGCAACAGACTGGCTACAATAGCAGACCCTTGTTGTCTGGTGACTTGTATTAGCCAATCTCCAGACTTTGCCTTCTGGATCAATACCATGTTTGAAGTGCATTCCATTCCGATGCACTTATTTAAAGCAACAGACAGGCTAAACCGGCAGGCCCTTGTTGTCTGGGGAATAGTATTCGACACACTCGCTGTCAGTTCAGATCCTAGGTCAGGGAACAGAAGCTTTCCTTTTGAAAACGCTGTTAAGACTAGGACGATCCACTGCTAACCAGCTGTAGCTAGAAGAGCCTCCTTCACCCCATTTTGGAGACCTTGGTTCTGACAGAAGAAAGCAGTATTTGCGACTCCAAAATGCATCAACTCCATATTCGGTATTTGCCATTGACTTCCTCTTCCTTGCCTGCCTGGGTACTCTAAGAACACCTCTCCCTGGTGGTCTAGTGGCTAGGATTTGGCGCTCTCACCGCCGCGGCCCGGGTTCGATTCCCGGTCAGGGATATCTTCTTTCTCCACCCGAAGCCAGCGTGTCCCTTCAGAACACTGGTAGTGTCTGAATGCTATTGTCTAGGCTTCTGTCTGGTAGAGCCGATAAATGATTTGCCATCCACCTGAATGGCTTTCTCAGTTCTAATCAGTGTTGTTGATCTTTTCCACCTTTCATACCCAAGTGGCCAACTCAGCTGCCTTAATCCAAACGCAATAGTTAGTGTCAGAAAAAATGTCGACGCTAATCTCTGCTGCATGACGTCGCTCTTTCTGAGAAGACATTTTCTCAGAATCTTTACCCATTTCTTCCCAGACTGCGTATACCATAGCCCAAGCTGCTCTGAGGCAAAATTGATGACAACATTTCAGAAGTCATGGGACTTTGCCTTCTGGACAAATACCATGTTAGAAGTCCACTCCTACTGATGCAGCGATGTGCTCTTGGGTGGAGTCGGGGTCTGATTTAAAGCAACAGACTGGCTACAATAGCAGACCCTTGTTGTCTGGTGACTTGTATTAGCCAATCTCCAGACTTTGCCTTCTGGATCAATACCATGTTTGAAGTGCATTCCATTCCGATGCACTTATTTAAAGCAACAGACAGGCTAAACCGGCAGGCCCTTGTTGTCTGGGGAATAGTATTCGACACACTCGCTGTCAGTTCAGATCCTAGGTCAGGGAACAGAAGCTTTCCTTTTGAAAACGCTGTTAAGACTAGGACGATCCACTGCTAACCAGCTGTAGCTAGAAGAGCCTCCTTCACCCCATTTTGGAGACCTTGGTTCTGACGGAAGAAAGCAGTATTTGCGACTCCAAAATGCATCAACTCCATATTCGGTATTTGCCATTAACTTCCTCTTCCTTGCCTGCCTGGGTACTCTAAGAACACCTCTCCCTGGTGGTCTAGTGGCTAGGATTCGGCGCTCTCACCGCCGCGGCCCGGGTTCGATTCCCGGTCAGGGAAATCTTCTTTCTCCACCCGAAGCCAGCGTGTCCCTTCAGAACACTGGTAGTGGCTGAATGCTATTGTCTAGGCTTCTGTCTGGTAGAGCCGATAAATGATTTGCCATCCACCTGAATGGCTTTCTCAGTTCTAATCAGCGTTGTTGATCTTTTCCACCTTTCATACCCAAGTGGCCAACTCAGCTGCCTTAATCCAAACGCAATAGTTAGTGTCAGAAAAAATGTCGACGCTAATCTCTGCTGCATGACGTCGCTCTTTCTGAGAAGACATTTTCTCAGAATCTTTACCCATTTCTTCCCAGACTGCGTATACCATAGCCCAAGCTGCTCTGAGGCAAAATTGATGACAACATTTCAGAAGTCATGGGACTTTGCCTTCTGGACAAATACCATGTTAGAAGTCCACTCCTACTGATGCAGCGATGTGCTCTTGGGTGGAGTCGGGGTCTGATTTAAAGCAACAGACTGGCTACAATAGCAGACCCTTGTTGTCTGGTGACTTGTATTAGCCAATCTCCAGACTTTGCCTTCTGGATCAATACCATGTTTGAAGTGCATTCCATTCCGATGCACTTATTTAAAGCAACAGACAGGCTAAACCGGCAGGCCCTTGTTGTCTGGGGAATAGTATTCGACACACTCGCTGTCAGTTCAGATCCTAGGTCAGGGAACAGAAGCTTTCCTTTTGAAAACGCTGTTAAGACTAGGACGATCCACTGCTAACCAGCTGTAGCTAGAAGAGCCTCCTTCACCCCATTTTGGAGACCTTGGTTCTGACAGAAGAAAGCAGTATTTGCGACTCCAAAATGCATCAACTCCATATTCGGTATTTGCCATTGACTTCCTCTTCCTTGCCTGCCTGGGTACTCTAAGAACACCTCTCCCTGGTGGTCTAGTGGCTAGGATTTGGCGCTCTCACCGCCGCGGCCCGGGTTCGATTCCCGGTCAGGGATATCTTCTTTCTCCACCCGAAGCCAGCGTGTCCCTTCAGAACACTGGTAGTGTCTGAATGCTATTGTCTAGGCTTCTGTCTGGTAGAGCCGATAAATGATTTGCCATCCACCTGAATGGCTTTCTCAGTTCTAATCAGTGTTGTTGATCTTTTCCACCTTTCATACCCAAGTGGCCAACTCAGCTGCCTTAATCCAAACGCAATAGTTAGTGTCAGAAAAAATGTCGACGCTAATCTCTGCTGCATGACGTCGCTCTTTCTGAGAAGACATTTTCTCAGAATCTTTACCCATTTCTTCCCAGACTGCGTATACCATAGCCCAAGCTGCTCTGAGGCAAAATTGATGACAACATTTCAGAAGTCATGGGACTTTGCCTTCTGGACAAATACCATGTTAGAAGTCCACTCCTACTGATGCAGCGATGTGCTCTTGGGTGGAGTCGGGGTCTGATTTAAAGCAACAGACTGGCTACAATAGCAGACCCTTGTTGTCTGGTGACTTGTATTAGCCAATCTCCAGACTTTGCCTTCTGGATCAATACCATGTTTGAAGTGCATTCCATTCCGATGCACTTATTTAAAGCAACAGACAGGCTAAACCGGCAGGCCCTTGTTGTCTGGGGAATAGTATTCGACACACTCGCTGTCAGTTCAGATCCTAGGTCAGGGAACAGAAGCTTTCCTTTTGAAAACGCTGTTAAGACTAGGACGATCCACTGCTAACCAGCTGTAGCTAGAAGAGCCTCCTTCACCCCATTTTGGAGACCTTGGTTCTGACGGAAGAAAGCAGTATTTGCGACTCCAAAATGCATCAACTCCATATTCGGTATTTGCCATTGACTTCCTCTTCCTTGCCTGCCTGGGTACTCTAAGAACACCTCTCCCTGGTGGTCTAGTGGCTAGGATTCGGCGCTCTCACCGCCGCGGCCAGGGTTCGATTCCCGGTCAGGGAAATCTTCTTTCTCCACCCGAAGCCAGCGTGTCCCTTCAGAACACTGGTAGTGGCTGAATGCTATTGTCTAGGCTTCTGTCTGGTAGAGCCGATAAATGATTTGCCATCCACCTGAATGGCTTTCTCAGTTCTAATCAGCGTTGTTGATCTTTTCCACCTTTCATACCCAAGTGGCCAACTCAGCTGCCTTAATCCAAACGCAATAGTTAGTGTCAGAAAAAATGTCGACGCTAATCTCTGCTGCATGACGTCGCTCTTTCTGAGAAGACATTTTCTCAGAATCTTTACCCATTTCTTCCCAGACTGCGTATACCATAGCCCAAGCTGCTCTGAGGCAAAATTGATGACAACATTTCAGAAGTCATGGGACTTTGCCTTCTGGACAAATACCATGTTAGAAGTCCACTCCTACTGATGCAGCGATGTGCTCTTGGGTGGAGTCGGGGTCTGATTTAAAGCAACAGACTGGCTACAATAGCAGACCCTTGTTGTCTGGTGACTTGTATTAGCCAATCTCCAGACTTTGCCTTCTGGATCAATACCATGTTTGAAGTGCATTCCATTCCGATGCACTTATTTAAAGCAACAGACAGGCTAAACCGGCAGGCCCTTGTTGTCTGGGGAATAGTATTCGACACACTCGCTGTCAGTTCAGATCCTAGGTCAGGGAACAGAAGCTTTCCTTTTGAAAACGCTGTTAAGACTAGGACGATCCACTGCTAACCAGCTGTAGCTAGAAGAGCCTCCTTCACCCCATTTTGGAGACCTTGGTTCTGACAGAAGAAAGCAGTATTTGCGACTCCAAAATGCATCAACTCCATATTCGGTATTTGCCATTGACTTCCTCTTCCTTGCCTGCCTGGGTACTCTAAGAACACCTCTCCCTGGTGGTCTAGTGGCTAGGATTTGGCGCTCTCACCGCCGCGGCCCGGGTTCGATTCCCGGTCAGGGATATCTTCTTTCTCCACCCGAAGCCAGCGTGTCCCTTCAGAACACTGGTAGTGTCTGAATGCTATTGTCTAGGCTTCTGTCTGGTAGAGCCGATAAATGATTTGCCATCCACCTGAATGGCTTTCTCAGTTCTAATCAGTGTTGTTGATCTTTTCCACCTTTCATACCCAAGTGGCCAACTCAGCTGCCTTAATCCAAACGCAATAGTTAGTGTCAGAAAAAATGTCGACGCTAATCTCTGCTGCATGACGTCGCTCTTTCTGAGAAGACATTTTCTCAGAATCTTTACCCATTTCTTCCCAGACTGCGTATACCATAGCCCAAGCTGCTCTGAGGCAAAATTGATGACAACATTTCAGAAGTCATGGGACTTTGCCTTCTGGACAAATACCATGTTAGAAGTCCACTCCTACTGATGCAGCGATGTGCTCTTGGGTGGAGTCGGGGTCTGATTTAAAGCAACAGACTGGCTACAATAGCAGACCCTTGTTGTCTGGTGACTTGTATTAGCCAATCTCCAGACTTTGCCTTCTGGATCAATACCATGTTTGAAGTGCATTCCATTCCGATGCACTTATTTAAAGCAACAGACAGGCTAAACCGGCAGGCCCTTGTTGTCTGGGGAATAGTATTCGACACACTCGCTGTCAGTTCAGATCCTAGGTCAGGGAACAGAAGCTTTCCTTTTGAAAACGCTGTTAAGACTAGGACGATCCACTGCTAACCAGCTGTAGCTAGAAGAGCCTCCTTCACCCCATTTTGGAGACCTTGGTTCTGACGGAAGAAAGCAGTATTTGCGACTCCAAAATGCATCAACTCCATATTCGGTATTTGCCATTGACTTCCTCTTCCTTGCCTGCCTGGGTACTCTAAGAACACCTCTCCCTGGTGGTCTAGTGGCTAGGATTCGGCGCTCTCACCGCCGCGGCCAGGGTTCGATTCCCGGTCAGGGAAATCTTCTTTCTCCACCCGAAGCCAGCGTGTCCCTTCAGAACACTGGTAGTGGCTGAATGCTATTGTCTAGGCTTCTGTCTGGTAGAGCCGATAAATGATTTGCCATCCACCTGAATGGCTTTCTCAGTTCTAATCAGCGTTGTTGATCTTTTCCACCTTTCATACCCAAGTGGCCAACTCAGCTGCCTTAATCCAAACGCAATAGTTAGTGTCAGAAAAAATGTCGACGCTAATCTCTGCTGCATGACGTCGCTCTTTCTGAGAAGACATTTTCTCAGAATCTTTACCCATTTCTTCCCAGACTGCGTATACCATAGCCCAAGCTGCTCTGAGGCAAAATTGATGACAACATTTCAGAAGTCATGGGACTTTGCCTTCTGGACAAATACCATGTTAGAAGTCCACTCCTACTGATGCAGCGATGTGCTCTTGGGTGGAGTCGGGGTCTGATTTAAAGCAACAGACTGGCTACAATAGCAGACCCTTGTTGTCTGGTGACTTGTATTAGCCAATCTCCAGACTTTGCCTTCTGGATCAATACCATGTTTGAAGTGCATTCCATTCCGATGCACTTATTTAAAGCAACAGACAGGCTAAACCGGCAGGCCCTTGTTGTCTGGGGAATAGTATTCGACACACTCGCTGTCAGTTCAGATCCTAGGTCAGGGAACAGAAGCTTTCCTTTTGAAAACGCTGTTAAGACTAGGACGATCCACTGCTAACCAGCTGTAGCTAGAAGAGCCTCCTTCACCCCATTTTGGAGACCTTGGTTCTGACGGAAGAAAGCAGTATTTGCGACTCCAAAATGCATCAACTCCATATTCGGTATTTGCCATTGACTTCCTCTTCCTTGCCTGCCTGGGTACTCTAAGAACACCTCTCCCTGGTGGTCTAGTGGCTAGGATTCGGCGCTCTCACCGCCGCGGCCAGGGTTCGATTCCCGGTCAGGGAAATCTTCTTTCTCCACCCGAAGCCAGCGTGTCCCTTCAGAACACTGGTAGTGGCTGAATGCTATTGTCTAGGCTTCTGTCTGGTAGAGCCGATAAATGATTTGCCATCCACCTGAATGGCTTTCTCAGTTCTAATCAGCGTTGTTGATCTTTTCCACCTTTCATACCCAAGTGGCCAACTCAGCTGCCTTAATCCAAACGCAATAGTTAGTGTCAGAAAAAATGTCGACGCTAATCTCTGCTGCATGACGTCGCTCTTTCTGAGAAGACATTTTCTCAGAATCTTTACCCATTTCTTCCCAGACTGCGTATACCATAGCCCAAGCTGCTCTGAGGCAAAATTGATGACAACATTTCAGAAGTCATGGGACTTTGCCTTCTGGACAAATACCATGTTAGAAGTCCACTCCTACTGATGCAGCGATGTGCTCTTGGGTGGAGTCGGGGTCTGATTTAAAGCAACAGACTGGCTACAATAGCAGACCCTTGTTGTCTGGTGACTTGTATTAGCCAATCTCCAGACTTTGCCTTCTGGATCAATACCATGTTTGAAGTGCATTCCATTCCGATGCACTTATTTAAAGCAACAGACAGGCTAAACCGGCAGGCCCTTGTTGTCTGGGGAATAGTATTCGACACACTCGCTGTCAGTTCAGATCCTAGGTCAGGGAACAGAAGCTTTCCTTTTGAAAACGCTGTTAAGACTAGGACGATCCACTGCTAACCAGCTGTAGCTAGAAGAGCCTCCTTCACCCCATTTTGGAGACCTTGGTTCTGACGGAAGAAAGCAGTATTTGCGACTCCAAAATGCATCAACTCCATATTCGGTATTTGCCATTGACTTCCTCTTCCTTGCCTGCCTGGGTACTCTAAGAACACCTTTCCCTGGTGGTCTAGTGGCTAGGATTCGGCGCTCTCACCGCCGCGGCCAGGGTTCGATTCCCGGTCAGGGAAATCTTCTTTCTCCACCCGAAGCCAGCGTGTCCCTTCAGAACACTGGTAGTGGCTGAATGCTATTGTCTAGGCTTCTGTCTGGTAGAGCCGATAAATGATTTGCCATCCACCTGAATGGCTTTCTCAGTTCTAATCAGCGTTGTTGATCTTTTCCACCTTTCATACCCAAGTGGCCAACTCAGCTGCCTTAATCCAAACGCAATAGTTAGTGTCAGAAAAAATGTCGACGCTAATCTCTGCTGCATGACGTCGCTCTTTCTGAGAAGACATTTTCTCAGAATCTTTACCCATTTCTTCCCAGACTGCGTATACCATAGCCCAAGCTGCTCTGAGGCAAAATTGATGACAACATTTCAGAAGTCATGGGACTTTGCCTTCTGGACAAATACCATGTTAGAAGTCCACTCCTACTGATGCAGCGATGTGCTCTTGGGTGGAGTCGGGGTCTGATTTAAAGCAACAGACTGGCTACAATAGCAGACCCTTGTTGTCTGGTGACTTGTATTAGCCAATCTCCAGACTTTGCCTTCTGGATCAATACCATGTTTGAAGTGCATTCCATTCCGATGCACTTATTTAAAGCAACAGACAGGCTAAACCGGCAGGCCCTTGTTGTCTGGGGAATAGTATTCGACACACTCGCTGTCAGTTCAGAACCTAGGTCAGGGAACAGAAGCTTTCCTTTTGAAAACGCTGTTAAGACTAGGACGATCCACTGCTAACCAGCTGTAGCTAGAAGAGCCTCCTTCACCCCATTTTGGAGACCTTGGTTCTGACGGAAGAAAGCAGTATTTGCGACTCCAAAATGCATCAACTCCATATTCGGTATTTGCCATTGACTTCCTCTTCCTTGCCTGCCTGGGTACTCTAAGAACACCTCTCCCTGGTGGTCTAGTGGCTAGGATTCGGCGCTCTCACCGCCGCGGCCCGGTTTCGATTCCCGGTCAGGGAAATCTTCTTTCTCCACCCGAAGCCAGCGTGTCCCTTCAGAACACTGGTAGTGGCTGAATGCTATTGTCTAGGCTTCTGTCTGGTAGAGCCGATAAATGATTTGCCATCCACCTGAATGGCTTTCTCAGTTCTAATCAGCGTTGTTGATCTTTTCCACCTTTCATACCCAAGTGGCCAACTCAGCTGCCTTAATCCAAACGCAATAGTTAGTGTCAGAAAAAATGTCGACGCTAATCTCTGCTGCATGACGTCGCTCTTTCTGAGAAGACATTTTCTCAGAATCTTTACCCATTTCTTCCCAGACTGCGTATACCATAGCCCAAGCTGCTCTGAGGCAAAATTGATGACAACATTTCAGAAGTCATGGGACTTTGCCTTCTGGACAAATACCATGTTAGAAGTCCACTCCTACTGATGCAGCGATGTGCTCTTGGGTGGAGTCGGGGTCTGATTTAAAGCAACAGACTGGCTACAATAGCAGACCCTTGTTGTCTGGTGACTTGTATTAGCCAATCTCCAGACTTTGCCTTCTGGATCAATACCATGTTTGAAGTGCATTCCATTCCGATGCACTTATTTAAAGCAACAGACAGGCTAAACCGGCAGGCCCTTGTTGTCTGGGGAATAGTATTCGACACACTCGCTGTCAGTTCAGATCCTAGGTCAGGGAACAGAAGCTTTCCTTTTGAAAACGCTGTTAAGACTAGGACGATCCACTGCTAACCAGCTGTAGCTAGAAGAGCCTCCTTCACCCCATTTTGGAGACCTTGGTTCTGACGGAAGAAAGCAGTATTTGCGACTCCAAAATGCATCAACTCCATATTCGGTATTTGCCATTGACTTCCTCTTCCTTGCCTGCCTGGGTACTCTAAGAACACCTCTCCCTGGTGGTCTAGTGGCTAGGATTCGGCGCTCTCACCGCCTGGGTTCGATTCCCGGTCAGGGAAATCTTCTTTCTCCACCCGAAGCCAGCGTGTCCCTTCAGAACACTGGTAGTGGCTGAATGCTATTGTCTAGGCTTCTGTCTGGTAGAGCCGATAAATGATTTGCCATCCACCTGAATGGCTTTCTCAGTTCTAATCAGCGTTGTTGATCTTTTCCACCTTTCATACCCAAGTGGCCAACTCAGCTGCCTTAATCCAAACGCAATAGTTAGTGTCAGAAAAAATGTCGACGCTAATCTCTGCTGCATGACGTCGCTCTTTCTGAGAAGACATTTTCTCAGAATCTTTACCCATTTCTTCCCAGACTGCGTATACCATAGCCCAAGCTGCTCTGAGGCAAAATTGATGACAACATTTCAGAAGTCATGGGACTTTGCCTTCTGGACAAATACCATGTTAGAAGTCCACTCCTACTGATGCAGCGATGTGCTCTTGGGTGGAGTCGGGGTCTGATTTAAAGCAACAGACTGGCTACAATAGCAGACCCTTGTTGTCTGGTGACTTGTATTAGCCAATCTCCAGACTTTGCCTTCTGGATCAATACCATGTTCGAAGTGCATTCCATTCCGATGCACTTATTTAAAGCAACAGACAGGCTAAACCGGCAGGCCCTTGTTGTCTGGGGAATAGTATTCGACACACTCGCTGTCAGTTCAGATCCTAGGTCAGGGAACAGAAGCTTTCCTTTTGAAAACGCTGTTAAGACTAGGACGATCCACTGCTAACCAGCTGTAGCTAGAAGAGCCTCCTTCACCCCATTTTGGAGACCTTGGTTCTGACGGAAGAAAGCAGTATTTGCGACTCCAAAATGCATCAACTCCATATTCGGTATTTGCCATTGACTTCCTCTTCCTTGCCTGCCTGGGTACTCTAAGAACACCTCTCCCTGGTGGTCTTGTGGCTAGGATTCGGCGCTCTCACCGCCGCGGCCCGGGTTCGATTCCCGGTCAGGGAAATCTTCTTTCTCCACCCGAAGCCAGCGTGTCCCTTCAGAACACTGGTAGTGGCTGAATGCTATTGTCTAGGCTTCTGTCTGGTAGAGCCGATAAATGATTTGCCATCCACCTGAATGGCTTTCTCAGTTCTAATCAGCGTTGTTGATCTTTTCCACCTTTCATACCCAAGTGGCCAACTCAGCTGCCTTAATCCAAACGCAATAGTTAGTGTCAGAAAAAATGTCGACGCTAATCTCTGCTGCATGACGTCGCTCTTTCTGAGAAGACATTTTCTCAGAATCTTTACCCATTTCTTCCCAGACTGCGTATACCATAGCCCAAGCTGCTCTGAGGCAAAATTGATGACAACATTTCAGAAGTCATGGGACTTTGCCTTCTGGACAAATACCATGTTAGAAGTCCACTCCTACTGATGCAGCGATGTGCTCTTGGGTGGAGTCGGGGTCTGATTTAAAGCAACAGACTGGCTACAATAGCAGACCCTTGTTGTCTGGTGACTTGTATTAGCCAATCTCCAGACTTTGCCTTCTGGATCAATACCATGTTTGAAGTGCATTCCATTCCGATGCACTTATTTAAAGCAACAGACAGGCTAAACCGGCAGGCCCTTGTTGTCTGGGGAATAGTATTCGACACACTCGCTGTCAGTTCAGATCCTAGGTCAGGGAACAGAAGCTTTCCTTTTGAAAACGCTGTTAAGACTAGGACGATCCACTGCTAACCAGCTGTAGCTAGAAGAGCCTCCTTCACCCCATTTTGGAGACCTTGGTTCTGACGGAAGAAAGCAGTATTTGCGACTCCAAAATGCATCAACTCCATATTCGGTATTTGCCATTGACTTCCTCTTCCTTGCCTGCCTGGGTACTCTAAGAACACCTCTCCCTGGTGGTCTAGTGGCTAGGATTCGGCGCTCTCACCGCCGCGGCCCGGGTTCGATTCCCGGTCAGGGAAATCTTCTTTCTCCACCCGAAGCCAGCGTGTCCCTTCAGAACACTGGTAGTGGCTGAATGCTATTGTCTAGGCTTCTGTCTGGTAGAGCCGATAAATGATTTGCCATCCACCTGAATGGCTTTCTCAGTTCTAATCAGCGTTGTTGATCTTTTCCACCTTTCATACCCAAGTGGCCAACTCAGCTGCCTTAATCCAAACGCAATAGTTAGTGTCAGAAAAAATGTCGACGCTAATCTCTGCTGCATGACGTCGCTCTTTCTGAGAAGACATTTTCTCAGAATCTTTACCCATTTCTTCCCAGACTGCGTATACCATAGCCCAAGCTGCTCTGAGGCAAAATTGATGACAACATTTCAGAAGTCATGGGACTTTGCCTTCTGGACAAATACCATGTTAGAAGTCCACTCCTACTGATGCAGCGATGTGCTCTTGGGTGGAGTCGGGGTCTGATTTAAAGCAACAGACTGGCTACAATAGCAGACCCTTGTTGTCTGGTGACTTGTATTAGCCAATCTCCAGACTTTGCCTTCTGGATCAATACCATGTTTGAAGTGCATTCCATTCCGATGCACTTATTTAAAGCAACAGACAGGCTAAACCGGCAGGCCCTTGTTGTCTGGGGAATAGTATTCGACACACTCGCTGTCAGTTCAGAACCTAGGTCAGGGAACAGAAGCTTTCCTTTTGAAAACGCTGTTAAGACTAGGACGATCCACTGCTAACCAGCTGTAGCTAGAAGAGCCTCCTTCACCCCATTTTGGAGACCTTGGTTCTGACGGAAGAAAGCAGTATTTGCGACTCCAAAATGCATCAACTCCATATTCGGTATTTGCCATTGACTTCCTCTTCCTTGCCTGCCTGGGTACTCTAAGAACACCTCTCCCTGGTGGTCTAGTGGCTAGGATTCGGCGCTCTCACCGCCGCGGCCCGGGTTCGATTCCCGGTCAGGGAAATCTTCTTTCTCCACCCGAAGCCAGCGTGTCCCTTCAGAACACTGGTAGTGGCTGCATGCTATTGTCTAGGCTTCTGTCTGGTAGAGCCGATAAATGATTTGCCATCCACCTGAATGGCTTTCTCAGTTCTAATCAGCGTTGTTGATCTTTTCCACCTTTCATACCCAAGTGGCCAACTCAGCTGCCTTAATCCAAACGCAATAGTTAGTGTCAGAAAAAATGTCGACGCTAATCTCTGCTGCATGACGTCGCTCTTTCTGAGAAGACATTTTCTCAGAATCTTTACCCATTTCTTCCCAGACTGCGTATACCATAGCCCAAGCTGCTCTGAGGCAAAATTGATGACAACATTTCAGAAGTCATGGGACTTTGCCTTCTGGACAAATACCATGTTAGAAGTCCACTCCTACTGATGCAGCGATGTGCTCTTGGGTGGAGTCGGGGTCTGATTTAAAGCAACAGACTGGCTACAATAGCAGACCCTTGTTGTCTGGTGACTTGTATTAGCCAATCTCCAGACTTTGCCTTCTGGATCAATACCATGTTTGAAGTGCATTCCATTCCGATGCACTTATTTAAAGCAACAGACAGGCTAAACCGGCAGGCCCTTGTTGTCTGGGGAATAGTATTCGACACACTCGCTGTCAGTTCAGATCCTAGGTCAGGGAACAGAAGCTTTCCTTTTGAAAACGCTGTTAAGACTAGGACGATCCACTGCTAACCAGCTGTAGCTAGAAGAGCCTCCTTCACCCCATTTTGGAGACCTTGGTTCTGACGGAAGAAAGCAGTATTTGCGACTCCAAAATGCATCAACTCCATATTCGGTATTTGCCATTGACTTCCTCTTCCTTGCCTGCCTGGGTACACTAAGAACACCTCTCCCTGGTGGTCTAGTGGCTAGGATTCGGCGCTCTCACCGCCGCGGCTCGGGTTCGATTCCCGGTCAGGGAAATCTTCTTTCTCCACCCGAAGCCAGCGTGTCCCTTCAGAACACTGGTAGTGGCTGAATGCTATTGTCTAGGCTTCTGTCTGGTAGAGCCGATAAATGATTTGCCATCCACCTGAATGGCTTTCTCAGTTCTAATCAGCGTTGTTGATCTTTTCCACCTTTCATACCCAAGTGGCCAACTCAGCTGCCTTAATCCAAACGCAATAGTTAGTGTCAGAAAAAATGTCGACGCTAATCTCTGCTGCATGACGTCGCTCTTTCTGAGAAGACATTTTCTCAGAATCTTTACCCATTTCTTCCCAGACTGCGTATACCATAGCCCAAGCTGCTCTGAGGCAAAATTGATGACAACATTTCAGAAGTCATGGGACTTTGCCTTCTGGACAAATACCATGTTAGAAGTCCACTCCTACTGATGCAGCGATGTGCTCTTGGGTGGAGTCGGGGTCTGATTTAAAGCAACAGACTGGCTACAATAGCAGACCCTTGTTGTCTGGTGACTTGTATTAGCCAATCTCCAGACTTTGCCTTCTGGATCAATACCATGTTTGAAGTGCATTCCATTCCGATGCACTTATTTAAAGCAACAGACAGGCTAAACCGGCAGGCCCTTGTTGTCTGGGGAATAGTATTCGACACACTCGCTGTCAGTTCAGAACCTAGGTCAGGGAACAGAAGCTTTCCTTTTGAAAACGCTGTTAAGACTAGGACGATCCACTGCTAACCAGCTGTAGCTAGAAGAGCCTCCTTCACCCCATTTTGGAGACCTTGGTTCTGACGGAAGAAAGCAGTATTTGCGACTCCAAAATGCATCAACTCCATATTCGGTATTTGCCATTGACTTCCTCTTCCTTGCCTGCCTGGGTACTCTAAGAACACCTCTCCCTGGTGGTCTAGTGGCTAGGATTCGGCGCTCTCACCGCCGCGGCCCGGGTTCGATTCCCGGTCAGGGAAATCTTCTTTCTCCACCCGAAGCCAGCGTGTCCCTTCAGAACACTGGTAGTGGCTGCATGCTATTGTCTAGGCTTCTGTCTGGTAGAGCCGATAAATGATTTGCCATCCACCTGAATGGCTTTCTCAGTTCTAATCAGCGTTGTTGATCTTTTCCACCTTTCATACCCAAGTGGCCAACTCAGCTGCCTTAATCCAAACGCAATAGTTAGTGTCAGAAAAAATGTCGACGCTAATCTCTGCTGCATGACGTCGCTCTTTCTGAGAAGACATTTTCTCAGAATCTTTACCCATTTCTTCCCAGACTGCGTATACCATAGCCCAAGCTGCTCTGAGGCAAAATTGATGACAACATTTCAGAAGTCATGGGACTTTGCCTTCTGGACAAATACCATGTTAGAAGTCCACTCCTACTGATGCAGCGATGTGCTCTTGGGTGGAGTCGGGGTCTGATTTAAAGCAACAGACTGGCTACAATAGCAGACCCTTGTTGTCTGGTGACTTGTATTAGCCAATCTCCAGACTTTGCCTTCTGGATCAATACCATGTTTGAAGTGCATTCCATTCCGATGCACTTATTTAAAGCAACAGACAGGCTAAACCGGCAGACCCTTGTTGTCTGGGGAATAGTATTCGACACACTCGCTGTCAGTTCAGATCCTAGGTCAGGGAACAGAAGCTTTCCTTTTGAAAACGCTGTTAAGACTAGGACGATCCACTGCTAACCAGCTGTAGCTAGAAGAGCCTCCTTCACCCCATTTTGGAGACCTTGGTTCTGACGGAAGAAAGCAGTATTTGCGACTCCAAAATGCATCAACTCCATATTCAGTATTTGCCATTGACTTCCTCTTCCTTGCCTGCCTGGGTACTCTAAGAACACCTCTCCCTGGTGGTCTAGTGGCTAGGATTCGGCGCTCTCACCGCCGCGGCCTGGGTTCGATTCCCGGTCAGGGAAATCTTCTTTCTCCACCCGAAGCCAGCGTGTCCCTTCAGAACACTGGTAGTGGCTGAATGCTATTGTCTAGGCTTCTGTCTCGTAGAGCCGATAAATGATTTGCCATCCACCTGAATGGCTTTCTCAGTTCTAATCAGCGTTGTTGATCTTTTCCACCTTTCATACCCAAGTGGCCAACTCAGCTGCCTTAATCCAAACGCAATAGTTAGTGTCAGAAAAAATGTCGACGCTAATCTCTGCTGCATGACGTCGCTCTTTCTGAGAAGACATTTTCTCAGAATCTTTACCCATTTCTTCCCAGACTGCGTATACCATAGCCCAAGCTGCTCTGAGGCAAAATTGATGACAACATTTCAGAAGTCATGGGACTTTGCCTTCTGGACAAATACCATGTTAGAAGTCCACTCCTACTGATGCAGCGATGTGCTCTTGGGTGGAGTCGGGGTCTGATTTAAAGCAACAGACTGGCTACAATAGCAGACCCTTGTTGTCTGGTGACTTGTATTAGCCAATCTCCAGACTTTGCCTTCTGGATCAATACCATGTTTGAAGTGCATTCCATTCCGATGCACTTATTTAAAGCAACAGACAGGCTAAACCGGCAGGCCCTTGTTGTCTGGGGAATAGTATTCGACACACTCGCTGTCAGTTCAGATCCTAGGTCAGGGAACAGAAGCTTTCCTTTTGAAAACGCTGTTAAGACTAGGACGATCCACTGCTAACCAGCTGTAGCTAGAAGAGCCTCCTTCACCCCATTTTGGAGACCTTGGTTCTGACGGAAGAAAGCAGTATTTGCGACTCCAAAATGCATCAACTCCATATTCGGTATTTGCCATTGACTTCCTCTTCCTTGCCTGCCTGGGTACACTAAGAACACCTCTCCCTGGTGGTCTAGTGGCTAGGATTCGGCGCTCTCACCGCCGCGGCCCGGGTTCGATTCCCGGTCAGGGAAATCTTCTTTCTCCACCCGAAGCCAGCGTGTCCCTTCAGAACACTGGTAGTGGCTGAATGCTATTGTCTAGGCTTCTGTCTGGTAGAGCCGATAAATGATTTGCCATCCACCTGAATGGCTTTCTCAGTTCTAATCAGCGTTGTTGATCTTTTCCACCTTTCATACCCAAGTGGCCAACTCAGCTGCCTTAATCCAAACGCAATAGTTAGTGTCAGAAAAAATGTCGACGCTAATCTCTGCTGCATGACGTCGCTCTTTCTGAGAAGACATTTTCTCAGAATCTTTACCCATTTCTTCCCAGACTGCGTATACCATAGCCCAAGCTGCTCTGAGGCAAAATTGATGACAACATTTCAGAAGTCATGGGACTTTGCCTTCTGGACAAATACCATGTTAGAAGTCCACTCCTACTGATGCAGCGATGTGCTCTTGGGTGGAGTCGGGGTCTGATTTAAAGCAACAGACTGGCTACAATAGCAGACCCTTGTTGTCTGGTGACTTGTATTAGCCAATCTCCAGACTTTGCCTTCTGGATCAATACCATGTTTGAAGTGCATTCCATTCCGATGCACTTATTTAAAGCAACAGACAGGCTAAACCGGCAGGCCCTTGTTGTCTGGGGAATAGTATTCGACACACTCGCTGTCAGTTCAGATCCTAGGTCAGGGAACAGAAGCTTTCCTTTTGAAAACGCTGTTAAGACTAGGACGATCCACTGCTAACCAGCTGTAGCTAGAAGAGCCTCCTTCACCCCATTTTGGAGACCTTGGTTCTGACGGAAGAAAGCAGTATTTGCGACTCCAAAATGCATCAACTCCATATTCGGTATTTGCCATTGACTTCCTCTTCCTTGCCTGCCTGGGTACACTAAGAACACCTCTCCCTGGTGGTCTAGTGGCTAGGATTCGGCGCTCTCACCGCCGCGGCCCGGGTTCGATTCCCGGTCAGGGAAATCTTCTTTCTCCACCCGAAGCCAGCGTGTCCCTTCAGAACACTGGTAGTGGCTGAATGCTATTGTCTAGGCTTCTGTCTGGTAGAGCCGATAAATGATTTGCCATCCACCTGAATGGCTTTCTCAGTTCTAATCAGCGTTGTTGATCTTTTCCACCTTTCATACCCAAGTGGCCAACTCAGCTGCCTTAATCCAAACGCAATAGTTAGTGTCAGAAAAAATGTCGACGCTAATCTCTGCTGCATGACGTCGCTCTTTCTGAGAAGACATTTTCTCAGAATCTTTACCCATTTCTTCCCAGACTGCGTATACCATAGCCCAAGCTGCTCTGAGGCAAAATTGATGACAACATTTCAGAAGTCATGGGACTTTGCCTTCTGGACAAATACCATGTTAGAAGTCCACTCCTACTGATGCAGCGATGTGCTCTTGGGTGGAGTCGGGGTCTGATTTAAAGCAACAGACTGGCTACAATAGCAGACCCTTGTTGTCTGGTGACTTGTATTAGCCAATCTCCAGACTTTGCCTTCTGGATCAATACCATGTTTGAAGTGCATTCCATTCCGATGCACTTATTTAAAGCAACAGACAGGCTAAACCGGCAGGCCCTTGTTGTCTGGGGAATAGTATTCGACACACTCGCTGTCAGTTCAGATCCTAGGTCAGGGAACAGAAGCTTTCCTTTTGAAAACGCTGTTAAGACTAGGACGATCCACTGCTAACCAGCTGTAGCTAGAAGAGCCTCCTTCACCCCATTTTGGAGACCTTGGTTCTGACGGAAGAAAGCAGTATTTGCGACTCCAAAATGCATCAACTCCATATTCGGTATTTGCCCCTGACTTCCTCTTCCTTGCCTGCCTGGGTACACTAAGAACACCTCTCCCTGGTGGTCTAGTGGTTAGGATTCGGCGCTCTCACCGCCGCGGCCCGGGTTCGATTCCCGGTCAGGGAAATCTTCTTTCTCCACCCGAAGCCAGCGTGTCCCTTCAGAACACTGGTAGTGGCTGAATGCTATTGTCTAGGCTTCTGTCTGGTAGAGCCGATAAATGATTTGCCATCCACCTGAATGGCTTTCTCAGTTCTAATCAGCGTTGTTGATCTTTTCCACCTTTCATACCCAAGTGGCCAACTCAGCTGCCTTAATCCAAACGCAATAGTTAGTGTCAGAAAAAATGTCGACGCTAATCTCTGCTGCATGACGTCGCTCTTTCTGAGAAGACATTTTCTCAGAATCTTTACCCATTTCTTCCCAGACTGCGTATACCATAGCCCAAGCTGCTCTGAGGCAAAATTGATGACAACATTTCAGAAGTCATGGGACTTTGCCTTCTGGACAAATACCATGTTAGAAGTCCACTCCTACTGATGCAGCGATGTGCTCTTGGGTGGAGTCGGGGTCTGATTTAAAGCAACAGACTGGCTACAATAGCAGACCCTTGTTGTCTGGTGACTTGTATTAGCCAATCTCCAGACTTTGCCTTCTGGATCAATACCATGTTTGAAGTGCATTCCATTCCGATGCACTTATTTAAAGCAACAGACAGGCTAAACCGGCAGACCCTTGTTGTCTGGGGAATAGTATTCGACACACTCGCTGTCAGTTCAGATCCTAGGTCAGGGAACAGAAGCTTTCCTTTTGAAAACGCTGTTAAGACTAGGACGATCCACTGCTAACCAGCTGTAGCTAGAAGAGCCTCCTTCACCCCATTTTGGAGACCTTGGTTCTGACGGAAGAAAGCAGTATTTGCGACTCCAAAATGCATCAACTCCATATTCGGTATTTGCCATTGACTTCCTCTTCCTTGCCTGCCTGGGTACTCTAAGAACACCTTTCCCTGGTGGTCTAGTGGCTAGGATTCGGCGCTCTCACCGCCGCGGCCCGGGTTCGATTCCCGGTCAGGGAAATCTTCTTTCTCCACCCGAAGCCAGCGTGTCCCTTCAGAACACTGGTAGTGGCTGAATGCTATTGTCTAGGCTTCTGTCTCGTAGAGCCGATAAATGATTTGCCATCCACCTGAATGGCTTTCTCAGTTCTAATCAGCGTTGTTGATCTTTTCCACCTTTCATACCCAAGTGGCCAACTCAGCTGCCTTAATCCAAACGCAATAGTTAGTGTCAGAAAAAATGTCGACGCTAATCTCTGCTGCATGACGTCGCTCTTTCTGAGAAGACATTTTCTCAGAATCTTTACCCATTTCTTCCCAGACTGCGTATACCATAGCCCAAGCTGCTCTGAGGCAAAATTGATGACAACATTTCAGAAGTCATGGGACTTTGCCTTCTGGACAAATACCATGTTAGAAGTCCACTCCTACTGATGCAGCGATGTGCTCTTGGGTGGAGTCGGGGTCTGATTTAAAGCAACAGACTGGCTACAATAGCAGACCCTTGTTGTCTGGTGACTTGTATTAGCCAATCTCCAGACTTTGCCTTCTGGATCAATACCATGTTTGAAGTGCATTCCATTCCGATGCACTTATTTAAAGCAACAGACAGGCTAAACCGGCAGGCCCTTGTTGTCTGGGGAATAGTATTCGACACACTCGCTGTCAGTTCAGATCCTAGGTCAGGGAACAGAAGCTTTCCTTTTGAAAACGCTGTTAAGACTAGGACGATCCACTGCTAACCAGCTGTAGCTAGAAGAGCCTCCTTCACCCCATTTTGGAGACCTTGGTTCTGACGGAAGAAAGCAGTATTTGCGACTCCAAAATGCATCAACTCCATATTCGGTATTTGCCATTGACTTCCTCTTCCTTGCCTGCCTGGGTACACTAAGAACACCTCTCCCTGGTGGTCTAGTGGCTAGGATTCGGCGCTCTCACCGCCGCGGCCCGGGTTCGATTCCCGGTCAGGGAAATCTTCTTTCTCCACCCGAAGCCAGCGTGTCCCTTCAGAACACTGGTAGTGGCTGAATGCTATTGTCTAGGCTTCTGTCTGGTAGAGCCGATAAATGATTTGCCATCCACCTGAATGGCTTTCTCAGTTCTAATCAGCGTTGTTGATCTTTTCCACCTTTCATACCCAAGTGGCCAACTCAGCTGCCTTAATCCAAACGCAATAGTTATGCCCCATACACACATGCAGATTATCTGCAGACTTTTGTCTGCAGACTTACCTTTTCTATGTAGTGCAAGGGCCTGCCGGATTGCATACAAATTGAAAGTGTTTAGGTTTGACCTCATATTATATGGTTTTGGTAAGTCTGCAGACAAAAGTCTGCAGATAATTTGCACGTGTGTATGGGGCATTAGTGTCAGAAAAAATGTCGACGCTAATCTCTGCTGCATGACGTCGCTCTTTCTGAGAAGACATTTTCTCAGAATCTTTACCCATTTCTTCCCAGACTGCGTATACCATAGCCCAAGCTGCTCTGAGGCAAAATTGATGACAACATTTCAGAAGTCATGGGACTTTGCCTTCTGGACAAATACCATGTTAGAAGTCCACTCCTACTGATGCAGCGATGTGCTCTTGGGTGGAGTCGGGGTCTGATTTAAAGCAACAGACTGGCTACAATAGCAGACCCTTGTTGTCTGGTGACTTGTATTAGCCAATCTCCAGACTTTGCCTTCTGGATCAATACCATGTTTGAAGTGCATTCCATTCCGATGCACTTATTTAAAGCAACAGACAGGCTAAACCGGCAGGCCCTTGTTGTCTGGGGAATAGTATTCGACACACTCGCTGTCAGTTCAGATCCTAGGTCAGGGAACAGAAGCTTTCCTTTTGAAAACGCTGTTAAGACTAGGACGATCCACTGCTAACCAGCTGTAGCTAGAAGAGCCTCCTTCACCCCATTTTGGAGACCTTGGTTCTGACGGAAGAAAGCAGTATTTGCGACTCCAAAATGCATCAACTCCATATTCGGTATTTGCCATTGACTTCCTCTTCCTTGCCTGCCTGGGTACTCTAAGAACACCTCTCCCTGGTGGTCTAGTGGCTAGGATTCGGTGCTCTCACCGCCGCGGCCCGGGTTCGATTCCCGGTCAGGGAAATCTTCTTTCTCCACCCGAAGCCAGCGTGTCCCTTCAGAACACTGGTAGTGGCTGAATGCTATTGTCTAGGCTTCTGTCTGGTAGAGCCGATAAATGATTTGCCATCCACCTGAATGGCTTTCTCAGTTCTAATCAGCGTTGTTGATCTTTTCCACCTTTCATACCCAAGTGGCCAACTCAGCTGCCTTAATCCAAACGCAATAGTTAGTGTCAGAAAAAATGTCGACGCTAATCTCTGCTGCATGACGTCGCTCTTTCTGAGAAGACATTTTCTCAGAATCTTTACCCATTTCTTCCCAGACTGCGTATACCATAGCCCAAGCTGCTCTGAGGCAAAATTGATGACAACATTTCAGAAGTCATGGGACTTTGCCTTCTGGACAAATACCATGTTAGAAGTCCACTCCTACTGATGCAGCGATGTGCTCTTGGGTGGAGTCGGGGTCTGATTTAAAGCAACAGACTGGCTACAATAGCAGACCCTTGTTGTCTGGTGACTTGTATTAGCCAATCTCCAGACTTTGCCTTCTGGATCAATACCATGTTTGAAGTGCATTCCATTCCGATGCACTTATTTAAAGCAACAGACAGGCTAAACCGGCAGGCCCTTGTTGTCTGGGGAATAGTATTCGACACACTCGCTGTCAGTTCAGATCCTAGGTCAGGGAACAGAAGCTTTCCTTTTGAAAACGCTGTTAAGACTAGGACGATCCACTGCTAACCAGCTGTAGCTAGAAGAGCCTCCTTCACCCCATTTTGGAGACCTTGGTTCTGACGGAAGAAAGCAGTATTTGCGACTCCAAAATGCATCAACTCCATATTCGGTATTTGCCATTGACTTCCTCTTCCTTGCCTGCCTGGGTACTCTAAGAACACCTCTCCCTGGTGGTCTAGTGGCTAGGATTCGGCGCTCTCACCGCCGCGGCCCGGGTTCGATTCCCGGTCAGGGAAATCTTCTTTCTCCACCCGAAGCCAGCGTGTCCCTTCAGAACACTGGTAGTGGCTGAATGCTATTGTCTAGGCTTCTGTCTGGTAGAGCCGATAAATGATTTGCCATCCACCTGAATGGCTTTCTCAGTTCTAATCAGCGTTGTTGATCTTTTCCACCTTTCATACCCAAGTGGCCAACTCAGCTGCCTTAATCCAAACGCAATAGTTAGTGTCAGAAAAAATGTCGACGCTAATCTCTGCTGCATGACGTCGCTCTTTCTGAGAAGACATTTTCTCAGAATCTTTACCCATTTCTTCCCAGACTGCGTATACCATAGCCCAAGCTGCTCTGAGGCAAAATTGATGAAAACATTTCAGAAGTCATGGGACTTTGCCTTCTGGACAAATACCATGTTAGAAGTCCACTCCTACTGATGCAGCGATGTGCTCTTGGGTGGAGTCGGGGTCTGATTTAAAGCAACAGACTGGCTACAATAGCAGACCCTTGTTGTCTGGTGACTTGTATTAGCCAATCTCCAGACTTTGCCTTCTGGATCAATACCATGTTTGAAGTGCATTCCATTCCGATGCACTTATTTAAAGCAACAGACAGGCTAAACCGGCAGGCCCTTGTTGTCTGGGGAATAGTATTCGACACACTCGCTGTCAGTTCAGAACCTAGGTCAGGGAACAGAAGCTTTCCTTTTGAAAACGCTGTTAAGACTAGGACGATCCACTGCTAACCAGCTGTAGCTAGAAGAGCCTCCTTCACCCCATTTTGGAGACCTTGGTTCTGACGGAAGAAAGCAGTATTTGCGACTCCAAAATGCATCAACTCCATATTCGGTATTTGCCATTGACTTCCTCTTCCTTGCCTGCCTGGGTACTCTAAGAACACCTTTCCCTGGTGGTCTAGTGGCTAGGATTCGGCGCTCTCACCGCCGCGGCCCGGGTTCGATTCCCGGTCAGGGAAATCTTCTTTCTGCACCCGAAGCCAGCGTGTCCCTTCAGAACACTGGTAGTGGCTGAATGCTATTGTCTAGGCTTCTGTCTCGTAGAGCCGATAAATGATTTGCCATCCACCTGAATGGCTTTCTCAGTTCTAATCAGCGTTGTTGATCTTTTCCACCTTTCATACCCAAGTGGCCAACTCAGCTGCCTTAATCCAAACGCAATAGTTAGTGTCAGAAAAAATGTCGACGCTAATCTCTGCTGCATGACGTCGCTCTTTCTGAGAAGACATTTTCTCAGAATCTTTACCCATTTCTTCCCAGACTGCGTATACCATAGCCCAAGCTGCTCTGAGGCAAAATTGATGACAACATTTCAGAAGTCATGGGACTTTGCCTTCTGGACAAATACCATGTTAGAAGTCCACTCCTACTGATGCAGCGATGTGCTCTTGGGTGGAGTCGGGGTCTGATTTAAAGCAACAGACTGGCTACAATAGCAGACCCTTGTTGTCTGGTGACTTGTATTAGCCAATCTCCAGACTTTGCCTTCTGGATCAATACCATGTTTGAAGTGCATTCCATTCCGATGCACTTATTTAAAGCAACAGACAGGCTAAACCGGCAGGCCCTTGTTGTCTGGGGAATAGTATTCGACACACTCGCTGTCAGTTCAGATCCTAGGTCAGGGAACAGAAGCTTTCCTTTTGAAAACGCTGTTAAGACTAGGACGATCCACTGCTAACCAGCTGTAGCTAGAAGAGCCTCCTTCACCCCATTTTGGAGACCTTGGTTCTGACGGAAGAAAGCAGTATTTGCGACTCCAAAATGCATCAACTCCATATTCGGTATTTGCCATTGACTTCCTCTTCCTTGCCTGCCTGGGTACACTAAGAACACCTCTCCCTGGTGGTCTAGTGGCTAGGATTCGGCGCTCTCACCGCCGCGGCCCGGGTTCGATTCCCGGTCAGGGAAATCTTCTTTCTCCACCCGAAGCCAGCGTGTCCCTTCAGAACACTGGTAGTGGCTGAATGCTATTGTCTAGGCTTCTGTCTGGTAGAGCCGATAAATGATTTGCCATCCACCTGAATGGCTTTCTCAGTTCTAATCAGCGTTGTTGATCTTTTCCACCTTTCATACCCAAGTGGCCAACTCAGCTGCCTTAATCCAAACGCAATAGTTAGTGTCAGAAAAAATGTCGACGCTAATCTCTGCTGCATGACGTCGCTCTTTCTGAGAAGACATTTTCTCAGAATCTTTACCCATTTCTTCCCAGACTGCGTATACCATAGCCCAAGCTGCTCTGAGGCAAAATTGATGACAACATTTCAGAAGTCATGGGACTTTGCCTTCTGGACAAATACCATGTTAGAAGTCCACTCCTACTGATGCAGCGATGTGCTCTTGGGTGGAGTCGGGGTCTGATTTAAAGCAACAGACTGGCTACAATAGCAGACCCTTGTTGTCTGGTGACTTGTATTAGCCAATCTCCAGACTTTGCCTTCTGGATCAATACCATGTTTGAAGTGCATTCCATTCCGATGCACTTATTTAAAGCAACAGACAGGCTAAACCGGCAGGCCCTTGTTGTCTGGGGAATAGTATTCGACACACTCGCTGTCAGTTCAGATCCTAGGTCAGGGAACAGAAGCTTTCCTTTTGAAAACGCTGTTAAGACTAGGACGATCCACTGCTAACCAGCTGTAGCTAGAAGAGCCTCCTTCACCCCATTTTGGAGACCTTGGTTCTGACGGAAGAAAGCAGTATTTGCGACTCCAAAATGCATCAAATCCATATTCGGTATTTGCCATTGACTTCCTCTTCCTTGCCTGCCTGGGTACACTAAGAACACCTCTCCCTGGTGGTCTAGTGGCTAGGATTCGGCGCTCTCACCGCCGCGGCCCGGGTTCGATTCCCGGTCATTGAAATCTTCTTTCTCCACCCGAAGCCAGCGTGTCCCTTCAGAACACTGGTAGTGGCTGAATGCTATTGTCTAGGCTTCTGTCTGGTAGAGCCGATAAATGATTTGCCATCCACCTGAATGGCTTTCTCAGTTCTAATCAGCGTTGTTGATCTTTTCCACCTTTCATACCCAAGTGGCCAACTCAGCTGCCTCAATCCAAACGCAATAGTTAGTGTCAGAAAAAATGTCGACGCTAATCTCTGCTGCATGACGTCGCTCTTTCTGAGAAGACATTTTCTCAGAATCTTTACCCATTTCTTCCCAGACTGCGTATACCATAGCCCAAGCTGCTCTGAGGCAAAATTGATGACAACATTTCAGAAGTCATGGGACTTTGCCTTCTGGACAAATACCATGTTAGAAGTCCACTCCTACTGATGCAGCGATGTGCTCTTGGGTGGAGTCGGGGTCTGATTTAAAGCAACAGACTGGCTACAATAGCAGACCCTTGTTGTCTGGTGACTTGTATTAGCCAATCTCCAGACTTTGCCTTCTGGATCAATACCATGTTCGAAGTGCATTCCATTCCGATGCACTTATTTAAAGCAACAGACAGGCTAAACCGGCAGGCCCTTGTTGTCTGGGGAATAGTATTCGACACACTCGCTGTCAGTTCAGATCCTAGGTCAGGGAACAGAAGCTTTCCTTTTGAAAACGCTGTTAAGACTAGGACGATCCACTGCTAACCAGCTGTAGCTAGAAGAGCCTCCTTCACCCCATTTTGGAGACCTTGGTTCTGACGGAAGAAAGCAGTATTTGCGACTCCAAAATGCATCAACTCCATATTCGGTATTTGCCATTGACTTCCTCTTCCTTGCCTGCCTGGGTACTCTAAGAACACCTCTCCCTGGTGGTCTAGTGGCTAGGATTCGGCGCTCTCACCGCCGCGGCCCGGGTTCGATTCCCGGTCAGGGAAATCTTATTTCTCCACCCGAAGCCAGCTTGTCCCTTCAGAACACTGGTAGTGGCTGAATGCTATTGTCTAGGCTTCTGTCTGGTAGAGCCGATAAATGATTTGCCATCCACCTGAATGGCTTTCTCAGTTCTAATCAGTGTTGTTGATCTTTTCCACCTTTCATACCCAAGTGGCCAACTCAGCTGCCTTAATCCAAACGCAATAGTTAGTGTCAGAAAAAATGTTGACGCTAATCTCTGCTGCATGACGTCGCTCTTTCTGAGAAGACATTTTCTCAGAATCTTTACCCATTTCTTCCCAGACTGCGTATACCATAGCCCAAGCTGCTCTGAGGCAAAATTGATGACAACATTTCAGAAGTCATGGGACTTTGCCTTCTGGACAAATACCATGTTAGAAGTCCACTCCTACTGATGCAGCGATGTGCTCTTGGGTGGAGTCGGGGTCTGATTTAAAGCAACAGACTGGCTACAATAGCAGACCCTTGTTGTCTGGTGACTTGTATTAGCCAATCTCCAGACTTTGCCTTCTGGATCAATACCATGTTTGAAGTGCATTCCATTCCGATGCACTTATTAAAAGCAACAGACAGGCTAAACCGGCAGGCCCTTGTTGTCTGGGGAATAGTATTCGACACACTCGCTGTCAGTTCAGATCCTAGGTCAGGGAACAGAAGCTTTCCTTTTGAAAACGCTGTTAAGACTAGGACAATCCACTGCTAACCAGCTGTAGCTAGAAGAGCCTCCTTCACCCCATTTTGGAGACCTTGGTTCTGACGGAAGAAAGCAGTATTTGCGACTCCAAAATGCATCAACTCCATATTCGGTATTTGCCATTGACTTCCTCTTCCTTGCCTGCCTGGGTACTCTAAGAACACCTCTCCCTGGTGGTCTAGTGGCTAGGATTCGGCGCTCTCACCGCCGCGGCCCGGGTTCGATTCCCGGTCAGGGAAATCTTCTTTCTCCACCCGAAGCCAGCGTGTCCCTTCAGAACACTGGTAGTGGCTGAATGCTATTGTCTAGGCTTCTGTCTGGTAGAGCCGATAAATGATTTGCCATCCACCTGAATGGCTTTCTCAGTTCTAATCAGCGTTGTTGATCTTTTCCACCTTTCATACCCAAGTGGCCAACTCAGCTGCCTTAATCCAAACGCAATAGTTAGTGTCAGAAAAAATGTCGACGCTAATCTCTGCTGCATGACGTCGCTCTTTCTGAGAAGACATTTTCTCAGAATCTTTACCCATTTCTTCCCAGACTGCGTATACCATAGCCCAAGCTGCTCTGAGGCAAAATTGATGACAACATTTCAGAAGTCATGGGACTTTGCCTTCTGGACAAATACCATGTTAGAAGTCCACTCCTACTGATGCAGCGATGTGCTCTTGGGTGGAGTCGGGGTCTGATTTAAAGCAACAGACTGGCTACAATAGCAGACCCTTGTTGTCTGGTGACTTGTATTAGCCAATCTCCAGACTTTGCCTTCTGGATCAATACCATGTTTGAAGTGCATTCCATTCCGATGCACTTATTTAAAGCAACAGACAGGCTAAACCGGAAGGCCCTTGTTGTCTGGGGAATAGTATTCGACACACTCGCTGTCAGTTCAGAACCTAGGTCAGGGAACAGAAGCTTTCCTTTTGAAAACGCTGTTAAGACTAGGACGATCCACTGCTAACCAGCTGTAGCTAGAAGAGCCTCCTTCACCCCATTTTGGAGACCTTGGTTCTGACGGAAGAAAGCAGTATTTGCGACTCCAAAATGCATCAACTCCATATTCGGTATTTGCCATTGACTTCCTCTTCCTTGCCTGCCTGGGTACTCTAAGAACACCTCTCCCTGGTGGTCTAGTGGCTAGGATTCGGCGCCCTCACCGCCGCGGCCCGGGTTCGATTCCCGGTCAGGGAAATCTTCTTTCTCCACCCGAAGCCAGCGTGTCCCTTCAGAACACTGGTAGTGGCTGAATGCTATTGTCTAGGCTTCTGTCTGGTAGAGCCGATAAATGATTTGCCATCCACCTGAATGGCTTTCTCAGTTCTAATCAGCGTTGTTGACCTTTTCCACCTTTCATACCCAAGTGGCCAACTCAGCTGCCTTAATCCAAACGCAATAGTTAGTGTCAGAAAAAATGTCGACGCTAATCTCTGCTGCATGACGTCGCTCTTTCTGAGAAGACATTTTCTCAGAATCTTTACCCATTTCTTCCCAGACTGCGTATACCATAGCCCAAGCTGCTCTGAGGCAAAATTGATGACAACATTTCAGAAGTCATGGGACTTTGCCTTCTGGACAAATACCATGTTAGAAGTCCACTCCTACTGATGCAGCGATGTGCTCTTGGGTGGAGTCGGGGTCTGATTTAAAGCAACAGACTGGCTACAATAGCAGACCCTTGTTGTCTGGTGACTTGTATTAGCCAATCTCCAGACTTTGCCTTCTGGATCAATACCATGTTCGAAGTGCATTCCATTCCGATGCACTTATTTAAAGCAACAGACAGGCTAAACCGGCAGGCCCTTGTTGTCTGGGGAATAGTATTCGACACACTCGCTGTCAGTTCAGATCCTAGGTCAGGGAACAGAAGCTTTCCTTTTGAAAACGCTGTTAAGACTAGGACGATCCACTGCTAACCAGCTGTAGCTAGAAGAGCCTCCTTCACCCCATTTTGGAGACCTTGGTTCTGACGGAAGAAAGCAGTATTTGCGACTCCAAAATGCATCAACTCCATATTCGGTATTTGCCATTGACTTCCTCTTCCTTGCCTGCCTGGGTACTCTAAGAACACCTCTCCCTGGTGGTCTAGTGGCTAGGATTCGGCGCTCTCACCGCCGCGGCCCGGGTTCGATTCCCGGTCAGGGAAATCTTCTTTCTCCACCCGAAGCCAGCGTGTCCCTTCAGAACACTGGTAGTGGCTGAATGCTATTGTCTAGGCTTCTGTCTGGTAGAGCCGATAAATGATTTGCCATCCACCTGAATGGCTTTCTCAGTTCTAATCAGCGTTGTTGACCTTTTCCACCTTTCATACCCAAGTGGCCAACTCAGCTGCCTTAATCCAAACGCAATAGTTAGTGTCAGAAAAAATGTCGACGCTAATCTCTGCTGCATGACGTCGCTCTTTCTGAGAAGACATTTTCTCAGAATCTTTACCCATTTCTTCCCAGACTGCGTATACCATAGCCCAAGCTGCTCTGAGGCAAAATTGATGACAACATTTCAGAAGTCATGGGACTTTGCCTTCTGGACAAATACCATGTTAGAAGTCCACTCCTACTGATGCAGCGATGTGCTCTTGGGTGGAGTCGGGGTCTGATTTAAAGCAACAGACTGGCTACAATAGCAGACCCTTGTTGTCTGGTGACTTGTATTAGCCAATCTCCAGACTTTGCCTTCTGGATCAATACCATGTTCGAAGTGCATTCCATTCCGATGCACTTATTTAAAGCAACAGACAGGCTAAACCGGCAGGCCCTTGTTGTCTGGGGAATAGTATTCGACACACTCGCTGTCAGTTCAGATCCTAGGTCAGGGAACAGAAGCTTTCCTTTTGAAAACGCTGTTAAGACTAGGACGATCCACTGCTAACCAGCTGTAGCTAGAAGAGCCTCCTTCACCCCATTTTGGAGACCTTGGTTCTGACGGAAGAAAGCAGTATTTGCGACTCCAAAATGCATCAACTCCATATTCGGTATTTGCCATTGACTTCCTCTTCCTTGCCTGCCTGGGTACTCTAAGAACACCTCTCCCTGGTGGTCTAGTGGCTAGGATTCGGCGCTCTCACCGCCGTGGCCCGGGTTCGATTCCCGGTCAGGGAAATCTTCTTTCTCCACCCGAAGCCAGCGTGTCCCTTCAGAACACTGGTAGTGGCTGAATGCTATTGTCTAGGCTTCTGTCTGGTAGAGCCAATAAATGATTTGCCATCCACCTGAATGGCTTTCTCAGTTCTAATCAGTGTTGTTGATCTTTTCCACCTTTCATACCCAAGTGGCCAACTCAGCTGCCTTAATCCATACGCAATACTTAGTGTCAGAAAAAATGTCGACGCTAATCTCTGCTGCATGACGTCGCTCTTTCTGAGAAGACATTTTCTCAGAATCTTTACCCATTTCTTCCCAGACTGCGTATACCATAGCCCAAGCTGCTCTGAGGCAAAATTGATGACAACATTTCAGAAGTCATGGGACTTTGCCTTCTGGACAAATACCATGTTAGAAGTCCACTCCTACTGATGCAGCGATGTGCTCTTGGGTGGAGTCGGGGTCTGATTTAAAGCAACAGACTGGCTACAATAGCAGACCCTTGTTGTCTGGTGACTTGTATTAGCCAATCTCCAGACTTTGCCTTCTGGATCAATACCATGTTTGAAGTGCATTCCATTCCGATGCACTTATTTAAAGCAACAGACAGGCTAAACCGGCAGGCCCTTGTTGTCTGGGGAATAGTATTCGACACACTCGCTGTCAGTTCAGATCCTAGGTCAGGGAACAGAAGCTTTCCTTTTGAAAACGCTGTTAAGACTAGGACGATCCACTGCTAACCAGCTGTAGCTAGAAGAGCCTCCTTCACCCCATTTTGGAGACCTTGGTTCTGACGGAAGAAAGCAGTATTTGCGACTCCAAAATGCATCAACTCCATATTCGGTATTTGCCATTGACTTCCTCTTCCTTGCCTGCCTGGGTACTCTAAGAACACCTCTCCCTGGTGGTCTAGTGGCTAGGATTCGGCGCTCTCACCGCCGCGGCTCGGGTTCGATTCCCGGTCAGGGAAATCTTCTTTCTCCACCCGAAGCCAGCGTGTCCCTTCAGAATACTGGTAGTGGCTGAATGCTATTGTCTAGGCTTCTGTCTGGTAGAGCCGATAAATGATTTGCCATCCACCTGAATGGCTTTCTCAGTTCTAATCAGCGTTGTTGATCTTTTCCACCTTTCATACCCAAGTGGCCAACTCAGCTGCCTTAATCCAAACGCAATAGTTAGTGTCAGAAAAAATGTCGACGCTAATCTCTGCTGCATGACGTCGCTCTTTCTGAGAAGACATTTTCTCAGAATCTTTACCCATTTCTTCCCAGACTGCGTATACCATAGCCCAAGCTGCTCTGAGGCAAAATTGATGACAACATTTCAGAAGTCATGGGACTTTGCCTTCTGGACAAATACCATGTTAGAAGTCCACTCCTACTGATGCAGCGATGTGCTCTTGGGTGGAGTCGGGGTCTGATTTAAAGCAACAGACTGGCTACAATAGCAGACCCTTGTTGTCTGGTGACTTGTATTAGCCAATCTCCAGACTTTGCCTTCTGGATCAATACCATGTTCGAAGTGCATTCCATTCCGATGCACTTATTTAAAGCAACAGACAGGCTAAACCGGCAGGCCCTTGTTGTCTGGGGAATAGTATTCGACACACTCGCTGTCAGTTCAGATCCTAGGTCAGGGAACAGAAGCTTTCCTTTTGAAAACGCTGTTAAGACTAGGACGATCCACTGCTAACCAGCTGTAGCTAGAAGAGCCTCCTTCACCCCATTTTGGAGACCTTGGTTCTGACGGAAGAAAGCAGTATTTGCGACTCCAAAATGCATCAACTCCATATTCGGTATTTGCCATTGACTTCCTCTTCCTTGCCTGCCTGGGTACTCTAAGAACACCTCTCCCTGGTGGTCTAGTGGCTAGGATTCGGCGCTCTCACCGCCGCGGCCCGGGTTCGATTCCCGGTCAGGGAAATCTTCTTTCTCCACCCGAAGCCAGCGTGTCCCTTCAGAACACTGGTAGTGGCTGAATGCTATTGTCTAGGCTTCTGTCTGGTAGAGCCGATAAATGATTTGCCATCCACCTGAATGGCTTTCTCAGTTCTAATCAGCGTTGTTGATCTTTTCCACCTTTCATACCCAAGTGGCCAACTCAGCTGCCTTAATCCAAACGCAATAGTTAGTGTCAGAAAAAATGTCGACGCTAATCTCTGCTGCATGACGTCGCTCTTTCTGAGAAGACATTTTCTCAGAATCTTTACCCATTTCTTCCCAGACTGCGTATACCATAGCCCAAGCTGCTCTGAGGCAAAATTGATGACAACATTTCAGAAGTCATGGGACTTTGCCTTCTGGACAAATACCATGTTAGAAGTCCACTCCTACTGATGCAGCGATGTGCTCTTGGGTGGAGTCGGGGTCTGATTTAAAGCAACAGACTGGCTACAATAGCAGACCCTTGTTGTCTGGTGACTTGTATTAGCCAATCTCCAGACTTTGCCTTCTGGATCAATACCATGTTTGAAGTGCATTCCATTCCGATGCACTTATTTAAAGCAACAGACAGGCTAAACCGGCAGGCCCTTGTTGTCTGGGGAATAGTATTCGACACACTCGCTGTCAGTTCAGATCCTAGGTCAGGGAACAGAAGCTTTCCTTTTGAAAACGCTGTTAAGACTAGGACGATCCACTGCTAACCAGCTGTAGCTAGAAGAGCCTCCTTCACCCCATTTTGGAGACCTTGGTTCTGACGGAAGAAAGCAGTATTTGCGACTCCAAAATGCATCAACTCCATATTCGGTATTTGCCATTGACTTCCTCTTCCTTGCCTGCCTGGGTACTCTAAGAACACCTCTCCCTGGTGGTCTAGTGGCTAGGATTCGGCGCTCTCACCGCCGCGGCTCGGGTTCGATTCCCGGTCAGGGAAATCTTCTTTCTCCACCCGAAGCCAGCGTGTCCCTTCAGAATACTGGTAGTGGCTGAATGCTATTGTCTAGGCTTCTGTCTGGTAGAGCCGATAAATGATTTGCCATCCACCTGAATGGCTTTCTCAGTTCTAATCAGCGTTGTTGATCTTTTCCACCTTTCATACCCAAGTGGCCAACTCAGCTGCCTTAATCCAAACGCAATAGTTAGTGTCAGAAAAAATGTCGACGCTAATCTCTGCTGCATGACGTCGCTCTTTCTGAGAAGACATTTTCTCAGAATCTTTACCCATTTCTTCCCAGACTGCGTATACCATAGCCCAAGCTGCTCTGAGGCAAAATTGATGACAACATTTCAGAAGTCATGGGACTTTGCCTTCTGGACAAATACCATGTTAGAAGTCCACTCCTACTGATGCAGCGATGTGCTCTTGGGTGGAGTCGGGGTCTGATTTAAAGCAACAGACTGGCTACAATAGCAGACCCTTGTTGTCTGGTGACTTGTATTAGCCAATCTCCAGACTTTGCCTTCTGGATCAATACCATGTTCGAAGTGCATTCCATTCCGATGCACTTATTTAAAGCAACAGACAGGCTAAACCGGCAGGCCCTTGTTGTCTGGGGAATAGTATTCGACACACTCGCTGTCAGTTCAGATCCTAGGTCAGGGAACAGAAGCTTTCCTTTTGAAAACGCTGTTAAGACTAGGACGATCCACTGCTAACCAGCTGTAGCTAGAAGAGCCTCCTTCACCCCATTTTGGAGACCTTGGTTCTGACGGAAGAAAGCAGTATTTGCGACTCCAAAATGCATCAACTCCATATTCGGTATTTGCCATTGACTTCCTCTTCCTTGCCTGCCTGGGTACTCTAAGAACACCTCTCCCTGGTGGTCTAGTGGCTAGGATTCGGCGCTCTCACCGCCGCGGCCCGGGTTCGATTCCCGGTCAGGGAAATCTTCTTTCTCCACCCGAAGCCAGCGTGTCCCTTCAGAACACTGGTAGTGGCTGAATGCTATTGTCTAGGCTTCTGTCTGGTAGAGCCGATAAATGATTTGCCATCCACCTGAATGGCTTTCTCAGTTCTAATCAGCGTTGTTGATCTTTTCCACCTTTCATACCCAAGTGGCCAACTCAGCTGCCTTAATCCAAACGCAATAGTTAGTGTCAGAAAAAATGTCGACGCTAATCTCTGCTGCATGACGTTGCTCTTTCTGAGAAGACATTTTCTCAGAATCTTTACCCATTTCTTCCCAGACTGCGTATACCATAGCCCAAGCTGCTCTGAGGCAAAATTGATGACAACATTTCAGAAGTCATGGGACTTTGCCTTCTGGACAAATACCATGTTAGAAGTCCACTCCTACTGATGCAGCGATGTGCTCTTGGGTGGAGTCGGGGTCTGATTTAAAGCAACAGACTGGCTACAATAGCAGACCCTTGTTGTCTGGTGACTTGTATTAGCCAATCTCCAGACTTTGCCTTCTGGATCAATACCATGTTTGAAGTGCATTCCATTCCGATGCACTTATTTAAAGCAACAGACAGGCTAAACCGGCAGGCCCTTGTTGTCTGGGGAATAGTATTCGACACACTCGCTGTCAGTTCAGATCCTAGGTCAGGGAACAGAAGCTTTCCTTTTGAAAACGCTGTTAAGACTAGGACAATCCACTGCTAACCAGCTGTAGCTAGAAGAGCCTCCTTCACCCCATTTTGGAGACCTTGGTTCTGACGGAAGAAAGCAGTATTTGCGACTCCAAAATGCATCAACTCCATATTCGGTATTTGCCATTGACTTCCTCTTCCTTGCCTGCCTGGGTACTCTAAGAACACCTCTCCCTGGTGGTCTAGTGGCTAGGATTCGGCGCTCTCACCGCCGCGGCCCGGGTTCGATTCCCGGTCAGGGAAATCTTCTTTCTCCACCCGAAGCCAGCGTGTCCCTTCAGAACACTGGTAGTGGCTGAATGCTATTGTCTAGGCTTCTGTCTGGTAGAGCCGATAAATGATTTGCCATCCACCTGAATGGCTTTCTCAGTTCTAATCAGCGTTGTTGACCTTTTCCACCTTTCATACCCAAGTGGCCAACTCAGCTGCCTTAATCCAAACGCAATAGTTAGTGTCAGAAAAAATGTCGACGCTAATCTCTGCTGCATGACGTCGCTCTTTCTGAGAAGACATTTTCTCAGAATCTTTACCCATTTCTTCCCAGACTGCGTATACCATAGCCCAAGCTGCTCTGAGGCAAAATTGATGACAACATTTCAGAAGTCATGGGACTTTGCCTTCTGGACAAATACCATGTTAGAAGTCCACTCCTACTGATGCAGCGATGTGCTCTTGGGTGGAGTCGGGGTCTGATTTAAAGCAACAGACTGGCTACAATAGCAGACCCTTGTTGTCTGGTGACTTGTATTAGCCAATCTCCAGACTTTGCCTTCTGGATCAATACCATGTTTGAAGTGCATTCCATTCCGATGCACTTATTTAAAGCAACAGACAGGCTAAACCGGCAGGCCCTTGTTGTCTGGGGAATAGTATTCGACACACTCGCTGTCAGTTCAGATCCTAGGTCAGGGAACAGAAGCTTTCCTTTTGAAAACGCTGTTAAGACTAGGACGATCCACTGCTAACCAGCTGTAGCTAGAAGAGCCTCCTTCACCCCATTTTGGAGACCTTGGTTCTGACGGAAGAAAGCAGTATTTGCGACTCCAAAATGCATCAACTCCATATTCGGTATTTGCCATTGACTTCCTCTTCCTTGCCTGCCTGGGTACACTAAGAACACCTCTCCCTGGTGGTCTAGTGGCTAGGATTCGGCGCTCTCACCGCCGCGGCCCGGGTTCGATTCCCGGTCAGGGAAATCTTCTTTCTCCACCCGAAGCCAGCGTGTCCCTTCAGAACACTGGTAGTGGCTGAATGCTATTGTCTAGGCTTCTGTCTGGTAGAGCCGATAAATGATTTGCCATCCACCTGAATGGCTTTCTCAGTTCTAATCAGCGTTGTTGATCTTTTCCACCTTTCATACCCAAGTGGCCAACTCAGCTGCCTTAATCCAAACGCAATAGTTAGTGTCAGAAAAAATGTCGACGCTAATCTCTGCTGCATGACGTCGCTCTTTCTGAGAAGACATTTTCTCAGAATCTTTACCCATTTCTTCCCAGACTGCGTATACCATAGCCCAAGCTGCTCTGAGGCAAAATTGATGACAACATTTCAGAAGTCATGGGACTTTGCCTTCTGGACAAATACCATGTTAGAAGTCCACTCCTACTGATGCAGCGATGTGCTCTTGGGTGGAGTCGGGGTCTGATTTAAAGCAACAGACTGGCTACAATAGCAGACCCTTGTTGTCTGGTGACTTGTATTAGCCAATCTCCAGACTTTGCCTTCTGGATCAATACCATGTTCGAAGTGCATTCCATTCCGATGCACTTATTTAAAGCAACAGACAGGCTAAACCGGCAGGCCCTTGTTGTCTGGGGAATAGTATTCGACACACTCGCTGTCAGTTCAGATCCTAGGTCAGGGAACAGAAGCTTTCCTTTTGAAAACGCTGTTAAGACTAGGACGATCCACTGCTAACCAGCTGTAGCTAGAAGAGCCTCCTTCACCCCATTTTGGAGACCTTGGTTCTGACGGAAGAAAGCAGTATTTGCGACTCCAAAATGCATCAACTCCATATTCGGTATTTGCCATTGACTTCCTCTTCCTTGCCTGCCTGGGTACTCTAAGAACACCTCTCCCTGGTGGTCTAGTGGCTAGGATTCGGCGCTCTCACCGCCGTGGCCCGGGTTCGATTCCCGGTCAGGGAAATCTTCTTTCTCCACCCGAAGCCAGCGTGTCCCTTCAGAACACTGGTAGTGGCTGAATGCTATTGTCTAGGCTTCTGTCTGGTAGAGCCGATAAATGATTTGCCATCCACCTGAATGGCTTTCTCAGTTCTAATCAGCGTTGTTGATCTTTTCCACCTTTCATACCCAAGTGGCCAACTCAGCTGCCTTAATCCAAACGCAATAGTTAGTGTCAGAAAAAATGTCGACGCTAATCTCTGCTGCATGACGTCGCTCTTTCTGAGAAGACATTTTCTCAGAATCTTTACCCATTTCTTCCCAGACTGCGTATACCATAGCCCAAGCTGCTCTGAGGCAAAATTGATGACAACATTTCAGAAGTCATGGGACTTTGCCTTCTGGACAAATACCATGTTAGAAGTCCACTCCTACTGATGCAGCGATGTGCTCTTGGGTGGAGTCGGGGTCTGATTTAAAGCAACAGACTGGCTACAATAGCAGACCCTTGTTGTCTGGTGACTTGTATTAGCCAATCTCCAGACTTTGCCTTCTGGATCAATACCATGTTCGAAGTGCATTCCATTCCGATGCACTTATTTAAAGCAACAGACAGGCTAAACCGGCAGGCCCTTGTTGTCTGGGGAATAGTATTCGACACACTCGCTGTCAGTTCAGATCCTAGGTCAGGGAACAGAAGCTTTCCTTTTGAAAACGCTGTTAAGACTAGGACGATCCACTGCTAACCAGCTGTAGCTAGAAGAGCCTCCTTCACCCCATTTTGGAGACCTTGGTTCTGACGGAAGAAAGCAGTATTTGCGACTCCAAAATGCATCAACTCCATATTCGGTATTTGCCATTGACTTCCTCTTCCTTGCCTGCCTGGGTACTCTAAGAACACCTCTCCCTGGTGGTCTAGTGGCTAGGATTCGGCGCTCTCACCGCCGTGGCCCGGGTTCGATTCCCGGTCAGGGAAATCTTCTTTCTCCACCCGAAGCCAGCGTGTCCCTTCAGAACACTGGTAGTGGCTGAATGCTATTGTCTAGGCTTCTGTCTGGTAGAGCCAATAAATGATTTGCCATCCACCTGAATGGCTTTCTCAGTTCTAATCAGTGTTGTTGATCTTTTCCACCTTTCATACCCAAGTGGCCAACTCAGCTGCCTTAATCCATACGCAATACTTAGTGTCAGAAAAAATGTCGACGCTAATCTCTGCTGCATGACGTCGCTCTTTCTGAGAAGACATTTTCTCAGAATCTTTACCCATTTCTTCCCAGACTGCGTATACCATAGCCCAAGCTGCTCTGAGGCAAAATTGATGACAACATTTCAGAAGTCATGGGACTTTGCCTTCTGGACAAATACCATGTTAGAAGTCCACTCCTACTGATGCAGCGATGTGCTCTTGGGTGGAGTCGGGGTCTGATTTAAAGCAACAGACTGGCTACAATAGCAGACCCTTGTTGTCTGGTGACTTGTATTAGCCAATCTCCAGACTTTGCCTTCTGGATCAATACCATGTTTGAAGTGCATTCCATTCCGATGCACTTATTTAAAGCAACAGACAGGCTAAACCGGCAGGCCCTTGTTGTCTGGGGAATAGTATTCGACACACTCGCTGTCAGTTCAGATCCTAGGTCAGGGAACAGAAGCTTTCCTTTTGAAAACGCTGTTAAGACTAGGACGATCCACTGCTAACCAGCTGTAGCTAGAAGAGCCTCCTTCACCCCATTTTGGAGACCTTGGTTCTGACGGAAGAAAGCAGTATTTGCGACTCCAAAATGCATCAACTCCATATTCGGTATTTGCCATTGACTTCCTCTTCCTTGCCTGCCTGGGTACTCTAAGAACACCTCTCCCTGGTGGTCTAGTGGCTAGGATTCGGCGCTCTCACCGCCGTGGCCCGGGTTCGATTCCCGGTCAGGGAAATCTTCTTTCTCCACCCGAAGCCAGCGTGTCCCTTCAGAACACTGGTAGTGGCTGAATGCTATTGTCTAGGCTTCTGTCTGGTAGAGCCAATAAATGATTTGCCATCCACCTGAATGGCTTTCTCAGTTCTAATCAGTGTTGTTGATCTTTTCCACCTTTCATACCCAAGTGGCCAACTCAGCTGCCTTAATCCATACGCAATACTTAGTGTCAGAAAAAATGTCGACGCTAATCTCTGCTGCATGACGTCGCTCTTTCTGAGAAGACATTTTCTCAGAATCTTTACCCATTTCTTCCCAGACTGCGTATACCATAGCCCAAGCTGCTCTGAGGCAAAATTGATGACAACATTTCAGAAGTCATGGGACTTTGCCTTCTGGACAAATACCATGTTAGAAGTCCACTCCTACTGATGCAGCGATGTGCTCTTGGGTGGAGTCGGGGTCTGATTTAAAGCAACAGACTGGCTACAATAGCAGACCCTTGTTGTCTGGTGACTTGTATTAGCCAATCTCCAGACTTTGCCTTCTGGATCAATACCATGTTTGAAGTGCATTCCATTCCGATGCACTTATTTAAAGCAACAGACAGGCTAAACCGGCAGGCCCTTGTTGTCTGGGGAATAGTATTCGACACACTCGCTGTCAGTTCAGATCCTAGGTCAGGGAACAGAAGCTTTCCTTTTGAAAACGCTGTTAAGACTAGGACGATCCACTGCTAACCAGCTGTAGCTAGAAGAGCCTCCTTCACCCCATTTTGGAGACCTTGGTTCTGACGGAAGAAAGCAGTATTTGCGACTCCAAAATGCATCAACTCCATATTCGGTATTTGCCATTGACTTCCTCTTCCTTGCCTGCCTGGGTACTCTAAGAACACCTCTCCCTGGTGGTCTAGTGGCTAGGATTCGGCGCTCTCACCGCCGCGGCTCGGGTTCGATTCCCGGTCAGGGAAATCTTCTTTCTCCACCCGAAGCCAGCGTGTCCCTTCAGAATACTGGTAGTGGCTGAATGCTATTGTCTAGGCTTCTGTCTGGTAGAGCCGATAAATGATTTGCCATCCACCTGAATGGCTTTCTCAGTTCTAATCAGCGTTGTTGATCTTTTCCACCTTTCATACCCAAGTGGCCAACTCAGCTGCCTTAATCCAAACGCAATAGTTAGTGTCAGAAAAAATGTCGACGCTAATCTCTGCTGCATGACGTCGCTCTTTCTGAGAAGACATTTTCTCAGAATCTTTACCCATTTCTTCCCAGACTGCGTATACCATAGCCCAAGCTGCTCTGAGGCAAAATTGATGACAACATTTCAGAAGTCATGGGACTTTGCCTTCTGGACAAATACCATGTTAGAAGTCCACTCCTACTGATGCAGCGATGTGCTCTTGGGTGGAGTCGGGGTCTGATTTAAAGCAACAGACTGGCTACAATAGCAGACCCTTGTTGTCTGGTGACTTGTATTAGCCAATCTCCAGACTTTGCCTTCTGGATCAATACCATGTTCGAAGTGCATTCCATTCCGATGCACTTATTTAAAGCAACAGACAGGCTAAACCGGCAGGCCCTTGTTGTCTGGGGAATAGTATTCGACACACTCGCTGTCAGTTCAGATCCTAGGTCAGGGAACAGAAGCTTTCCTTTTGAAAACGCTGTTAAGACTAGGACGATCCACTGCTAACCAGCTGTAGCTAGAAGAGCCTCCTTCACCCCATTTTGGAGACCTTGGTTCTGACGGAAGAAAGCAGTATTTGCGACTCCAAAATGCATCAACTCCATATTCGGTATTTGCCATTGACTTCCTCTTCCTTGCCTGCCTGGGTACTCTAAGAACACCTCTCCCTGGTGGTCTAGTGGCTAGGATTCGGAGCTCTCACCGCCGCGGCCCGGGTTCGATTCCCGGTCAGGGAAATCTTCTTTCTCCACCCGAAGCCAGCGTGTCCCTTCAGAACACTGGTAGTGGCTGAATGCTATTGTCTAGGCTTCTGTCTGGTAGAGCCGATAAATGATTTGCCATCCACCTGAATGGCTTTCTCAGTTCTAATCAGTGTTGTTGATCTTTTCCACCTTTCATACCCAAGTGGCCAACTCAGCTGCCTTAATCCAAACGCAATAGTTAGTGTCAGAAAAAATGTCGACGCTAATCTCTGCTGCATGACGTCGCTCTTTCTGAGAAGACATTTTCTCAGAATCTTTACCCATTTCTTCCCAGACTGCGTATACCATAGCCCAAGCTGCTCTGAGGCAAAATTGATGACAACATTTCAGAAGTCATGGGACTTTGCCTTCTGGACAAATACCATGTTAGAAGTCCACTCCTACTGATGCAGCGATGTGCTCTTGGGTGGAGTCGGGGTCTGATTTAAAGCAACAGACTGGCTACAATAGCAGACCCTTGTTGTCTGGTGACTTGTATTAGCCAATCTCCAGACTTTGCCTTCTGGATCAATACCATGTTCGAAGTGCATTCCATTCCGATGCACTTATTTAAAGCAACAGACAGGCTAAACCGGCAGGCCCTTGTTGTCTGGGGAATAGTATTCGACACACTCGCTGTCAGTTCAGATCCTAGGTCAGGGAACAGAAGCTTTCCTTTTGAAAACGCTGTTAAGACTAGGACGATCCACTGCTAACCAGCTGTAGCTAGAAGAGCCTCCTTCACCCCATTTTGGAGACCTTGGTTCTGACGGAAGAAAGCAGTATTTGCGACTCCAAAATGCATCAACTCCATATTCGGTATTTGCCATTGACTTCCTCTTCCTTGCCTGCCTGGGTACTCTAAGAACACCTCTCCCTGGTGGTCTAGTGGCTAGGATTCGGCGCTCTCACCGCCGCGGCCCGGGTTCGATTCCCGGTCAGGGAAATCTTCTTTCTCCACCCGAAGCCAGCGTGTCCCTTCAGAACACTGGTAGTGGCTGAATGCTATTGTCTAGGCTTCTGTCTGGTAGAGCCGATAAATGATTTGCCATCCACCTGAATGGCTTTCTCAGTTCTAATCAGCGTTGTTGATCTTTTCCACCTTTCATACCCAAGTGGCCAACTCAGCTGCCTTAATCCAAACGCAATAGTTAGTGTCAGAAAAAATGTCGACGCTAATCTCTGCTGCATGACGTCGCTCTTTCTGAGAAGACATTTTCTCAGAATCTTTACCCATTTCTTCCCAGACTGCGTATACCATAGCCCAAGCTGCTCTGAGGCAAAATTGATGACAACATTTCAGAAGTCATGGGACTTTGCCTTCTGGACAAATACCATGTTAGAAGTCCACTCCTACTGATGCAGCGATGTGCTCTTGGGTGGAGTCGGGGTCTGATTTAAAGCAACAGACTGGCTACAATAGCAGACCCTTGTTGTCTGGTGACTTGTATTAGCCAATCTCCAGACTTTGCCTTCTGGATCAATACCATGTTCGAAGTGCATTCCATTCCGATGCACTTATTTAAAGCAACAGACAGGCTAAACCGGCAGGCCCTTGTTGTCTGGGGAATAGTATTCGACACACTCGCTGTCAGTTCAGATCCTAGGTCAGGGAACAGAAGCTTTCCTTTTGAAAACGCTGTTAAGACTAGGACGATCCACTGCTAACCAGCTGTAGCTAGAAGAGCCTCCTTCACCCCATTTTGGAGACCTTGGTTCTGACGGAAGAAAGCAGTATTTGCGACTCCAAAATGCATCAACTCCATATTCGGTATTTGCCATTGACTTCCTCTTCCTTGCCTGCCTGGGTACTCTAGTGGTCTAGTGGCTAGGATTCGGAGCTCTCACCGCCGCGGCCCGGGTTCGATTCCCGGTCAGGGAAATCTTCTTTCTCCACCCGAAGCCAGCGTGTCCCTTCAGAACACTGGTAGTGGCTGAATGCTATTGTCTAGGCTTCTGTCTGGTAGAGCCGATAAATGATTTGCCATCCACCTGAATGGCTTTCTCAGTTCTAATCAGTGTTGTTGATCTTTTCCACCTTTCATACCCAAGTGGCCAACTCAGCTGCCTTAATCCAAACGCAATAGTTAGTGTCAGAAAAAATGTCGACGCTAATCTCTGCTGCATGACGTCGCTCTTTCTGAGAAGACATTTTCTCAGAATCTTTACCCATTTCTTCCCAGACTGCGTATACCATAGCCCAAGCTGCTCTGAGGCAAAATTGATGACAACATTTCAGAAGTCATGGGACTTTGCCTTCTGGACAAATACCATGTTAGAAGTCCACTCCTACTGATGCAGCGATGTGCTCTTGGGTGGAGTCGGGGTCTGATTTAAAGCAACAGACTGGCTACAATAGCAGACCCTTGTTGTCTGGTGACTTGTATTAGCCAATCTCCAGACTTTGCCTTCTGGATCAATACCATGTTTGAAGTGCATTCCATTCCGATGCACTTATTTAAAGCAACAGACAGGCTAAACCGGCAGGCCCTTGTTGTCTGGGGAATAGTATTCGACACACTCGCTGTCAGTTCAGATCCTAGGTCAGGGAACAGAAGCTTTCCTTTTGAAAACGCTGTTAAGACTAGGACGATCCACTGCTAACCAGCTGTAGCTAGAAGAGCCTCCTTCACCCCATTTTGGAGACCTTGGTTCTGACGGAAGAAAGCAGTATTTGCGACTCCAAAATGCATCAACTCCATATTCGGTATTTGCCATTGACTTCCTCTTCCTTGCCAGCCTGGGTATCCTAAGAACACCTCTCCCTGGTGGTCTAGTAGCTAGGATTTGGCACTCTCACCGCCGCGGCCGGGTTCGATTCCCGGTCAGGGAAATCTTCTTTATCCACCCGAAGCCAGCGTGTCCCTTCAGAACACTGGTAGTAGCTGGATGCTATTGTCTGGTAGAGCCGATAAATGATTTGCCATCCACCTGAATGGCTTTCTCAGTTCTAATCAGCGTTGTTGACCTTTTCCACCTTTCATACCCAAGTGGCCAACTCAGCTGCCTTAATCCAAACGCAATAGTTAGTGTCAGAAAAAATGTCGACGCTAATCTCTGCTGCATGACGTCGCTCTTTCTGAGAAGACATTTTCTCAGAATCTTTACCCATTTCTTCCCAGACTGCGTATACCATAGCCCAAGCTGCTCTGAGGCAAAATTGATGACAACATTTCAGAAGTCATGGGACTTTGCCTTCTGGACAAATACCATGTTAGAAGTCCACTCCTACTGATGCAGCGATGTGCTCTTGGGTGGAGTCGGGGTCTGATTTAAAGCAACAGATTGGCTACAATAGCAGACCCTTGTTGTCTGGTGACTTGTATTAGCCAATCTCCAGACTTTGCCTTCTGGATCAATACCATGTTTGAAGTGCATTCCATTCCGATGCACTTATTTAAAGCAACAGACAGGCTAAACCGGCAGGCCCTTGTTGTCTGGGGAATAGTATTCGACACACTCGCTGTCAGTTCAGATCCTAGGTCAGGGAACAGAAGCTTTCCTTTTGAAAACGCTGTTAAGACTAGGACGATCCACTGCTAACCAGCTGTAGCTAGAAGAGCCTCCTTCACCCCATTTTGGAGACCTTGGTTCTGACGGAAGAAAGCAGTATTTGCGACTCCAAAATGCATCAACTCCATATTCGGTATTTGCCATTGACTTCCTCTTCCTTGCCTGCCTGGGTACACTAAGAACACCTCTCCCTGGTGGTCTAGTGGCTAGGATTCGGCGCTCTCACCGCCGCGGCCCGGGTTCGATTCCCGGTCAGGGAAATCTTCTTTCTCCACCCGAAGCCAGCGTGTCCCTTCAGAACACTGGTAGTGGCTGAATGCTATTGTCTAGGCTTCTGTCTGGTAGAGCCGATAAATGATTTGCCATCCACCTGAATGGCTTTCTCAGTTCTAATCAGCGTTGTTGATCTTTTCCACCTTTCATACCCAAGTGGCCAACTCAGCTGCCTTAATCCAAACGCAATAGTTAGTGTCAGAAAAAATGTCGACGCTAATCTCTGCTGCATGACGTCGCTCTTTCTGAGAAGACATTTTCTCAGAATCTTTACCCATTTCTTCCCAGACTGCGTATACCATAGCCCAAGCTGCTCTGAGGCAAAATTGATGACAACATTTCAGAAGTCATGGGACTTTGCCTTCTGGACAAATACCATGTTAGAAGTCCACTCCTACTGATGCAGCGATGTGCTCTTGGGTGGAGTCGGGGTCTGATTTAAAGCAACAGACTGGCTACAATAGCAGACCCTTGTTGTCTGGTGACTTGTATTAGCCAATCTCCAGACTTTGCCTTCTGGATCAATACCATGTTCGAAGTGCATTCCATTCCGATGCACTTATTTAAAGCAACAGACAGGCTAAACCGGCAGGCCCTTGTTGTCTGGGGAATAGTATTCGACACACTCGCTGTCAGTTCAGATCCTAGGTCAGGGAACAGAAGCTTTCCTTTTGAAAATGCTGTTAAGACTAGGACGATCCACTGCTAACCAGCTGTAGCTAGAAGAGCCTCCTTCACCCCATTTTGGAGACCTTGGTTCTGACGGAAGAAAGCAGTATTTGCGACTCCAAAATGCATCAACTCCATATTCGGTATTTGCCATTGACTTCCTCTTCCTTGCCTGCCTGGGTACTCTAAGAACACCTCTCCCTGGTGGTCTAGTGGCTAGGATTCGGCGCTCTCACCGCCGCGGCTCGGGTTCGATTCCCGGTCAGGGAAATCTTCTTTCTCCACCCGAAGCCAGCGTGTCCCTTCAGAACACTGGTAGTGGCTGAATGCTATTGTCTAGGCTTCTGTCTGGTAGAGCCGATAAATGATTTGCCATCCACCTGAATGGCTTTCTCAGTTCTAATCAGCGTTGTTGATCTTTTCCACCTTTCATACCCAAGTGGCCAACTCAGCTGCCTTAATCCAAACGCAATAGTTAGTGTCAGAAAAAATGTCGACGCTAATCTCTGCTGCATGACGTCGCTCTTTCTGAGAAGACATTTTCTCAGAATCTTTACCCATTTCTTCCCAGACTGCGTATACCATAGCCCAAGCTGCTCTGAGGCAAAATTGATGACAACATTTCAGAAGTCATGGGACTTTGCCTTCTGGACAAATACCATGTTAGAAGTCCACTCCTACTGATGCAGCGATGTGCTCTTGGGTGGAGTCGGGGTCTGATTTAAAGCAACAGACTGGCTACAATAGCAGACCCTTGTTGTCTGGTGACTTGTATTAGCCAATCTCCAGACTTTGCCTTCTGGATCAATACCATGTTTGAAGTGCATTCCATTCCGATGCACTTATTTAAAGCAACAGACAGGCTAAACCGGCAGGCCCTTGTTGTCTGGGGAATAGTATTCGACACACTCGCTGTCAGTTCAGATCCTAGGTCAGGGAACAGAAGCTTTCCTTTTGAAAACGCTGTTAAGACTAGGACGATCCACTGCTAACCAGCTGTAGCTAGAAGAGCCTCCTTCACCCCATTTTGGAGACCTTGGTTCTGACGGAAGAAAGCAGTATTTGCGACTCCAAAATGCATCAACTCCATATTCGGTATTTGCCATTGACTTCCTCTTCCTTGCCTGCCTGGGTACACTAAGAACACCTCTCCCTGGTGGTCTAGTGGCTAGGATTCGGCGCTCTCACCGCCGCGGCCCGGGTTCGATTCCCGGTCAGGGAAATCTTCTTTCTCCACCCGAAGCCAGCGTGTCCCTTCAGAACACTGGTAGTGGCTGAATGCTATTGTCTAGGCTTCTGTCTGGTAGAGCCGATAAATGATTTGCCATCCACCTGAATGGCTTTCTCAGTTCTAATCAGCGTTGTTGATCTTTTCCACCTTTCATACCCAAGTGGCCAACTCAGCTGCCTTAATCCAAACGCAATAGTTAGTGTCAGAAAAAATGTCGACGCTAATCTCTGCTGCATGACGTCGCTCTTTCTGAGAAGACATTTTCTCAGAATCTTTACCCATTTCTTCCCAGACTGCGTATACCATAGCCCAAGCTGCTCTGAGGCAAAATTGATGACAACATTTCAGAAGTCATGGGACTTTGCCTTCTGGACAAATACCATGTTAGAAGTCCACTCCTACTGATGCAGCGATGTGCTCTTGGGTGGAGTCGGGGTCTGATTTAAAGCAACAGACTGGCTACAATAGCAGACCCTTGTTGTCTGGTGACTTGTATTAGCCAATCTCCAGACTTTGCCTTCTGGATCAATACCATGTTCGAAGTGCATTCCATTCCGATGCACTTATTTAAAGCAACAGACAGGCTAAACCGGCAGGCCCTTGTTGTCTGGGGAATAGTATTCGACACACTCGCTGTCAGTTCAGATCCTAGGTCAGGGAACAGAAGCTTTCCTTTTGAAAATGCTGTTAAGACTAGGACGATCCACTGCTAACCAGCTGTAGCTAGAAGAGCCTCCTTCACCCCATTTTGGAGACCTTGGTTCTGACGGAAGAAAGCAGTATTTGCGACTCCAAAATGCATCAACTCCATATTCGGTATTTGCCATTGACTTCCTCTTCCTTGCCTGCCTGGGTACTCTAAGAACACCTCTCCCTGGTGGTCTAGTGGCTAGGATTCGGCGCTCTCACCGCCGCGGCTCGGGTTCGATTCCCGGTCAGGGAAATCTTCTTTCTCCACCCGAAGCCAGCGTGTCCCTTCAGAACACTGGTAGTGGCTGAATGCTATTGTCTAGGCTTCTGTCTGGTAGAGCCGATAAATGATTTGCCATCCACCTGAATGGCTTTCTCAGTTCTAATCAGCGTTGTTGATCTTTTCCACCTTTCATACCCAAGTGGCCAACTCAGCTGCCTTAATCCAAACGCAATAGTTAGTGTCAGAAAAAATGTCGACGCTAATCTCTGCTGCATGACGTCGCTCTTTCTGAGAAGACATTTTCTCAGAATCTTTACCCATTTCTTCCCAGACTGCGTATACCATAGCCCAAGCTGCTCTGAGGCAAAATTGATGACAACATTTCAGAAGTCATGGGACTTTGCCTTCTGGACAAATACCATGTTAGAAGTCCACTCCTACTGATGCAGCGATGTGCTCTTGGGTGGAGTCGGGGTCTGATTTAAAGCAACAGACTGGCTACAATAGCAGACCCTTGTTGTCTGGTGACTTGTATTAGCCAATCTCCAGACTTTGCCTTCTGGATCAATACCATGTTTGAAGTGCATTCCATTCCGATGCACTTATTTAAAGCAACAGACAGGCTAAACCGGCAGGCCCTTGTTGTCTGGGGAATAGTATTCGACACACTCGCTGTCAGTTCAGATCCTAGGTCAGGGAACAGAAGCTTTCCTTTTGAAAACGCTGTTAAGACTAGGACGATCCACTGCTAACCAGCTGTAGCTAGAAGAGCCTCCTTCACCCCATTTTGGAGACCTTGGTTCTGACGGAAGAAAGCAGTATTTGCGACTCCAAAATGCATCAACTCCATATTCGGTATTTGCCATTGACTTCCTCTTCCTTGCCTGCCTGGGTACTCTAAGAACACCTCTCCCTGGTGGTCTAGTGGCTAGGATTCGGAGCTCTCACCGCCGCGGCCCGGGTTCGATTCCCGGTCAGGGAAATCTTCTTTCTCCACCCGAAGCCAGCGTGTCCCTTCAGAACACTGGTAGTGGCTGAATGCTATTGTCTAGGCTTCTGTCTGGTAGAGCCGATAAATGATTTGCCATCCACCTGAATGGCTTTCTCAGTTCTAATCAGTGTTGTTGATCTTTTCCACCTTTCATACCCAAGTGGCCAACTCAGCTGCCTTAATCCAAACGCAATAGTTAGTGTCAGAAAAAATGTCGACGCTAATCTCTGCTGCATGACGTCGCTCTTTCTGAGAAGACATTTTCTCAGAATCTTTACCCATTTCTTCCCAGACTGCGTATACCATAGCCCAAGCTGCTCTGAGGCAAAATTGATGACAACATTTCAGAAGTCATGGGACTTTGCCTTCTGGACAAATACCATGTTAGAAGTCCACTCCTACTGATGCAGCGATGTGCTCTTGGGTGGAGTCGGGGTCTGATTTAAAGCAACAGACTGGCTACAATAGCAGACCCTTGTTGTCTGGTGACTTGTATTAGCCAATCTCCAGACTTTGCCTTCTGGATCAATACCATGTTCGAAGTGCATTCCATTCCGATGCACTTATTTAAAGCAACAGACAGGCTAAACCGGCAGGCCCTTGTTGTCTGGGGAATAGTATTCGACACACTCGCTGTCAGTTCAGATCCTAGGTCAGGGAACAGAAGCTTTCCTTTTGAAAACGCTGTTAAGACTAGGACGATCCACTGCTAACCAGCTGTAGCTAGAAGAGCCTCCTTCACCCCATTTTGGAGACCTTGGTTCTGACGGAAGAAAGCAGTATTTGCGACTCCAAAATGCATCAACTCCATATTCGGTATTTGCCATTGACTTCCTCTTCCTTGCCTGCCTGGGTACTCTAAGAACACCTCTCCCTGGTGGTCTAGTGGCTAGGATTCGGCGCTCTCACCGCAGCGGCCCGGGTTCGATTCCCGGTCAGGGAAATCTTCTTTCTCCACCCGAAGCCAGCGTGTCCCTTCAGAACACTGGTAGTGGCTGAATGCTATTGTCTAGGCTTCTGTCTGGTAGAGCCGATAAATGATTTGCCATCCACCTGAATGACTTTCTCAGTTCTAATCAGCGTTGTTGATCTTTTCCACCTTTCATACCCAAGTGGCCAACTCAGCTGCCTTAATCCAAACGCAATAGTTAGTGTCAGAAAAAATGTCGACGCTAATCTCTGCTGCATGACGTCGCTCTTTCTGAGAAGACATTTTCTCAGAATCTTTACCCATTTCTTCCCAGACTGCGTATACCATAGCCCAAGCTGCTCTGAGGCAAAATTGATGACAACATTTCAGAAGTCATGGGACTTTGCCTTCTGGACAAATACCATGTTAGAAGTCCACTCCTACTGATGCAGCGATGTGCTCTTGGGTGGAGTCGGGGTCTGATTTAAAGCAACAGACTGGCTACAATAGCAGACCCTTGTTGTCTGGTGACTTGTATTAGCCAATCTCCAGACTTTGCCTTCTGGATCAATACCATGTTCGAAGTGCATTCCATTCCGATGCACTTATTTAAAGCAACAGACAGGCTAAACCGGCAGGCCCTTGTTGTCTGGGGAATAGTATTCGACACACTCGCTGTCAGTTCAGATCCTAGGTCAGGGAACAGAAGCTTTCCTTTTGAAAACGCTGTTAAGACTAGGACGATCCACTGCTAACCAGCTGTAGCTAGAAGAGCCTCCTTCACCCCATTTTGGAGACCTTGGTTCTGACGGAAGAAAGCAGTATTTGCGACTCCAAAATGCATCAACTCCATATTCGGTATTTGCCATTGACTTCCTCTTCCTTGCCTGCCTGGGTACTCTAGTGGTCTAGTGGCTAGGATTCGGAGCTCTCACCGCCGCGGCCCGGGTTCGATTCCCGGTCAGGGAAATCTTCTTTCTCCACCCGAAGCCAGCGTGTCCCTTCAGAACACTGGTAGTGGCTGAATGCTATTGTCTAGGCTTCTGTCTGGTAGAGCCGATAAATGATTTGCCATCCACCTGAATGGCTTTCTCAGTTCTAATCAGTGTTGTTGATCTTTTCCACCTTTCATACCCAAGTGGCCAACTCAGCTGCCTTAATCCAAACGCAATAGTTAGTGTCAGAAAAAATGTCGACGCTAATCTCTGCTGCATGACGTCGCTCTTTCTGAGAAGACATTTTCTCAGAATCTTTACCCATTTCTTCCCAGACTGCGTATACCATAGCCCAAGCTGCTCTGAGGCAAAATTGATGACAACATTTCAGAAGTCATGGGACTTTGCCTTCTGGACAAATACCATGTTAGAAGTCCACTCCTACTGATGCAGCGATGTGCTCTTGGGTGGAGTCGGGGTCTGATTTAAAGCAACAGACTGGCTACAATAGCAGACCCTTGTTGTCTGGTGACTTGTATTAGCCAATCTCCAGACTTTGCCTTCTGGATCAATACCATGTTTGAAGTGCATTCCATTCCGATGCACTTATTTAAAGCAACAGACAGGCTAAACCGGCAGGCCCTTGTTGTCTGGGGAATAGTATTCGACACACTCGCTGTCAGTTCAGATCCTAGGTCAGGGAACAGAAGCTTTCCTTTTGAAAACGCTGTTAAGACTAGGACGATCCACTGCTAACCAGCTGTAGCTAGAAGAGCCTCCTTCACCCCATTTTGGAGACCTTGGTTCTGACGGAAGAAAGCAGTATTTGCGACTCCAAAATGCATCAACTCCATATTCGGTATTTGCCATTGACTTCCTCTTCCTTGCCAGCCTGGGTATCCTAAGAACACCTCTCCCTGGTGGTCTAGTAGCTAGGATTTGGCACTCTCACCGCCGCGGCCGGGTTCGATTCCCGGTCAGGGAAATCTTCTTTATCCACCCGAAGCCAGCGTGTCCCTTCAGAACACTGGTAGTAGCTGGATGCTATTGTCTGGTAGAGCCAAAAAATGATTTGCCATCCACCTGAATGGCTTTCTCAGTTCTAATCAGCGTTGTTGATCTTTTCCACCTTTCATACCCAAGTGGCCAACTCAGCTGCCTTAATCCAAACGCAATAGTTAGTGTCAGAAAAAATGTCGACGCTAATCTCTGCTGCATGACGTCGCTCTTTCTGAGAAGACATTTTCTCAGAATCTTTACCCATTTCTTCCCAGACTGCGTATACCATAGCCCAAGCTGCTCTGAGGCAAAATTGATGACAACATTTCAGAAGTCATGGGACTTTGCCTTCTGGACAAATACCATGTTAGAAGTCCACTCCTACTGATGCAGCGATGTGCTCTTGGGTGGAGTCGGGGTCTGATTTAAAGCAACAGACTGGCTACAATAGCAGACCCTTGTTGTCTGGTGACTTGTATTAGCCAATCTCCAGACTTTGCCTTCTGGATCAATACCATGTTTGAAGTGCATTCCATTCCGATGCACTTATTTAAAGCAACAGACAGGCTAAACCGGCAGGCCCTTGTTGTCTGGGGAATAGTATTCGACACACTCGCTGTCAGTTCAGATCCTAGGTCAGGGAACAGAAGCTTTCCTTTTGAAAACGCTGTTAAGACTAGGACGATCCACTGCTAACCAGCTGTAGCTAGAAGAGCCTCCTTCACCCCATTTTGGAGACCTTGGTTCTGACGGAAGAAAGCAGTATTTGCGACTCCAAAATGCATCAACTCCATATTCGGTATTTGCCATTGACTTCCTCTTCCTTGCCTGCCTGGGTACTCTAAGAACACCTCTCCCTGGTGGTCTAGTGGCTAGGATTCGGCGCTCTCACCGCCGCGGCCCGGGTTCGATTCCCGGTCAGGGAAATCTTCTTTCTCCACCCGAAGCCAGCGTGTCCCTTCAGAACACTGGTAGTGGCTGAATGCTATTGTCTAGGCTTCTGTCTGGTAGAGCCGATAAATGATTTGCCATCCACCTGAATGGCTTTCTCAGTTCTAATCAGCGTTGTTGACCTTTTCCACCTTTCATACCCAAGTGGCCAACTCAGCTGCCTTAATCCAAACGCAATAGTTAGTGTCAGAAAAAATGTCGACGCTAATCTCTGCTGCATGACGTCGCTCTTTCTGAGAAGACATTTTCTCAGAATCTTTACCCATTTCTTCCCAGACTGCGTATACCATAGCCCAAGCTGCTCTGAGGCAAAATTGATGACAACATTTCAGAAGTCATGGGACTTTGCCTTCTGGACAAATACCATGTTAGAAGTCCACTCCTACTGATGCAGCGATGTGCTCTTGGGTGGAGTCGGGGTCTGATTTAAAGCAACAGATTGGCTACAATAGCAGACCCTTGTTGTCTGGTGACTTGTATTAGCCAATCTCCAGACTTTGCCTTCTGGATCAATACCATGTTTGAAGTGCATTCCATTCCGATGCACTTATTTAAAGCAACAGACAGGCTAAACCGGCAGGCCCTTGTTGTCTGGGGAATAGTATTCGACACACTCGCTGTCAGTTCAGATCCTAGGTCAGGGAACAGAAGCTTTCCTTTTGAAAACGCTGTTAAGACTAGGACGATCCACTGCTAACCAGCTGTAGCTAGAAGAGCCTCCTTCACCCCATTTTGGAGACCTTGGTTCTGACGGAAGAAAGCAGTATTTGCGACTACAAAATGCATCAACTCCATATTCGGTATTTGCCATTGACTTCCTCTTCCTTGCCTGCCTGGGTACACTAAGAACACCTCTCCCTGGTGGTCTAGTGGCTAGGATTCGGCGCTCTCACCGCCGCGGCCCGGGTTCGATTCCCGGTCAGGGAAATCTTCTTTCTCCACCCGAAGCCAGCGTGTCCCTTCAGAACACTGGTAGTGGCTGAATGCTATTGTCTAGGCTTCTGTCTGGTAGAGCCGATAAATGATTTGCCATCCACCTGAATGGCTTTCTCAGTTCTAATCAGCGTTGTTGATCTTTTCCACCTTTCATACCCAAGTGGCCAACTCAGCTGCCTTAATCCAAACGCAATAGTTAGTGTCAGAAAAAATGTCGACGCTAATCTCTGCTGCATGACGTCGCTCTTTCTGAGAAGACATTTTCTCAGAATCTTTACCCATTTCTTCCCAGACTGCGTATACCATAGCCCAAGCTGCTCGGAGGCAAAATTGATGACAACATTTCAGAAGTCATGGGACTTTGCCTTCTGGACAAATACCATGTTAGAAGTCCACTCCTACTGATGCAGCGATGTGCTCTTGGGTGGAGTCGGGGTCTGATTTAAAGCAACAGACTGGCTACAATAGCAGACCCTTGTTGTCTGGTGACTTGTATTAGCCAATCTCCAGACTTTGCCTTCTGGATCAATACCATGTTCGAAGTGCATTCCATTCCGATGCACTTATTTAAAGCAACAGACAGGCTAAACCGGCAGGCCCTTGTTGTCTGGGGAATAGTATTCGACACACTCGCTGTCAGTTCAGATCCTAGGTCAGGGAACAGAAGCTTTCCTTTTGAAAACGCTGTTAAGACTAGGACGATCCACTGCTAACCAGCTGTAGCTAGAAGAGCCTCCTTCACCCCATTTTGGAGACCTTGGTTCTGACGGAAGAAAGCAGTATTTGCGACTCCAAAATGCATCAACTCCATATTCGGTATTTGCCATTGACTTCCTCTTCCTTGCCTGCCTGGGTACTCTAAGAACACCTCTCCCTGGTGGTCTAGTGGCTAGGATTCGGCGCTCTCACCGCCGTGGCCCGGGTTCGATTCCCGGTCAGGGAAATCTTCTTTCTCCACCCGAAGCCAGCGTGTCCCTTCAGAACACTGGTAGTGGCTGAATGCTATTGTCTAGGCTTCTGTCTGGTAGAGCCGATAAATGATTTGCCATCCACCTGAATGGCTTTCTCAGTTCTAATCAGTGTTGTTGATCTTTTCCACCTTTCATACCCAAGTGGCCAACTCAGCTGCCTTAATCCAAACGCAATAGTTAGTGTCAGAAAAAATGTCGGCGCTAATCTCTGCTGCATGACGTCGCTCTTTCTGAGAAGACATTTTCTCAGAATCTTTACCCATTTCTTCCCAGACTGCGTATACCATAGCCCAAGCTGCTCTGAGGCAAAATTGATGACAACATTTCAGAAGTCATGGGACTTTGCCTTCTGGACAAATACCATGTTAGAAGTCCACTCCTACTGATGCAGCAATGTGCTCTTGGGTGGAGTCGGGGTCTGATTTAAAGCAACAGACTGGCTACAATAGCAGACCCTTGTTGTCTGGTGACTTGTATTAGCCAATCTCCAGACTTTGCCTTCTGGATCAATACCATGTTTGAAGTGCATTCCATTCCGATGCACTTATTTAAAGCAACAGACAGGCTAAACCGGCAGGCCCTTGTTGTCTGGGGAATAGTATTCGACACACTCGCTGTCAGTTCAGATCCTAGGTCAGGGAACAGAAGCTTTCCTTTTGAAAACGCTGTTAAGACTAGGACGATCCACTGCTAACCAGCTGTAGCTAGAAGAGCCTCCTTCACCCCATTTTGGAGACCTTGGTTCTGACGGAAGAAAGCAGTATTTGCGACTCCAAAATGCATCAACTCCATATTCGGTATTTGCCATTGACTTCCTCTTCCTTGCCTGCCTGGGTACTCTAAGAACACCTCTTTACTGGTGGTCTAGTGGCTAGGATTCGGCGCTCTCACCGCCGCGGCCCGGGTTCGATTCCCGGTCAGGGAAATCTTCTTTCTCCACCCGAAGCCAGTGTGTCCTTTCAGAACACTGGTAGTGGCTGAATGCTATTGTCTAGGCTTCTGTCTGGTAGAGCCGATAAATGATTTGCCATCCACCTGAATGGCTTTCTCAGTTCTAATCAGCGTTGTTGATCTTTTCCACCTTTCATACCCAAGTGGCCAACTCAGCTGCCTTAATCCAAACGCAATAGTTAGTGTCAGAAAAAATGTCGACGCTAATCTCTGCTGCATGACGTCGCTCTTTCTGAGAAGACATTTTCTCAGAATCTTTACCCATTTCTTCCCAGACTGCGTATACCATAGCCCAAGCTGCTCTGAGGCAAAATTGATGACAACATTTCAGAAGTCATGGGACTTTGCCTTCTGGACAAATACCATGTTAGAAGTCCACTCCTACTGATGCAGCAATGTGCTCTTGGGTGGAGTCGGGGTCTGATTTAAAGCAACAGACTGGCTACAATAGCAGACCCTTGTTGTCTGGTGACTTGTATTAGCCAATCTCCAGACTTTGCCTTCTGGATCAATACCATGTTTGAAGTGCATTCCATTCCGATGCACTTATTTAAAGCAACAGACAGGCTAAACCGGCAGGCCCTTGTTGTCTGGGGAATAGTATTCGACACACTCGCTGTCAGTTCAGATCCTAGGTCAGGGAACAGAAGCTTTCCTTTTGAAAACGCTGTTAAGACTAGGACGATCCACTGCTAACCAGCTGTAGCTAGAAGAGCCTCCTTCACCCCATTTTGGAGACCTTGGTTCTGACGGAAGAAAGCAGTATTTGCGACTCCAAAATGCATCAACTCCATATTCGGTATTTGCCATTGACTTCCTCTTCCTTGCCTGCCTGGGTACTCTAAGAACACCTCTTTACTGGTGGTCTAGTGGCTAGGATTCGGCGCTCTCACCGCCGCGGCCCGGGTTCGATTCCCGGTCAGGGAAATCTTCTTTCTCCACCCGAAGCCAGTGTGTCCTTTCAGAACACTGGTAGTGGCTGAATGCTATTGTCTAGGCTTCTGTCTGGTAGAGCCGATAAATGATTTGCCATCCACCTGAATGGCTTTCTCAGTTCTAATCAGCGTTGTTGATCTTTTCCACCTTTCATACCCAAGTGGCCAACTCAGCTGCCTTAATCCAAACGCAATAGTTAGTGTCAGAAAAAATGTCGACGCTAATCTCTGCTGCATGACGTCGCTCTTTCTGAGAAGACATTTTCTCAGAATCTTTACCCATTTCTTCCCAGACTGCGTATACCATAGCCCAAGCTGCTCTGAGGCAAAATTGATGACAACATTTCAGAAGTCATGGGACTTTGCCTTCTGGACAAATACCATGTTAGAAGTCCACTCCTACTGATGCAGCGATGTGCTCTTGGGTGGAGTCGGGGTCTGATTTAAAGCAACAGACTGGCTACAATAGCAGACCCTTGTTGTCTGGTGACTTGTATTAGCCAATCTCCAGACTTTGCCTTCTGGATCAATACCATGTTTGAAGTGCATTCCATTCCGATGCACTTATTTAAAGCAACAGACAGGCTAAACCGGCAGGCCCTTGTTGTCTGGGGAATAGTATTCGACACACTCGCTGTCAGTTCAGATCCTAGGTCAGGGAACAGAAGCTTTCCTTTTGAAAACGCTGTTAAGACTAGGACGATCCACTGCTAACCAGCTGTAGCTAGAAGAGCCTCCTTCACCCCATTTTGGAGACCTTGGTTCTGACGGAAGAAAGCAGTATTTGCGACTCCAAAATGCATCAACTCCATATTCGGTATTTGCCATTGACTTCCTCTTCCTTGCCTGCCTGGGTACTCTAAGAACACCTCTCCCTGGTGGTCTAGTGGCTAGGATTCGGCGCTCTCACCGCCGCGGCCCGGGTTCGATTCCCGGTCAGGGAAATCTTCTTTCTCCACCCGAAGCCAGCGTGTCCCTTCAGAACACTGGTAGTGGCTGAATGCTATTGTCTAGGCTTCTGTCTGGTAGAGCCGATAAATGATTTGCCATCCACCTGAATGGCTTTCTCAGTTCTAATCAGCGTTGTTGACCTTTTCCACCTTTCATACCCAAGTGGCCAACTCAGCTGCCTTAATCCAAACGCAATAGTTAGTGTCAGAAAAAATGTCGACGCTAATCTCTGCTTCATGACGTCGCTCTTTCTGAGAATACATTTTCTCAGAATCTTTACCCATTTCTTCCCAGACTGCGTATACCATAGCCCAAGCTGCTCTGAGGCAAAATTGATGACAACATTTCAGAAGTCATGGGACTTTGCCTTCTGGACAAATACCATGTTAGAAGTCCACTCCTACTGATGCAGCGATGTGCTCTTGGGTGGAGTCGGGGTCTGATTTAAAGCAACAGACTGGCTACAATAGCAGACCCTTGTTGTCTGGTGACTTGTATTAGCCAATCTCCAGACTTTGCCTTCTGGATCAATACCATGTTTGAAGTGCATTCCATTCCGATGCACTTATTTAAAGCAACAGACAGGCTAAACCGGCAGGCCCTTGTTGTCTGGGGAATAGTATTCGACACACTCGCTGTCAGTTCAGATCCTAGGTCAGGGAACAGAAGCTTTCCTTTTGAAAACGCTGTTAAGACTAGGACGATCCACTGCTAACCAGCTGTAGCTAGAAGAGCCTCCTTCACCCCATTTTGGAGACCTTGGTTCTGACGGAAGAAAGCAGTATTTGCGACTCCAAAATGCATCAACTCCATATTCGGTATTTGCCATTGACTTCCTCTTCCTTGCCTGCCTGGGTACTCTAAGAACACCTCTCCCTGGTGGTCTAGTGGCTAGGATTCGGCGCTCTCACCGCCGCGGCCCGGGTTCGATTCCCGGTCAGGGAAATCTTCTTTCTCCACCCGAAGCCAGCGTGTCTCTTCAGAACCCTGGTAGTAGCTGGATGCTATTGTCTGGTAGAGCCGATAAATGATTTGCCATCCACCTGAATGGCTTTCTCAGTTCTAATCAGCGTTGTTGATCTTTTCCACCTTTCATACCCAAGTGGCCAACTCAGCTGCCTTAATCCAAACGCAATAGTTAGTGTCAGAAAAAATGTCGACGCTAATCTCTGCTGCATGACGTCGCTCTTTCTGAGAAGACATTTTCTCAGAATCTTTACCCATTTCTTCCCAGACTGCGTATACCATAGCCCAAGCTGCTCTGAGGCAAAATTGATGACAACATTTCAGAAGTCATGGGACTTTGCCTTCTGGACAAATACCATGTTAGAAGTCCACTCCTACTGATGCAGCGATGTGCTCTTGGGTGGAGTCGGGGTCTGATTTAAAGCAACAGACTGGCTACAATAGCAGACCCTTGTTGTCTGGTGACTTGTATTAGCCAATCTCCAGACTTTGCCTTCTGGATCAATACCATGTTTGAAGTGCATTCCATTCCGATGCACTTATTTAAAGCAACAGACAGGCTAAACCGGCAGGCCCTTGTTGTCTGGGGAATAGTATTCGACACACTCGCTGTCAGTTCAGAACCTAGGTCAGGGAACAGAAGCTTTCCTTTTGAAAACGCTGTTAAGACTAGGACGATCCACTGCTAACCAGCTGTAGCTAGAAGAGCCTCCTTCACCCCATTTTGGAGACCTTGGTTCTGACGGAAGAAAGCAGTATTTGCGACTCCAAAATGCATCAACTCCATATTCGGTATTTGCCATTGACTTCCTCTTCCTTGCCTGCCTGGGTACTCTAAGAACACCTCTCCCTGGTGGTCTAGTGGCTAGGATTCGGCGCTCTCACCGCCGCGGCCCGGGTTCGATTCCCGGTCAGGGAAATCTTCTTTCTCCACCCGAAGCCAGCGTGTCCCTTCAGAACACTGGTAGTGGCTGAATGCTATTGTCTAGGCTTCTGTCTGGTAGAGCCGATAAATGATTTGCCATCCACCTGAATGGCTTTCTCAGTTCTAATCAGCGTTGTTGATCTTTTCCACCTTTCATACCCAAGTGGCCAACTCAGCTGCCTTAATCCAAACGCAATAGTTAGTGTCAGAAAAAATGTCGACGCTAATCTCTGCTGCATGACGTCGCTCTTTCTGAGAAGACATTTTCTCAGAATCTTTACCCATTTCTTCCCAGACTGCATATACCATAGCCCAAGCTGCTCTGAGGCAAAATTGATGACAACATTTCAGAAGTCATGGGACTTTGCCTTCTGGACAAATACCATGTTAGAAGTCCACTCCTACTGATGCAGCGATGTGCTCTTGGGTGGAGTCGGGGTCTGATTTAAAGCAACAGACTGGCTACAATAGCAGACCCTTGTTGTCTGGTGACTTGTATTAGCCAATCTCCAGACTTTGCCTTCTGGATCAATACCATGTTTGAAGTGCATTCCATTCCGATGCACTTATTTAAAGCAACAGACAGGCTAAACCGGCAGGCCCTTGTTGTCTGGGGAATAGTATTCGACACACTCGCTGTCAGTTCAGATCCTAGGTCAGGGAACAGAAGCTTTCCTTTTGAAAACGCTGTTAAGACTAGGACGATCCACTGCTAACCAGCTGTAGCTAGAAGAGCCTCCTTCACCCCATTTTGGAGACCTTGGTTCTGACGGAAGAAAGCAGTATTTGCGACTCCAAAATGCATCAACTCCATATTCGGTATTTGCCATTGACTTCCTCTTCCTTGCCTGCCTGGGTACTCTAAGAACACCTCTCCCTGGTGGTCTAGTGGCTAGGATTCGGCGCTCTCACCGCCGCGGCCCGGGTTCGATTCCTGGTCAGGGAAATCTTCTTTCTCCACCCGAAGCCAGCGTGTCTCTTCAGAACCCTGGTAGTAGCTGGATGCTATTGTCTGGTAGAGCCGATAAATGATTTGCCATCCACCTGAATGGCTTTCTCAGTTCTAATCAGCGTTGTTGATCTTTTCCACCTTTCATACCCAAGTGGCCAACTCAGCTGCCTTAATCCAAACGCAATAGTTAGTGTCAGAAAAAATGTCGACGCTAATCTCTGCTGCATGACGTCGCTCTTTCTGAGAAGACATTTTCTCAGAATCTTTACCCATTTCTTCCCAGACTGCGTATACCATAGCCCAAGCTGCTCTGAGGCAAAATTGATGACAACATTTCAGAAGTCATGGGACTTTGCCTTCTGGACAAATACCATGTTAGAAGTCCACTCCTACTGATGCAGCGATGTGCTCTTGGGTGGAGTCGGGGTCTGATTTAAAGCAACAGACTGGCTACAATAGCAGACCCTTGTTGTCTGGTGACTTGTATTAGCCAATCTCCAGACTTTGCCTTCTGGATCAATACCATGTTTGAAGTGCATTCCATTCCGATGCACTTATTTAAAGCAACAGACAGGCTAAACCGGCAGGCCCTTGTTGTCTGGGGAATAGTATTCGACACACTCGCTGTCAGTTCAGAACCTAGGTCAGGGAACAGAAGCTTTCCTTTTGAAAACGCTGTTAAGACTAGGACGATCCACTGCTAACCAGCTGTAGCTAGAAGAGCCTCCTTCACCCCATTTTGGAGACCTTGGTTCTGACGGAAGAAAGCAGTATTTGCGACTCCAAAATGCATCAACTCCATATTCGGTATTTGCCATTGACTTCCTCTTCCTTGCCTGCCTGGGTACACTAAGAACACCTCTCCCTGGTGGTCTAGTGGCTAGGATTCGGCGCTCTCACCGCCGCGGCCCGGGTTCGATTCCCGGTCAGGGAAATCTTCTTTCTCCACCCGAAGCCAGCGTGTCCCTTCAGAACACTGGCAGTGGCTGAATGCTATTGTCTAGGCTTCTGTCTGGTAGAGCCGATAAATGATTTGCCATCCACCTGAATGGCTTTCTCAGTTCTAATCAGCGTTGTTGACCTTTTCCACCTTTCATACCCAAGTGGCCAACTCAGCTGCCTTAATCCAAACGCAATAGTTAGTGTCAGAAAAAATGTCGACGCTAATCTCTGCTGCATGACGTCGCTCTTTCTGAGAATACATTTTCTCAGAATCTTTACCCATTTCTTCCCAGACTGCGTATACCATAGCCCAAGCTGCTCTGAGGCAAAATTGATGACAACATTTCAGAAGTCATGGGACTTTGCCTTCTGGACAAATACCATGTTAGAAGTCCACTCCTACTGATGCAGCGATGTGCTCTTGGGTGGAGTCGGGGTCTGATTTAAAGCAACAGACTGGCTACAATAGCAGACCCTTGTTGTCTGGTGACTTGTATTAGCCAATCTCCAGACTTTGCCTTCTGGATCAATACCATGTTTGAAGTGCATTCCATTCCGATGCACTTATTTAAAGCAACAGACAGGCTAAACCGGCAGGCCCTTGTTGTCTGGGGAATAGTATTCGACACACTCGCTGTCAGTTCAGATCCTAGGTCAGGGAACAGAAGCTTTCCTTTTGAAAACGCTGTTAAGACTAGGACGATCCACTGCTAACCAGCTGTAGCTAGAAGAGCCTCCTTCACCCCATTTTGGAGACCTTGGTTCTGACGGAAGAAAGCAGTATTTGCGACTCCAAAATGCATCAACTCCATATTCGGTATTTGCCATTGACTTCCTCTTCCTTGCCTGCCTGGGTACTCTAAGAACACCTCTCCCTGGTGGTCTAGTGGCTAGGATTCGGCGCTCTCACCGCCGCGGCCCGGGTTCGTTTCCCGGTCAGGGAAATCTTCTTTCTCCACCCGAAGCCAGCGTGTCTCTTCAGAATCCTGGTAGTAGCTGGATGCTATTGTCTGGTAGAGCCGATAAATGATTTGCCATCCACCTGAATGGCTTTCTCAGTTTTAATCAGCGTTGTTGATCTTTTCCACCTTTCATACCCAAGTGGCCAACTCAGCTGCCTTAATCCAAACGCAATAGTTAGTGTCAGAAAAAATGTCGACGCTAATCTCTGCTGCATGACGTCGCTCTTTCTGAGAAGACATTTTCTCAGAATCTTTACCCATTTCTTCCCAGACTGCGTATACCATAGCCCAAGCTGCTCTGAGGCAAAATTGATGACAACATTTCAGAAGTCATGGGACTTTGCCTTCTGGACAAATACCATGTTAGAAGTCCACTCCTACTGATGCAGCGATGTGCTCTTGGGTGGAGTCGGGGTCTGATTTAAAGCAACAGACTGGCTACAATAGCAGACCCTTGTTGTCTGGTGACTTGTATTAGCCAATCTCCAGACTTTGCCTTCTGGATCAATACCATGTTTGAAGTGCATTCCATTCCGATGCACTTATTTAAAGCAACAGACAGGCTAAACCGGCAGGCCCTTGTTGTCTGGGGAATAGTATTCGACACACTCGCTGTCAGTTCAGAACCTAGGTCAGGGAACAGAAGCTTTCCTTTTGAAAACGCTGTTAAGACTAGGACGATCCACTGCTAACCAGCTGTAGCTAGAAGAGCCTCCTTCACCCCATTTTGGAGACCTTGGTTCTGACGGAAGAAAGCAGTATTTGCGACTCCAAAATGCATCAACTCCATATTCGGTATTTGCCATTGACTTCCTCTTCCTTGCCTGCCTGGGTACACTAAGAACACCTCTCCCTGGTGGTCTAGTGGCTAGGATTCGGCGCTCTCACCGCCGCGGCCCGGGTTCGATTCCCGGTCAGGGAAATCTTCTTTCTCCACCCGAAGCCAGCGTGTCCCTTCAGAACACTGGTAGTGGCTGAATGCTATTGTCTAGGCTTCTGTCTGGTAGAGCCGATAAATGATTTGCCATCCACCTGAATGGCTTTCTCAGTTCTAATCAGCGTTGTTGATCTTTTCCACCTTTCATACCCAAGTGGCCAACTCAGCTGCCTTAATCCAAACGCAATAGTTAGTGTCAGAAAAAATGTCGACGCTAATCTCTGCTGCATGACGTCGCTCTTTCTGAGAATACATTTTCTCAGAATCTTTACCCATTTCTTCCCAGACTGCGTATACCATAGCCCAAGCTGCTCTGAGGCAAAATTGATGACAACATTTCAGAAGTCATGGGACTTTGCCTTCTGGACAAATACCATGTTAGAAGTCCACTCCTACTGATGCAGCGATGTGCTCTTGGGTGGAGTCGGGGTCTGATTTAAAGCAACAGACTGGCTACAATAGCAGACCCTTGTTGTCTGGTGACTTGTATTAGCCAATCTCCAGACTTTGCCTTCTGGATCAATACCATGTTTGAAGTGCATTCCATTCCGATGCACTTATTTAAAGCAACAGACAGGCTAAACCGGCAGGCCCTTGTTGTCTGGGGAATAGTATTCGACACACTCGCTGTCAGTTCAGATCCTAGGTCAGGGAACAGAAGCTTTCCTTTTGAAAACGCTGTTAAGACTAGGACGATCCACTGCTAACCAGCTGTAGCTAGAAGAGCCTCCTTCACCCCATTTTGGAGACCTTGGTTCTGACGGAAGAAAGCAGTATTTGCGACTCCAAAATGCATCAACTCCATATTCGGTATTTGCCATTGACTTCCTCTTCCTTGCCTGCCTGGGTACTCTAAGAACACCTCTCCCTGGTGGTCTAGTGGCTAGGATTCGGCGCTCTCACCGCCGCGGCCCGGGTTCGTTTCCCGGTCAGGGAAATCTTCTTTCTCCACCCGAAGCCAGCGTGTCTCTTCAGAATCCTGGTAGTAGCTGGATGCTATTGTCTGGTAGAGCCGATAAATGATTTGCCATCCACCTGAATGGCTTTCTCAGTTTTAATCAGCGTTGTTGATCTTTTCCACCTTTCATACCCAAGTGGCCAACTCAGCTGCCTTAATCCAAACGCAATAGTTAGTGTCAGAAAAAATGTCGACGCTAATCTCTGCTGCATGACGTCGCTCTTTCTGAGAAGACATTTTCTCAGAATCTTTACCCATTTCTTCCCAGACTGCGTATACCATAGCCCAAGCTGCTCTGAGGCAAAATTGATGACAACATTTCAGAAGTCATGGGACTTTGCCTTCTGGACAAATACCATGTTAGAAGTCCACTCCTACTGATGCAGCGATGTGCTCTTGGGTGGAGTCGGGGTCTGATTTAAAGCAACAGACTGGCTACAATAGCAGACCCTTGTTGTCTGGTGACTTGTATTAGCCAATCTCCAGACTTTGCCTTCTGGATCAATACCATGTTTGAAGTGCATTCCATTCCGATGCACTTATTTAAAGCAACAGACAGGCTAAACCGGCAGGCCCTTGTTGTCTGGGGAATAGTATTCGACACACTCGCTGTCAGTTCAGATCCTAGGTCAGGGAACAGAAGCTTTCCTTTTGAAAACGCTGTTAAGACTAGGACGATCCACTGCTAACCAGCTGTAGCTAGAAGAGCCTCCTTCACCCCATTTTGGAGACCTTGGTTCTGACGGAAGAAAGCAGTATTTGCGACTCCAAAATGCATCAACTCCATATTCGGTATTTGCCATTGACTTCCTCTTCCTTGCCTGCCTGGGTACTCTAAGAACACCTCTCCCTGGTGGTCTAGTGGCTAGGATTCGGCGCTCTCACCGCCGCGGCCCGGGTTCGTTTCCCGGTCAGGGAAATCTTCTTTCTCCACCCGAAGCCAGCGTGTCTCTTCAGAATCCTGGTAGTAGCTGGATGCTATTGTCTGGTAGAGCCGATAAATGATTTGCCATCCACCTGAATGGCTTTCTCAGTTTTAATCAGCGTTGTTGATCTTTTCCACCTTTCATACCCAAGTGGCCAACTCAGCTGCCTTAATCCAAACGCAATAGTTAGTGTCAGAAAAAATGTCGACGCTAATCTCTGCTGCATGACGTCGCTCTTTCTGAGAAGACATTTTCTCAGAATCTTTACCCATTTCTTCCCAGACTGCGTATACCATAGCCCAAGCTGCTCTGAGGCAAAATTGATGACAACATTTCAGAAGTCATGGGACTTTGCCTTCTGGACAAATACCATGTTAGAAGTCCACTCCTACTGATGCAGCGATGTGCTCTTGGGTGGAGTCGGGGTCTGATTTAAAGCAACAGACTGGCTACAATAGCAGACCCTTGTTGTCTGGTGACTTGTATTAGCCAATCTCCAGACTTTGCCTTCTGGATCAATACCATGTTTGAAGTGCATTCCATTCCGATGCACTTATTTAAAGCAACAGACAGGCTAAACCGGCAGGCCCTTGTTGTCTGGGGAATAGTATTCGACACACTCGCTGTCAGTTCAGAACCTAGGTCAGGGAACAGAAGCTTTCCTTTTGAAAACGCTGTTAAGACTAGGACGATCCACTGCTAACCAGCTGTAGCTAGAAGAGCCTCCTTCACCCCATTTTGGAGACCTTGGTTCTGACGGAAGAAAGCAGTATTTGCGACTCCAAAATGCATCAACTCCATATTCGGTATTTGCCATTGACTTCCTCTTCCTTGCCTGCCTGGGTACTCTAAGAACACCTCTCCCTGGTGGTCTAGTGGCTAGGATTCGGCGCTCTTACCGCCGCGGCCCGGGTTCGATTCCCGGTCAGGGAAATCTTCTTTCTCCACCCGAAGCCAGCGTGTCCCTTCAGAACACTGGTAGTGGCTGAATGCTATTGTCTAGGCTTCTGTCTGGTAGAGCCGATAAATGATTTGCCATCCACCTGAATGGCTTTCTCAGTTCTAATCAGCGTTGTTGACCTTTTCCACCTTTCATACCCAAGTGGCCAACTCAGCTGCCTTAATCCAAACGCAATAGTTAGTGTCAGAAAAAATGTCGACGCTAATCTCTGCTGCATGACGTCGCTCTTTCTGAGAATACATTTTCTCAGAATCTTTACCCATTTCTTCCCAGACTGCGTATACCATAGCCCAAGCTGCTCTGAGGCAAAATTGATGACAACATTTCAGAAGTCATGGGACTTTGCCTTCTGGACAAATACCATGTTAGAAGTCCACTCCTACTGATGCAGCGATGTGCTCTTGGGTGGAGTCGGGGTCTGATTTAAAGCAACAGACTGGCTACAATAGCAGACCCTTGTTGTCTGGTGACTTGTATTAGCCAATCTCCAGACTTTGCCTTCTGGATCAATACCATGTTTGAAGTGCATTCCATTCCGATGCACTTATTTAAAGCAACAGACAGGCTAAACCGGCAGGCCCTTGTTGTCTGGGGAATAGTATTCGACACACTCGCTGTCAGTTCAGATCCTAGGTCAGGGAACAGAAGCTTTCCTTTTGAAAACGCTGTTAAGACTAGGACGATCCACTGCTAACCAGCTGTAGCTAGAAGAGCCTCGTTCACCCCATTTTGGAGACTTTGGTTCTGACGGAAGAAAGCAGTATTTGCGACTCCAAAATGCATCAACTCCATATTCGGTATTTGCCATTGACTTCCTCTTCCTTGCCTGCCTGGGTACTCTAAGAACACCTCTCCCTGGTGGTCTAGTGGCTAGGATTCGGCGCTCTCACCGCCGCGGCCCGGGTTCGATTCCCGGTCAGGGAAATCTTCTTTCTCCACCCGAAGCCAGCGTGTCTCTTCAGAACCCTGGTAGTAGCTGGATGCTATTGTCTGGTAGAGCCGATAAATGATTTGCCATCCACCTGAATGGCTTTCTCAGTTCTAATCAGCGTTGTTGATCTTTTCCACCTTTCATACCCAAGTGGCCAACTCAGCTGCCTTAATCCAAACGCAATAGTTAGTGTCAGAAAAAATGTCGACGCTAATCTCTGCTGCATGACGTCGCTCTTTCTGAGAAGACATTTTCTCAGAATCTTTACCCATTTCTTCCCAGACTGCGTATACCATAGCCCAAGCTGCTCTGAGGCAAAATTGATGACAACATTTCAGAAGTCATGGGACTTTGCCTTCTGGACAAATACCATGTTAGAAGTCCACTCCTACTGATGCAGCGATGTGCTCTTGGGTGGAGTCGGGGTCTGATTTAAAGCAACAGACTGGCTACAATAGCAGACCCTTGTTGTCTGGTGACTTGTATTAGCCAATCTCCAGACTTTGCCTTCTGGATCAATACCATGTTTGAAGTGCATTCCATTCCGATGCACTTATTTAAAGCAACAGACAGGCTAAACCGGCAGGCCCTTGTTGTCTGGGGAATAGTATTCGACACACTCGCTGTCAGTTCAGAACCTAGGTCAGGGAACAGAAGCTTTCCTTTTGAAAACGCTGTTAAGACTAGGACGATCCACTGCTAACCAGCTGTAGCTAGAAGAGCCTCCTTCACCCCATTTTGGAGACCTTGGTTCTGACGGAAGAAAGCAGTATTTGCGACTCCAAAATGCATCAACTCCATATTCGGTATTTGCCATTGACTTCCTCTTCCTTGCCTGCCTGGGTACACTAAGAACACCTCTCCCTGGTGGTCTAGTGGCTAGGATTCGGCGCTCTCACCGCCGCGGCCCGGGTTCGATTCCCGGTCAGGGAAATCTTCTTTCTCCACCCGAAGCCAGCGTGTCCCTTCAGAACACTGGTAGTGGCTGAATGCTATTGTCTAGGCTTCTGTCTGGTAGAGCCGATAAATGATTTGCCATCCACCTGAATGGCTTTCTCAGTTCTAATCAGCGTTGTTGATCTTTTCCACCTTTCATACCCAAGTGGCCAACTCAGCTGCCTTAATCCAAACGCAATAGTTAGTGTCAGAAAAAATGTCGACGCTAATCTCTGCTGCATGACGTCGCTCTTTCTGAGAATACATTTTCTCAGAATCTTTACCCATTTCTTCCCAGACTGCGTATACCATAGCCCAAGCTGCTCTGAGGCAAAATTGATGACAACATTTCAGAAGTCATGGGACTTTGCCTTCTGGACAAATACCATGTTAGAAGTCCACTCCTACTGATGCAGCGATGTGCTCTTGGGTGGAGTCGGGGTCTGATTTAAAGCAACAGACTGGCTACAATAGCAGACCCTTGTTGTCTGGTGACTTGTATTAGCCAATCTCCAGACTTTGCCTTCTGGATCAATACCATGTTTGAAGTGCATTCCATTCCGATGCACTTATTTAAAGCAACAGACAGGCTAAACCGGCAGGCCCTTGTTGTCTGGGGAATAGTATTCGACACACTCGCTGTCAGTTCAGATCCTAGGTCAGGGAACAGAAGCTTTCCTTTTGAAAACGCTGTTAAGACTAGGACGATCCACTGCTAACCAGCTGTAGCTAGAAGAGCCTCCTTCACCCCATTTTGGAGACCTTGGTTCTGACGGAAGAAAGCAGTATTTGCGACTCCAAAATGCATCAACTCCATATTCGGTATTTGCCATTGACTTCCTCTTCCTTGCCTGCCTGGGTACTCTAAGAACACCTCTCCCTGGTGGTCTAGTGGCTAGGATTCGGCGCTCTCACCGCCGCGGCCCGGGTTCGTTTCCCGGTCAGGGAAATCTTCTTTCTCCACCCGAAGCCAGCGTGTCTCTTCAGAATCCTGGTAGTAGCTGGATGCTATTGTCTGGTAGAGCCGATAAATGATTTGCCATCCACCTGAATGGCTTTCTCAGTTTTAATCAGCGTTGTTGATCTTTTCCACCTTTCATACCCAAGTGGCCAACTCAGCTGCCTTAATCCAAACGCAATAGTTAGTGTCAGAAAAAATGTCGACGCTAATCTCTGCTGCATGACGTCGCTCTTTCTGAGAAGACATTTTCTCAGAATCTTTACCCATTTCTTCCCAGACTGCGTATACCATAGCCCAAGCTGCTCTGAGGCAAAATTGATGACAACATTTCAGAAGTCATGGGACTTTGCCTTCTGGACAAATACCATGTTAGAAGTCCACTCCTACTGATGCAGCGATGTGCTCTTGGGTGGAGTCGGGGTCTGATTTAAAGCAACAGACTGGCTACAATAGCAGACCCTTGTTGTCTGGTGACTTGTATTAGCCAATCTCCAGACTTTGCCTTCTGGATCAATACCATGTTTGAAGTGCATTCCATTCCGATGCACTTATTTAAAGCAACAGACAGGCTAAACCGGCAGGCCCTTGTTGTCTGGGGAATAGTATTCGACACACTCGCTGTCAGTTCAGATCCTAGGTCAGGGAACAGAAGCTTTCCTTTTGAAAACGCTGTTAAGACTAGGACGATCCACTGCTAACCAGCTGTAGCTAGAAGAGCCTCCTTCACCCCATTTTGGAGACCTTGGTTCTGACGGAAGAAAGCAGTATTTGCGACTCCAAAATGCATCAACTCCATATTCGGTATTTGCCATTGACTTCCTCTTCCTTGCCTGCCTGGGTACTCTAAGAACACCTCTCCCTGGTGGTCTAGTGGCTAGGATTCGGCGCTCTCACCGCCGCGGCCCGGGTTCGTTTCCCGGTCAGGGAAATCTTCTTTCTCCACCCGAAGCCAGCGTGTCTCTTCAGAATCCTGGTAGTAGCTGGATGCTATTGTCTGGTAGAGCCGATAAATGATTTGCCATCCACCTGAATGGCTTTCTCAGTTTTAATCAGCGTTGTTGATCTTTTCCACCTTTCATACCCAAGTGGCCAACTCAGCTGCCTTAATCCAAACGCAATAGTTAGTGTCAGAAAAAATGTCGACGCTAATCTCTGCTGCATGACGTCGCTCTTTCTGAGAAGACATTTTCTCAGAATCTTTACCCATTTCTTCCCAGACTGCGTATACCATAGCCCAAGCTGCTCTGAGGCAAAATTGATGACAACATTTCAGAAGTCATGGGACTTTGCCTTCTGGACAAATACCATGTTAGAAGTCCACTCCTACTGATGCAGCGATGTGCTCTTGGGTGGAGTCGGGGTCTGATTTAAAGCAACAGACTGGCTACAATAGCAGACCCTTGTTGTCTGGTGACTTGTATTAGCCAATCTCCAGACTTTGCCTTCTGGATCAATACCATGTTTGAAGTGCATTCCATTCCGATGCACTTATTTAAAGCAACAGACAGGCTAAACCGGCAGGCCCTTGTTGTCTGGGGAATAGTATTCGACACACTCGCTGTCAGTTCAGAACCTAGGTCAGGGAACAGAAGCTTTCCTTTTGAAAACGCTGTTAAGACTAGGACGATCCACTGCTAACCAGCTGTAGCTAGAAGAGCCTCCTTCACCCCATTTTGGAGACCTTGGTTCTGACGGAAGAAAGCAGTATTTGCGACTCCAAAATGCATCAACTCCATATTCGGTATTTGCCATTGACTTCCTCTTCCTTGCCTGCCTGGGTACTCTAAGAACACCTCTCCCTGGTGGTCTAGTGGCTAGGATTCGGCGCTCTTACCGCCGCGGCCCGGGTTCGATTCCCGGTCAGGGAAATCTTCTTTCTCCACCCGAAGCCAGCGTGTCCCTTCAGAACACTGGTAGTGGCTGAATGCTATTGTCTAGGCTTCTGTCTGGTAGAGCCGATAAATGATTTGCCATCCACCTGAATGGCTTTCTCAGTTCTAATCAGCGTTGTTGACCTTTTCCACCTTTCATACCCAAGTGGCCAACTCAGCTGCCTTAATCCAAACGCAATAGTTAGTGTCAGAAAAAATGTCGACGCTAATCTCTGCTGCATGACGTCGCTCTTTCTGAGAATACATTTTCTCAGAATCTTTACCCATTTCTTCCCAGACTGCGTATACCATAGCCCAAGCTGCTCTGAGGCAAAATTGATGACAACATTTCAGAAGTCATGGGACTTTGCCTTCTGGACAAATACCATGTTAGAAGTCCACTCCTACTGATGCAGCGATGTGCTCTTGGGTGGAGTCGGGGTCTGATTTAAAGCAACAGACTGGCTACAATAGCAGACCCTTGTTGTCTGGTGACTTGTATTAGCCAATCTCCAGACTTTGCCTTCTGGATCAATACCATGTTTGAAGTGCATTCCATTCCGATGCACTTATTTAAAGCAACAGACAGGCTAAACCGGCAGGCCCTTGTTGTCTGGGGAATAGTATTCGACACACTCGCTGTCAGTTCAGATCCTAGGTCAGGGAACAGAAGCTTTCCTTTTGAAAACGCTGTTAAGACTAGGACGATCCACTGCTAACCAGCTGTAGCTAGAAGAGCCTCGTTCACCCCATTTTGGAGACTTTGGTTCTGACGGAAGAAAGCAGTATTTGCGACTCCAAAATGCATCAACTCCATATTCGGTATTTGCCATTGACTTCCTCTTCCTTGCCTGCCTGGGTACTCTAAGAACACCTCTCCCTGGTGGTCTAGTGGCTAGGATTCGGCGCTCTCACCGCCGCGGCCCGGGTTCGATTCCCGGTCAGGGAAATCTTCTTTCTCCACCCGAAGCCAGCGTGTCTCTTCAGAACCCTGGTAGTAGCTGGATGCTATTGTCTGGTAGAGCCGATAAATGATTTGCCATCCACCTGAATGGCTTTCTCAGTTCTAATCAGCGTTGTTGATCTTTTCCACCTTTCATACCCAAGTGGCCAACTCAGCTGCCTTAATCCAAACGCAATAGTTAGTGTCAGAAAAAATGTCGACGCTAATCTCTGCTGCATGACGTCGCTCTTTCTGAGAAGACATTTTCTCAGAATCTTTACCCATTTCTTCCCAGACTGCGTATACCATAGCCCAAGCTGCTCTGAGGCAAAATTGATGACAACATTTCAGAAGTCATGGGACTTTGCCTTCTGGACAAATACCATGTTAGAAGTCCACTCCTACTGATGCAGCGATGTGCTCTTGGGTGGAGTCGGGGTCTGATTTAAAGCAACAGACTGGCTACAATAGCAGACCCTTGTTGTCTGGTGACTTGTATTAGCCAATCTCCAGACTTTGCCTTCTGGATCAATACCATGTTTGAAGTGCATTCCATTCCGATGCACTTATTTAAAGCAACAGACAGGCTAAACCGGCAGGCCCTTGTTGTCTGGGGAATAGTATTCGACACACTCGCTGTCAGTTCAGAACCTAGGTCAGGGAACAGAAGCTTTCCTTTTGAAAACGCTGTTAAGACTAGGACGATCCACTGCTAACCAGCTGTAGCTAGAAGAGCCTCCTTCACCCCATTTTGGAGACCTTGGTTCTGACGGAAGAAAGCAGTATTTGCGACTCCAAAATGCATCAACTCCATATTCGGTATTTGCCATTGACTTCCTCTTCCTTGCCTGCCTGGGTACTCTAAGAACACCTCTCCCTGGTGGTCTAGTGGCTAGGATTTGGCGCTCTCACCGCCGCGGCCCGGGTTCGATTCCCGGTCAGGGAAATCTTCTTTCTCCACCCGAAGCCAGCGTGTCCCTTCAGAACACTGGTAGTGGCTGAATGCTATTGTCTAGGCTTCTGTCTGGTAGAGCCGATAAATGATTTGCCATCCACCTGAATGGCTTTCTCAGTTCTAATCAGCGTTGTTGACCTTTTCCACCTTTCATACCCAAGTGGCCAACTCAGCTGCCTTAATCCAAACGCAATAGTTAGTGTCAGAAAAAATGTCGACGCTAATCTCTGCTGCATGACGTCGCTCTTTCTGAGAATACATTTTCTCAGAATCTTTACCCATTTCTTCCCAGACTGCGTATACCATAGCCCAAGCTGCTCTGAGGCAAAATTGATGACAACATTTCAGAAGTCATGGGACTTTGCCTTCTGGACAAATACCATGTTAGAAGTCCACTCCTACTGATGCAGCGATGTGCTCTTGGGTGGAGTCGGGGTCTGATTTAAAGCAACAGACTGGCTACAATAGCAGACCCTTGTTGTCTGGTGACTTGTATTAGCCAATCTCCAGACTTTGCCTTCTGGATCAATACCATGTTTGAAGTGCATTCCATTCCGATGCACTTATTTAAAGCAACAGACAGGCTAAACCGGCAGGCCCTTGTTGTCTGGGGAATAGTATTCGACACACTCGCTGTCAGTTCAGATCCTAGGTCAGGGAACAGAAGCTTTCCTTTTGAAAACGCTGTTAAGACTAGGACGATCCACTGCTAACCAGCTGTAGCTAGAAGAGCCTCGTTCACCCCATTTTGGAGACTTTGGTTCTGACGGAAGAAAGCAGTATTTGCGACTCCAAAATGCATCAACTCCATATTCGGTATTTGCCATTGACTTCCTCTTCCTTGCCTGCCTGGGTACTCTAAGAACACCTCTCCCTGGTGGTCTAGTGGCTAGGATTCGGCGCTCTCACCGCCGCGGCCCGGGTTCGATTCCCGGTCAGGGAAATCTTCTTTCTCCACCCGAAGCCAGCGTGTCTCTTCAGAACCCTGGTAGTAGCTGGATGCTATTGTCTGGTAGAGCCGATAAATGATTTGCCATCCACCTGAATGGCTTTCTCAGTTCTAATCAGCGTTGTTGATCTTTTCCACCTTTCATACCCAAGTGGCCAACTCAGCTGCCTTAATCCAAACGCAATAGTTAGTGTCAGAAAAAATGTCGACGCTAATCTCTGCTGCATGACGTCGCTCTTTCTGAGAAGACATTTTCTCAGAATCTTTACCCATTTCTTCCCAGACTGCGTATACCATAGCCCAAGCTGCTCTGAGGCAAAATTGATGACAACATTTCAGAAGTCATGGGACTTTGCCTTCTGGACAAATACCATGTTAGAAGTCCACTCCTACTGATGCAGCGATGTGCTCTTGGGTGGAGTCGGGGTCTGATTTAAAGCAACAGACTGGCTACAATAGCAGACCCTTGTTGTCTGGTGACTTGTATTAGCCAATCTCCAGACTTTGCCTTCTGGATCAATACCATGTTTGAAGTGCATTCCATTCCGATGCACTTATTTAAAGCAACAGACAGGCTAAACCGGCAGGCCCTTGTTGTCTGGGGAATAGTATTCGACACACTCGCTGTCAGTTCAGAACCTAGGTCAGGGAACAGAAGCTTTCCTTTTGAAAACGCTGTTAAGACTAGGACGATCCACTGCTAACCAGCTGTAGCTAGAAGAGCCTCCTTCACCCCATTTTGGAGACCTTGGTTCTGACGGAAGAAAGCAGTATTTGCGACTCCAAAATGCATCAACTCCATATTCGGTATTTGCCATTGACTTCCTCTTCCTTGCCTGCCTGGGTACACTAAGAACACCTCTCCCTGGTGGTCTAGTGGCTAGGATTCGGCGCTCTCACCGCCGCGGCCCGGGTTCGATTCCCGGTCAGGGAAATCTTCTTTCTCCACCCGAAGCCAGCGTGTCCCTTCAGAACACTGGTAGTGGCTGAATGCTATTGTCTAGGCTTCTGTCTGGTAGAGCCGATAAATGATTTGCCATCCACCTGAATGGCTTTCTCAGTTCTAATCAGCGTTGTTGACCTTTTCCACCTTTCATACCCAAGTGGCCAACTCAGCTGCCTTAATCCAAACGCAATAGTTAGTGTCAGAAAAAATGTCGACGCTAATCTCTGCTGCATGACGTCGCTCTTTCTGAGAATACATTTTCTCAGAATCTTTACCCATTTCTTCCCAGACTGCGTATACCATAGCCCAAGCTGCTCTGAGGCAAAATTGATGACAACATTTCAGAAGTCATGGGACTTTGCCTTCTGGACAAATACCATGTTAGAAGTCCACTCCTACTGATGCAGCGATGTGCTCTTGGGTGGAGTCGGGGTCTGATTTAAAGCAACAGACTGGCTACAATAGCAGACCCTTGTTGTCTGGTGACTTGTATTAGCCAATCTCCAGACTTTGCCTTCTGGATCAATACCATGTTTGAAGTGCATTCCATTCCGATGCACTTATTTAAAGCAACAGACAGGCTAAACCGGCAGGCCCTTGTTGTCTGGGGAATAGTATTCGACACACTCGCTGTCAGTTCAGATCCTAGGTCAGGGAACAGAAGCTTTCCTTTTGAAAACGCTGTTAAGACTAGGACGATCCACTGCTAACCAGCTGTAGCTAGAAGAGCCTCCTTCACCCCATTTTGGAGACCTTGGTTCTGACGGAAGAAAGCAGTATTTGCGACTCCAAAATGCATCAACTCCATATTCGGTATTTGCCATTGACTTCCTCTTCCTTGCCTGCCTGGGTACACTAAGAACACCTCTCCCTGGTGGTCTAGTGGCTAGGATTCGGCGCTCTCACCGCCGCGGCCCGGGTTCGATTCCCGGTCAGGGAAATCTTCTTTCTCCACCCGAAGCCAGCGTGTCCCTTCAGAACACTGGTAGTGGCTGAATGCTATTGTCTAGGCTTCTGTCTGGTAGAGCCGATAAATGATTTGCCATCCACCTGAATGGCTTTCTCAGTTCTAATCAGCGTTGTTGACCTTTTCCACCTTTCATACCCAAGTGGCCAACTCAGCTGCCTTAATCCAAACGCAATAGTTAGTGTCAGAAAAAATGTCGACGCTAATCTCTGCTGCATGACGTCGCTCTTTCTGAGAATACATTTTCTCAGAATCTTTACCCATTTCTTCCCAGACTGCGTATACCATAGCCCAAGCTGCTCTGAGGCAAAATTGATGACAACATTTCAGAAGTCATGGGACTTTGCCTTCTGGACAAATACCATGTTAGAAGTCCACTCCTACTGATGCAGCGATGTGCTCTTGGGTGGAGTCGGGGTCTGATTTAAAGCAACAGACTGGCTACAATAGCAGACCCTTGTTGTCTGGTGACTTGTATTAGCCAATCTCCAGACTTTGCCTTCTGGATCAATACCATGTTTGAAGTGCATTCCATTCCGATGCACTTATTTAAAGCAACAGACAGGCTAAACCGGCAGGCCCTTGTTGTCTGGGGAATAGTATTCGACACACTCGCTGTCAGTTCAGATCCTAGGTCAGGGAACAGAAGCTTTCCTTTTGAAAACGCTGTTAAGACTAGGACGATCCACTGCTAACCAGCTGTAGCTAGAAGAGCCTCGTTCACCCCATTTTGGAGACTTTGGTTCTGACGGAAGAAAGCAGTATTTGCGACTCCAAAATGCATCAACTCCATATTCGGTATTTGCCATTGACTTCCTCTTCCTTGCCTGCCTGGGTACTCTAAGAACACCTCTCCCTGGTGGTCTAGTGGCTAGGATTCGGCGCTCTCACCGCCGCGGCCCGGGTTCGATTCCCGGTCAGGGAAATCTTCTTTCTCCACCCGAAGCCAGCGTGTCTCTTCAGAACCCTGGTAGTAGCTGGATGCTATTGTCTGGTAGAGCCGATAAATGATTTGCCATCCACCTGAATGGCTTTCTCAGTTCTAATCAGCGTTGTTGATCTTTTCCACCTTTCATACCCAAGTGGCCAACTCAGCTGCCTTAATCCAAACGCAATAGTTAGTGTCAGAAAAAATGTCGACGCTAATCTCTGCTGCATGACGTCGCTCTTTCTGAGAAGACATTTTCTCAGAATCTTTACCCATTTCTTCCCAGACTGCGTATACCATAGCCCAAGCTGCTCTGAGGCAAAATTGATGACAACATTTCAGAAGTCATGGGACTTTGCCTTCTGGACAAATACCATGTTAGAAGTCCACTCCTACTGATGCAGCGATGTGCTCTTGGGTGGAGTCGGGGTCTGATTTAAAGCAACAGACTGGCTACAATAGCAGACCCTTGTTGTCTGGTGACTTGTATTAGCCAATCTCCAGACTTTGCCTTCTGGATCAATACCATGTTTGAAGTGCATTCCATTCCGATGCACTTATTTAAAGCAACAGACAGGCTAAACCGGCAGGCCCTTGTTGTCTGGGGAATAGTATTCGACACACTCGCTGTCAGTTCAGAACCTAGGTCAGGGAACAGAAGCTTTCCTTTTGAAAACGCTGTTAAGACTAGGACGATCCACTGCTAACCAGCTGTAGCTAGAAGAGCCTCCTTCACCCCATTTTGGAGACCTTGGTTCTGACGGAAGAAAGCAGTATTTGCGACTCCAAAATGCATCAACTCCATATTCGGTATTTGCCATTGACTTCCTCTTCCTTGCCTGCCTGGGTACACTAAGAACACCTCTCCCTGGTGGTCTAGTGGCTAGGATTCGGCGCTCTCACCGCCGCGGCCCGGGTTCGATTCCCGGTCAGGGAAATCTTCTTTCTCCACCCGAAGCCAGCGTGTCCCTTCAGAACACTGGTAGTGGCTGAATGCTATTGTCTAGGCTTCTGTCTGGTAGAGCCGATAAATGATTTGCCATCCACCTGAATGGCTTTCTCAGTTCTAATCAGCGTTGTTGACCTTTTCCACCTTTCATACCCAAGTGGCCAACTCAGCTGCCTTAATCCAAACGCAATAGTTAGTGTCAGAAAAAATGTCGACGCTAATCTCTGCTGCATGACGTCGCTCTTTCTGAGAATACATTTTCTCAGAATCTTTACCCATTTCTTCCCAGACTGCGTATACCATAGCCCAAGCTGCTCTGAGGCAAAATTGATGACAACATTTCAGAAGTCATGGGACTTTGCCTTCTGGACAAATACCATGTTAGAAGTCCACTCCTACTGATGCAGCGATGTGCTCTTGGGTGGAGTCGGGGTCTGATTTAAAGCAACAGACTGGCTACAATAGCAGACCCTTGTTGTCTGGTGACTTGTATTAGCCAATCTCCAGACTTTGCCTTCTGGATCAATACCATGTTTGAAGTGCATTCCATTCCGATGCACTTATTTAAAGCAACAGACAGGCTAAACCGGCAGGCCCTTGTTGTCTGGGGAATAGTATTCGACACACTCGCTGTCAGTTCAGATCCTAGGTCAGGGAACAGAAGCTTTCCTTTTGAAAACGCTGTTAAGACTAGGACGATCCACTGCTAACCAGCTGTAGCTAGAAGAGCCTCGTTCACCCCATTTTGGAGACTTTGGTTCTGACGGAAGAAAGCAGTATTTGCGACTCCAAAATGCATCAACTCCATATTCGGTATTTGCCATTGACTTCCTCTTCCTTGCCTGCCTGGGTACTCTAAGAACACCTCTCCCTGGTGGTCTAGTGGCTAGGATTCGGCGCTCTCACCGCCGCGGCCCGGGTTCGATTCCCGGTCAGGGAAATCTTCTTTCTCCACCCGAAGCCAGCGTGTCTCTTCAGAACCCTGGTAGTAGCTGGATGCTATTGTCTGGTAGAGCCGATAAATGATTTGCCATCCACCTGAATGGCTTTCTCAGTTCTAATCAGCGTTGTTGATCTTTTCCACCTTTCATACCCAAGTGGCCAACTCAGCTGCCTTAATCCAAACGCAATAGTTAGTGTCAGAAAAAATGTCGACGCTAATCTCTGCTGCATGACGTCGCTCTTTCTGAGAAGACATTTTCTCAGAATCTTTACCCATTTCTTCCCAGACTGCGTATACCATAGCCCAAGCTGCTCTGAGGCAAAATTGATGACAACATTTCAGAAGTCATGGGACTTTGCCTTCTGGACAAATACCATGTTAGAAGTCCACTCCTACTGATGCAGCGATGTGCTCTTGGGTGGAGTCGGGGTCTGATTTAAAGCAACAGACTGGCTACAATAGCAGACCCTTGTTGTCTGGTGACTTGTATTAGCCAATCTCCAGACTTTGCCTTCTGGATCAATACCATGTTTGAAGTGCATTCCATTCCGATGCACTTATTTAAAGCAACAGACAGGCTAAACCGGCAGGCCCTTGTTGTCTGGGGAATAGTATTCGACACACTCGCTGTCAGTTCAGAACCTAGGTCAGGGAACAGAAGCTTTCCTTTTGAAAACGCTGTTAAGACTAGGACGATCCACTGCTAACCAGCTGTAGCTAGAAGAGCCTCCTTCACCCCATTTTGGAGACCTTGGTTCTGACGGAAGAAAGCAGTATTTGCGACTCCAAAATGCATCAACTCCATATTCGGTATTTGCCATTGACTTCCTCTTCCTTGCCTGCCTGGGTACACTAAGAACACCTCTCCCTGGTGGTCTAGTGGCTAGGATTCGGCGCTCTCACCGCCGCGGCCCGGGTTCGATTCCCGGTCAGGGAAATCTTCTTTCTCCACCCGAAGCCAGCGTGTCCCTTCAGAACACTGGTAGTGGCTGAATGCTATTGTCTAGGCTTCTGTCTGGTAGAGCCGATAAATGATTTGCCATCCACCTGAATGGCTTTCTCAGTTCTAATCAGCGTTGTTGACCTTTTCCACCTTTCATACCCAAGTGGCCAACTCAGCTGCCTTAATCCAAACGCAATAGTTAGTGTCAGAAAAAATGTCGACGCTAATCTCTGCTGCATGACGTCGCTCTTTCTGAGAATACATTTTCTCAGAATCTTTACCCATTTCTTCCCAGACTGCGTATACCATAGCCCAAGCTGCTCTGAGGCAAAATTGATGACAACATTTCAGAAGTCATGGGACTTTGCCTTCTGGACAAATACCATGTTAGAAGTCCACTCCTACTGATGCAGCGATGTGCTCTTGGGTGGAGTCGGGGTCTGATTTAAAGCAACAGACTGGCTACAATAGCAGACCCTTGTTGTCTGGTGACTTGTATTAGCCAATCTCCAGACTTTGCCTTCTGGATCAATACCATGTTTGAAGTGCATTCCATTCCGATGCACTTATTTAAAGCAACAGACAGGCTAAACCGGCAGGCCCTTGTTGTCTGGGGAATAGTATTCGACACACTCGCTGTCAGTTCAGATCCTAGGTCAGGGAACAGAAGCTTTCCTTTTGAAAACGCTGTTAAGACTAGGACGATCCACTGCTAACCAGCTGTAGCTAGAAGAGCCTCCTTCACCCCATTTTGGAGACCTTGGTTCTGACGGAAGAAAGCAGTATTTGCGACTCCAAAATGCATCAACTCCATATTCGGTATTTGCCATTGACTTCCTCTTCCTTGCCTGCCTGGGTACTCTAAGAACACCTCTCCCTGGTGGTCTAGTGGCTAGGATTCGGCGCTCTCACCGCCGCGGCCCGGGTTCGATTCCCGGTCAGGGAAATCTTCTTTCTCCACCCGAAGCCAGCGTGTCCCTTCAGAACACTGGTAGTGGCTGAATGCTATTGTCTAGGCTTCTGTCTGGTAGAGCCGATAAATGATTTGCCATCCACCTGAATGGCTTTCTCAGTTCTAATCAGCGTTGTTGATCTTTTCCACCTTTCATACCCAAGTGGCCAACTCAGCTGCCTTAATCCAAACGCAATAGTTAGTGTCAGAAAAAATGTCGACGCTAATCTCTGCTGCATGACGTCGCTCTTTCTGAGAAGACATTTTCTCAGAATCTTTACCCATTTCTTCCCAGACTGCGTATACCATAGCCCAAGCTGCTCTGAGGCAAAATTGATGACAACATTTCAGAAGTCATGGGACTTTGCCTTCTGGACAAATACCATGTTAGAAGTCCACTCCTACTGATGCAGCGATGTGCTCTTGGGTGGAGTCGGGGTCTGATTTAAAGCAACAGACTGGCTACAATAGCAGACCCTTGTTGTCTGGTGACTTGTATTAGCCAATCTCCAGACTTTGCCTTCTGGATCAATACCATGTTTGAAGTGCATTCCATTCCGATGCACTTATTTAAAGCAACAGACAGGCTAAACCGGCAGGCCCTTGTTGTCTGGGGAATAGTATTCGACACACTCGCTGTCAGTTCAGAACCTAGGTCAGGGAACAGAAGCTTTCCTTTTGAAAACGCTGTTAAGACTAGGACGATCCACTGCTAACCAGCTGTAGCTAGAAGAGCCTCCTTCACCCCATTTTGGAGACCTTGGTTCTGACGGAAGAAAGCAGTATTTGCGACTCCAAAATGCATCAACTCCATATTCGGTATTTGCCATTGACTTCCTCTTCCTTGCCTGCCTGGGTACACTAAGAACACCTCTCCCTGGTGGTCTAGTGGCTAGGATTCGGCGCTCTCACCGCCGCGGCCCGGGTTCGATTCCCGGTCAGGGAAATCTTCTTTCTCCACCCGAAGCCAGCGTGTCCCTTCAGAACACTGGTAGTGGCTGAATGCTATTGTCTAGGCTTCTGTCTGGTAGAGCCGATAAATGATTTGCCATCCACCTGAATGGCTTTCTCAGTTCTAATCAGCGTTGTTGACCTTTTCCACCTTTCATACCCAAGTGGCCAACTCAGCTGCCTTAATCCAAACGCAATAGTTAGTGTCAGAAAAAATGTCGACGCTAATCTCTGCTGCATGACGTCGCTCTTTCTGAGAATACATTTTCTCAGAATCTTTACCCATTTCTTCCCAGACTGCGTATACCATAGCCCAAGCTGCTCTGAGGCAAAATTGATGACAACATTTCAGAAGTCATGGGACTTTGCCTTCTGGACAAATACCATGTTAGAAGTCCACTCCTACTGATGCAGCGATGTGCTCTTGGGTGGAGTCGGGGTCTGATTTAAAGCAACAGACTGGCTACAATAGCAGACCCTTGTTGTCTGGTGACTTGTATTAGCCAATCTCCAGACTTTGCCTTCTGGATCAATACCATGTTTGAAGTGCATTCCATTCCGATGCACTTATTTAAAGCAACAGACAGGCTAAACCGGCAGGCCCTTGTTGTCTGGGGAATAGTATTCGACACACTCGCTGTCAGTTCAGATCCTAGGTCAGGGAACAGAAGCTTTCCTTTTGAAAACGCTGTTAAGACTAGGACGATCCACTGCTAACCAGCTGTAGCTAGAAGAGCCTCCTTCACCCCATTTTGGAGACCTTGGTTCTGACGGAAGAAAGCAGTATTTGCGACTCCAAAATGCATCAACTCCATATTCGGTATTTGCCATTGACTTCCTCTTCCTTGCCTGCCTGGGTACTCTAAGAACACCTCTCCCTGGTGGTCTAGTGGCTAGGATTCGGCGCTCTCACCGCCGCGGCCCGGGTTCGATTCCCGGTCAGGGAAATCTTCTTTCTCCACCCGAAGCCAGCGTGTCTCTTCAGAACCCTGGTAGTAGCTGGATGCTATTGTCTGGTAGAGCCGATAAATGATTTGCCATCCACCTGAATGGCTTTCTCAGTTCTAATCAGCGTTGTTGATCTTTTCCACCTTTCATACCCAAGTGGCCAACTCAGCTGCCTTAATCCAAACGCAATAGTTAGTGTCAGAAAAAATGTCGACGCTAATCTCTGCTGCATGACGTCGCTCTTTCTGAGAAGACATTTTCTCAGAATCTTTACCCATTTCTTCCCAGACTGCGTATACCATAGCCCAAGCTGCTCTGAGGCAAAATTGATGACAACATTTCAGAAGTCATGGGACTTTGCCTTCTGGACAAATACCATGTTAGAAGTCCACTCCTACTGATGCAGCGATGTGCTCTTGGGTGGAGTCGGGGTCTGATTTAAAGCAACAGACTGGCTACAATAGCAGACCCTTGTTGTCTGGTGACTTGTATTAGCCAATCTCCAGACTTTGCCTTCTGGATCAATACCATGTTTGAAGTGCATTCCATTCCGATGCACTTATTTAAAGCAACAGACAGGCTAAACCGGCAGGCCCTTGTTGTCTGGGGAATAGTATTCGACACACTCGCTGTCAGTTCAGAACCTAGGTCAGGGAACAGAAGCTTTCCTTTTGAAAACGCTGTTAAGGCTAGGACGATCCACTGCTAACCAGCTGTAGCTAGAAGAGCCTCCTTCACCCCATTTTGGAGACCTTGGTTCTGACGGAAGAAAGCAGTATTTGCGACTCCAAAATGCATCAACTCCATATTCGGTATTTGCCATTGACTTCCTCTTCCTTGCCTGCCTGGGTACACTAAGAACCCATCTCCCTGGTGGTCTAGTGGCTAGGATTCGGCGCTCTCACCGCCGCGGCCCGGGTTCGATTCCCGGTCAGGGAAATCTTCTTTCTCCACCCGAAGCCAGCGTGTCCCTTCAGAACACTGGTAGTGGCTGAATGCTATTGTCTAGGCTTCTGTCTGGTAGAGCCGATAAATGATTTGCCATCCACCTGAATGGCTTTCTCAGTTCTAATCAGCGTTGTTGACCTTTTCCACCTTTCATACCCAAGTGGCCAACTCAGCTGCCTTAATCCAAACGCAATAGTTAGTGTCAGAAAAAATGTCGACGCTAATCTCTGCTGCATGACGTCGCTCTTTCTGAGAATACATTTTCTCAGAATCTTTACCCATTTCTTCCCAGACTGCGTATACCATAGCCCAAGCTGCTCTGAGGCAAAATTGATGACAACATTTCAGAAGTCATGGGACTTTGCCTTCTGGACAAATACCATGTTAGAAGTCCACTCCTACTGATGCAGCGATGTGCTCTTGGGTGGAGTCGGGGTCTGATTTAAAGCAACAGACTGGCTACAATAGCAGACCCTTGTTGTCTGGTGACTTGTATTAGCCAATCTCCAGACTTTGCCTTCTGGATCAATACCATGTTTGAAGTGCATTCCATTCCGATGCACTTATTTAAAGCAACAGACAGGCTAAACCGGCAGGCCCTTGTTGTCTGGGGAATAGTATTCGACACACTCGCTGTCAGTTCAGATCCTAGGTCAGGGAACAGAAGCTTTCCTTTTGAAAACGCTGTTAAGACTAGGACGATCCACTGCTAACCAGCTGTAGCTAGAAGAGCCTCGTTCACCCCATTTTGGAGACTTTGGTTCTGACGGAAGAAAGCAGTATTTGCGACTCCAAAATGCATCAACTCCATATTCGGTATTTGCCATTGACTTCCTCTTCCTTGCCTGCCTGGGTACTCTAAGAACACCTCTCCCTGGTGGTCTAGTGGCTAGGATTCGGCGCTCTCACCGCCGCGGCCCGGGTTCGATTCCCGGTCAGGGAAATCTTCTTTCTCCACCCGAAGCCAGCGTGTCCCTTCAGAACACTGGTAGTGGCTGAATGCTATTGTCTAGGCTTCTGTCTGGTAGAGCCGATAAATGATTTGCCATCCACCTGAATGGCTTTCTCAGTTCTAATCAGCGTTGTTGATCTTTTCCACCTTTCATACCCAAGTGGCCAACTCAGCTGCCTTAATCCAAACGCAATAGTTAGTGTCAGAAAAAATGTCGACGCTAATCTCTGCTGCATGACGTCGCTCTTTCTGAGAAGACATTTTCTCAGAATCTTTACCCATTTCTTCCCAGACTGCGTATACCATAGCCCAAGCTGCTCTGAGGCAAAATTGATGACAACATTTCAGAAGTCATGGGACTTTGCCTTCTGGACAAATACCATGTTAGAAGTCCACTCCTACTGATGCAGCGATGTGCTCTTGGGTGGAGTCGGGGTCTGATTTAAAGCAACAGACTGGCTACAATAGCAGACCCTTGTTGTCTGGTGACTTGTATTAGCCAATCTCCAGACTTTGCCTTCTGGATCAATACCATGTTTGAAGTGCATTCCATTCCGATGCACTTATTTAAAGCAACAGACAGGCTAAACCGGCAGGCCCTTGTTGTCTGGGGAATAGTATTCGACACACTCGCTGTCAGTTCAGATCCTAGGTCAGGGAACAGAAGCTTTCCTTTTGAAAACGCTGTTAAGACTAGGACGATCCACTGCTAACCAGCTGTAGCTAGAAGAGCCTCGTTCACCCCATTTTGGAGACTTTGGTTCTGACGGAAGAAAGCAGTATTTGCGACTCCAAAATGCATCAACTCCATATTCGGTATTTGCCATTGACTTCCTCTTCCTTGCCTGCCTGGGTACTCTAAGAACACCTCTCCCTGGTGGTCTAGTGGCTAGGATTCGGCGCTCTCACCGCCGCGGCCCGGGTTCGATTCCCGGTCAGGGAAATCTTCTTTCTCCACCCGAAGCCAGCGTGTCCCTTCAGAACACTGGTAGTGGCTGAATGCTATTGTCTAGGCTTCTGTCTGGTAGAGCCGATAAATGATTTGCCATCCACCTGAATGGCTTTCTCAGTTCTAATCAGCGTTGTTGATCTTTTCCACCTTTCATACCCAAGTGGCCAACTCAGCTGCCTTAATCCAAACGCAATAGTTAGTGTCAGAAAAAATGTCGACGCTAATCTCTGCTGCATGACGTCGCTCTTTCTGAGAAGACATTTTCTCAGAATCTTTACCCATTTCTTCCCAGACTGCGTATACCATAGCCCAAGCTGCTCTGAGGCAAAATTGATGACAACATTTCAGAAGTCATGGGACTTTGCCTTCTGGACAAATACCATGTTAGAAGTCCACTCCTACTGATGCAGCGATGTGCTCTTGGGTGGAGTCGGGGTCTGATTTAAAGCAACAGACTGGCTACAATAGCAGACCCTTGTTGTCTGGTGACTTGTATTAGCCAATCTCTAGACTTTGCCTTCTGGATCAATACCATGTTTGAAGTGCATTCCATTCCGATGCACTTATTTAAAGCAACAGACAGGCTAAACCGGCAGGCCCTTGTTGTCTGGGGAATAGTATTCGACACACTCGCTGTCAGTTCAGAACCTAGGTCAGGGAACAGAAGCTTTCCTTTTGAAAACGCTGTTAAGACTAGGACGATCCACTGCTAACCAGCTGTAACTAGAAGAGCCTCGTTCACCCCATTTTGGAGACCTTGGTTCTGACGGAAGAAAGCAGTATTTGCGACTCCAAAATGCATCAACTCCATATTCGGTATTTGCCATTGACTTCCTCTTCCTTGCCTGCCTGGGTACTCTAAGAACACCTCTCCCTGGTGGTCTAGTGGCTAGGATTCGGCGCTCTCACCGCCGCGGCCCGGGTTCGATTCCCGGTCAGGGAAATCTTCTTTCTCCACCCGAAGCCAGCGTGTCCCTTCAGAACACTGGTAGTGGCTGAATGCTATTGTCTAGGCTTCTGTCTGGTAGAGCCGATAAATGATTTGCCATCCACCTGAATGGCTTTCTCAGTTCTAATCAGCGTTGTTGATCTTTTCCACCTTTCATACCCAAGTGGCCAACTCAGCTGCCTTAATCCAAACGCAATAGTTAGTGTCAGAAAAAATGTCGACGCTAATCTCTGCTGCATGACGTCGCTCTTTCTGAGAAGACATTTTCTCAGAATCTTTACCCATTTCTTCCCAGACTGCGTATACCATAGCCCAAGCTGCTCTGAGGCAAAATTGATGACAACATTTCAGAAGTCATGGGACTTTGCCTTCTGGACAAATACCATGTTAGAAGTCCACTCCTACTGATGCAGCGATGTGCTCTTGGGTGGAGTCGGGGTCTGATTTAAAGCAACAGACTGGCTACAATAGCAGACCCTTGTTGTCTGGTGACTTGTATTAGCCAATCTCCAGACTTTGCCTTCTGGATCAATACCATGTTTGAAGTGCATTCCATTCCGATGCACTTATTTAAAGCAACAGACAGGCTAAACCGGCAGGCCCTTGTTGTCTGGGGAATAGTATTCGACACACTCGCTGTCAGTTCAGATCCTAGGTCAGGGAACAGAAGCTTTCCTTTTGAAAACGCTGTTAAGACTAGGACGATCCACTGCTAACCAGCTGTAGCTAGAAGAGCCTCCTTCACCCCATTTTGGAGACCTTGGTTCTGACGGAAGAAAGCAGTATTTGCGACTCCAAAATGCATCAACTCCATATTCGGTATTTGCCATTGACTTCCTCTTGCTTGCCTGCCTGGGTACTCTAAGAACACCTCTCCCTGGTGGTCTAGTGGCTAGGATTCGGCGCTCTTACCGCCGCGGCCCGGGTTCGATTCCCGGTCAGGGAAATCTTCTTTCTCCACCCGAAGCCAGCGTGTCCCTTCAGAACACTGGTAGTGGCTGAATGCTATTGTCTAGGCTTCTGTCTGGTAGAGCCGATAAATGATTTGCCATCCACCTGAATGGCTTTCTCAGTTCTAATCAGCGTTGTTGATCTTTTCCACCTTTCATACCCAAGTGGCCAACTCAGCTGCCTTAATCCAAACGCAATAGTTAAGCCCCGTACACACGTACCGATGGTCGGCATACAAATGTTCCTCTTTTCTCCCCGGGATGTCGGTGTCTGCTGAAAAGTGCAAAGACAGCACAAGGACAGCACAAGAATTTTGTCCGCCGACTGCAGAAGTGATGTCATGTAATGGTTAACTTTCCCTGTGTTTTCTATTTTCTGAGCATGCCCAGTCTTGCAAATCTGCGGTCTGTCGGCCGAATTGTGTACTGACAGGCGAACAATCGTCCGTTCTGGTGTCGGCATACAAATATTTTCATGTTTGCACGAAAGACTTTTGTCCGCGGATTGTGCGCAGACATCTGTCGGAGGCACCATACTAACACGCGTACAATCGGCAGATCCTTCGTCCACCGACGTTTGTATGCCGACGATCGGTACGTGTGTACGGGCCTTTAGTGTCAGAAAAAATGTCGACGCTAATCTCTGCTGCATGACGTCGCTCTTTCTGAGAAGACATTTTCTCAGAATCTTTACCCATTTCTTCCCAGACTGCGTATACCATAGCCCAAGCTGCTCTGAGGCAAAATTGATGACAACATTTCAGAAGTCATGGGACTTTGCCTTCTGGACAAATACCATGTTAGAAGTCCACTCCTACTGATGCAGCGATGTGCTCTTGGGTGGAGTCGGGGTCTGATTTAAAGCAACAGACTGGCTACAATAGCAGACCCTTGTTGTCTGGTGACTTGTATTAGCCAATCTCCAGACTTTGCCTTCTGGATCAATACCATGTTTGAAGTGCATTCCATTCCGATGCACTTATTTAAAGCAACAGACAGGCTAAACCGGCAGGCCCTTGTTGTCTGGGGAATAGTATTCGACACACTCGCTGTCAGTTCAGAACCTAGGTCAGGGAACAGAAGCTTTCCTTTTGAAAACGCTGTTAAGACTAGGACGATCCACTGCTAACCAGCTGTAGCTAGAAGAGCCTCCTTCACCCCATTTTGGAGACCTTGGTTCTGACGGAAGAAAGCAGTATTTGCGACTCCAAAATGCATCAACTCCATATTCGGTATATGCCATTGACTTCCTCTTCCTTGCCTGCCTGGGTACTCTAAGAACACCTCTCCCTGGTGGTCTAGTGGCTAGGATTCGGCGCTCTCACCGCCGCGGCCCGGGTTCGATTCCCGGTCAGGGAAATCTTCTTTCTCCACCCGAAGCCAGCGTGTCCCTTCAGAACACTGGTAGTGGCTGAATGCTATTGTCTAGGCTTCTGTCTGGTAGAGCCGATAAATGATTTGCCATCCACCTGAATGGCTTTCTCAGTTCTAATCAGCGTTGTTGATCTTTTCCACCTTTCATACCCAAGTGGCCAACTCAGCTGCCTTAATCCAAACGCAATAGTTAGTGTCAGAAAAAATGTCGACGCTAATCTCTGCTGCATGACGTCGCTCTTTCTGAGAAGACATTTTCTCAGAATCTTTACCCATTTCTTCCCAGACTGCGTATACCATAGCCCAAGCTGCTCTGAGGCAAAATTGATGACAACATTTCAGAAGTCATGGGACTTTGCCTTCTGGACAAATACCATGTTAGAAGTCCACTCCTACTGATGCAGCGATGTGCTCTTGGGTGGAGTCGGGGTCTGATTTAAAGCAACAGACTGGCTACAATAGCAGACCCTTGTTGTCTGGTGACTTGTATTAGCCAATCTCCAGACTTTGCCTTCTGGATCAATACCATGTTTGAAGTGCATTCCATTCCGATGCACTTATTTAAAGCAACAGACAGGCTAAACCGGCAGGCTCTTGTTGTCTGGGGAATAGTATTCGACACACTCGCTGTCAGTTCAGATCCTAGGTCAGGGAACAGAAGCTTTCCTTTTGAAAACGCTGTTAAGACTAGGACGATCCACTGCTAACCAGCTGTAGCTAGAAGAGCCTCCTTCACCCCATTTTGGAGACCTTGGTTCTGACGGAAGAAAGCAGTATTTGCGACTCCAAAATGCATCAACTCCATATTCGGTATTTGCCATTGACTTCCTCTTCCTTGCCTGCCTGGGTACTCTAAGAACACCTCTCCCTGGTGGTCTAGTGGCTAGGATTCGGCGCTCTCACCGCCGCGGCCCGGGTTCGATTCCCGGTCAGGGAAATATTCTTTCTCCACCCGAAGCCAGCGTGTCCCTTCAGAACACTGGTAGTGGCTGAATGCTATTGTCTAGGCTTCTGTCTGGTAGAGCCGATAAATGATTTGCCATCCACCTGAATGGCTTTCTCAGTTCTAATCAGCGTTGTTGATCTTTTCCACCTTTCATACCCAAGTGGCCAACTCAGCTGCCTTAATCCAAACGCAATAGTTAGTGTCAGAAAAAATGTCGACGCTAATCTCTGCTGCATGACGTCGCTCTTTCTGAGAAGACATTTTCTCAGAATCTTTACCCATTTCTTCCCAGACTGCGTATACCATAGCCCAAGCTGCTCTGAGGCAAAATTGATGACAACATTTCAGAAGTCATGGGACTTTGCCTTCTGGACAAATACCATGTTAGAAGTCCACTCCTACTGATGCAGCGATGTGCTCTTGGGTGGAGTCGGGGTCTGATTTAAAGCAACAGACTGGCTACAATAGCAGACCCTTGTTGTCTGGTGACTTGTATTAGCCAATCTCCAGACTTTGCCTTCTGGATCAATACCATGTTTGAAGTGCATTCCATTCCGATGCACTTATTTAAAGCAACAGACAGGCTAAACCGGCAGGCCCTTGTTGTCTGGGGAATAGTATTCGACACACTCGCTGTCAGTTCAGAACCTAGGTCAGGGAACAGAAGCTTTCCTTTTGAAAACGCTGTTAAGACTAGGACGATCCACTGCTAACCAGCTGTAGCTAGAAGAGCCTCCTTCACCCCATTTTGGAGACCTTGGTTCTGACGGAAGAAAGCAGTATTTGCGATTCCAAAATGCATCAACTCCATATTCGGTATTTGCCATTGACTTCCTCTTCCTTGCCTGCCTGGGTACTCTAAGAACACCTCTCCCTGGTGGTCTAGTGGCTAGGATTCGGCGCTCTCACCGCCGCGGCCCGGGTTCGATTCCCGGTCAGGGAAATCTTCTTTCTCCACCCGAAGCCAGCGTGTCCCTTCAGAACACTGGTAGTGGCTGAATGCTATTGTCTAGGCTTCTGTCTGGTAGAGCCGATAAATGATTTGCCATCCACCTGAATGGCTTTCTCAGTTCTAATCAGCGTTGTTGACCTTTTCCACCTTTCATACCCAAGTGGCCAACTCAGCTGCCTTAATCCAAACGCAATAGTTAGTGTCAGAAAAAATGTCGACGCTAATCTCTGCTGCATGACGTCGCTCTTTCTGAGAAGACATTTTCTCAGAATCTTTACCCATTTCTTCCCAGACTGCGTATACCATAGCCCAAGCTGCTCTGAGGCAAAATTGATGACAACATTTCAGAAGTCATGGGACTTTGCCTTCTGGACAAATACCATGTTAGAAGTCCACTCCTACTGATGCAGCGATGTGCTCTTGGGTGGAGTCGGGGTCTGATTTAAAGCAACAGACTGGCTACAATAGCAGACCCTTGTTGTCTGGTGACTTGTATTAGCCAATCTCCAGACTTTGCCTTCTGGATCAATACCATGTTTAAAGTGCATTCCATTCCGATGCACTTATTTAAAGCAACAGACAGGCTAAACCGGCAGGCCCTTGTTGTCTGGGGAATAGTATTCGACACACTCGCTGTCAGTTCAGATCCTAGGTCAGGGAACAGAAGCTTTCCTTTTGAAAACGCTGTTAAGACTAGGACGATCCACTGCTAACCAGCTGTAGCTAGAAGAGCCTCCTTCACCCCATTTTGGAGACCTTGGTTCTGACGGAAGAAAGCAGTATTTGCGACTCCAAAATGCATCAACTCCATATTCGGTATATGCCATTGACTTCCTCTTCCTTGCCTGCCTGGGTACTCTAAGAACACCTCTCCCTGGTGGTCTAGTGGCTAGGATTCGGCGCTCTCACCGCCGCGGCCCGGGTTCGATTCCCGGTCAGGGAAATCTTCTTTCTCCACCCGAAGCCAGCGTGTCCCTTCAGAACACTGGTAGTGGCTGAATGCTATTGTCTAGGCTTCTGTCTGGTAGAGCCGATAAATGATTTGCCATCCACCTGAATGGCTTTCTCAGTTCTAATCAGCGTTGTTGATCTTTTCCACCTTTCATACCCAAGTGGCCAACTCAGCTGCCTTAATCCAAACGCAATAGTTAGTGTCAGAAAAAATGTCGACGCTAATCTCTGCTGCATGACGTCGCTCTTTCTGAGAAGACATTTTCTCAGAATCTTTACCCATTTCTTCCCAGACTGCGTATACCATAGCCCAAGCTGCTCTGAGGCAAAATTGATGACAACATTTCAGAAGTCATGGGACTTTGCCTTCTGGACAAATACCATGTTAGAAGTCCACTCCTACTGATGCAGCGATGTGCTCTTGGGTGGAGTCGGGGTCTGATTTAAAGCAACAGACTGGCTACAATAGCAGACCCTTGTTGTCTGGTGACTTGTATTAGCCAATCTCCAGACTTTGCCTTCTGGATCAATACCATGTTTGAAGTGCATTCCATTCCGATGCACTTATTTAAAGCAACAGACAGGCTAAACCGGCAGGCCCTTGTTGTCTGGGGAATAGTATTCGACACACTCGCTGTCAGTTCAGATCCTAGGTCAGGGAACAGAAGCTTTCCTTTTGAAAACGCTGTTAAGACTAGGACAATCCACTGCTAACCAGCTGTAGCTAGAAGAGCCTCCTTCACCCCATTTTTGAGACCTTGGTTCTGACGGAAGAAAGCAGTATTTGCGACTCCAAAATGCATCAACTCCATATTCGGTATATGCCATTGACTTCCTCTTCCTTGCCTGCCTGGGTACTCTAAGAACACCTCTCCCTGGTGGTCTAGTGGCTAGGATTCGGCGCTCTCACCGCCGCGGCCCGGGTTCGATTCCCGGTCAGGGAAATCTTCTTTCTCCACCCGAAGCCAGCGTGTCCCTTCAGAACACTGGTAGTGGCTGAATGCTATTGTCTAGGCTTCTGTCTGGTAGAGCCGATAAATGATTTGCCATCCACCTGAATGGCTTTCTCAGTTCTAATCAGCGTTGTTGATCTTTTCCACCTTTCATACCCAAGTGGCCAACTCAGCTGCCTTAATCCAAACGCAATAGTTAGTGTCAGAAAAAATGTCGACGCTAATCTCTGCTGCATGACGTCGCTCTTTCTGAGAAGACATTTTCTCAGAATCTTTACCCATTTCTTCCCAGACTGCGTATACCATAGCCCAAGCTGCTCTGAGGCAAAATTGATGACAACATTTCAGAAGTCATGGGACTTTGCCTTCTGGACAAATACCATGTTAGAAGTCCACTCCTACTGATGCAGCGATGTGCTCTTGGGTGGAGTCGGGGTCTGATTTAAAGCAACAGACTGGCTACAATAGCAGACCCTTGTTGTCTGGTGACTTGTATTAGCCAATCTCCAGACTTTGCCTTCTGGATCAATACCATGTTTGAAGTGCATTCCATTCCGATGCACTTATTTAAAGCAACAGACAGGCTAAACCGGCAGGCCCTTGTTGTCTGGGGAATAGTATTCGACACACTCGCTGTCAGTTCAGAACCTAGGTCAGGGAACAGAAGCTTTCCTTTTGAAAACGCTGTTAAGACTAGGACGATCCACTGCTAACCAGCTGTAGCTAGAAGAGCCTCCTTCACCCCATTTTGGAGACCTTGGTTCTGACGGAAGAAAGCAGTATTTGCGACTCCAAAATGCATCAACTCCATATTCGGTATATGCCATTGACTTCCTCTTCCTTGCCTGCCTGGGTACTCTAAGAACACCTCTCCCTGGTGGTCTAGTGGCTAGGATTCGGCGCTCTCACCGCCGCGGCCCGGGTTCGATTCCCGGTCAGGGAAATCTTCTTTCTCCACCCGAAGCCAGCGTGTCCCTTCAGAACACTGGTAGTGGCTGAATGCTATTGTCTAGGCTTCTGTCTGGTAGAGCCGATAAATGATTTGCCATCCACCTGAATGGCTTTCTCAGTTCTAATCAGCGTTGTTGATCTTTTCCACCTTTCATACCCAAGTGGCCAACTCAGCTGCCTTAATCCAAACGCAATAGTTAGTGTCAGAAAAAATGTCGACGCTAATCTCTGCTGCATGACGTCGCTCTTTCTGAGAAGACATTTTCTCAGAATCTTTACCCATTTCTTCCCAGACTGCGTATACCATAGCCCAAGCTGCTCTGAGGCAAAATTGATGACAACATTTCAGAAGTCATGGGACTTTGCCTTCTGGACAAATACCATGTTAGAAGTCCACTCCTACTGATGCAGCGATGTGCTCTTGGGTGGAGTCGGGGTCTGATTTAAAGCAACAGACTGGCTACAATAGCAGACCCTTGTTGTCTGGTGACTTGTATTAGCCAATCTCCAGACTTTGCCTTCTGGATCAATACCATGTTTGAAGTGCATTCCATTCCGATGCACTTATTTAAAGCAACAGACAGGCTAAACCGGCAGGCCCTTGTTGTCTGGGGAATAGTATTCGACACACTCGCTGTCAGTTCAGATCCTAGGTCAGGGAACAGAAGCTTTCCTTTTGAAAACGCTGTTAAGACTAGGACGATCCACTGCTAACCAGCTGTAGCTAGAAGAGCCTCCTTCACCCCATTTTGGAGACCTTGGTTCTGACGGAAGAAAGCAGTATTTGCGACTCCAAAATGCATCAACTCCATATTCGGTATTTGCCATTGACTTCCTCTTCCTTGCCTGCCTGGGTACTCTAAGAACACCTCTCCCTGGTGGTCTAGTGGCTAGGATTCGGCGCTCTCACCGGGTTTGATTCCCGGTCAGGGAAATCTTCTTTCTCCACCCGAAGCCAGCGTGTCCCTTCAGAACACTGGTAGTGGCTGAATGCTATTGTCTAGGCTTCTGTCTGGTAGAGCCGATAAATGATTTGCCATCCACCTGAATGGCTTTCTCAGTTCTAATCAGCATTGTTGATCTTTTCAACCTTTCATACCCAAGTGGCCAACTCAGCTGCCTTAATCCAAACGCAATAGTTAGTGTCAGAAAAAATGTCGACACTAATCTCTGCTGCATGACGTCGCTCTTTCTGAGAAGACATTTTCTCAGAATCTTTACCCATTTCTTCCCAGACTGCGTATACCATAGCCCAAGCTGCTCTGAGGCAAAATTGATGACAACATTTCAGAAGTCATGGGACTTTGCCTTCTGGACAAATACCATGTTAGAAGTCCACTCCTACTGATGCAGCGATGTGCTCTTGGGTGGAGTCGGGGTCTGATTTAAAGCAACAGACTGGCTACAATAGCAGACCCTTGTTGTCTGGTGACTTGTATTAGCCAATCTCCAGACTTTGCATTCTGGATCAATACCATGTTTGAAGTGCATTCCATTGCGATGCACTTATTTAAAGCAACAGACAGGCTAAACCGGCAGGCCCTTGTTGTCTGGGGAATAGTATTCGACACACTCGCTGTCAGTTCAGATCCTAGGTCAGGGAACAGAAGCTTTCCTTTTGAAAACGCTGTTAAGACTAAGACGATCCACTGCTAACCAGCTGTAGCTAGAAGAGCCTCCTTCACCCCATTTTGGAGACCTTGGTTCTGACGGAAGAAAGCAGTATTTGCGACTCCAAAATGCATCAACTCCATATTCGGTATTTGCCATTGACTTCCTCTTCCTTGCCTGCCTGGGCACCCTAAGAACACCTCTCCCTGGTGGTCTAGTAGCTAGGATTCGGCGCTCTCACCGCCGCGGCCCGGGTTCGATTCCCGGTCAGGGAAATCTTCTTTATCCACCCGAAGCCAGCGTGTCCCTTCAGAACACTGGTAGTAGCTGGATGCTATTGTCTGGGCTTCTGTCTGGTAGAGCCGATAAATGATTTGCCATCCACCTGAATGGCTTTCTCAGTTCTAATCAGCGTTGTTGATCTTTTCCACCTTTCATACCCAAGTGGCTAACTCAGCTGCCTTAATCCAAACGCAATAGTTAGTGGCAGAAAAAATGTTGACGCTAATCTCTGCTGCATGACGTCGCTCTTTCTGAGAAGACATTTTCTCAGAATCTTTACCCATTTCTTCCCAGACTGCGTATACCATAGCCCAAGCTGCTCTGAGGCAAAATTGATGACAACATTTCAGAAGTCATGGGACTTTGCCTTCTGGACAAATACCATGTTAGAAGTCCACTCCTACTGATGCAGCGATGTGCTCTTGGGTGGAGTCGGGGTCTGATTTAAAGCAACAGACTGGCTACAATAGCAGACCCTTGTTGTCTGGTGACTTGTATTAGCCAATCTCCAGACTTTGCCTTCTGGATCAATACCATGTTTGAAGTGCATTCCATTCCGATGCACTTATTTAAAGCAACAGACAGGCTAAACCGGCAGGCCCTTGTTGTCTGGGGAATAGTATTCGACACACTCGCTGTCAGTTCAGATCCTAGGTCAGGGAACAGAAGCTTTCCTTTTGAAAACGCTGTTAAGACTAGGACGATCCACTGCTAACCAGCTGTAGCTAGAAGAGCCTCCTTCACCCCATTTTGGAGACCTTGGTTCTGACGGAAGAAAGCAGTATTTGCGACTCCAAAATGCATCAACTCCATATTCTGTATTTGCAATTGACTTCCTCTTCCTTGCCTGCCTGGGTATCCTAAGAACACCTCCCCCTGGTGGTCTAGTAGCTAGGCTTCGGCACTCTCACCGCCGCGGCTCTGGTTCGATTCCCGGTCAGGGAAAACTTCTTTATCCACCCGAAGCCAGCGTGTCCCTTCAGAACACTGGTAGTAGCTGGATGCTATTGTCTGGTAGAGCCAAAAAATGATTTGCCATCCACCTGAATGGCTTTCTCAGTTCTAATCAGCGTTGTTGATCTTTTCCACCTTTCATACCCAAGTGGCTAACTCAGCTGCCTTAATCCAAACGCAATAGTTAGTGGCAGAAAAAATGTCGACGCTAATCTCTGCTGCATGACGTCGCTCTTTCTGAGAAAACATTTTCTCAGAATCTTTACCCATTTCTTCCCAGACTGCGTATACCATAGCCCAAGCTGCTCTGAGGCAAAATTGATGACAACATTTCAGAAGTCATGGGACTTTGCCTTCTGGACAAATACCATGTTAGAAGTCCACTCCTACTGATGCAGCGATGTGCTCTTGGGTGGAGTCGGGGTCTGATTTAAAGCAACAGACTGGCTACAATAGCAGACCCTTGTTGTCTGGTGACTTGTATTAGCCAATCTCCAGACTTTGCCTTCTGGATCAATACCATGTTTGAAGTGCATTCCATTCCGATGCACTTATTTAAAGCAACAGACAGGCTAAACCGGCAGGCCCTTGTTGTCTGGGGAATAGTATTCGACACACTCGCTGTCAGTTCAGATCCTAGGTCAGGGAACAGAAGCTTTCCTTTTGAAAACGCTGTTAAGACTAAGACGATCCACTGCTAACCAGCTGTAGCTAGAAGAGCCTCCTTCACCCCATTTTGGAGACCTTGGTTCTGACGGAAGAAAGCAGTATTTGCGACTCCAAAATGCATCAACTCCATATTCGGTATTTGCCATTGACTTCCTCTTCCTTGCCTGCCTGGGTACCCTAAGAACACCTCTCCCTGGTGGTCTAGTAGCTAGGATTCGGCACTCTCACCGCCGCGGCCCGGGTTCGATTCCCGGTCAGGGAAATCTTCTTTATCCACCCGAAGCCAGCGTGTCCCTTCAGAACACTGGTAGTAGCTGGATGCTATTGTCTGGGCTTCTGTCTGGTAGAGCCGATAAATGATTTGCCATCCACCTGAATGGCTTTCTCAGTTCTAATCAGCATTGTTGATCTTTTCAACCTTTCATACCCAAGTGGCCAACTCAGCTGCCTTAATCCAAACGCAATAGTTAGTGTCAGAAAAAATGTCGACACTAATCTCTGCTGCATGACGTCGCTCTTTCTGAGAAGACATTTTCTCAGAATCTTTACCCATTTCTTCCCAGACTGCGTATACCATAGCCCAAGCTGCTCTGAGGCAAAATTGATGACAACATTTCAGAAGTCATGGGACTTTGCCTTCTGGACAAATACCATGTTAGAAGTCCACTCCTACTGATGCAGCGATGTGCTCTTGGGTGGAGTCGGGGTCTGATTTAAAGCAACAGACTGGCTACAATAGCAGACCCTTGTTGTCTGGTGACTTGTATTAGCCAATCTCCAGACTTTGCCTTCTGGATCAATACCATGTTTGAAGTGCATTCCATTGCGATGCACTTATTTAAAGCAACAGACAGGCTAAACCGGCAGGCCCTTGTTGTCTGGGGAATAGTATTCGACACACTCGCTGTCAGTTCAGATCCTAGGTCAGGGAACAGAAGCTTTCCTTTTGAAAACGCTGTTAAGACTAGGACGATCCACTGCTAACCAGCTGTAGCTAGAAGAGCCTCCTTCACCCCATTTTGGAGACCTTGGTTCTGACGAAGAAAGCAGTATTTGCGACTCCAAAATGCATCAACTCCATATTCGGTATTTGCCATTGACTTCCTCTTCCTTGCCTGCCTGGGTACCCTGAGAACACCTCTCCCTGGTGGTATAGTAGCTAGGATTCGGCGCTCTCACCGCCGCGGCCCGGGTTCGATTCCCGGTCAGGGAAATCTTCTTTATCCACCCGAAGCCAGCGTGTCCCTTCAAAACACTGGTAGTAGCTGGATGCTATTGTCTGGTAGAGCCAAAAAATGATTTGCCATCCACCTGAATGGCTTTCTCAGTTCTAATCAGCGTTGTTGATCTTTTCCACCTTTCATACCCAAGTGGCTAACTCAGTTGCCTTAATCCAAACGCAATAGTTAGTGGCAGAAAAAATGTCGACGCTAATCTCTGCTGCATGACGTCGCTCTTTCTGAGAAGACATTTTCTCAGAATCTTTACCCATTTCTTCCCAGACTGCGTATACCATAGCCCAAGCTGCTCTGAGGCAAAATTGATGACAACATTTCAGAAGTCATGGGACTTTGCCTTCTGGACAAATACCATGTTAGAAGTCCACTCCTACTGATGCAGCGATGTGCTATTGGGTGGAGTCGGGGTCTGATTTAAAGCAACAGACTGGCTACAATAGCAGACCCTTGTTGTCTGGTGACTTGTATTAGCCAATCTCTAGACTTTGCCTTCTGGATCAATACCATGTTTGAAGTGCATTCCATTCCGATGCACTTATTTAAAGCAACAGACAGGCTAAACCGGCAGGCCCTTGTTGTCTAGGGAATAGTATTCGACACACTCGCTGTCAGTTCAGATCCTAGGTCAGGGAACAGAAGCTTTCCTTTTGAAAACGCTGTTAAGACTAGGACGATCCACTGCTAACCAGCTGTAGCTAGAAGAGCCTCCTTCACCCCATTTTGGAGACCTTGGTTCTGACGGAAGAAAGCAGTATTTGCGACTCCAAAATGCATCAACTCCATATTCGGTATTTGCCATTGACTTCCTCTTCCTTGCCTGCCTGGGTATCCTAAGAACACCTCTCCCTGGTGGTCTAGTAGCTAGGATTCGGCACTCTCACCGCCGCGGCTCTGGTTCGATTCCCGGTCAGGGAAATCTTCTTTATCCACCCGAAGCCAGCGTGTCCCTTCAGAACACTGGTAGTAGCTGGATGCTATTGTCTGGTAGCGCCAAAAAATTATTTGCCATCCACCTGAATGGCTTTCTCAGTTCTAATCAGCGTTGTTGATCTTTTCCACCTTTCATACCCAAGTGGCTATCTCAGCTGCCTTAATCCAAACGCAATAGTTAGTGGCAGAAAAAATGTCGACGCTAATCTCTGCTGCATGACGTCGCTCTTTCTGAGAAGACATTTTCTCAGAATCTTTACCCATTTCTTCCCAGACTGCGTATACCATAGCCCAAGCTGCTCTGAGGCAAAATTGATGACAACATTTCAGAAGTCATGGGACTTTGCCTTCTGGACAAATACCATGTTAGAAGTCCACTCCTACTGATGCAGCGATGTGCTCTTGGGTGGAGTCGGGGTCTGATTTAAAGCAACAGACTGGCTACAATAGCAGACCCTTGTTGTCTGGTGACTTGTATTAGCCAATCTCCAGACTTTGCCTTCTGGATCAATACCATGTTTGAAGTGCATTCCATTCCGATGCACTTATTTAAAGCAACAGACAGGCTAAACCGGCAGGCCCTTGTTGTCTGGGGAATAGTATTCGACACACTCGCTGTCAGTTCAGATCCTAGGTCAGGGAACAGAAGCTTTCCTTTTGAAAACGCTGTTAAGACTAAGACGATCCACTGCTAACCAGCTGTAGCTAGAAGAGCCTCCTTCACCCCATTTTGGAGACCTTGGTTCTGACGGAAGAAAGCAGTATTTGCGACTCCAAAATGCATCAACTCCATATTCGGTATTTGCCATTGACTTCCTCTTCCTTGCCTGCCTGCGTACTCTAAGAACACCTCTCCCTGGTGGTCTAGTAGCTAGGATTCGGCGCTCTCACCGCCGCGGTCCGGGTTCGATTCCCGGTCAGGGAAATCTTCTTTATCCACCCGAAGCCAGCGTGTCCCTTCAGAACACTGGTAGTAGCTGGATGCTATTGTCTGGGCTTCTGTCTGGTAGAGCCGATAAATGATTTGCCATCCACCTGAATGGCTTTCTCAGTTCTAATCAGCATTGTTGATCTTTTCAACCTTTCATACCCAAGTGGCCAACTCAGCTGCCTTAATCCAAACGCAATAGTTAGTGTCAGAAAAAATGTCGAAACTAATCTCTGCTGCATGACGTCGCTCTTTCTGAGAAGACATTTTCTCAGAATCTTTACCCATTTCTTCCCAGACTGCGTATACCATAGCCCAAGCTGCTCTGAGGCAAAATTGATGACAACATTTCAGAAGTCATGGGACTTTGCCTTCTGGACAAATACCATGTTAGAAGTCCACTCCTACTGATGCAGCGATGTGCTCTTGGGTGGAGTCGGGGTCTGATTTAAAGCAACAGACTGGCTACAATAGCAGACCCTTGTTGTCTGGAGACTTGTATTAGCCAATCTCCAGACTTTGCCTTCTGGATCAATACCATGTTTGAAGTGCATTCCATTCCGATGCACTTATTTAAAGCAACAGACAGGCTAAACCGGCAGGCCCTTGTTGTCTGGGGAATAGTATTCGACACACTCGCTGTCAGTTCAGATCCTAGGTCAGGGAACAGAAGCTTTCCTTTTGAAAACGCTGTTAAGACTAGGACGATCCACTGCTAACCAGCTGTAGCTAGAAGAGCCTCCTTCACCCCATTTTGGAGACCTTGGTTCTGACGGAAAAAAAGCAGTATTTGCGACTCCAAAATGCATCAACTCCATATTCGGTATTTGCCATTGACTTCCTCTTCCTTGCCTGCCTCTTCCTTGCCTGCCTGGGTACCCTAAGAACACCTCTACGCCGAATCCTAGTGGCTAGGATTCGGCGCTCTCACAGCCGCGGCCCGGGTTCGTTTCCCTGTCAGGGAAATCTTCTTTCTCCACCCGAAGCCAGCATGTCCCTTCAGAACACTGGTAGTAGCTGGATGCTATTGTCTGGGCTTCTGTCTGGTAGAGCCGATAAATGATTTGCCATCCACCTGAATGGCTTTCTCAGTTCTAATCAGCGTTGTTGATCTTTTCCACCTTTCATACCCAAGTGGCCAACTCAGCTGCCTTAATCCAAACGCTATAGTTAGTGTCAGAAAAAATGTCGACGCTAATCTCTGCTGCATGACGTCGCTCTTTCTGAGAAGACATTTTCTCAGAATCTTTACCCATTTCTTCCCAGACTGCGTATACCATAGCCCAAGCTGCTCTGAGGCAAAATTGATGACAACATTTCAGAAGTCATGGGACTTTGCCTTCTGGACAAATACCATGTTAGAAGTCCACTCCTACTGATGCAGCGATGTGCTCTTGGGTGGAGTCGGGGTCTGATTTAAAGCAACAGACTGGCTACAATAGCAGACCCTTGTTGTCCGGTGACTTGTATTAGCCAATCTCCAGACTTTGCCTTCTGGATCAATACCATGTTTGAAGTGCATTCCATTCCGATGCACTTATTTAAAGCAACAGACAGGCTAAACCGGCAGGCCCTTGTTGTCTGGGGAATAGTATTCGACACACTCGCTGTCAGTTCAGATCCTAGGTCAGGGAACAGAAGCTTTCCTTTTGAAAACGCTGTTAAGACTAGGACGATCCACTGCTAACCAGCTGTAGCTAGAAGAGCCTCCTTCACCCCATTTTGGAGACCTTGGTTCTGACGGAAGAAAGCAGTATTTGCGACTCCAAAATGCATCAACTCCATATTCGGTATTTGCCATTGACTTCCTCTTCCTTGCCTGCCTCTTCCTTGCCTGCCTGGGTACCCTAAGAACACCTCTACGCCGAATCCTAGTGGCTAGGATTCGGCGCTCTCACAGCCGCGGCCCGGGTTCGTTTCCCTGTCAGGGAAATCTTCTTTCTCCACCCGAAGCCAGCATGTCCCTTCAGAACACTGGTAGTAGCTGGATGCTATTGTCTGGGCTTCTGTCTGGTAGAGCCGATAAATGATTTGCCATCCACCTGAATGGCTTTCTCAGTTCTAATCAGCGTTGTTGATCTTTTCCACCTTTCATACCCAAGTGGCCAACTCAGCTGCCTTAATCCAAATGCTATAGTTAGTGTCAGAAAAAATGTCGACGCTAATCTCTGCTGCATGACGTCGCTCTTTCTGAGAAGACATTTTCTCAGAATCTTTACCCATTTCTTCCCAGACTGCGTATACCATAGCCCAAGCTGCTCTGAGGCAAAATTGATGACAACATTTCAGAAGTCACGGGACTTTGCCTTCTGGACAAATACCATGTTAGAAGTCCACTCCTACTGATGCAGCGATGTGCTCTTGGGTGGAGTCGGGGTCTGATTTAAAGCAACAGACTGGCTACAATAGCAGACCCTTGTTGTCTGGTGACTTGTATTAGCCAATCTCCAGACTTTGCCTTCTGGATCAATACCATGTTTGAAGTGCATTCCATTCCGATGCACTTATTTAAAGCAACAGACAGGCTAAACCGGCAGGCCCTTGTTGTCTGGGGAATAGTATTCGACACACTCGCTGTCAGTTCAGAACCTAGGTCAGGGAACAGAAGCTTTCCTTTTGAAAACGCTGTTAAGACTAGGACGATCCACTGCTAACCAGCTGTAGCTAGAAGAGCCTCCTTCACCCCATTTTGGAGACCTTGGTTCTGACGGAAGAAAGCAGTATTTGCGACTCCAAAATGCATCAACTCCATATTCGGTATTTGCCATTGACTTCCTCTTCCTTGCCTGCCTGGGTACTCTAAGAACACCTCTCCCTGGTGGTCTAGTGGCTAGGATTCGGCGCTCTCACCGCCGCGGCCCGGGTTCGATTCCCGGTCAGGGAAATCTTCTTTCTCCACCCGAAGCCAGCGTGTCCCTTCAGAACACTGGTAGTGGCTGAATGCTATTGTCTAGGCTTCTGTCTGGTAGAGCCGATAAATGATTTGCCATCCACCTGAATGGCTTTCTCAGTTCTAATCAGCGTTGTTGATCTTTTCCACCTTTCATACCCAAGTGGCCAACTCAGCTGCCTTAATCCAAACGCAATAGTTAGTGTCAGAAAAAATGTCGACGCTAATCTCTGCTGCATGACGTCGCTCTTTCTGAGAAGACATTTTCTCAGAATCTTTACCCATTTCTTCCCAGACTGCGTATACCATAGCCCAAGCTGCTCTGAGGCAAAATTGATGACAACATTTCAGAAGTCACGGGACTTTGCCTTCTGGACAAATACCATGTTAGAAGTCCACTCCTACTGATGCAGCGATGTGCTCTTGGGTGAAGTCGGGGTCTGATTTAAAGCAACAGACTGGCTACAATAGCAGACCCTTGTTGTCTGGTGACTTGTATTAGCCAATCTCCAGACTTTGCCTTCTGGATCAATACCATGTTTGAAGTGCATTCCATTCCGATGCACTTATTTAAAGCAACAGACAGGCTAAACCGGCAGGCCCTTGTTGTCTGGGGAATAGTATTCGACACACTCGCTGTCAGTTCAGATCCTAGGTCAGGGAACAGAAGCTTTCCTTTTGAAAACGCTGTTAAGACTAGGACGATCCACTGCTAACCAGCTGTAGCTAGAAGAGCCTCCTTCACCCCATTTTGGAGACCTTGGTTCTGACGGAAGAAAGCAGTATTTGCGACTCCAAAATGCATCAACTCCATATTCGGTATTTGCCATTGACTTCCTCTTCCTTGCCTGCCTGGGTACTCTAAGAACTCTAAGAATACCACTCCCTGGTGGTCTAGTGGCTAGGATTCGGCGCTCTCACCGCCGCGGCCCTGGTTCGATTCCTGGTCAGGGAAATCTTCTTTCTCCACCCGAAGCCAGCGTGTCCCTTCAGAACACTGGTAGTGGCTGAATGCTATTGTCTAGGCTTCTGTCTGGTAGAGCCGATAAATGATTTGCCATCCACCTGAATGGCTTTCTCAGTTCTAATCAGCGTTGTTGATCTTTTCCACCTTTCATACCCAAGTGGCCAACTCAGCTGCCTTAATCCAAACGCAATAGTTAGTGTCAGAAAAAATGTCGACGCTAATCTCTGCTGCATGACGTCGCTCTTTCTGAGAAGACATTTTCTCAGAATCTTTACCCATTTCTTCCCAGACTGCGTATACCATAGCCCAAGCTGCTCTGAGGCAAAATTGATGACAACATTTCAGAAGTCATGGGACTTTGCCTTCTGGACAAATACCATGTTAGAAAATCCACTCCTACTGATGCAGCGATGTGCTCTTGGGTGGAGTCGGGGTCTGATTTAAAGCAACAGACTGGCTACAATAGCAGACCCTTGTTGTCTGGTGACTTGTATTAGCCAATCTCCAGACTTTGCCTTCTGGATCAATACCATGTTTGAAGTGCATTCCATTCCGATGCACTTATTTAAAGCAACAGACAGGCTAAACCGGCAGGCCCTTGTTGTCTGGGGAATAGTATTCGACACACTCGCTGTCAGTTCAGATCCTAGGTCAGGGAACAGAAGCTTTCCTTTTGAAAACGCTGTTAAGACTAGGACGATCCACTGCTAACCAGCTGTAGCTAGAAGAGCCTCCTTCACCCCATTTTGGAGACCTTGGTTCTGACGGAAGAAAGCAGTATTTGCGACTCCAAAATGCATCAACTCCATATTCGGTATTTGCCATTGACTTCCTCTTCCTTGCCTGCCTGGGTACTCTAAGAACACCTCTCCCTGGTGGTCTAGTGGCTAGGATTCGGCGCTCTCACCGCCGCGGCCCGGGTTCGATTCCCGGTCAGGGAAATCTTCTTTCTCCACCCGAAGCCAGCGTGTCCCTTCAGAACACTGGTAGTGGCTGAATGCTATTGTCTAGGCTTCTGTCTGGTAGAGCCGATAAATGATTTGCCATCCACCTGAATGGCTTTCTCAGTTCTAATCAGCGTTGTTGATCTTTTCCACCTTTCATACCCAAGTGGCCAACTCAGCTGCCTTAATCCAAACGCAATAGTTAGTGTCAGAAAAAATGTCGACGCTAATCTCTGCTGCATGACGTCGCTCTTTCTGAGAAGACATTTTCTCAGAATCTTTACCCATTTCTTCCCAGACTGCGTATACCATAGCCCAAGCTGCTCTGAGGCAAAATTGATGACAACATTTCAGAAGTCACGGGACTTTGCCTTCTGGACAAATACCATGTTAGAAGTCCACTCCTACTGATGCAGCGATGTGCTCTTGGGTGGAGTCGGGGTCTGATTTAAAGCAACAGACTGGCTACAATAGCAGACCCTTGTTGTCTGGTGACTTGTATTAGCCAATCTCCAGACTTTGCCTTCTGGATCAATACCATGTTTGAAGTGCATTCCATTCCGATGCACTTATTTAAAGCAACAGACAGGCTAAACCGGCAGGCCCTTGTTGTCTGGGGAATAGTATTCGACACACTCGCTGTCAGTTCAGATCCTAGGTCAGGGAACAGAAGCTTTCCTTTTGAAAACGCTGTTAAGACTAGGACGATCCACTGCTAACCAGCTGTAGCTAGAAGAGCCTCCTTCACCCCATTTTGGAGACCTTGGTTCTGACGGAAGAAAGCAGTATTTGCGACTCCAAAATGCATCAACTCCATATTCGGTATTTGCCATTGACTTCCTCTTCCTTGCCTGCCTGGGTATTCTAAGAACTCTAAGAACACCACTCCCTGGTGGTCTAGTGGCTAGGATTCGGCTCTCTCACCGCCGCGGCCCGGGTTTGATTCCCGGTCAGGGAAATCTTCTTTCTCCACCCGAAGCCAGCGTGTCCCTTCAGAACACTGGTAGTGGCTGAATGCTATTGTCTAGGCTTCTGTCTGGTAGAGCCGATAAATGATTTGCCATCCACCTGAATGGCTTTCTCAGTTCTAATCAGCGTTGTTGATCTTTTCCACCTTTCATACCCAAGTGGCCAACTCAGCTGCCTTAATCCAAACGCAATAGTTAGTGTCAGAAAAAATGTCGACGCTAATCTCTGCTGCATGACGTCGCTCTTTCTGAGAAGACATTTTCTCAGAATCTTTACCCATTTCTTCCCAGACTGCGTATACCATAGCCCAAGCTGCTCTGAGGCAAAATTGATGACAACATTTCAGAAGTCACGGGACTTTGCCTTCTGGACAAATACCATGTTAGAAGTCCACTCCTACTGATGCAGCGATGTGCTCTTGGGTGGAGTCGGGGTCTGATTTAAAGCAACAGACTGGCTACAATAGCAGACCCTTGTTGTCTGGTGACTTGTATTAGCCAATCTCCAGACTTTGCCTTCTGGATCAATACCATGTTTGAAGTGCATTCCATTCCGATGCACTTATTTAAAGCAACAGACAGGCTAAACCGGCAGGCCCTTGTTGTCTGGGGAATAGTATTCGACACACTCGCTGTCAGTTCAGATCCTAGGTCAGGGAACAGAAGCTTTCCTTTTGAAAACGCTGTTAAGACTAGGACGATCCACTGCTAACCAGCTGTAGCTAGAAGAGCCTCCTTCACCCCATTTTGGAGACCTTGGTTCTGACGGAAGAAAGCAGTATTTGCGACTCCAAAATGCATCAACTCCATATTCGGTATTTGCCATTGACTTCCTCTTCCTTGCCTGCCTGGGTACTCTAAGAACTCTAAGAACACCACTCCCTGGTGGTCTAGTGGCTAGGATTCGGCGCTCTCACCGCCGCGGCCCGGGTTCGATTCCTGGTCAGGGAAATCTTCTTTCTCCACCCGAAGCCAGCGTGTCCCTTCAGAACACTGGTAGTGGCTGAATGCTATTGTCTAGGCTTCTGTCTGGTAGAGCCGATAAATGATTTGCCATCCACCTGAATGGCTTTCTCAGTTCTAATCAGCGTTGTTGATCTTTTCCACCTTTCATACCCAAGTGGCCAACTCAGCTGCCTTAATCCAAACGCAATAGTTAGTGTCAGAAAAAATGTCGACGCTAATCTCTGCTGCATGACGTCGCTCTTTCTGAGAAGACATTTTCTCAGAATCTTTACCCATTTCTTCCCAGACTGCGTATACCATAGCCCAAGCTGCTCTGAGGCAAAATTGATGACAACATTTCAGAAGTCATGGGACTTTGCCTTCTGGACAAATACCATGTTAGAAAATCCACTCCTACTGATGCAGCGATGTGCTCTTGGGTGGAGTCGGGGTCTGATTTAAAGCAACAGACTGGCTACAATAGCAGACCCTTGTTGTCTGGTGACTTGTATTAGCCAATCTCCAGACTTTGCCTTCTGGATCAATACCATGTTTGAAGTGCATTCCATTCCGATGCACTTATTTAAAGCAACAGACAGGCTAAACCGGCAGGCCCTTGTTGTCTGGGGAATAGTATTCGACACACTCGCTGTCAGTTCAGATCCTAGGTCAGGGAACAGAAGCTTTCCTTTTGAAAACGCTGTTAAGACTAGGACGATCCACTGCTAACCAGCTGTAGCTAGAAGAGCCTCCTTCACCCCATTTTGGAGACCTTGGTTCTGACGGAAGAAAGCAGTATTTGCGACTCCAAAATGCATCAACTCCATATTCGGTATTTGCCATTGACTTCCTCTTCCTTGCCTGCCTGGGTACTCTAAGAACTCTAAGAACACCTCTCCCTGGTGGTCTAGTGGCTAGGATTCGGCGCTCTCACCGCCGCGGCCCGGGTTCGATTCCCGGTCAGGGAAACCTTCTTTCTCCACCCGAAGCCAGCGTGTCCCTTCAGAACACTGGTAGTGGCTGAATGCTATTGTCTAGGCTTCTGTCTGGTAGAGCCGATAAATGATTTGCCATCCACCTGAATGGCTTTCTCAGTTCTAATCAGCGTTGTTGATCTTTTCCACCTTTCATACCCAAGTGGCCAACTCAGCTGCCTTAATCCAAACGCAATAGTTAGTGTCAGAAAAAATGTCGACGCTAATCTCTGCTGCATGACGTCGCTCTTTCTGAGAAGACATTTTCTCAGAATCTTTACCCATTTCTTCCCAGACTGCGTATACCATAGCCCAAGCTGCTCTGAGGCAAAATTGATGACAACATTTCAGAAGTCATGGGACTTTGCCTTCTGGACAAATACCATGTTAGAAGTCCACTCCTACTGATGCAGCGATGTGCTCTTGGGTGGAGTCGGGGTCTGATTTAAAGCAACAGACTGGCTACAATAGCAGACCCTTGTTGTCTGGTGACTTGTATTAGCCAATCTCCAGACTTTGCCTTCTGGATCAATACCATGTTTGAAGTGCATTCCATTCCGATGCACTTATTTAAAGCAACAGACAGGCTAAACCGGCAGGCCCTTGTTGTCTTGGGAATAGTATTCGACACACTCGCTGTCAGTTCAGATCCTAGGTCAGGGAACAGAAGCTTTCCTTTTGAAAACGCTGTTAAGACTAGGACGATCCACTGCTAACCAGCTGTAGCTAGAAGAGCCTCCTTCACCCCATTTTGGAGACCTTGGTTCTGACGGAAGAAAGCAGTATTTGCGACTCCAAAATGCATCAACTCCATATTCGGTATTTGCCATTGACTTCCTCTTCCTTGCCTGCCTGGGTACTCTAATAACACCTCTCCCTGGTGGTCTAGTGGCTAGGATTCGGCGCTCTCACCGCCGCGGCCCGGGTTCGATTCCCGGTCAGGGAAATCTTCTTTCTCCACCCGAAGCCAGCGTGTCCCTTCTGAACACTGGTAGTGGCTGAATGCTATTGTCTAGGCTTCTGTCTGGTAGAGCCGATAAATGATTTGCCATCCACCTGAATGGCTTTCTCAGTTCTAATCAGCGTTGTTGATCTTTTCCACCTTTCATACCCAAGTGGCCAACTCAGCTGCCTTAATCCAAACGCAATAGTTAGTGTCAGAAAAAATGTCGACGCTAATCTCTGCTGCATGACGTCGCTCTTTCTGAGAAGACATTTTCTCAGAATCTTTACCCATTTCTTCCCAGACTGCGTATACCATAGCCCAAGCTGCTCTGAGGCAAAATTGATGACAACATTTCAGAAGTCACGGGACTTTGCCTTCTGGACAAATACCATGTTAGAAGTCCACTCCTACTGATGCAGCGATGTGCTCTTGGGTGGAGTCGGGGTCTGATTTAAAGCAACAGACTGGCTACAATAGCAGACCCTTGTTGTCTGGTGACTTGTATTAGCCAATCTCCAGACTTTGCCTTCTGGATCAATACCATGTTTGAAGTGCATTCCATTCCGATGCACTTATTTAAAGCAACAGACAGGCTAAACCGGCAGGCCCTTGTTGTCTGGGGAATAGTATTCGACACACTCGCTGTCAGTTCAGATCCTAGGTCAGGGAACAGAAGCTTTCCTTTTGAAAACGCTGTTAAGACTAGGACGATCCACTGCTAACCAGCTGTAGCTAGAAGAGCCTCCTTCACCCCATTTTGGAGACCTTGGTTCTGACGGAAGAAAGCAGTATTTGCGACTCCAAAATGCATCAACTCCATATTCGGTATTTGCCATTGACTTCCTCTTCCTTGCCTGCCTGGGTACTCTAAGAACTCTAAGAACACCACTCCCTGGTGGTCTAGTGGCTAGGATTCGGCGCTCTCACCGCCGCGGCCCGGGTTCGATTCCCGGTCAGGGAAATCTTCTTTCTCCACCCGAAGCCAGCGTGTCCCTTCAGAACACTGGTAGTGGCTGAATGCTATTGTCTAGGCTTCTGTCTGGTAGAGCCGATAAATGATTTGCCATCCACCTGAATGGCTTTCTCAGTTCTAATCAGCGTTGTTGATCTTTTCCACCTTTCATACCCAAGTGGCCAACTCAGCTGCCTTAATCCAAACGCAATAGTTAGTGTCAGAAAAAATGTCGACGCTAATCTCTGCTGCATGACGTCGCTCTTTCTGAGAAGACATTTTCTCAGAATCTTTACCCATTTCTTCCCAGACTGCGTATACCATAGCCCAAGCTGCTCTGAGGCAAAATTGATGACAACATTTCAGAAGTCATGGGACTTTGCCTTCTGGACAAATACCATGTTAGAAAATCCACTCCTACTGATGCAGCGATGTGCTCTTGGGTGGAGTCGGGGTCTGATTTAAAGCAACAGACTGGCTACAATAGCAGACCCTTGTTGTCTGGTGACTTGTATTAGCCAATCTCCAGACTTTGCCTTCTGGATCAATACCATGTTTGAAGTGCATTCCATTCCGATGCACTTATTTAAAGCAACAGACAGGCTAAACCAGCAGGCCCTTGTTGTCTGGGGAATAGTATTCGACACACTCGCTGTCAGTTCAGATCCTAGGTCAGGGAACAGAAGCTTTCCTTTTGAAAACGCTGTTAAGACTAGGACGATCCACTGCTAACCAGCTGTAGCTAGAAGAGCCTCCTTCACCCCATTTTGGAGACCTTGGTTCTGACGGAAGAAAGCAGTATTTGCGACTCCAAAATGCATCAACTCCATATTCGGTATTTGCCATTGACTTCCTCTTCCTTGCCTGCCTGGGTACTCTAAGAACACCTCTCCCTGGTGGTCTAGTGGCTAGGATTCGGCGCTCTCACCGCCGCGGCCCGGGTTCGATTCCCGGTCAGGGAAATCTTCTTTCTCCACCCGAAGCCAGCGTGTCCCTTCTGAACACTGGTAGTGGCTGAATGCTATTGTCTAGGCTTCTGTCTGGTAGAGCCGATAAATGATTTGCCATCCACCTGAATGGCTTTCTCAGTTCTAATCAGCGTTGTTGATCTTTTCCACCTTTCATACCCAAGTGGCCAACTCAGCTGCCTTAATCCAAACGCAATAGTTAGTGTCAGAAAAAATGTCGACGCTAATCTCTGCTGCATGACGTCGCTCTTTCTGAGAAGACATTTTCTCAGAATCTTTACCCATTTCTTCCCAGACTGCGTATACCATAGCCCAAGCTGCTCTGAGGCAAAATTGATGACAACATTTCAGAAGTCATGGGACTTTGCCTTCTGGACAAATACCATGTTAGAAAATCCACTCCTACTGATGCAGCGATGTGCTCTTGGGTGGAGTCGGGGTCTGATTTAAAGCAACAGACTGGCTACAATAGCAGACCCTTGTTGTCTGGTGACTTGTATTAGCCAATCTCCAGACTTTGCCTTCTGGATCAATACCATGTTTGAAGTGCATTCCATTCCGATGCACTTATTTAAAGCAACAGACAGGCTAAACCGGCAGGCCCTTGTTGTCTGGGGAATAGTATTCGACACACTCGCTGTCAGTTCAGATCCTAGGTCAGGGAACAGAAGCTTTCCTTTTGAAAACGCTGTTAAGACTAGGACGATCCACTGCTAACCAGCTGTAGCTAGAAGAGCCTCCTTCACCCCATTTTGGAGACCTTGGTTCTGACGGAAGAAAGCAGTATTTGCGACTCCAAAATGCATCAACTCCATATTCGGTATTTGCCATTGACTTCCTCTTCCTTGCCTGCCTGGGTACTCTAAGAACTCTAAGAACACCTCTCCCTGGTGGTCTAGTGGCTAGGATTCGGCGCTCTCACCGCCGCGGCCCGGGTTCGATTCCCGGTCAGGGAAATCTTCTTTCTCCACCCGAAGCCAGCGTGTCCCTTCAGAACACTGGTAGTGGCTGAATGCTATTGTCTAGGCTTCTGTCTGGTAGAGCCGATAAATGATTTGCCATCCACCTGAATGGCTTTCTCAGTTCTAATCAGCGTTGTTGATCTTTTCCACCTTTCATACCCAAGTGGCCAACTCAGCTGCCTTAATCCAAACGCAATAGTTAGTGTCAGAAAAAATGTCGACGCTAATCTCTGCTGCATGACGTCGCTCTTTCTGAGAAGACATTTTCTCAGAATCTTTACCCATTTCTTCCCAGCCTGCGTATACCATAGCCCAAGCTGCTCTGAGGCAAAATTGATGACAACATTTCAGAAGTCATGGGACTTTGCCTTCTGGACAAATACCATGTTAGAAGTCCACTCCTACTGATGCAGCGATGTGCTCTTGGGTGGAGTCGGGGTCTGATTTAAAGCAACAGACTGGCTACAATAGCAGACCCTTGTTGTCTGGTGACTTGTATTAGCCAATCTCCAGACTTTGCCTTCTGGATCAATACCATGTTTGAAGTGCATTCCATTCCGATGCACTTATTTAAAGCAACAGACAGGCTAAACCGGCAGGCCCTTGTTGTCTGGGGAATAGTATTCGACACACTCGCTGTCAGTTCAGATCTTAGGTCAGGGAACAGAAACTTTCCTTTTGAAAACGCTGTTAAGACTAGGACGATCCACTGCTAACCAGCTGTAGCTAGAAGAGCCTCCTTCACCCCATTTTGGAGACCTTGGTTCTGACGGAAGAAAGCAGTATTTGCGACTCCAAAATGCATCAACTCCATATTCGGTATTTGCCATTGACTTCCTCTTCCTTGCCTGCCTGGGTACTCTAAGAACACCTCTCCCTGGTGGTCTAGTGGCTAGGATTCGGCGCTCTCACCGCCGTGGCCCGGGTTCGATTCCCGGTCAGGGAAATCTTCTTTCTCCACCCGAAGCCAGCGTGTCCCTTCAGAACACTGGTAGTGGCTGAATGCTATTGTCTAGGCTTCTGTCTGGTAGAGCCGATAAATGATTTGCCATCCACCTGAATGGCTTTCTCAGTTCTAATCAGCGTTGTTGATCTTTTCCACCTTTCATACCCAAGTGGCCAACTCAGCTGCCTTAATCCAACGCAATAGTTAGTGTCAGAAAAAATGTCGACGCTAATCTCTGCTGCATGACGTCCCTCTTTCTGAGAAGACATTTTCTCAGAATCTTTACCCATTTCTTCCCAGCCTGCGTATACCATAGCCCAAGCTGCTCTGAGGCAAAATTGATGACAACATTTCAGAAGTCATGGGACTTTGCCTTCTGGACAAATACCATGTTAGAAGTCCACTCCTACTGATGCAGCGATGTGCTCTTGGGTGGAGTCGGGGTCTGATTTAAAGCAACAGACTGGCTACAATAGCAGACCCTTGTTGTCTGGTGACTTGTATTAGCCAATCTCCAGACTTTGCCTTCTGGATCAATACCATGTTTGAAGTGCATTCCATTCCGATGCACTTATTTAAAGCAACAGACAGGCTAAACCGGCAGGCCCTTGTTGTCTGGGGAATAGTATTCGACACACTCGCTGTCAGTTCAGATCTTAGGTCAGGGAACAGAAGCTTTCCTTTTGAAAACGCTGTTAAGACTAGGACGATCCACTGCTAACCAGCTGTAGCTAGAAGAGCCTCCTTCACCCCATTTTGGAGACCTTGGTTCTGACGGAAGAAAGCAGTATTTGCGACTCCAAAATGCATCAACTCCATATTCGGTATTTGCCATTGACTTCCTCTTCCTTGCCTGCCTGGGTACTCTAAGAACACCTCTCCCTGGTGGTCTAGTGGCTAGGATTCGGCGCTCTCACCGCCGTGGCCCGGGTTCGATTCCCGGTCAGGGAAATCTTCTTTCTCCACCCGAAGCCAGCGTGTCCCTTCAGAACACTGGTAGTGGCTGAATGCTATTGTCTAGGCTTCTGTCTGGTAGAGCCGATAAATGATTTGCCATCCACCTGAATGGCTTTCTCAGTTCTAATCAGCGTTGTTGATCTTTTCCACCTTTCATACCCAAGTGGCCAACTCAGCTGCCTTAATCCAACGCAATAGTTAGTGTCAGAAAAAATGTCGACGCTAATCTCTGCTGCATGACGTCCCTCTTTCTGAGAAGACATTTTCTCAGAATCTTTACCCATTTCTTCCCAGCCTGCGTATACCATAGCCCAAGCTGCTCTGAGGCATAATTGATGACAACATTTCAGAAGTCATGGGACTTTGCCTTCTGGACAAATACCATGTTAGAAGTCCACTCCTACTGATGCAGCGATGTGCTCTTGGGTGGAGTCGGGGTCTGATTTAAAGCAACAGACTGGCTACAATAGCAGACCCTTGTTGTCTGGTGACTTGTATTAGCCAATCTCCAGACTTTGCCTTCTGGATCAATACCATGTTTGAAGTGCATTCCATTCCGATGCACTTATTTAAAGCAACAGACAGGCTAAACCGGCAGGCCCTTGTTGTCTGGGGAATAGTATTCGACACACTCGCTGTCAGTTCAGATCTTAGGTCAGGGAACAGAAACTTTCCTTTTGAAAACGCTGTTAAGACTAGGACGATCCACTGCTAACCAGCTGTAGCTAGAAGAGCCTCCTTCACCCCATTTTGGAGACCTTGGTTCTGACGGAAGAAAGCAGTATTTGCGACTCCAAAATGCATCAACTCCATATTCGGTATTTGCCATTGACTTCCTCTTCCTTGCCTGCCTGGGTACTCTAAGAACACCTCTCCCTGGTGGTCTAGTGGCTAGGATTCGGCGCTCTCACCGCCGTGGCCCGGGTTCGATTCCCGGTCAGGGAAATCTTCTTTCTCCACCCGAAGCCAGCGTGTCCCTTCAGAACACTGGTAGTGGCTGAATGCTATTGTCTAGGCTTCTGTCTGGTAGAGCCGATAAATGATTTGCCATCCACCTGAATGGCTTTCTCAGTTCTAATCAGCGTTGTTGATCTTTTCCACCTTTCATACCCAAGTGGCCAACTCAGCTGCCTTAATCCAACGCAATAGTTAGTGTCAGAAAAAATGTCGACGCTAATCTCTGCTGCATGACGTCCCTCTTTCTGAGAAGACATTTTCTCAGAATCTTTACCCATTTCTTCCCAGCCTGCGTATACCATAGCCCAAGCTGCTCTGAGGCAAAATTGATGACAACATTTCAGAAGTCATGGGACTTTGCCTTCTGGACAAATACCATGTTAGAAGTCCACTCCTACTGATGCAGCGATGTGCTCTTGGGTGGAGTCGGGGTCTGATTTAAAGCAACAGACTGGCTACAATAGCAGACCCTTGTTGTCTGGTGACTTGTATTAGCCAATCTCCAGACTTTGCCTTCTGGATCAATACCATGTTTGAAGTGCATTCCATTCCGATGCACTTATTTAAAGCAACAGACAGGCTAAACCGGCAGGCCCTTGTTGTCTGGGGAATAGTATTCGACACACTCGCTGTCAGTTCAGATCTTAGGTCAGGGAACAGAAGCTTTCCTTTTGAAAACGCTGTTAAGACTAGGACGATCCACTGCTAACCAGCTGTAGCTAGAAGAGCCTCCTTCACCCCATTTTGGAGACCTTGGTTCTGACGGAAGAAAGCAGTATTTGCGACTCCAAAATGCATCAACTCCATATTCGGTATTTGCCATTGACTTCCTCTTCCTTGCCTGCCTGGGTACTCTAAGAACACCTCTCCCTGGTGGTCTAGTGGCTAGGATTCGGCGCTCTCACCGCCGTGGCCCGGGTTCGATTCCCGGTCAGGGAAATCTTCTTTCTCCACCCGAAGCCAGCGTGTCCCTTCAGAACACTGGTAGTGGCTGAATGCTATTGTCTAGGCTTCTGTCTGGTAGAGCCGATAAATGATTTGCCATCCACCTGAATGGCTTTCTCAGTTCTAATCAGCGTTGTTGATCTTTTCCACCTTTCATACCCAAGTGGCCAACTCAGCTGCCTTAATCCAACGCAATAGTTAGTGTCAGAAAAAATGTCGACGCTAATCTCTGCTGCATGACGTCCCTCTTTCTGAGAAGACATTTTCTCAGAATCTTTACCCATTTCTTCCCAGCCTGCGTATACCATAGCCCAAGCTGCTCTGAGGCAAAATTGATGACAACATTTCAGAAGTCATGGGACTTTGCCTTCTGGACAAATACCATGTTAGAAGTCCACTCCTACTGATGCAGCGATGTGCTCTTGGGTGGAGTCGGGGTCTGATTTAAAGCAACAGACTGGCTACAATAGCAGACCCTTGTTGTCTGGTGACTTGTATTAGCCAATCTCCAGACTTTGCCTTCTGGATCAATACCATGTTTGAAGTGCATTCCATTCCGATGCACTTATTTAAAGCAACAGACAGGCTAAACCGGCAGGCCCTTGTTGTCTGGGGAATAGTATTCGACACACTCGCTGTCAGTTCAGATCCTAGGTCAGGGAACAGAAGCTTTCCTTTTGAAAACGCTGTTAAGACTAGGACGATCCACTGCTAACCAGCTGTAGCTAGAAGAGCCTCCTTCACCCCATTTTGGAGACCTTGGTTCTGACGGAAGAAAGCAGTATTTGCGACTCCAAAATGCATCAACTCCATATTCGGTATTTGCCATTGACTTCCTCTTCCTTGCCTGCCTGGGTACTCTAAGAACTCTAAGAACACCACTCCCTGGTGGTCTAGTGGCTAGGATTCGGCGCTCTCACCGCCGCGGCCCGGGTTCGATTCCCGGTCAGGGAAATCTTCTTTCTCCACCCGAAGCCAGCGTGTCCCTTCAGAACACTGGTAGTGGCTGAATGCTATTGTCTAGGCTTCTGTCTGGTAGAGCCGATAAATGATTTGCCATCCACCTGAATGGCTTTCTCAGTTCTAATCAGCGTTGTTGATCTTTTCCACCTTTCATACCCAAGTGGCCAACTCAGCTGCCTTAATCCAAACGCAATAGTTAGTGTCAGAAAAAATGTCGACGCTAATCTCTGCTGCATGACGTCGCTCTTTCTGAGAAGACATTTTCTCAGAATCTTTACCCATTTCTTCCCAGACTGCGTATACCATAGCCCAAGCTGCTCTGAGGCAAAATTGATGACAACATTTCAGAAGTCATGGGACTTTGCCTTCTGGACAAATACCATGTTAGAAAATCCACTCCTACTGATGCAGCGATGTGCTCTTGGGTGGAGTCGGGGTCTGATTTAAAGCAACAGACTGGCTACAATAGCAGACCCTTGTTGTCTGGTGACTTGTATTAGCCAATCTCCAGACTTTGCCTTCTGGATCAATACCATGTTTGAAGTGCATTCCATTCCGATGCACTTATTTAAAGCAACAGACAGGCTAAACCAGCAGGCCCTTGTTGTCTGGGGAATAGTATTCGACACACTCGCTGTCAGTTCAGATCCTAGGTCAGGGAACAGAAGCTTTCCTTTTGAAAACGCTGTTAAGACTAGGACGATCCACTGCTAACCAGCTGTAGCTAGAAGAGCCTCCTTCACCCCATTTTGGAGACCTTGGTTCTGACGGAAGAAAGCAGTATTTGCGACTCCAAAATGCATCAACTCCATATTCGGTATTTGCCATTGACTTCCTCTTCCTTGCCTGCCTGGGTACTCTAAGAACACCTCTCCCTGGTGGTCTAGTGGCTAGGATTCGGCGCTCTCACCGCCGCGGCCCGGGTTCGATTCCCGGTCAGGGAAATCTTCTTTCTCCACCCGAAGCCAGCGTGTCCCTTCTGAACACTGGTAGTGGCTGAATGCTATTGTCTAGGCTTCTGTCTGGTAGAGCCGATAAATGATTTGCCATCCACCTGAATGGCTTTCTCAGTTCTAATCAGCGTTGTTGATCTTTTCCACCTTTCATACCCAAGTGGCCAACTCAGCTGCCTTAATCCAAACGCAATAGTTAGTGTCAGAAAAAATGTCGACGCTAATCTCTGCTGCATGACGTCGCTCTTTCTGAGAAGACATTTTCTCAGAATCTTTACCCATTTCTTCCCAGACTGCGTATACCATAGCCCAAGCTGCTCTGAGGCAAAATTGATGACAACATTTCAGAAGTCATGGGACTTTGCCTTCTGGACAAATACCATGTTAGAAAATCCACTCCTACTGATGCAGCGATGTGCTCTTGGGTGGAGTCGGGGTCTGATTTAAAGCAACAGACTGGCTACAATAGCAGACCCTTGTTGTCTGGTGACTTGTATTAGCCAATCTCCAGACTTTGCCTTCTGGATCAATACCATGTTTGAAGTGCATTCCATTCCGATGCACTTATTTAAAGCAACAGACAGGCTAAACCGGCAGGCCCTTGTTGTCTGGGGAATAGTATTCGACACACTCGCTGTCAGTTCAGATCCTAGGTCAGGGAACAGAAGCTTTCCTTTTGAAAACGCTGTTAAGACTAGGACGATCCACTGCTAACCAGCTGTAGCTAGAAGAGCCTCCTTCACCCCATTTTGGAGACCTTGGTTCTGACGGAAGAAAGCAGTATTTGCGACTCCAAAATGCATCAACTCCATATTCGGTATTTGCCATTGACTTCCTCTTCCTTGCCTGCCTGGGTACTCTAAGAACTCTAAGAACACCTCTCCCTGGTGGTCTAGTGGCTAGGATTCGGCGCTCTCACCGCCGCGGCCCGGGTTCGATTCCCGGTCAGGGAAATCTTCTTTCTCCACCCGAAGCCAGCGTGTCCCTTCAGAACACTGGTAGTGGCTGAATGCTATTGTCTAGGCTTCTGTCTGGTAGAGCCGATAAATGATTTGCCATCCACCTGAATGGCTTTCTCAGTTCTAATCAGCGTTGTTGATCTTTTCCACCTTTCATACCCAAGTGGCCAACTCAGCTGCCTTAATCCAAACGCAATAGTTAGTGTCAGAAAAAATGTCGACGCTAATCTCTGCTGCATGACGTTGCTCTTTCTGAGAAGACATTTTCTCAGAATCTTTACCCATTTCTTCCCAGCCTGCGTATACCATAGCCCAAGCTGCTCTGAGGCAAAATTGATGACAACATTTCAGAAGTCATGGGACTTTGCCTTCTGGACAAATACCATGTTAGAAGTCCACTCCTACTGATGCAGCGATGTGCTCTTGGGTGGAGTCGGGGTCTGATTTAAAGCAACAGACTGGCTACAATAGCAGACCCTTGTTGTCTGGTGACTTGTATTAGCCAATCTCCAGACTTTGCCTTCTGGATCAATACCATGTTTGAAGTGCATTCCATTCCGATGCACTTATTTAAAGCAACAGACAGGCTAAACCGGCAGGCCCTTGTTGTCTGGGGAATAGTATTCGACACACTCGCTGTCAGTTCAGATCTTAGGTCAGGGAACAGAAACTTTCCTTTTGAAAACGCTGTTAAGACTAGGACGATCCACTGCTAACCAGCTGTAGCTAGAAGAGCCTCCTTCACCCCATTTTGGAGACCTTGGTTCTGACGGAAGAAAGCAGTATTTGCGACTCCAAAATGCATCAACTCCATATTCGGTATTTGCCATTGACTTCCTCTTCCTTGCCTGCCTGGGTACTCTAAGAACACCTCTCCCTGGTGGTCTAGTGGCTAGGATTCGGCGCTCTCACCGCCGTGGCCCGGGTTCGATTCCCGGTCAGGGAAATCTTCTTTCTCCACCCGAAGCCAGCGTGTCCCTTCAGAACACTGGTAGTGGCTGAATGCTATTGTCTAGGCTTCTGTCTGGTAGAGCCGATAAATGATTTGCCATCCACCTGAATGGCTTTCTCAGTTCTAATCAGCGTTGTTGATCTTTTCCACCTTTCATACCCAAGTGGCCAACTCAGCTGCCTTAATCCAACGCAATAGTTAGTGTCAGAAAAAATGTCGACGCTAATCTCTGCTGCATGACGTCCCTCTTTCTGAGAAGACATTTTCTCAGAATCTTTACCCATTTCTTCCCAGCCTGCGTATACCATAGCCCAAGCTGCTCTGAGGCAAAATTGATGACAACATTTCAGAAGTCATGGGACTTTGCCTTCTGGACAAATACCATGTTAGAAGTCCACTCCTACTGATGCAGCGATGTGCTCTTGGGTGGAGTCGGGGTCTGATTTAAAGCAACAGACTGGCTACAATAGCAGACCCTTGTTGTCTGGTGACTTGTATTAGCCAATCTCCAGACTTTGCCTTCTGGATCAATACCATGTTTGAAGTGCATTCCATTCCGATGCACTTATTTAAAGCAACAGACAGGCTAAACCGGCAGGCCCTTGTTGTCTGGGGAATAGTATTCGACACACTCGCTGTCAGTTCAGATCTTAGGTCAGGGAACAGAAGCTTTCCTTTTGAAAACGCTGTTAAGACTAGGACGATCCACTGCTAACCAGCTGTAGCTAGAAGAGCCTCCTTCACCCCATTTTGGAGACCTTGGTTCTGACGGAAGAAAGCAGTATTTGCGACTCCAAAATGCATCAACTCCATATTCGGTATTTGCCATTGACTTCCTCTTCCTTGCCTGCCTGGGTACTCTAAGAACACCTCTCCCTGGTGGTCTAGTGGCTAGGATTCGGCGCTCTCACCGCCGTGGCCCGGGTTCGATTCCCGGTCAGGGAAATCTTCTTTCTCCACCCGAAGCCAGCGTGTCCCTTCAGAACACTGGTAGTGGCTGAATGCTATTGTCTAGGCTTCTGTCTGGTAGAGCCGATAAATGATTTGCCATCCACCTGAATGGCTTTCTCAGTTCTAATCAGCGTTGTTGATCTTTTCCACCTTTCATACCCAAGTGGCCAACTCAGCTGCCTTAATCCAACGCAATAGTTAGTGTCAGAAAAAATGTCGACGCTAATCTCTGCTGCATGACGTCCCTCTTTCTGAGAAGACATTTTCTCAGAATCTTTACCCATTTCTTCCCAGCCTGCGTATACCATAGCCCAAGCTGCTCTGAGGCAAAATTGATGACAACATTTCAGAAGTCATGGGACTTTGCCTTCTGGACAAATACCATGTTAGAAGTCCACTCCTACTGATGCAGCGATGTGCTCTTGGGTGGAGTCGGGGTCTGATTTAAAGCAACAGACTGGCTACAATAGCAGACCCTTGTTGTCTGGTGACTTGTATTAGCCAATCTCCAGACTTTGCCTTCTGGATCAATACCATGTTTGAAGTGCATTCCATTCCGATGCACTTATTTAAAGCAACAGACAGGCTAAACCGGCAGGCCCTTGTTGTCTGGGGAATAGTATTCGACACACTCGCTGTCAGTTCAGATCTTAGGTCAGGGAACAGAAACTTTCCTTTTGAAAACGCTGTTAAGACTAGGACGATCCACTGCTAACCAGCTGTAGCTAGAAGAGCCTCCTTCACCCCATTTTGGAGACCTTGGTTCTGACGGAAGAAAGCAGTATTTGCGACTCCAAAATGCATCAACTCCATATTCGGTATTTGCCATTGACTTCCTCTTCCTTGCCTGCCTGGGTACTCTAAGAACACCTCTCCCTGGTGGTCTAGTGGCTAGGATTCGGCGCTCTCACCGCCGTGGCCCGGGTTCGATTCCCGGTCAGGGAAATCTTCTTTCTCCACCCGAAGCCAGCGTGTCCCTTCAGAACACTGGTAGTGGCTGAATGCTATTGTCTAAGCTTCTGTCTGGTAGAGCCGATAAATGATTTGCCATCCACCTGAATGGCTTTCTCAGTTCTAATCAGCGTTGTTGATCTTTTCCACCTTTCATACCCAAGTGGCCAACTCAGCTGCCTTAATCCAACGCAATAGTTAGTGTCAGAAAAAATGTCGACGCTAATCTCTGCTGCATGACGTCCCTCTTTCTGAGAAGACATTTTCTCAGAATCTTTACCCATTTCTTCCCAGCCTGCGTATACCATAGCCCAAGCTGCTCTGAGGCAAAATTGATGACAACATTTCAGAAGTCATGGGACTTTGCCTTCTGGACAAATACCATGTTAGAAGTCCACTCCTACTGATGCAGCGATGTGCTCTTGGGTGGAGTCGGGGTCTGATTTAAAGCAACAGACTGGCTACAATAGCAGACCCTTGTTGTCTGGTGACTTGTATTAGCCAATCTCCAGACTTTGCCTTCTGGATCAATACCATGTTTGAAGTGCATTCCATTCCGATGCACTTATTTAAAGCAACAGACAGGCTAAACCGGCAGGCCCTTGTTGTCTGGGGAATAGTATTCGACACACTCGCTGTCAGTTCAGATCTTAGGTCAGGGAACAGAAGCTTTCCTTTTGAAAACGCTGTTAAGACTAGGACGATCCACTGCTAACCAGCTGTAGCTAGAAGAGCCTCCTTCACCCCATTTTGGAGACCTTGGTTCTGACGGAAGAAAGCAGTATTTGCGACTCCAAAATGCATCAACTCCATATTCGGTATTTGCCATTGACTTCCTCTTCCTTGCCTGCCTGGGTACTCTAAGAACACCTCTCCCTGGTGGTCTAGTGGCTAGGATTCGGCGCTCTCACCGCCGTGGCCCGGGTTCGATTCCCGGTCAGGGAAATCTTCTTTCTCCACCCGAAGACAGCGTGTCCCTTCAGAACACTGGTAGTGGCTGAATGCTATTGTCTAGGCTTCTGTCTGGTAGAGCCGATAAATGATTTGCCATCCACCTGAATGGCTTTCTCAGTTCTAATCAGCGTTGTTGATCTTTTCCACCTTTCATACCCAAGTGGCCAACTCAGCTGCCTTAATCCAACGCAATAGTTAGTGTCAGAAAAAATGTCGACGCTAATCTCTGCTGCATGACGTCCCTCTTTCTGAGAAGACATTTTCTCAGAATCTTTACCCATTTCTTCCCAGCCTGCGTATACCATAGCCCAAGCTGCTCTGAGGCAAAATTGATGACAACATTTCAGAAGTCATGGGACTTTGCCTTCTGGACAAATACCATGTTAGAAGTCCACTCCTACTGATGCAGCGATGTGCTCTTGGGTGGAGTCGGGGTCTGATTTAAAGCAACAGACTGGCTACAATAGCAGACCCTTGTTGTCTGGTGACTTGTATTAGCCAATCTCCAGACTTTGCCTTCTGGATCAATACCATGTTTGAAGTGCATTCCATTCCGATGCACTTATTTAAAGCAACAGACAGGCTAAACCGGCAGGCCCTTGTTGTCTGGGGAATAGTATTCGACACACTCGCTGTCAGTTCAGATCTTAGGTCAGGGAACAGAAGCTTTCCTTTTGAAAACGCTGTTAAGACTAGGACGATCCACTGCTAACCAGCTGTAGCTAGAAGAGCCTCCTTCACCCCATTTTGGAGACCTTGGTTCTGACGGAAGAAAGCAGTATTTGCGACTCCAAAATGCATCAACTCCATATTCGGTATTTGCCATTGACTTCCTCTTCCTTGCCTGCCTGGGTACTCTAAGAACACCTCTCCCTGGTGGTCTAGTGGCTAGGATTCGGCGCTCTCACCGCCGTGGCCCGGGTTCGATTCCCGGTCAGGGAAATCTTCTTTCTCCACCCGAAGCCAGCGTGTCCCTTCAGAACACTGGTAGTGGCTGAATGCTATTGTCTAGGCTTCTGTCTGGTAGAGCCGATAAATGATTTGCCATCCACCTGAATGGCTTTCTCAGTTCTAATCAGCGTTGTTGATCTTTTCCACCTTTCATACCCAAGTGGCCAACTCAGCTGCCTTAATCCAACGCAATAGTTAGTGTCAGAAAAAATGTCGACGCTAATCTCTGCTGCATGACGTCCCTCTTTCTGAGAAGACATTTTCTCAGAATCTTTACCCATTTCTTCCCAGCCTGCGTATACCATAGCCCAAGCTGCTCTGAGGCAAAATTGATGACAACATTTCAGAAGTCATGGGACTTTGCCTTCTGGACAAATACCATGTTAGAAGTCCACTCCTACTGATGCAGCGATGTGCTCTTGGGTGGAGTCGGGGTCTGATTTAAAGCAACAGACTGGCTACAATAGCAGACCCTTGTTGTCTGGTGACTTGTATTAGCCAATCTCCAGACTTTGCCTTCTGGATCAATACCATGTTTGAAGTGCATTCCATTCCGATGCACTTATTTAAAGCAACAGACAGGCTAAACCGGCAGGCCCTTGTTGTCTGGGGAATAGTATTCGACACACTCGCTGTCAGTTCAGATCTTAGGTCAGGGAACAGAAACTTTCCTTTTGAAAACGCTGTTAAGACTAGGACGATCCACTGCTAACCAGCTGTAGCTAGAAGAGCCTCCTTCACCCCATTTTGGAGACCTTGGTTCTGACGGAAGAAAGCAGTATTTGCGACTCCAAAATGCATCAACTCCATATTCGGTATTTGCCATTGACTTCCTCTTCCTTGCCTGCCTGGGTACTCTAAGAACACCTCTCCCTGGTGGTCTAGTGGCTAGGATTCGGCGCTCTCACCGCCGTGGCCCGGGTTCGATTCCCGGTCAGGGAAATCTTCTTTCTCCTCCCGAAGCCAGCGTGTCCCTTCAGAACACTGGTAGTGGCTGAATGCTATTGTCTAAGCTTCTGTCTGGTAGAGCCGATAAATGATTTGCCATCCACCTGAATGGCTTTCTCAGTTCTAATCAGCGTTGTTGATCTTTTCCACCTTTCATACCCAAGTGGCCAACTCAGCTGCCTTAATCCAACGCAATAGTTAGTGTCAGAAAAAATGTCGACGCTAATCTCTGCTGCATGACGTCCCTCTTTCTGAGAAGACATTTTCTCAGAATCTTTACCCATTTCTTCCCAGCCTGCGTATACCATAGCCCAAGCTGCTCTGAGGCAAAATTGATGACAACATTTCAGAAGTCATGGGACTTTGCCTTCTGGACAAATACCATGTTAGAAGTCCACTCCTACTGATGCAGCGATGTGCTCTTGGGTGGAGTCGGGGTCTGATTTAAAGCAACAGACTGGCTACAATAGCAGACCCTTGTTGTCTGGTGACTTGTATTAGCCAATCTCCAGACTTTGCCTTCTGGATCAATACCATGTTTGAAGTGCATTCCATTCCGATGCACTTATTTAAAGCAACAGACAGGCTAAACCGGCAGGCCCTTGTTGTCTGGGGAATAGTATTCGACACACTCGCTGTCAGTTCAGATCTTAGGTCAGGGAACAGAAGCTTTCCTTTTGAAAACGCTGTTAAGACTAGGACGATCCACTGCTAACCAGCTGTAGCTAGAAGAGCCTCCTTCACCCCATTTTGGAGACCTTGGTTCTGACGGAAGAAAGCAGTATTTGCGACTCCAAAATGCATCAACTCCATATTCGGTATTTGCCATTGACTTCCTCTTCCTTGCCTGCCTGGGTACTCTAAGAACACCTCTCCCTGGTGGTCTAGTGGCTAGGATTCGGCGCTCTCACCGCCGTGGCCCGGGTTCGATTCCCGGTCAGGGAAATCTTCTTTCTCCACCCGAAGCCAGCGTGTCCCTTCAGAACACTGGTAGTGGCTGAATGCTATTGTCTAGGCTTCTGTCTGGTAGAGCCGATAAATGATTTGCCATCCACCTGAATGGCTTTCTCAGTTCTAATCAGCGTTGTTGATCTTTTCCACCTTTCATACCCAAGTGGCCAACTCAGCTGCCTTAATCCAACGCAATAGTTAGTGTCAGAAAAAATGTCGACGCTAATCTCTGCTGCATGACGTCCCTCTTTCTGAGAAGACATTTTCTCAGAATCTTTACCCATTTCTTCCCAGCCTGCGTATACCATAGCCCAAGCTGCTCTGAGGCAAAATTGATGACAACATTTCAGAAGTCATGGGACTTTGCCTTCTGGACAAATACCATGTTAGAAGTCCACTCCTACTGATGCAGCGATGTGCTCTTGGGTGGAGTCGGGGTCTGATTTAAAGCAACAGACTGGCTACAATAGCAGACCCTTGTTGTCTGGTGACTTGTATTAGCCAATCTCCAGACTTTGCCTTCTGGATCAATACCATGTTTGAAGTGCATTCCATTCCGATGCACTTATTTAAAGCAACAGACAGGCTAAACCGGCAGGCCCTTGTTGTCTGGGGAATAGTATTCGACACACTCGCTGTCAGTTCAGATCCTAGGTCAGGGAACAGAAGCTTTCCTTTTGAAAACGCTGTTAAGACTAGGACGATCCACTGCTAACCAGCTGTAGCTAGAAGAGCCTCCTTCACCCCATTTTGGAGACCTTGGTTCTGACGGAAGAAAGCAGTATTTGCGACTCCAAAATGCATCAACTCCATATTCGGTATTTGCCATTGACTTCCTCTTCCTTGCCTGCCTGGGTACTCTAAGAACTCTAAGAACACCACTCCCTGGTGGTCTAGTGGCTAGGATTCGGCGCTCTCACCGCCGCGGCCCGGGTTCGATTCCCGGTCAGGGAAATCTTCTTTCTCCACCCGAAGCCAGCGTGTCCCTTCAGAACACTGGTAGTGGCTGAATGCTATTGTCTAGGCTTCTGTCTGGTAGAGCCGATAAATGATTTGCCATCCACCTGAATGGCTTTCTCAGTTCTAATCAGCGTTGTTGATCTTTTCCACCTTTCATACCCAAGTGGCCAACTCAGCTGCCTTAATCCAAACGCAATAGTTAGTGTCAGAAAAAATGTCGACGCTAATCTCTGCTGCATGACGTCGCTCTTTCTGAGAAGACATTTTCTCAGAATCTTTACCCATTTCTTCCCAGACTGCGTATACCATAGCCCAAGCTGCTCTGAGGCAAAATTGATGACAACATTTCAGAAGTCATGGGACTTTGCCTTCTGGACAAATACCATGTTAGAAAATCCACTCCTACTGATGCAGCGATGTGCTCTTGGGTGGAGTCGGGGTCTGATTTAAAGCAACAGACTGGCTACAATAGCAGACCCTTGTTGTCTGGTGACTTGTATTAGCCAATCTCCAGACTTTGCCTTCTGGATCAATACCATGTTTGAAGTGCATTCCATTCCGATGCACTTATTTAAAGCAACAGACAGGCTAAACCAGCAGGCCCTTGTTGTCTGGGGAATAGTATTCGACACACTCGCTGTCAGTTCAGATCCTAGGTCAGGGAACAGAAGCTTTCCTTTTGAAAACGCTGTTAAGACTAGGACGATCCACTGCTAACCAGCTGTAGCTAGAAGAGCCTCCTTCACCCCATTTTGGAGACCTTGGTTCTGACGGAAGAAAGCAGTATTTGCGACTCCAAAATGCATCAACTCCATATTCGGTATTTGCCATTGACTTCCTCTTCCTTGCCTGCCTGGGTACTCTAAGAACTCTAAGAACACCTCTCCCTGGTGGTCTAGTGGCTAGGATTCGGCGCTCTCACCGCCGCGGCCCGGGTTCGATTCCCGGTCAGGGAAATCTTCTTTCTCCACCCGAAGCCAGCGTGTCCCTTCAGAACACTGGTAGTGGCTGAATGCTATTGTCTAGGCTTCTGTCTGGTAGAGCCGATAAATGATTTGCCATCCACCTGAATGGCTTTCTCAGTTCTAATCAGCGTTGTTGATCTTTTCCACCTTTCATACCCAAGTGGCCAACTCAGCTGCCTTAATCCAAACGCAATAGTTAGTGTCAGAAAAAATGTCGACGCTAATCTCTGCTGCATGACGTCGCTCTTTCTGAGAAGACATTTTCTCAGAATCTTTACCCATTTCTTCCCAGCCTGCGTATACCATAGCCCAAGCTGCTCTGAGGCAAAATTGATGACAACATTTCAGAAGTCATGGGACTTTGCCTTCTGGACAAATACCATGTTAGAAGTCCACTCCTACTGATGCAGCGATGTGCTCTTGGGTGGAGTCGGGGTCTGATTTAAAGCAACAGACTGGCTACAATAGCAGACCCTTGTTGTCTGGTGACTTGTATTAGCCAATCTCCAGACTTTGCCTTCTGGATCAATACCATGTTTGAAGTGCATTCCATTCCGATGCACTTATTTAAAGCAACAGACAGGCTAAACCGGCAGGCCCTTGTTGTCTGGGGAATAGTATTCGACACACTCGCTGTCAGTTCAGATCTTAGGTCAGGGAACAGAAACTTTCCTTTTGAAAACGCTGTTAAGACTAGGACGATCCACTGCTAACCAGCTGTAGCTAGAAGAGCCTCCTTCACCCCATTTTGGAGACCTTGGTTCTGACGGAAGAAAGCAGTATTTGCGACTCCAAAATGCATCAACTCCATATTCGGTATTTGCCATTGACTTCCTCTTCCTTGCCTGCCTGGGTACTCTAAGAACACCTCTCCCTGGTGGTCTAGTGGCTAGGATTCGGCGCTCTCACCGCCGTGGCCCGGGTTCGATTCCCGGTCAGGGAAATCTTCTTTCTCCACCCGAAGCCAGCGTGTCCCTTCAGAACACTGGTAGTGGCTGAATGCTATTGTCTAGGCTTCTGTCTGGTAGAGCCGATAAATGATTTGCCATCCACCTGAATGGCTTTCTCAGTTCTAATCAGCGTTGTTGATCTTTTCCACCTTTCATACCCAAGTGGCCAACTCAGCTGCCTTAATCCAACGCAATAGTTAGTGTCAGAAAAAATGTCGACGCTAATCTCTGCTGCATGACGTCCCTCTTTCTGAGAAGACATTTTCTCAGAATCTTTACCCATTTCTTCCCAGCCTGCGTATACCATAGCCCAAGCTGCTCTGAGGCAAAATTGATGACAACATTTCAGAAGTCATGGGACTTTGCCTTCTGGACAAATACCATGTTAGAAGTCCACTCCTACTGATGCAGCGATGTGCTCTTGGGTGGAGTCGGGGTCTGATTTAAAGCAACAGACTGGCTACAATAGCAGACCCTTGTTGTCTGGTGACTTGTATTAGCCAATCTCCAGACTTTGCCTTCTGGATCAATACCATGTTTGAAGTGCATTCCATTCCGATGCACTTATTTAAAGCAACAGACAGGCTAAACCGGCAGGCCCTTGTTGTCTGGGGAATAGTATTCGACACACTCGCTGTCAGTTCAGATCCTAGGTCAGGGAACAGAAGCTTTCCTTTTGAAAACGCTGTTAAGACTAGGACGATCCACTGCTAACCAGCTGTAGCTAGAAGAGCCTCCTTCACCCCATTTTGGAGACCTTGGTTCTGACGGAAGAAAGCAGTATTTGCGACTCCAAAATGCATCAACTCCATATTCGGTATTTGCCATTGACTTCCTCTTCCTTGCCTGCCTGGGTACTCTAAGAACTCTAAGAACACCACTCCCTGGTGGTCTAGTGGCTAGGATTCGGCGCTCTCACCGCCGCGGCCCGGGTTCGATTCCCGGTCAGGGAAATCTTCTTTCTCCACCCGAAGCCAGCGTGTCCCTTCAGAACACTGGTAGTGGCTGAATGCTATTGTCTAGGCTTCTGTCTGGTAGAGCCGATAAATGATTTGCCATCCACCTGAATGGCTTTCTCAGTTCTAATCAGCGTTGTTGATCTTTTCCACCTTTCATACCCAAGTGGCCAACTCAGCTGCCTTAATCCAAACGCAATAGTTAGTGTCAGAAAAAATGTCGACGCTAATCTCTGCTGCATGACGTCGCTCTTTCTGAGAAGACATTTTCTCAGAATCTTTACCCATTTCTTCCCAGACTGCGTATACCATAGCCCAAGCTGCTCTGAGGCAAAATTGATGACAACATTTCAGAAGTCATGGGACTTTGCCTTCTGGACAAATACCATGTTAGAAAATCCACTCCTACTGATGCAGCGATGTGCTCTTGGGTGGAGTCGGGGTCTGATTTAAAGCAACAGACTGGCTACAATAGCAGACCCTTGTTGTCTGGTGACTTGTATTAGCCAATCTCCAGACTTTGCCTTCTGGATCAATACCATGTTTGAAGTGCATTCCATTCCGATGCACTTATTTAAAGCAACAGACAGGCTAAACCAGCAGGCCCTTGTTGTCTGGGGAATAGTATTCGACACACTCGCTGTCAGTTCAGATCCTAGGTCAGGGAACAGAAGCTTTCCTTTTGAAAACGCTGTTAAGACTAGGACGATCCACTGCTAACCAGCTGTAGCTAGAAGAGCCTCCTTCACCCCATTTTGGAGACCTTGGTTCTGACGGAAGAAAGCAGTATTTGCGACTCCAAAATGCATCAACTCCATATTCGGTATTTGCCATTGACTTCCTCTTCCTTGCCTGCCTGGGTACTCTAAGAACACCTCTCCCTGGTGGTCTAGTGGCTAGGATTCGGCGCTCTCACCGCCGCGGCCCGGGTTCGATTCCCGGTCAGGGAAATCTTCTTTCTCCACCCGAAGCCAGCGTGTCCCTTCTGAACACTGGTAGTGGCTGAATGCTATTGTCTAGGCTTCTGTCTGGTAGAGCCGATAAATGATTTGCCATCCACCTGAATGGCTTTCTCAGTTCTAATCAGCGTTGTTGATCTTTTCCACCTTTCATACCCAAGTGGCCAACTCAGCTGCCTTAATCCAAACGCAATAGTTAGTGTCAGAAAAAATGTCGACGCTAATCTCTGCTGCATGACGTCGCTCTTTCTGAGAAGACATTTTCTCAGAATCTTTACCCATTTCTTCCCAGACTGCGTATACCATAGCCCAAGCTGCTCTGAGGCAAAATTGATGACAACATTTCAGAAGTCATGGGACTTTGCCTTCTGGACAAATACCATGTTAGAAAATCCACTCCTACTGATGCAGCGATGTGCTCTTGGGTGGAGTCGGGGTCTGATTTAAAGCAACAGACTGGCTACAATAGCAGACCCTTGTTGTCTGGTGACTTGTATTAGCCAATCTCCAGACTTTGCCTTCTGGATCAATACCATGTTTGAAGTGCATTCCATTCCGATGCACTTATTTAAAGCAACAGACAGGCTAAACCGGCAGGCCCTTGTTGTCTGGGGAATAGTATTCGACACACTCGCTGTCAGTTCAGATCCTAGGTCAGGGAACAGAAGCTTTCCTTTTGAAAACGCTGTTAAGACTAGGACGATCCACTGCTAACCAGCTGTAGCTAGAAGAGCCTCCTTCACCCCATTTTGGAGACCTTGGTTCTGACGGAAGAAAGCAGTATTTGCGACTCCAAAATGCATCAACTCCATATTCGGTATTTGCCATTGACTTCCTCTTCCTTGCCTGCCTGGGTACTCTAAGAACTCTAAGAACACCTCTCCCTGGTGGTCTAGTGGCTAGGATTCGGCGCTCTCACCGCCGCGGCCCGGGTTCGATTCCCGGTCAGGGAAATCTTCTTTCTCCACCCGAAGCCAGCGTGTCCCTTCAGAACACTGGTAGTGGCTGAATGCTATTGTCTAGGCTTCTGTCTGGTAGAGCCGATAAATGATTTGCCATCCACCTGAATGGCTTTCTCAGTTCTAATCAGCGTTGTTGATCTTTTCCACCTTTCATACCCAAGTGGCCAACTCAGCTGCCTTAATCCAAACGCAATAGTTAGTGTCAGAAAAAATGTCGACGCTAATCTCTGCTGCATGACGTCGCTCTTTCTGAGAAGACATTTTCTCAGAATCTTTACCCATTTCTTCCCAGCCTGCGTATACCATAGCCCAAGCTGCTCTGAGGCAAAATTGATGACAACATTTCAGAAGTCATGGGACTTTGCCTTCTGGACAAATACCATGTTAGAAGTCCACTCCTACTGATGCAGCGATGTGCTCTTGGGTGGAGTCGGGGTCTGATTTAAAGCAACAGACTGGCTACAATAGCAGACCCTTGTTGTCTGGTGACTTGTATTAGCCAATCTCCAGACTTTGCCTTCTGGATCAATACCATGTTTGAAGTGCATTCCATTCCGATGCACTTATTTAAAGCAACAGACAGGCTAAACCGGCAGGCCCTTGTTGTCTGGGGAATAGTATTCGACACACTCGCTGTCAGTTCAGATCTTAGGTCAGGGAACAGAAACTTTCCTTTTGAAAACGCTGTTAAGACTAGGACGATCCACTGCTAACCAGCTGTAGCTAGAAGAGCCTCCTTCACCCCATTTTGGAGACCTTGGTTCTGACGGAAGAAAGCAGTATTTGCGACTCCAAAATGCATCAACTCCATATTCGGTATTTGCCATTGACTTCCTCTTCCTTGCCTGCCTGGGTACTCTAAGAACACCTCTCCCTGGTGGTCTAGTGGCTAGGATTCGGCGCTCTCACCGCCGTGGCCCGGGTTCGATTCCCGGTCAGGGAAATCTTCTTTCTCCACCCGAAGCCAGCGTGTCCCTTCAGAACACTGGTAGTGGCTGAATGCTATTGTCTAGGCTTCTGTCTGGTAGAGCCGATAAATGATTTGCCATCCACCTGAATGGCTTTCTCAGTTCTAATCAGCGTTGTTGATCTTTTCCACCTTTCATACCCAAGTGGCCAACTCAGCTGCCTTAATCCAACGCAATAGTTAGTGTCAGAAAAAATGTCGACGCTAATCTCTGCTGCATGACGTCCCTCTTTCTGAGAAGACATTTTCTCAGAATCTTTACCCATTTCTTCCCAGCCTGCGTATACCATAGCCCAAGCTGCTCTGAGGCAAAATTGATGACAACATTTCAGAAGTCATGGGACTTTGCCTTCTGGACAAATACCATGTTAGAAGTCCACTCCTACTGATGCAGCGATGTGCTCTTGGGTGGAGTCGGGGTCTGATTTAAAGCAACAGACTGGCTACAATAGCAGACCCTTGTTGTCTGGTGACTTGTATTAGCCAATCTCCAGACTTTGCCTTCTGGATCAATACCATGTTTGAAGTGCATTCCATTCCGATGCACTTATTTAAAGCAACAGACAGGCTAAACCGGCAGGCCCTTGTTGTCTGGGGAATAGTATTCGACACACTCGCTGTCAGTTCAGATCTTAGGTCAGGGAACAGAAGCTTTCCTTTTGAAAACGCTGTTAAGACTAGGACGATCCACTGCTAACCAGCTGTAGCTAGAAGAGCCTCCTTCACCCCATTTTGGAGACCTTGGTTCTGACGGAAGAAAGCAGTATTTGCGACTCCAAAATGCATCAACTCCATATTCGGTATTTGCCATTGACTTCCTCTTCCTTGCCTGCCTGGGTACTCTAAGAACACCTCTCCCTGGTGGTCTAGTGGCTAGGATTCGGCGCTCTCACCGCCGTGGCCCGGGTTCGATTCCCGGTCAGGGAAATCTTCTTTCTCCACCCGAAGCCAGCGTGTCCCTTCAGAACACTGGTAGTGGCTGAATGCTATTGTCTAGGCTTCTGTCTGGTAGAGCCGATAAATGATTTGCCATCCACCTGAATGGCTTTCTCAGTTCTAATCAGCGTTGTTGATCTTTTCCACCTTTCATACCCAAGTGGCCAACTCAGCTGCCTTAATCCAACGCAATAGTTAGTGTCAGAAAAAATGTCGACGCTAATCTCTGCTGCATGACGTCCCTCTTTCTGAGAAGACATTTTCTCAGAATCTTTACCCATTTCTTCCCAGCCTGCGTATACCATAGCCCAAGCTGCTCTGAGGCAAAATTGATGACAACATTTCAGAAGTCATGGGACTTTGCCTTCTGGACAAATACCATGTTAGAAGTCCACTCCTACTGATGCAGCGATGTGCTCTTGGGTGGAGTCGGGGTCTGATTTAAAGCAACAGACTGGCTACAATAGCAGACCCTTGTTGTCTGGTGACTTGTATTAGCCAATCTCCAGACTTTGCCTTCTGGATCAATACCATGTTTGAAGTGCATTCCATTCCGATGCACTTATTTAAAGCAACAGACAGGCTAAACCGGCAGGCCCTTGTTGTCTGGGGAATAGTATTCGACACACTCGCTGTCAGTTCAGATCTTAGGTCAGGGAACAGAAGCTTTCCTTTTGAAAACGCTGTTAAGACTAGGACGATCCACTGCTAACCAGCTGTAGCTAGAAGAGCCTCCTTCACCCCATTTTGGAGACCTTGGTTCTGACGGAAGAAAGCAGTATTTGCGACTCCAAAATGCATCAACTCCATATTCGGTATTTGCCATTGACTTCCTCTTCCTTGCCTGCCTGGGTACTCTAAGAACACCTCTCCCTGGTGGTCTAGTGGCTAGGATTCGGCGCTCTCACCGCCGTGGCCCGGGTTCGATTCCCGGTCAGGGAAATCTTCTTTCTCCACCCGAAGCCAGCGTGTCCCTTCAGAACACTGGTAGTGGCTGAATGCTATTGTCTAGGCTTCTGTCTGGTAGAGCCGATAAATGATTTGCCATCCACCTGAATGGCTTTCTCAGTTCTAATCAGCGTTGTTGATCTTTTCCACCTTTCATACCCAAGTGGCCAACTCAGCTGCCTTAATCCAACGCAATAGTTAGTGTCAGAAAAAATGTCGACGCTAATCTCTGCTGCATGACGTCCCTCTTTCTGAGAAGACATTTTCTCAGAATCTTTACCCATTTCTTCCCAGCCTGCGTATACCATAGCCCAAGCTGCTCTGAGGCAAAATTGATGACAACATTTCAGAAGTCATGGGACTTTGCCTTCTGGACAAATACCATGTTAGAAGTCCACTCCTACTGATGCAGCGATGTGCTCTTGGGTGGAGTCGGGGTCTGATTTAAAGCAACAGACTGGCTACAATAGCAGACCCTTGTTGTCTGGTGACTTGTATTAGCCAATCTCCAGACTTTGCCTTCTGGATCAATACCATGTTTGAAGTGCATTCCATTCCGATGCACTTATTTAAAGCAACAGACAGGCTAAACCGGCAGGCCCTTGTTGTCTGGGGAATAGTATTCGACACACTCGCTGTCAGTTCAGATCCTAGGTCAGGGAACAGAAGCTTTCCTTTTGAAAACGCTGTTAAGACTAGGACGATCCACTGCTAACCAGCTGTAGCTAGAAGAGCCTCCTTCACCCCATTTTGGAGACCTTGGTTCTGATGGAAGAAAGCAGTATTTGCGACTCCAAAATGCATCAACTCCATATTCGGTATTTGCCATTGACTTCCTCTTCCTTGCCTGCCTGGGTACTCTAAGAACACCTCTCCCTGGTGGTCTAGTGGCTAGGATTCGGCGCTCTCACCGCCGCGGCCCGGGTTCGATTCCCGGTCAGGGAAATCTTCTTTCTCCACCCGAAGCCAGCGTGTCCCTTCAGAACACTGGTAGTGGCTGAATGCTATTGTCTAGGCTTCTGTCTGGTAGAGCCGATAAATGATTTGCCATCCACCTGAATGGCTTTCTCAGTTCTAATCAGCGTTGTTGATCTTTTCCACCTTTCATACCCAAGTGGCCAACTCAGCTGCCTTAATCCAAACGCAATAGTTAGTGTCAGAAAAAATGTCGACGCTAATCTCTGCTGCATGACGTCGCTCTTTCTGAGAAGACATTTTCTCAGAATCTTTACCCATTTCTTCCCAGACTGCGTATACCATAGCCCAAGCTGCTCTGAGGCAAAATTGATGACAACATTTCAGAAGTCATGGGACTTTGCCTTCTGGACAAATACCATGTTAGAAGTCCACTCCTACTGATGCAGCGATGTGCTCTTGGGTGGAGTCGGGGTCTGATTTAAAGCAACAGACTGGCTTCAATAGCAGACCCTTGTTGTCTGGTGACTTGTATTAGCCAATCTCCAGACTTTGCCTTCTGGATCAATACCATGTTTGAAGTGCATTCCATTCCGATGCACTTATTTAAAGCAACAGACAGGCTAAACCGGCAGGCCCTTGTTGTCTGGGGAATAGTATTCGACACACTCGCTGTCAGTTCAGATCCTAGGTCAGGGAACAGAAGCTTTCCTTTTGAAAACGCTGTTAAGACTAGGACGATCCACTGCTAACCAGCTGTAGCTAGAAGAGCCTCCTTCACCCCATTTTGGAGACCTTGGTTCTGACGGAAGAAAGCGGTATTTGCGACTCCAAAATGCATCAACTCCATATTCGGTATTTGCCATTGACTTCCTCTTCCTTGCCTGCCTGGGTACCCTAAGAACACCTCTCCCTGGTGGTCTAGTGGCTAGGATTCGGCGCTCTCACTGCCGCGGCCCGGGTTCGATTCCCGGTCAGGGAAATCTTCTTTCTCCACCCGAAGCCAGCGTGCCCCTTCAGAACACTGGTAGTGGCTGAATGCTATTGTCTAGGCTTCTGTCTGGTAGAGCCGATAAATGATTTGCCATCCACCTGAATGGCTTTCTCAGTTCTAATCAGCGTTGTTGATCTTTTCCACCTTTCATACCCAAGTGGCCAACTCAGCTGCCTTAATCCAAACGCAATAGTTAGTGTCAGAAAAAATGTCGACGCTAATCTCTGCTGCATGACGTCGCTCTTTCTTAAAAGACATTTTCTCAGAATCTTTACCCATTTCTTCCCAGACTGCGTATACCATAGCCCAAGCTGCTCTGAGGCAAAATTGATGACAACATTTCAGAAGTCATGGGACTTTGCCTTCTGGACAAATACCATGTTAGAAGTCCACTCCTACTGATGCAGCGATGTGCTCTTGGGTGGAGTCGGGGTCTGATTTAAAGCAACAGACTGGCTACAATAGCAGACCCTTGTTGTCTGGTGACTTGTATTAGCCAATCTCCAGACTTTGCCTTCTGGATCAATACCATGTTTGAAGTGCATTCCATTCCGATGCACTTATTTAAAGCAACAGACAGGCTAAACCGGCAGGCCCTTGTTGTCTGGGGAATAGTATTCGACACACTCGCTGTCAGTTCAGATCCTAGGTCAGGGAACAGAAGCTTTCCTTTTGAAAACGCTGTTAAGACTAGGACGATCCACTGCTAACCAGCTGTAGCTAGAAGAGCCTCCTTCACCCCATTTTGGAGACCTTGGTTCTGACGGAAGAAAGCAGTATTTGCGACTCCAAAATGCATCAACTCCATATTCGGTATTTGCCATTGACTTCCTCTTCCTTGCCTGCCTTGGTACTCTAAGAACACCTCTCCCTGGTGGTCTAGTGGCTAGGATTCGGCGCTCTCACCGCCGCGGCCCGGGTTCGATTCCCGGTCAGGGAAATCTTCTTTCTCCACCCGAAGCCAGCGTGTCCCTTCAGAACACTGGTAGTGGCTGAATGCTATTGTCTAGACTTCTGTCTGGTAGAGCCGATAAATGATTTGCCATCCACCTGAATGGCTTTCTCAGTTCTAATCAGCGTTGTTGATCTTTTCCACCTTTCATACCCAAGTGGCCAACTCAGCTGCCTTAATCCAAACGCAATAGTTAGTGTCAGAAAAAATGTCGACGCTAATCTCTGCTGCATGACGTCGCTCTTTCTGAGAAGACATTTTCTCAGAATCTTTACCCATTTCTTCCCAGACTGCGTATACCATAGCCCAAGCTGCTCTGAGGCAAAATTGATGACAACATTTCAGAAGTCATGGGACTTTGCCTTCTGGACAAATACTGCAGCGTCCCACTCATGACACGTGGGAACTGCAAATGTATTATTTCTTTGTCATCGCTGTATTGCATGTCATTTTGCATTTGACATTTGTTAATCCCTGTTCATAGGCTGGTCAAGTGTGCTTCATACTTCCCACCACAAGATGGGGATAGCACCACTTTGGGATATCTATCCCAGCTCAGGTTTATCTGTGGTCAGTGTTCAGTTCAGGAAGTGAGTGTACAGAGGAGAATGTGAAGGTGACAGAAGGTCAGTCCAGAGAAGGGACAAATTGGAACTGCTTAAATCAAAGGGTAAAAGCCACAAAACGGCAGCAAGACCTTTGAGAATAAAGGTGAAGGATTTCCTTAGCCACTGGCAACCTCACCAAATTTCACTGGATTCTAAAGGGACCAGGAACAAGTAAGCATTATACTGAACCACAGCCTGAGACAAGACCTACCAAAACCTATTAACAGTGGATAAGCAGAATTCCTCTATTTACCCAGAGACTGTATTCTATCTGGATGTTTGTACTGCAATCAAAACCAGTCACAGTAAAAGTTGTGAGTTGTATCCTACCACTGTCTACCTCATTCTTCACTATTGCTATTACAACTGGTTGTACCACCATTAACGGTACTGGCGTCACGACAAATACCATCAAGGGACCCAGCCACCACAAGCACTCTAAACACCCCTGTCATCACGGGCACCTCAACCACCATCTTGGCTGGCGTTTCCCTATCACAGAGCGTGCCCCGGAGGATTTCGTGCTGTCTTCCTCTTCACTGTGCGACCAGCCCAGGGAGGCTTTCTGCTAACCGTGAGTAAACCGATGAACTGTATTATTGCTGTCTCTCATCGGCCCACCGTGCACCTCACGTGTCGCCCCTGCGGTTCTGGCTCGTCGCATAAAAATTTGGCGTCCCGAACAGGATATTAACCCCTGCGCCTTATCTAAAAGACTGTTGCATCAGAATAAGCCCCTTTGCTTTATTGAGAGACTGTTTACTTATTGCATGCTGTGTGGGGCCACAGAACTGTTTAAACTGTTTCAAAGTCGCATGGAAGTGTTATCTCAGTTATCAGCCTAAAAATCGCAGCATCCAAAGTGAGAAAATCGGACGTTTGTGTGTCAACAAAACTGCTTGCTGTATTTGAATTGACTGTTTCTATTCACTTAAAATGGCTGCCGGAGACCTTCTTGTTCAAAAATTTCTGCGCCATCACTGTGGATAAGTTAGTGACACCCCCTGAAGAGCGGGAACATTTTGGTGCCACCCATTTATGCAAAATTGTCCGGCCAGCCCGCCTTACCTTTGCTGTGTCAATCCTGGGAGGAGAGTGCGACAAGCGCACGCCCCAGAAGTCGCGAGACTTCGCATGCGAGCAATAGAAGAGAAAATAACCGCATTGCTTGCTGTCCAAGCAGTAATCGCAACCTGTCAGCTGCCTCTACTAACTATAAGGAGCACTAATAGCAGGAACTCTGCCAGAGACCCAAAATCAACTTTGCTGCAGCATTGTATTCAGCCAGCATTAAATTCTTAAAGGGCCATACACCCGCAAGGCAGCGGTCGCCCATAGCAACACCGCACAAAAAAGTGTCTAAAAACGCATTTGACTTACCTTACTATAATTCACCTGCTGTCACCATGTCTGTGCAAGAAGATGACGTGCAGCCTGACCTCAGCGGACCCCCTGCAGCAGCCGCAGTCGGTCCCAGTACAATACCAACCGCTGCAGCACCAAGCTTAATGCCTTTAACCATGCCTTATTATTTTGGGGCCCCCTGGTTTCCACGATATTCTGGAGAAATTCATACTTTAATGGACTTTAAAGAAAAAATTCTTGCTGTGTTCAGATTGTACCCTGTATCCTCAGAGCAAGAGATGGAGATTCTTCTTGCGCAATTGGAAGGAGCTGCTCTCAGAGAAGTGAAATCTTGGCCAAGCTCAGAGAGAAAGACCATGGAGCAGATTTTTGAACGTCTCTACACCACCTTTGAACCCAGAACCGTGTCAGAGGTCAAGATGAGGTTCTTCAGCAAGAAACAGCAATCTGGTGAGTCACTCAGAGACTTTGCATTATCTTTGCAGGAAGCCCTTAGAGCTGTTGTCCAAGTAGACCCCCGTGAGGCAGAGAATCAGGACAAAACCCTGAAAGAACAATTTATTGAAGGCGTCAATACAGACAATCTAAAGAGCCAACTAAGAATGTTAGCCGCCCAACATCCAGGAGCTACCTTCTTAGATTTTAAAGAATTAGCTATCAGCATACTGGGAAAAAGCCCACCAACAGAACCTGTTAGATCTGTTGAAGTGCCTGTATCACAGCTGGTTACCCCTGTAAAGTCCTTACCTATAGTCAGTCAGGCAACCCAAGCTCCAGTTCCTAACGCAGTTGCCGCCTTGACTGAGCAAGTCCATTTCCTGACTAAAAGTCTGGAGAAAGTCCACCAAAAGTTGGAACAATGGGAGAAACCATTAATGCTAGAGGATGAGAAACCTGTGTCCAGAAGACTCTTCCCCTCTAATTATAGAGAGACTTATTCCAGAAATTTTGGCGGACGCCCCCCTGACCGCACTAGTACCCCTAAGCGGCCTATCTGCACATACTGTCACAAGCCAGGCCATACAGAAGCAACCTGCTGGCGGTTAAACAGGGAAACCCCCGAGGCCAAAGACCACCCCTCGGGAGGTGAACCAATAGGTCCAGAAGATCCCCACTGGATGCCAAGATACGTAGGATCCCGTCCAGAAGTGACACTTCAAATAAATGGAGTTCCTTTTGTTGCCCTAGTAGACACAGGATCCCAAGTCACCACCATCCAACAAGCAGCCTTTGAAAAATACTGGGATCAAAATCAGCTTACCCAGCCTCCAGAATCCTGGCTGAGTCTCATAGCCAGTAACGGCAAACCCGTACCAGTCCATGGTTATTGGGAACCCACCATTCAAGTAGGAGGAACTACACTACCTCGACAAGGCCTTATTGTGGTACGAGTCAGAGACAATAACCCTAACCCTCCAATAGTCCTAGGAATGAATGTCCTCAGGAACTGTTATGTTGAGATGCTAGAAGCCTTGCACCAGTTAGTGCCTACTGCCTCTCCTTATTCTAAGAAGGTGATCCAACAAACCATCCGTGTACTAAATGCGCAACAGAGATTCGCCAACGAAAAAGGAGAAATTTGCTGTGCCCGCATCCGAGATAAGCAACCTGCGATCCTCAAACCCAACACCGAAACTCTCCTGTGGTGCCGAGCTGTAGTCGGAATTCAAGGTCAAGACTACCAAGCCCTGGTAGAGCCTGTTGTTTTGGAAGACTATCCTCTAGTTAGAGCTGCAAGGAGCCTAGTGACCGTCTCTGAAGGTAAAGTGCCTATTCGACTCCTAAACTTGAGTGATAGCAGTGTAACGCTAACAAAACACCGTCCTATTGCACAGCTAATCCAAGTCACTTTTCAAGATGTCATCAGTGTGGCTACAGCTACCACAGAGCAAATTACCAAGAGCCAGAACCCACAGGACCAAAATGTAAACACATCCTGGTGGAAAGAACTTCATGTGGGAGATGCTTCCACACCAGCAAACCAAATTGAGGGAGTACTAAAAATTGTGAAGGAGCTTCACTGTGCCTTCAGTAAGCATTCCACAGACTATGGAGAAGTGGATATCATCAAGCACTCCATCCCTACAGGTTCACACCCACCGATCAAGGAAAGATATCGGCCTATACCACCAACTATGTACCAATCCATAAAGCAAATGATCCAAGAGTTGAAGGACTCCAATGTCATTAGAGACAGCCATAGTCCATGGGCTGCACCTCTAGTCCTTGTCCGTAAAAAGGATGGTAACATCAGATTCTGTGTGGATTACAGAAAAATTAACCAAATCACCCACAAGGATGCTTACCCTTTACCACGCATAGAGGAATCTTTGACAGCTTTAGGATCTTCAGCCTACTTCTCTACCCTTGATTTAACCAGTGGATACTGGCAAGTACCAATGGCACCTGAAGATCGTGAGAAGACTGCATTTACCACTCCTATGGGCTTATTTGAGTTCAACTGCATGCCTTTTGGACTTTGCAATGCGCCCGGAACTTTTCAAAGATTAATGGAGCGTTGTTTAGGACACAAAAATTTTGAAACCGTCCTGTTGTACTTAGACGATGTCATCATCTACTCCAAATCTTATGAAGATCACTTGAAACATTTGGCCGAAGTTTTTCAAGTCCTCATTAAACATGGACTCAAAGTCAAACCATCTAAGTGCTATCTACTGAAGTCAGAAGTCAAATACTTAGGGCATATTGTAAGCTCTGAAGGTGTTAAACCGGATCCAGAGAAGATAGCCGCAGTCCGAAATTGGCCTACTCCTACTACAGTGAAAGAAGTGAGGAGTTTTCTCAGTTTCGCAGGATACTACAGACGCTTTATTCCTCATTTTGCCCAAATTGCGGGGCCAATACTAGAACTTCTGAGAGGACATCCTAAGAGGTACCAAAAGTCTCCAATACCAGTTGATTGGAACACAGAAAGAGAAATTGCCTTCCAGCTCCTGAAGAAGAAGTTAACAGAACCACCAATCCTAGGCTATCCAGATTACCAGCAGCCATTTCATCTTTACACAGATGCTAGTAAGAAAGGTCTGGGAGCTGTCCTGTCGCAAGTACAAGAAGGAAAAGAAAGAGTTATTTCCTACGCTAGTAGATCTCTTAGAGGTACTGAAAGAAACGACCAAAACTATAGTTCCTTCAAATTGGAATTCCTCGCACTCGTGTGGGCTGTTACAGAAAAATTTAAAGATTACCTTGCCGCAACACCATTTGTGGCCTTCACAGATAACAACCCACTAGCACATCTTAATACCGCTAAGTTGGGAGCATTGGAACAAAGATGGGCCTCACGCCTAGCTAACTACGATTTCACCATAAAATACAGAACAGGAAAAGCAAATGAAAATGCGGATGCATTATCCCGTCTGCCTACCCAAGAAGACCCTACTACACAGGAAGATGTTTGGGAAGAGGTAGAAATGCCAGCTTTTTACAAAAATTTTGCCCAACAAGACATTATCACCATCAAAGGAAGAAAAGTTCTTAACCTTCAACAACAAGTGGACAAAGAAAAGTGGATCAAGCTGCAAAATGAAAGCAGAGTGTTGGGAGAACTGCAAGATTTCTTCACCAGCGGAAGAACACCTGAAAGAATTCGCAGAAGAAATGCTGATCCAGAATTGTCAAAACTATGGAGACACAGAAAACATCTCTTCCTACAGAAGGGCCTACTATTAAGAAGAACTTTAGACCCAATTACCTGGGATCGTCTATACCAAATCTTAATACCACGCCGAGATGCAAGAATCATTCTTGAGATGTATCATGACCAATCAGGACACTTTGGCGTGCAGAAGACAGAAGCTACCATCCGTAGAAGATTCTACTGGATTGGGATGAGAGGAGACATTGAAAAGTGGTGTCGAGAATGTTCCACCTGTGCTGTTGGAAGAAATGAAAAACATGACCAAAAAGCACCCTTACATCCCATTGTAAGCCAAACACCGCTAGAAATAGTTGCAATTGACCATGTGAAGCTGGAACCAAGTCGCTCAGGTTACACATACGCCATGACCATTATTGATCATTATACCAAATTTGTTGTAGCCGTACCTGTCAAGGACTTGACCGCTAAAACAACTGCAGATGCCTTCTGGAAACATTTCCTATTGCCATATGGATGCCCAGAAAGAGTCCTTACAGATCAGGGATCTGCCTTTGAGTCGCAACTCTTCAAAGAACTGTGTACACTTCACAATTGCCAAAAAATCAGGACCACAGCCTACCACCCCCAAGGGAATGGACTTTGCGAGAAAATGAACCAAACTTTAATTGAGATGTTAAGAGCAGTACCACCTGCTACAAGAAGAGATTGGCCTACTCTATTGCCTCAATTGATGTACACCTACAATAACACCATTCACTGTTCTACTGGATATACACCTTACTATCTCATGTTTGGCCGACAAGGTAAACTACCTGCTGACCATACTTTGGGCGTACAAGTGCCTGATGCAATCAACCCTCTACCAAAGACTGATTGGGTGAGTGAGCACCAAAGACGTTTAATTGATGCACAAGAAATTGTTCAACATCGCATGGAACATGCTCATGAAAAGCAACAAAAAGATTATAACCAATCTGCCAAAGCAGAACCTCTCAAAATTGGTGACCATGTATGGTTAAAAAACGACCATCGCACCAGCAAGTTAGATAGCAAATGGGAGAGAGAACCTTACACAATTACAGCTATTCTCAATCCAGAGACTCATACTTATGAGATCACTAAAGAGAACAAATCACGTGTAGTACATCGCAATCGCCTTAAGTTATGTCTCAAGGAAAGTACTCAAGAAGAAACTCTTCAAGAAGAAACTGTCCAAGAGGAAACTCAATCCATAGAACCAGAGCCTACAAAATCATCTGATTCAGGGAATCCACTACAGTCTTTTGGAAAAGCATTATTAGACTCTGATCCTTTACAGTGGTTCATTACACCATGGCTCAATATCTTAGTGCCTGCCAAGACCAATACAACCGCACTTCAACCAGAGGAGCTATGTCAAGAAGTGTCTACTACAGCTCAAGAGACACCAAGTTCCCTTGAAACAAGACCTGTAGAAACTCAGCCGCTACGAAGATCCGACAGGACTACAAGAGGACAACCACCTGTACGTTTTAAGGATTTCCTACACCAGCAGCCGAGAAGACAACTACCAGCCCTGCAATCTCATCGTTGAATGCATCCTTACATCATCTGAAGTTCCAAAGTGAGAAGAAGACTTACTTGTGATGTCATGTTCATTTCCTTTAAAGGACTTTTTAAAAGGACTACTTACCTACTGTTTTGCAACGTTCAAGCCTGCACCCGGAGATAGACTTTCACGTACCTGAGCCTCCGTGATATTCATCTGTTGACATTTTCCTGTGCCCAGGGAACGGACTCATACCCTGTGAGCCTCCTGAGATGTTATTTTTGTTTTGTTTTCCTTTTTCCATCTCATCGTGGACTATTCTGGTTTTGCCATACATCACCAGTCTTCAGAGGAAAAGCTACACCCCTTTTTGTCACCTTTTGACACATTTCGTTGTTGCCTGAGATATGTTTGCCTAACCCATTTTACTTGCAGATACAAGAAGTACAAGAATGGGGTTATATTGTTATTTCCTATGCATGCATGCTTTTCCCTTTCTCTTATATCTTACAGGAAGACACAACATCGAGTCAAAAATGTGTCGAGGTCGACACACGTTTTACCATGGGGGTATGCAGCGTCCCACTCATGACACGTGGGAACTGCAAATGTATTATTTCTTTGTCATCGCTGTATTGCATGTCATTTTGCATTTGACATTTGTTAATCCCTGTTCATAGGCTGGTCAAGTGTGCTTCATACTTCCCACCACAAGATGGGGATAGCACCACTTTGGGATATCTATCCCAGCTCAGGTTTATCTGTGGTCAGTGTTCAGTTCAGGAAGTGAGTGTACAGAGGAGAATGTGAAGGTGACAGAAAGTCAGTCCAGAGAAGGGACAAATTGGAACTGCTTAAATCAAAGGGTAAAAGCCACAAAACGGCAGCAAGACCTTTGAGAATAAAGGTGAAGGATTTCCTTAGCCACTGGCAACCTCACCAAATTTCACTGGATTCTAAAGGGACCAGGAACAAGTAAGCATTATACTGAACCACAGCCTGAGACAAGACCTACCAAAACCTATTAACAGTGGATAAGCAGAATTTCTCTATTTACCCAGAGACTGTATTCTATCTGGATGTTTGTACTGCAATCAAAACCAGTCACAGTAAAAGTTGTGAGTTGTATCCTACCACTGTCTACCTCATTCTTCACTATTGCTATTACAACTGGTTGTACCACCATTAACGGTACTGGCGTCACGACAAATACCATCAAGGGACCCAGCCACCACAAGCACTCTAAACACCCCTGTCATCACGGGCACCTCAACCACCATCTTGGCTGGCGTTTCCCTATCACAGAGCGTGCCCCGGAGGATTTCGTGCTGTCTTCCTCTTCACTGTGCGACCAGCCCAGGGAGGCTTTCTGCTAACCGTGAGTAAACCGATGAACTGTATTATTGCTGTCTCTCATCGGCCCACCGTGCACCTCACGTGTCGCCCCTGCGGTTCTGGCTCGTTGCAATACCATGTTAGAAGTCCACTCCTACTGATGCAGCGATGTGCTCCGGTCAGGGAAATCTTCTTTCTCCACCCGAAGCCAGCGTGTCCCTTCAGAACACTGGTAGTGGCTGAATGCTATTGTCTAGACTTCTGTCTGGTAGAGCCGATAAATGATTTGCCATCCACCTGAATGGCTTTCTCAGTTCTAATCAGCGTTGTTGATCTTTTCCACCTTTCATACCCAAGTGGCCAACTCAGCTGCCTTAATCCAAACGCAATAGTTAGTGTCAGAAAAAATGTCGACGCTAATCTCTGCTGCATGACGTCGCTCTTTCTGAGAAGACATTTTCTCAGAATCTTTACCCATTTCTTCCCAGACTGCGTATACCATAGCCCAAGCTGCTCTGAGGCAAAATTGATGACAACATTTCAGAAGTCATGGGACTTTGCCTTCTGGACAAATACCATGTTAGAAGTCCACTCCTACTGATGCAGCGATGTGCTCTTGGGTGGAGTCGGGGTCTGATTTAAAGCAACAGACTGGCTACAATAGCAGACCCTTGTTGTCTGGTGACTTGTATTAGCCAATCTCCAGACTTTGCCTTCTGGATCAATACCATGTTTGAAGTGCATTCCATTCCGATGCACTTATTTAAAGCAACAGACAGGCTAAACCGGCAGGCCCTTGTTGTCTGGGGAATAGTATTCGACACACTCGCTGTCAGTTCAGATCCTAGGTCAGGGAACAGAAGCTTTCCTTTTGAAAACGCTGTTAAGACTAGGACGATCCACTGCTAACCAGCTGTAGCTAGAAGAGCCTCCTTCACCCCATTTTGGAGACCTTGGTTCTGACGGAAGAAAGCAGTATTTGCGACTCCAAAATGCATCAACTCCATATTCGGTATTTGCCATTGACTTCCTCTTCCTTGCCTGCCTGGGTACTCTAAGAACACCTCTCCCTGGTGGTCTAGTGGCTAGGATTCGGCGCTCTCACCGCCGCGGCCCGAAAGAAATCTTCTTTCTCCACCCGAAGCCAGCATGTCCCTTCAGAACACTGGTAGTAGCTGGATGCTTCTGTCTGGTAGAGCCGATAAATGATTTGCCATCCACCTGAATGGCTTTCTCAGTTCTAATCAGCGTTGTTGATCTTTTCCACCTTTCATACCCAAGTGGCCAACTCAGCTGCCTTAATCCAAACGCAATAGTTAGTGTCAGAAAAAATGTCGACGCTAATCTCTGCTGCATGACGTCGCTCTTTCTGAGAAGACATTTTCTCAGAATCTTTACCCATTTCTTCCCAGACTGCGTATACCATAGCCCAAGCTGCTCTGAGGCAAAATTGATGACAACATTTCAGAAGTCATGGGACTTTGCCTTCTGGACAAATACCATGTTAGAAGTCCACTCCTACTGATGCAGCGATGTGCTCTTGGGTGGAGTCGGGGTCTGATTTAAAGCAACAGACTGGCTACAATAGCAGACCCTTGTTGTCTGGTGACTTGTATTAGCCAATCTCCAGACTTTGCCTTCTGGATCAATACCATGTTTGAAGTGCATTCCATTCCGATGCACTTATTTAAAGCAACAGACAGGCTAAACCGGCAGGCCCTTGTTGTCTGGGGAATAGTATTCGACACACTCGCTGTCAGTTCAGATCCTAGGTCAGGGAACAGAAGCTTTCCTTTTGAAAACGCTGTTAAGACTAGGACGATCCACTGCTAACCAGCTGTAGCTAGAAGAGCCTCCTTCACCCCATTTTGGAGACCTTGGTTCTGACGGAAGAAAGCAGTATTTGCGACTCCAAAATGCATCAACTCCATATTCGGTATTTGCCATTGACTTCCTCTTCCTTGCCTGCCTGGGTACTCTAAGAACACCTCTCCCTGGTGGTCTAGTGGCTAGGATTCGGCGCTCTCACCGCTGCGGCCCGGGTTCGATTCCCGGTCAGGGAAATCTTCTTTCTCCACCCGAAGCCAGCGTGTCCCTTCAGAACACTGGTAGTGGCTGAATGCTATTGTCTAGGCTTCTGTCTGGTAGAGCCGATAAATGATTTGCCATCCACCTGAATGGCTTTCTCAGTTCTAATCAGCGTTGTTGATCTTTTCCACCTTTCATACCCAAGTGGCCAACTCAGCTGCCTTAATCCAAACGCAATAGTTAGTGTCAGAAAAAATGTCGACGCTAATCTCTGCTGCATGACGTCGCTCTTTCTGAGAAGACATTTTCTCAGAATCTTTACCCATTTCTTCCCAGACTGCGTATACCATAGCCCAAGCTGCTCTGAGGCAAAATTGATGACAACATTTCAGAAGTCATGGGACTTTGCCTTCTGGACAAATACCATGTTAGAAGTCCACTCCTACTGATGCAGCGATGTGCTCTTGGGTGGAGTCGGGGTCTGATTTAAAGCAACAGACTGGCTACAATAGCAGACCCTTGTTGTCTGGTGACTTGTATTAGCCAATCTCCAGACTTTGCCTTCTGGATCAATACCATGTTTGAAGTGCATTCCATTCCGATGCACTTATTTAAAGCAACAGACAGGCTAAACCGGCAGGCCCTTGTTGTCTGGGGAATAGTATTCGACACACTCGCTGTCAGTTCAGATCCTAGGTCAGGGAACAGAAGCTTTCCTTTTGAAAACGCTGTTAAGACTAGGACGATCCACTGCTAACCAGCTGTAGCTAGAAGAGCCTCCTTCACCCCATTTTGGAGACCTTGGTTCTGACAGAAGAAAGCAGTATTTGCGACTCCAAAATGCATCAACTCCATATTCGGTATTTGCCATTGACTTCCTCTTCCTTGCCTGCCTGGGTACTCTAAGAACACCTCTCCCTGGTGGTCTAGTGGCTAGGATTCGGCGCTCTCACCGCCGCGGCCCGGGTTCGATTCCCGGTCAGGGAAATCTTCTTTCTCCACCCGAAGCCAGCGTGTCCCTTCAGAACACTGGTAGTGGCTGAATGCTATTGTCTAGGCTTCTGTCTGGTAGAGCCGATAAATGATTTGCCATCCACCTGAATGGCTTTCTCAGTTCTAATCAGCGTTGTTGATCTTTTCCACCTTTCATACCCAAGTGGCCAACTCAGCTGCCTTAATCCAAACGCAATAGTTAGTGTCAGAAAAAATGTCAACGCTAATCTCTGCTGCATGACGTCGCTCTTTCTGAGAAGACATTTTCTCAGAATCTTTACCCATTTCTTCCCAGACTGCGTATACCATAGCCCAAGCTGCTCTGAGGCAAAATTGATGACAACATTTCAGAAGTCATGGGACTTTGCCTTCTGGACAAATACCATGTTAGAAGTCCACTCCTACTGATGCAGCGATGTGCTCTTGGGTGGAGTCGGGGTCTGATTTAAAGCAACAGACTGGCTACAATAGCAGACCCTTGTTGTCTGGTGACTTGTATTAGCCAATCTCCAGACTTTGCCTTCTGGATCAATACCATGTTTGAAGTGCATTCCATTCCGATGCACTTATTTAAAGCAACAGACAGGCTAAACCGGCAGGCCCTTGTTGTCTGGGGAATAGTATTTGACACACTCGCTGTCAGTTCAGATCCTAGGTCAGGGAACAGAAGCTTTCCTTTTGAAAACGCTGTTAAGACTGCTAACCAGCTGTAGCTAGAAGAGCCTCCTTCACCCCATTTTGGAGACCTTGGTTCTGACGGAAGAAAGCAGTATTTGCGACTCCAAAATGCATCAACTCCATATTCGGTATTTGCCATGGACTTCCTCTTCCTTGCCTGCCTGGGTACTCTAAGAACACCTCTCCCTGGTGGTCTAGTGGCTAGGATTCGGCGCTCTCACCGCCGTGGCCCGGGTTCGATTCCCGGTCAGGGAAATCTTCTTTCTCCACCCGAAGCCAGCGTGTCCCTTCAGAACACTGGTAGTGGCTGAATGCTATTGTCTAGGCTTCTGTCTGGTAGAGCCGATAAATGATTTGCCATCCACCTGAATGGCTTTCTCAGTTCTAATCAGCGTTGTTGATCTTTTCCACCTTTCATACCCAAGTGGCCAACTCAGCTGCCTTAATCCAAACGCAATAGTTAGTGTCAGAAAAAATGTCGACGCTAATCTCTGCTGCATGACGTCGCTCTTTCTGAGAAGACATTTTCTCAGAATCTTTACCCATTTCTTCCCAGACTGCGTATACCATAGCCCAAGCTGCTCTGAGGCAAAATTGATGACAACATTTCAGAAGTCATGGGACTTTGCCTTCTGGACAAATACCATGTTAGAAGTCCACTCCTACTGATGCAGCGATGTGCTCTTGGGTGGAGTCGGGGTCTGATTTAAAGCAACAGACTGGCTACAATAGCAGACCCTTGTTGTCTGGTGACTTGTATTAGCCAATCTCTCTTATTTAAAGCAACAGACAGGCTAAACCGGCAGGCCCTTGTTGTCTGGGGAATAGTATTCGACACACTCGCTGTCAGTTCAGATCCTAGGTCAGGGAACAGAAGCTTTCCTTTTGAAAACGCTGTTAAGACTAGGACGATCCACTGCTAACCAGCTGTAGCTAGAAGAGCCTCCTTCACCCCATTTTGGAGACCTTGGTTCTGACAGTAGAAAGCAGTATTTGCGACTCCAAAATGCATCAACTCCATATTCGGTATTTGCCATTGACTTCCTCTTCCTTGCCTGCCTGGGTACTCTAAGAACACCTCTCCCTGGTGGTCTAGTGGCTAGGATTCGGCGCTCTCACCGTCGCGGCTTGGGTTCGATTCCCGGTCAGGGAAATCTTCTTTCTCCCCCCGAAGCCAGCGTGTCCCTTCAGAACACTGGTAGTGGCTGAATGCTATTGTCTAGGCTTCTGTCTGGTAGAGCCGATAAATGATTTGCCATCCACCTGAATGGCTTTCTCAGTTCTAATCAGCGTTGTTGATCTTTTCCACCTTTCATACCCAAGTGGCCAACTCAGCTGCCTTAATCCAAACGCAATAGTTAGTGTCAGAAAAAATGTCGACGCTAATCTCTGCTGCATGACGTCGCTCTTTCTGAGAAGACATTTTCTCAGAATCTTTACCCATTTCTTCCCAGACTGCGTATACCATAGCCCAAGCTGCTCTGAGGCAAAATTGATGACAACATTTCAGAAGTCATGGGACTTTGCCTTCTGGACAAATACCATGTTAGAAGTCCACTCCTACTGATGCAGCGATGTGCTCTTGGGTGGAGTCGGGGTCTGATTTAAAGCAACAGACTGGCTACAATAGCAGACCCTTGTTGTCTGGTGACTTGTATTAGCCAATCTCCAGACTTTGCCTTCTGGATCAATACCATGTTTGAAGTGCATTCCATTCCGATGCACTTATTTAAAGCAACAGACAGGCTAAACCGGCAGGCCCTTGTTGTCTGGGGAATAGTATTCGACACACTCGCTGTCAGTTCAGATCCTAGGTCAGGGAACAGAAGCTTTCCTTTTGAAAACGCTGTTAAGACTAGGACGATCCACTGCTAACCAGCTGTAGCTAGAAGAGCCTCCTTCACCCCATTTTGGAGACCTTGGTTCTGACAGAAGAAAGCAGTATTTGCGACTCCAAAATGCATCAACTCCATATTCGGTATTTGCCATTGACTTCCTCTTCCTTGCCTGCCTGGGTACTCTAAGAACACCTCTCCCTGGTGGTCTAGTGGCTAGGATTCGGCGCTCTCACCGCCGCGGCCCGGGTTCGATTCCCGGTCAGGGAAATCTTCTTTCTCCACCCGAAGCCAGCGTGTCCCTTCAGAACACTGGTAGTGGCTGAATGCTATTGTCTAGGCTTCTGTCTGGTAGAGCCGATAAATGATTTGCCATCCACCTGAATGGCTTTCTCAGTTCTAATCAGCGTTGTTGATCTTTTCCACCTTTCATACCCAAGTGGCCAACTCAGCTGCCTTAATCCAAACGCAATAGTTAGTGTCAGAAAAAATGTCGACGCTAATCTCTGCTGCATGACGTCGCTCTTTCTGAGAAGACATTTTCTCAGAATCTTTACCCATTTCTTCCCAGACTGCGTATACCATAGCCCAAGCTGCTCTGAGGCAAAATTGATGACAACATTTCAGAAGTCATGGGACTTTGCCTTCTGGACAAATACCATGTTAGAAGTCCACTCCTACTGATGCAGCGATGTGCTCTTGGGTGGAGTCGGGGTCTGATTTAAAGCAACAGACTGGCTACAATAGCAGACCCTTGTTGTCTGGTGACTTGTATTAGCCAATCTCCAGACTTTGCCTTCTGGATCAATACCATGTTTGAAGTGCATTCCATTCCGATGCACTTATTTAAAGCAACAGACAGGCTAAACCAGCAGGCCCTTGTTGTCTGGGGAATAGTATTTGACACACTCGCTGTCAGTTCAGATCCTAGGTCAGGGAACAGAAGCTTTCCTTTTGAAAACGCTGTTAAGACTAGGACGATCCACTGCTAACCAGCTGTAGCTAGAAGAGCCTCCTTCACCCCATTTTGGAGACCTTGGTTCTGACGGAAGAAAGCAGTATTTGCGACTCCAAAATGCATCAACTCCATATTCGGTATTTGCCATGGACTTCCTCTTCCTTGCCTGCCTGTGTACTCTAAGAACACCTCTCCCTGGTGGTCTAGTGGCTAGGATTCGGCGCTCTCACCGCCGCGGCCCGGGTTCGATTCCCGGTCAGGGAAATCTTCTTTCTCCACCCGAAGCCAGCGTGTCCCTTCAGAACACTGGTAGTGGCTGAATGCTATTGTCTAGGCTTCTGTCTGGTAGAGCCGATAAATGATTTGCCATCCACCTGAATGGCTTTCTCAGTTCTAATCAGCGTTGTTGATCTTTTCCACCTTTCATACCCAAGTGGCCAACTCAGCTGCCTTAATCCAAACGCAATAGTTAGTGTCAGAAAAAATGTCGACGCTAATCTCTGCTGCATGACGTCGCTCTTTCTGAGAAGACATTTTCTCAGAATCTTTACCCATTTCTTCCCAGACTGCGTATACCATAGCCCAAGCTGCTCTGAGGCAAAATTGATGACAACATTTCAGAAGTCATGGGACTTTGCCTTCTGGACAAATACCATGTTAGAAGTCCACTCCTACTGATGCAGCGATGTGCTCTTGGGTGGAGTCGGGGTCTGATTTAAAGCAACAGACTGGCTACAATAGCAGACCCTTGTTGTCTGGTGACTTGTATTAGCCAATCTCCAGACTTTGCCTTCTGGATCAATACCATGTTTGAAGTGCATTCCATTCCGATGCACTTATTTAAAGCAACAGACAGGCTAAACCAGCAGGCCCTTGTTGTCTGGGGAATAGTATTTGACACACTCGCTGTCAGTTCAGATCCTAGGTCAGGGAACAGAAGCTTTCCTTTTGAAAACGCTGTTAAGACTAGGACGATCCACTGCTAACCAGCTGTAGCTAGAAGAGCCTCCTTCACCCCATTTTGGAGACCTTGGTTCTGACGGAAGAAAGCAGTATTTGCGACTCCAAAATGCATCAACTCCATATTCGGTATTTGCCATGGACTTCCTCTTCCTTGCCTGCCTGTGTACTCTAAGAACACCTCTCCCTGGTGGTCTAGTGGCTAGGATTCGGCGCTCTCACCGCCGCGGCCCGGGTTCGATTCCCGGTCAGGGAAATCTTCTTTCTCCACCCGAAGCCAGCGTGTCCCTTCAGAACACTGGTAGTGGCTGAATGCTATTGTCTAGGCTTCTGTCTGGTAGAGCCGATAAATGATTTGCCATCCACCTGAATGGCTTTCTCAGTTCTAATCAGCGTTGTTGATCTTTTCCACCTTTCATACCCAAGTGGCCAACTCAGCTGCCTTAATCCAAACGCAATAGTTAGTGTCAGAAAAAATGTCGACGCTAAAGGCCCGTACACACGTACCGATCGTCGGCATACAAACGTCGGTGGACGAAGGATCTGCCGATTGTACGCGTGTTAGTATGGTGCCTCCGACAGATGTCTGCGCACAATCCGCGGACAAAAGTCTTTCGTGCAAACATGAAAATATTTGTATGCCGACACCAGAACGGACGATTGTTCGCCTGTCAGTACACAATTCGGCCGACAGACCGCAGATTTGCAAGACTGGGCATGCTCAGAAAATAGAAAACACAGGGAAAGTTAACCATTACATGACATCACTTCTGCAGTCGGCAGACAAAATTCTTGTGCTGTCCTTGTGCTGTCTTTGCACTTTTCAGCAGACACCGACATCCCGGGGAGAAAAGAGGAACATTTGTAAGCCGACCATCGGTACGTGTGTACGGGGCTTAATCTCTGCTGCATGACGTCGCTCTTTCTGAGAAGACATTTTCTCAGAATCTTTACCCATTTCTTCCCAGACTGCGTATACCATAGCCCAAGCTGCTCTGAGGCAAAATTGATGACAACATTTCAGAAGTCATGGGACTTTGCCTTCTGGACAAATACCATGTTAGAAGTCCACTCCTACTGATGCAGCGATGTGCTCTTGGGTGGAGTCGGGGTCTGATTTAAAGCAACAGACTGGCTACAATAGCAGACCCTTGTTGTCTGGTGACTTGTATTAGCCAATCTCCAGACTTTGCCTTCTGGATCAATACCATGTTTGAAGTGCATTCCATTCCGATGCACTTATTTAAAGCAACAGACAGGCTAAACCGGCAGGCCCTTGTTGTCTGGGGAATAGTATTCGACACACTCGCTGTCAGTTCAGATCCTAGGTCAGGGAACAGAAGCTTTCCTTTTGAAAACGCTGTTAAGACTAGGACGATCCACTGCTAACCAGCTGTAGCTAGAAGAGCCTCCTTCACCCCATTTTGGAGACCTTGGTTCTGACAGAAGAAAGCAGTATTTGCGACTCCAAAATGCATCAACTCCATATTCGGTATTTGCCATTGACTTCCTCTTCCTTGCCTGCCTGGGTACTCTAAGAACACCTCTCCCTGGTGGTCTAGTGGCTAGGATTCGGCGCTCTCACCGCCGCGGCCCGGGTTCGATTCCCGGTCAGGGAAATCTTCTTTCTCCACCCGAAGCCAGCGTGTCCCTTCAGAACACTGGTAGTGGCTGAATGCTATTGTCTAGGCTTCTGTCTGGTAGAGCCGATAAATGATTTGCCATCCACCTGAATGGCTTTCTCAGTTCTAATCAGCGTTGTTGATCTTTTCCACCTTTCATACCCAAGTGGCCAACTCAGCTGCCTTAATCCAAACGCAATAGTTAGTGTCAGAAAAAATGTCAACGCTAATCTCTGCTGCATGACGTCGCTCTTTCTGAGAAGACATTTTCTCAGAATCTTTACCCATTTCTTCCCAGACTGCGTATACCATAGCCCAAGCTGCTCTGAGGCAAAATTGATGACAACATTTCAGAAGTCATGGGACTTTGCCTTCTGGACAAATACCATGTTAGAAGTCCACTCCTACTGATGTAGCGATGTGCTCTTGGGTGGAGTCGGGGTCTGATTTAAAGCAACAGACTGGCTACAATAGCAGACCCTTGTTGTCTGGTGACTTGTATTAGCCAATCTCCAGACTTTGCCTTCTGGATCAATACCATGTTTGAAGTGCATTCCATTCCGATGCACTTATTTAAAGCAACAGACAGGCTAAACCGGCAGGCCCTTGTTGTCTGGGGAATAGTATTCGACACACTCGCTGTCAGTTCAGATCCTAGGTCAGGGAACAGAAGCTTTCCTTTTGAAAACGCTGTTAAGACTAGGACGATCCACTGCTAACCAGCTGTAGCTAGAAGAGCCTCCTTCACCCCATTTTGGAGACCTTGGTTCTGACAGAAGAAAGCAGTATTTGCGACTCCAAAATGCATCAACTCCATATTCGGTATTTGCCATTGACTTCCTCTTCCTTGCCTGCCTGGGTACTCTAAGAACACCTCTCCCTGGTGGTCTAGTGGCTAGGATTCGGCGCTCTCACCGCCGCGGCCCGGGTTCGATTCCCGGTCAGGGAAATCTTCTTTCTCCACCCGAAGCCAGCGTGTCCCTTCAGAACACTGGTAGTGGCTGAATGCTATTGTCTAGGCTTCTGTCTGGTAGAACCGATAAATGATTTGCCATCCACCTGAATGGCTTTCTCAGTTCTAATCAGCGTTGTTGATCTTTTCCACCTTTCATACCCAAGTGGCCAACTCAGCTGCCTTAATCCAAACGCAATAGTTAGTGTCAGAAAAAATGTCGACGCTAATCTCTGCTGCATGACGTCGCTCTTTCTGAGAAGACATTTTCTCAGAATCTTTACCCATTTCTTCCCAGACTGCGTATACCATAGCCCAAGCTGCTCTGAGGCAAAATTGATGACAACATTTCAGAAGTCATGGGACTTTGCCTTCTGGACAAATACCATGTTAGAAGTCCACTCCTACTGATGTAGCGATGTGCTCTTGGGTGGAGTCGGGGTCTGATTTAAAGCAACAGACTGGCTACAATAGCAGACCCTTGTTGTCTGGTGACTTGTATTAGCCAATCTCCAGACTTTGCCTTCTGGATCAATACCATGTTTGAAGTGCATTCCATTCCGATGCACTTATTTAAAGCAACAGACAGGCTAAACCGGCAGGCCCTTGTTGTCTGGGGAATAGTATTCGACACACTCGCTGTCAGTTCAGATCCTAGGTCAGGGAACAGAAGCTTTCCTTTTGAAAACGCTGTTAAGACTAGGACGATCCACTGCTAACCAGCTGTAGCTAGAAGAGCCTCCTTCACCCCATTTTGGAGACCTTGGTTCTGACGGAAGAAAGCAGTATTTGCGACTCCAAAATGCATCAACTCCATATTCGGTATTTGCCATGGACTTCCTCTTCCTTGCCTGCCTGTGTACTCTAAGAACACCTCTCCCTGGTGGTCTAGTGGCTAGGATTCGGCGCTCTCACCGCCGCGGCCCGGGTTCGATTCCCGGTCAGGGAAATCTTCTTTCTCCACCCGAAGCCAGCGTGTCCCTTCAGAACACTGGTAGTGGCTGAATGCTATTGTCTAGGCTTCTGTCTGGTAGAGCCGATAAATGATTTGCCATCCACCTGAATGGCTTTCTCAGTTCTAATCAGCGTTGTTGATCTTTTCCACCTTTCATACCCAAGTGGCCAACTCAGCTGCCTTAATCCAAACGCAATAGTTAGTGTCAGAAAAAATGTCGACGCTAATCTCTGCTGCATGACGTCGCTCTTTCTGAGAAGACATTTTCTCAGAATCTTTACCCATTTCTTCCCAGACTGCGTATACCATAGCCCAAGCTGCTCTGAGGCAAAATTGATGACAACATTTCAGAAGTCATGGGACTTTGCCTTCTGGACAAATACCATGTTAGAAGTCCACTCCTACTGATGTAGCGATGTGCTCTTGGGTGGAGTCGGGGTCTGATTTAAAGCAACAGACTGGCTACAATAGCAGACCCTTGTTGTCTGGTGACTTGTATTAGCCAATCTCCAGACTTTGCCTTCTGGATCAATACCATGTTTGAAGTGCATTCCATTCCGATGCACTTATTTAAAGCAACAGACAGGCTAAACCGGCAGGCCCTTGTTGTCTGGGGAATAGTATTCGACACACTCGCTGTCAGTTCAGATCCTAGGTCAGGGAACAGAAGCTTTCCTTTTGAAAACGCTGTTAAGACTAGGACGATCCACTGCTAACCAGCTGTAGCTAGAAGAGCCTCCTTCACCCCATTTTGGAGACCTTGGTTCTGACAGAAGAAAGCAGTATTTGCGACTCCAAAATGCATCAACTCCATATTCGGTATTTGCCATTGACTTCCTCTTCCTTGCCTGCCTGGGTACTCTAAGAACACCTCTCCCTGGTGGTCTAGTGGCTAGGATTCGGCGCTCTCACCGCCGCGGCCCGGGTTCGATTCCCGGTCAGGGAAATCTTCTTTCTCCCCCCGAAGCCAGCGTGTCCCTTCAGAACACTGGTAGTGGCTGAATGCTATTGTCTAGGCTTCTGTCTGGTAGAGCCGATAAATGATTTGCCATCCACCTGAATGGCTTTCTCAGTTCTAATCAGCGTTGTTGATCTTTTCCACCTTTCATACCCAAGTGGCCAACTCAGCTGCCTTAATCCAAACGCAATAGTTAGTGTCAGAAAAAATGTCGACGCTAATCTCTGCTGCATGACGTCGCTCTTTCTGAGAAGACAATTTCTCAGAATCTTTACCCATTTCTTCCCAGACTGCGTATACCATAGCCCAAGCTGCTCTGAGGCAAAATTGATGACAACATTTCAGAAGTCATGGGACTTTGCCTTCTGGACAAATACCATGTTAGAAGTCCACTCCTACTGATGCAGCGATGTGCTCTTGGGTGGAGTCGGGGTCTGATTTAAAGCAACAGACTGGCTACAATAGCAGACCCTTGTTGTCTGGTGACTTGTATTAGCCAATCTTCAGACTTTGCCTTCTGGATCAATACCATGTTTGAAGTGCATTCCATTCCGATGCACTTATTTAAAGCAACAGACAGGCTAAACCGGCAGGCCCTTGTTGTCTGGGGAATAGTATTTGACACGCTCGCTGTCAGTTCAGATCCTAGGTCAGGGAACAGAAGCTTTCCTTTTGAAAACGCTGTTAAGACTAGGACGACCCACTGCTAACCAGCTGTAGCTAGAAGAGCCTCCTTCACCCCATTTTGGAGACCTTGGTTATGACGGAAGAAAGCAGTATTTGCGACTCCAAAATGCATCAACTCCATATTCGGTATTTGCCATTGACTTCCTCTTCCTTGCCTGCCTGGGGACTCTAAGAATACCTCTCCCTGGTGGTCTAGTGGCTAGGATTCGGCGCTCTCACCGCCGCGGCCCGGGTTCGATTCCCAATCAGGGAAATCTTCTTTCTCCACCCGAAGCCAGCGTGTCCCTTCAGAACACTGGTAGTAGCTGGATGCTATTGTCTGGGCTTCTGTCTGGTAGAGCCGATAAATGATTTGCCATCCACCTGAATGGCTTTCTCAGTTCTAATCAGCGTTGTTGATCTTTTCCACCTTTCATACCCAAGTGGCCAACTCAGCTGCCTTAATCCAAACGCAATAGTTAGTGTCAGAAAAAATGTCGACGCTAATCTCTGCTGCATGACGTCGCTCTTTCTGAGAAGACATTTTCTCAGAATCTTTACCCATTTCTTCCCAGACTGCGTATACCATAGCCCAAGCTGCTCTGAGGCAAAATTGATGACAACATTTCAGAAGTCATGGGACTTTGCCTTCTGGACAAATACCATGTTAGAAGTCCACTCCTACTGATGCAGCGATGTGCTCTTGGGTGGAGTCGGGGTCTGATTTAAAGCAACAGACTGGCTACAATAGCAGACCCTTGTTGTCTGGTGACTTGTATTAGCCAATCTCCAGACTTTGCCTTCTGGATCAATACCATGTTTGAAGTGCATTCCATTCCGATGCACTTATTTAAAGCAACAGACAGGCTAAACCGGCAGGCCCTTGTTGTCTGGGGAATAGTATTCGACACACTCGCTGTCAGTTCAGATCCTAGGTCAGGGAACAGAAGCTTTCCTTTTGAAAACGCTGTTAAGACTAGGACGATCCACTGCTAACCAGCTGTAGCTAGAAGAGCCTCCTTCACCCCATTTTGGAGACCTTGGTTCTGACAGAAGAAAGCAGTATTTGCGACTCCAAAATGCATCAACTCCATATTCGGTATTTGCCATTGACTTCCTCTTCCTTGCCTGCCTGGGTACTCTAAGAACACCTCTCCCTGGTGGTCTAGTGGCTAGGATTCGGCGCTCTCACCGCCGCGGCCCGGGTTCGAATCCCGGTCAGGGAAATCTTCTTTCTCCACCCGAAGCCAGCGTGTCCCTTCAGAACACTGGTAGTGGCTGAATGCTATTGTCTAGGCTTCTGTCTGGTAGAGCCGATAAATGATTTGCCATCCACCTGAATGGCTTTCTCAGTTCTAATCAGCGTTGTTGATCTTTTCCACCTTTCATACCCAAGTGGCCAACTCAGCTGCCTTAATCCAAACGCAATAGTTAGTGTCAGAAAAAATGTCGACGCTAATCTCTGCTGCATGACGTCGCTCTTTCTGAGAAGACATTTTCTCAGAATCTTTACCCATTTCTTCCCAGACTGCGTATACCATAGCCCAAGCTGCTCTGAGGCAAAATTGATGACAACATTTCAGAAGTCATGGGACTTTGCCTTCTGGACAAATACCATGTTAGAAGTCCACTCCTACTGATGCAGCGATGTGCTCTTGGGTGGAGTCGGGGTCTGATTTAAAGCAACAGACTGGCTACAATAGCAGACCCTTGTTGTCTGGTGACTTGTATTAGCCAATCTCCAGACTTTGCCTTCTGGATCAATACCATGTTTGAAGTGCATTCCATTCCGATGCACTTATTTAAAGCAACAGACAGGCTAAACCAGCAGGCCCTTGTTGTCTGGGGAATAGTATTTGACACACTCGCTGTCAGTTCAGATCCTAGGTCAGGGAACAGAAGCTTTCCTTTTGAAAACGTTGTTAAGACTAGGACGATCCACTGCTAACCAGCTGTAGCTAGAAGAGCCTCCTTCACCCCATTTTGGAGACCTTGGTTCTGACGGAAGAAAGCAGTATTTGCGACTCCAAAATGCATCAACTCCATATTCGGTATTTGCCATGGACTTCCTCTTCCTTGCCTGCCTGTGTACTCTAAGAACACCTCTCCCTGGTGGTCTAGTGGCTAGGATTCGGCGCTCTTACCGCCGCGGCCCGGGTTCGATTCCCGGTCAGGGAAATCTTCTTTCTCCACCCGAAGCCAGCGTGTCCCTTCAGAACACTGGTAGGGGCTGAATGCTATTGTCTAGGCTTCTGTCTGGTAGAGCCGATAAATGATTTGCCATCCACCTGAATGGCTTTCTCAGTTCTAATCAGCGTTGTTGATCTTTTCCACCTTTCATACCCAAGTGGCCAACTCAGCTGCCTTAATCCAAACGCAATAGTTAGTGTCAGAAAAAATGTCGACGCTAATCTCTGCTGCATGACGTCGCTCTTTCTGAGAAGACATTTTCTCAGAATCTTTACCCATTTCTTCCCAGACTGCGTATACCATAGCCCAAGCTGCTCTGAGGCAAAATTGATGACAACATTTCAGAAGTCATGGGACTTTGCCTTCTGGACAAATACCATGTTAGAAGTCCACTCCTACTGATGCAGCGATGTGCTCTTGGGTGGAGTCAGGGTCTGATTTAAAGCAACAGACTGGCTACAATAGCAGACCCTTGTTGTCTGGTGACTTGTATTAGCCAATCTCCAGACTTTGCCTTCTGGATCAATACCATGTTTGAAGTGCATTCCATTCCGATGCACTTATTTAAAGCAACAGACAGGCTAAACCGGCAGGCCCTTGTTGTCTGGGGAATAGTATTCGACACACTCGCTGTCAGTTCAGATCCTAGGTCAGGGAACAGAAGCTTTCCTTTTGAAAACGCTGTTAAGACTAGGACGATCCACTGCTAACCAGCTGTAGCTAGAAGAGCCTCCTTCACCCCATTTTGGAGACCTTGGTTCTGACGGAAGAAAGCAGTATTTGCGACTCCAAAATGCATCAACTCCATATTCGGTATTTGCCATGGACTTCCTCTTCCTTGCCTGCCTGGGTACTCTAAGAATACCTCTCCCTGGTGGTCTAGTGGCTAGGATTCGGCGCTCTCACCGCCGCGGCCCGGGTTCGATTCCCGGTCAGGGAAATCTTCTTTCTCCACCCGAAGCCAGCGTGTCCCTTCAGAACACTGGTAGTGGCTGAATGCTATTGTCTAGGCTTCTGTCTGGTAGAGCCGATAAATGATTTGCCATCCACCTGAATGGCTTTCTCAGTTCTAATCAGCGTTGTTGATCTTTTCCACCTTTCATACCCAAGTGGCCAACTCAGCTGCCTTAATCCAAACGCAATAGTTAGTGTCAGAAAAAATGTCGACGCTAATCTCTGCTGCATGACGTCGCTCTTTCTGAGAAGACATTTTCTCAGAATCTTTACCCATTTCTTCCCAGACTGCGTATACCATAGCCCAAGCTGCTCTGAGGCAAAATTGATGACAACATTTCAGAAGTCATGGGACTTTGCCTTCTGGACAAATACCATGTTAGAAGTCCACTCCTACTGATGCAGCGATGTGCTCTTGGGTGGAGTCGGGGTCTGATTTAAAGCAACAGACTGGCTACAATAGCAGACCCTTGTTGTCTGGTGACTTGTATTAGCCAATCTCCAGACTTTGCCTTCTGGATCAATACCATGTTTGAAGTGCATTCCATTCCGATGCACTTTTTTAAAGCAACAGACAGGCTAAACCGGCAGGCCCTTGTTGTCTGGGGAATAGTATTTGACACACTCGCTGTCAGTTCAGATCCTAGGTCAGGGAACAGAAGCTTTCCTTTTGAAAACGCTGTTAAGACTAGGACGATCCACTGCTAACCAGCTGTAGCTAGAAGAGCCTCCTTCACCCCATTTTGGAGACCTTGGTTCTGACGGAAGAAAGCACTATTTGCGACTCCAAAATGCATCAACTCCATATTCGGTATTTGCCATTGACTTCCTCTTCCTTGCCTGCCTGGGTACTCTAAGAACAACTCTCCTTGGTGGTCTAGTGGCTAGGATTCGGCGCTCTCACCGCCGCGGCCTGGGTTCGATTCCCGGTCAGGGAAATCTTCTTTCTCCACCCGAAGCCAGCGTGTCCCTTCAGAACACTGGTAGTGGCTGAATGCTATTGTCTAGGCTTCTGTCTGGTAGAGCCGATAAATGATTTGCCATCCACCTGAATGGCTTTCTCAGTTCTAATCAGCGTTGTTGATCTTTTCCACCTTTCATACCCAAGTGGCCAACTCAGCTGCCTTAATCCAAACGCAATAGTTAGTGTCAGAAAAAATGTCGACGCTAATCTCTGCTGCATGACGTCGCTCTTTCTGAGAAGACATTTTCTCAGAATCTTTACCCATTTCTTCCCAGACTGCGTATACCATAGCCCAAGCTGCTCTGAGGCAAAATTGATGACAACATTTCAGAAGTCATGGGACTTTGCCTTCTGGACAAATACCATGTTAGAAGTCCACTCCTACTGATGCAGCGATGTGCTCTTGGGTGGAGTCGGGGTCTGATTTAAAGCAACAGACTGGCTACAATAGCAGACCCTTGTTGTCTGGTGACTTGTATTAGCCAATCTCCAGACTTTGCCTTCTGGATCAATACCATGTTTGAAGTGCATTCCATTCCGATGCACTTATTTAAAGCAACAGACAGGCTAAACCGGCAGGCCCTTGTTGTCTGGGGAATAGTATTCGACACACTCGCTGTCAGTTCAGATCCTAGGTCAGGGAACAGAAGCTTTCCTTTTGAAAACGCTGTTAAGACTAGGACGATCCACTGCTAACCAGCTGTAGCTAGAAGAGCCTCCTTCACCCCATTTTGGAGACCTTGGTTCTGACAGAAGAAAGCAGTATTTGCGACTCCAAAATGCATCAACTCCATATTCGGTATTTGCCATTGACTTCCTCTTCCTTGCCTGCCTGGGTACTCTAAGAACACCTCTCCCTGGTGGTCTAGTGGCTAGGATTCGGCGCTCTCACCGCCGCGGCCCGGGTTCGAATCCCGGTCAGGGAAATCTTCTTTCTCCACCCGAAGCCAGCGTGTCCCTTCAGAACACTGGTAGTGGCTGAATGCTATTGTCTAGGCTTCTGTCTGGTAGAGCCGATAAATGATTTGCCATCCACCTGAATGGCTTTCTCAGTTCTAATCAGCGTTGTTGATCTTTTCCACCTTTCATACCCAAGTGGCCAACTCAGCTGCCTTAATCCAAACGCAATAGTTAGTGTCAGAAAAAATGTCGACGCTAATCTCTGCTGCATGACGTCGCTCTTTCTGAGAAGACATTTTCTCAGAATCTTTACCCATTTCTTCCCAGACTGCGTATACCATAGCCCAAGCTGCTCTGAGGCAAAATTGATGACAACATTTCAGAAGTCATGGGACTTTGCCTTCTGGACAAATACCATGTTAGAAGTCCACTCCTACTGATGCAGCGATGTGCTCTTGGGTGGAGTCGGGGTCTGATTTAAAGCAACAGACTGGCTACAATAGCAGACCCTTGTTGTCTGGTGACTTGTATTAGCCAATCTCCAGACTTTGCCTTCTGGATCAATACCATGTTTGAAGTGCATTCCATTCCGATGCACTTATTTAAAGCAACAGACAGGCTAAACCAGCAGGCCCTTGTTGTCTGGGGAATAGTATTTGACACACTCGCTGTCAGTTCAGATCCTAGGTCAGGGAACAGAAGCTTTCCTTTTGAAAACGTTGTTAAGACTAGGACGATCCACTGCTAACCAGCTGTAGCTAGAAGAGCCTCCTTCACCCCATTTTGGAGACCTTGGTTCTGACGGAAGAAAGCAGTATTTGCGACTCCAAAATGCATCAACTCCATATTCGGTATTTGCCATGGACTTCCTCTTCCTTGCCTGCCTGTGTACTCTAAGAACACCTCTCCCTGGTGGTCTAGTGGCTAGGATTCGGCGCTCTTACCGCCGCGGCCCGGGTTCGATTCCCGGTCAGGGAAATCTTCTTTCTCCACCCGAAGCCAGCGTGTCCCTTCAGAACACTGGTAGGGGCTGAATGCTATTGTCTAGGCTTCTGTCTGGTAGAGCCGATAAATGATTTGCCATCCACCTGAATGGCTTTCTCAGTTCTAATCAGCGTTGTTGATCTTTTCCACCTTTCATACCCAAGTGGCCAACTCAGCTGCCTTAATCCAAACGCAATAGTTAGTGTCAGAAAAAATGTCGACGCTAATCTCTGCTGCATGACGTCGCTCTTTCTGAGAAGACATTTTCTCAGAATCTTTACCCATTTCTTCCCAGACTGCGTATACCATAGCCCAAGCTGCTCTGAGGCAAAATTGATGACAACATTTCAGAAGTCATGGGACTTTGCCTTCTGGACAAATACCATGTTAGAAGTCCACTCCTACTGATGCAGCGATGTGCTCTTGGGTGGAGTCAGGGTCTGATTTAAAGCAACAGACTGGCTACAATAGCAGACCCTTGTTGTCTGGTGACTTGTATTAGCCAATCTCCAGACTTTGCCTTCTGGATCAATACCATGTTTGAAGTGCATTCCATTCCGATGCACTTATTTAAAGCAACAGACAGGCTAAACCGGCAGGCCCTTGTTGTCTGGGGAATAGTATTCGACACACTCGCTGTCAGTTCAGATCCTAGGTCAGGGAACAGAAGCTTTCCTTTTGAAAACGCTGTTAAGACTAGGACGATCCACTGCTAACCAGCTGTAGCTAGAAGAGCCTCCTTCACCCCATTTTGGAGACCTTGGTTCTGACGGAAGAAAGCAGTATTTGCGACTCCAAAATGCATCAACTCCATATTCGGTATTTGCCATGGACTTCCTCTTCCTTGCCTGCCTGGGTACTCTAAGAATACCTCTCCCTGGTGGTCTAGTGGCTAGGATTCGGCGCTCTCACCGCCGCGGCCCGGGTTCGATTCCCGGTCAGGGAAATCTTCTTTCTCCACCCGAAGCCAGCGTGTCCCTTCAGAACACTGGTAGTGGCTGAATGCTATTGTCTAGGCTTCTGTCTGGTAGAGCCGATAAATGATTTGCCATCCACCTGAATGGCTTTCTCAGTTCTAATCAGCGTTGTTGATCTTTTCCACCTTTCATACCCAAGTGGCCAACTCAGCTGCCTTAATCCAAACGCAATAGTTAGTGTCAGAAAAAATGTCGACGCTAATCTCTGCTGCATGACGTCGCTCTTTCTGAGAAGACATTTTCTCAGAATCTTTACCCATTTCTTCCCAGACTGCGTATACCATAGCCCAAGCTGCTCTGAGGCAAAATTGATGACAACATTTCAGAAGTCATGGGACTTTGCCTTCTGGACAAATACCATGTTAGAAGTCCACTCCTACTGATGCAGCGATGTGCTCTTGGGTGGAGTCGGGGTCTGATTTAAAGCAACAGACTGGCTACAATAGCAGACCCTTGTTGTCTGGTGACTTGTATTAGCCAATCTCCAGACTTTGCCTTCTGGATCAATACCATGTTTGAAGTGCATTCCATTCCGATGCACTTTTTTAAAGCAACAGACAGGCTAAACCGGCAGGCCCTTGTTGTCTGGGGAATAGTATTTGACACACTCGCTGTCAGTTCAGATCCTAGGTCAGGGAACAGAAGCTTTCCTTTTGAAAACGCTGTTAAGACTAGGACGATCCACTGCTAACCAGCTGTAGCTAGAAGAGCCTCCTTCACCCCATTTTGGAGACCTTGGTTCTGACGGAAGAAAGCACTATTTGCGACTCCAAAATGCATCAACTCCATATTCGGTATTTGCCATTGACTTCCTCTTCCTTGCCTGCCTGGGTACTCTAAGAACAACTCTCCTTGGTGGTCTAGTGGCTAGGATTCGGCGCTCTCACCGCCGCGGCCTGGGTTCGATTCCCGGTCAGGGAAATCTTCTTTCTCCACCCGAAGCCAGCGTGTCCCTTCAGAACACTGGTAGTGGCTGAATGCTATTGTCTAGGCTTCTGTCTGGTAGAGCCGATAAATGATTTGCCATCCACCTGAATGGCTTTCTCAGTTCTAATCAGCGTTGTTGATCTTTTCCACCTTTCATACCCAAGTGGCCAACTCAGCTGCCTTAATCCAAACGCAATAGTTAGTGTCAGAAAAAATGTCGACGCTAATCTCTGCTGCATGACGTCGCTCTTTCTGAGAAGACATTTTCTCAGAATCTTTACCCATTTCTTCCCAGACTGCGTATACCATAGCCCAAGCTGCTCTGAGGCAAAATTGATGACAACATTTCAGAAGTCATGGGACTTTGCCTTCTGGACAAATACCATGTTAGAAGTCCACTCCTACTGATGCAGCGATGTGCTCTTGGGTGGAGTCGGGGTCTGATTTAAAGCAACAGACTGGCTACAATAGCAGACCCTTGTTCTCTGGTGACTTGTATTAGCCAATCTCCAGACTTTGCCTTCTGGATCAATACCATGTTTGAAGTGCATTCCATTCCGATGCACTTATTTAAAGCAACAGACAGGCTAAACCGGCAGGCCCTTGTTGTCTGGGGAATAGTATTCGACACACTCGCTGTCAGTTCAGATCCTAGGTCAGGGAACAGAAGCTTTCCTTTTGAAAACGCTGTTAAGACTAGGACGATCCACTGCTAACCAGCTGTAGCTAGAAGAGCCTCCTTCACCCCATTTTGGAGACCTTGGTTCTGACGGAAGAAAGCAGTATTTGCGACTCCAAAATGCATCAACTCCATATTCGGTATTTGCCATTGACTTCCTCTTCCTTGCCTGCCTGGGTACTCTAAGAACACCTCTCCCTGGTGGTCTAGTGGCTAGGATTCGGCGCTCTCACCGCCGCGGCCCGGGTTCGATTCCCGGTCAGGGAAATCTTCTTTCTCCACCCGAAGCCAGCGTGTCCCTTCAGAACACTGGTAGTGGCTGAATGCTATTGTCTAGGCTTCTGTCTGGTAGAGCCGATAAATGATTTGCCATCCACCTGAATGGCTTTCTCAGTTCTAATCAGCGTTGTTGATCTTTTCCACCTTTCATACCCAAGTGGCCAACTCAGCTGCCTTAATCCAAACGCAATAGTTAGTGTCAGAAAAAATGTCGACGCTAATCTCTGCTGCATGACGTCGCTCTTTCTGAGAAGACATTTTCTCAGAATCTTTACCCATTTCTTCCCAGACTGCGTATACCATAGCCCAAGCTGCTCTGAGGCAAAATTGATGACAACATTTCAGAAGTCATGGGACTTTGCCTTCTGGACAAATACCATGTTAGAAGTCCACTCCTACTGATGCAGCGATGTGCTCTTGGGTGGAGTCGGGGTCTGATTTAAAGCAACAGACTGGCTACAATAGCAGACCCTTGTTGTCTGGTGACTTGTATTAGCCAATCTCCAGACTTTGCCTTCTGGATCAATACCATGTTTGAAGTGCATTCCATTCCGATGCACTTATTTAAAGCAACAGACAGGCTAAACCGGCAGGCCCTTGTTGTCTGGGGAATAGTATTTGACACACTCGCTGTCAGTTCAGATCCTAGGTCAGGGAACAGAAGCTTTCCTTTTGAAAACGCTGTTAAGACTAGGACGATCCACTGCTAACCAGCTGTAGCTAGAAGAGCCTCCTTCACCCCATTTTGGAGACCTTGGTTCTGACGGAAGAAAGCAGTATTTGCGACTCCAAAATGCATCAACTCCATATTCGGTATTTGCCATGGACTTCCTCTTCCTTGCCTGCCTGGGTACTCTAAGAACACCTCTCCCTGGTGGTCTAGTGGCTAGGATTCGGCGCTCTCACCGCCGCGGCCCGGGTTCGATTCCCGGTCAGGGAAATCTTCTTTCTCCACCCGAAGCCAGCGTGTCCCTTCAGAACACTGGTAGTGGCTGAATGCTATTGTCTAGGCTTCTGTCTGGTAGAGCCGATAAATGATTTGCCATCCACCTGAATGGCTTTCTCAGTTCTAATCAGCGTTGTTGATCTTTTCCACCTTTCATACCCAAGTGGCCAACTCAGCTGCCTTAATCCAAACGCAATAGTTAGTGTCAGAAAAAATGTCGACGCTAATCTCTGCTGCATGACGTCGCTCTTTCTGAGAAGACATTTTCTCAGAATCTTTACCCATTTCTTCCCAGACTGCGTATACCATAGCCCAAGCTGCTCTGAGGCAAAATTGATGACAACATTTCAGAAGTCATGGGACTTTGCCTTCTGGACAAATACCATGTTAGAAGTCCACTCCTACTGATGCAGCGATGTGCTCTTGGGTGGAGTCGGGGTCTGATTTAAAGCAACAGACTGGCTACAATAGCAGACCCTTGTTCTCTGGTGACTTGTATTAGCCAATCTCCAGACTTTGCCTTCTGGATCAATACCATGTTTGAAGTGCATTCCATTCCGATGCACTTATTTAAAGCAACAGACAGGCTAAACCGGCAGGCCCTTGTTGTCTGGGGAATAGTATTCGACACACTCGCTGTCAGTTCAGATCCTAGGTCAGGGAACAGAAGCTTTCCTTTTGAAAACGCTGTTAAGACTAGGACGATCCACTGCTAACCAGCTGTAGCTAGAAGAGCCTCCTTCACCCCATTTTGGAGACCTTGGTTCTGACGGAAGAAAGCAGTATTTGCGACTCCAAAATGCATCAACTCCATATTCGGTATTTGCCATTGACTTCCTCTTCCTTGCCTGCCTGGGTACTCTAAGAACACCTCTCCCTGGTGGTCTAGTGGCTAGGATTCGGCGCTCTCACCGCCGCGGCCCGGGTTCGATTCCCGGTCAGGGAAATCTTCTTTCTCCACCCGAAGCCAGCGTGTCCCTTCAGAACACTGGTAGTGGCTGAATGCTATTGTCTAGGCTTCTGTCTGGTAGAGCCGATAAATGATTTGCCATCCACCTGAATGGCTTTCTCAGTTCTAATCAGCGTTGTTGATCTTTTCCACCTTTCATACCCAAGTGGCCAACTCAGCTGCCTTAATCCAAACGCAATAGTTAGTGTCAGAAAAAATGTCGACGCTAATCTCTGCTGCATGACGTCGCTCTTTCTGAGAAGACATTTTCTCAGAATCTTTACCCATTTCTTCCCAGACTGCGTATACCATAGCCCAAGCTGCTCTGAGGCAAAATTGATGACAACATTTCAGAAGTCATGGGACTTTGCCTTCTGGACAAATACCATGTTAGAAGTCCACTCCTACTGATGCAGCGATGTGCTCTTGGGTGGAGTCGGGGTCTGATTTAAAGCAACAGACTGGCTACAATAGCAGACCCTTGTTGTCTGGTGACTTGTATTAGCCAATCTCCAGACTTTGCCTTCTGGATCAATACCATGTTTGAAGTGCATTCCATTCCGATGCACTTATTTAAAGCAACAGACAGGCTAAACCGGCAGGCCCTTGTTGTCTGGGGAATAGTATTTGACACACTCGCTGTCAGTTCAGATCCTAGGTCAGGGAACAGAAGCTTTCCTTTTGAAAACGCTGTTAAGACTAGGACGATCCACTGCTAACCAGCTGTAGCTAGAAGAGCCTCCTTCACCCCATTTTGGAGACCTTGGTTCTGACGGAAGAAAGCAGTATTTGCGACTCCAAAATGCATCAACTCCATATTCGGTATTTGCCATGGACTTCCTCTTCCTTGCCTGCCTGGGTACTCTAAGAACACCTCTCCCTGGTGGTCTAGTGGCTAGGATTCGGCGCTCTCACCGCCGCGGCCCGGGTTCGATTCCCGGTCAGGGAAATCTTCTTTCTCCACCCGAAGCCAGCGTGTCCCTTCAGAACACTGGTAGTGGCTGAATGCTATTGTCTAGGCTTCTGTCTGGTAGAGCCGATAAATGATTTGCCATCCACCTGAATGGCTTTCTCAGTTCTAATCAGCGTTGTTGATCTTTTCCACCTTTCATACCCAAGTGGCCAACTCAGCTGCCTTAATCCAAACGCAATAGTTAGTGTCAGAAAAAATGTCGACGCTAATCTCTGCTGCATGACGTCGCTCTTTCTGAGAAGACATTTTCTCAGAATCTTTACCCATTTCTTCCCAGACTGCGTATACCATAGCCCAAGCTGCTCTGAGGCAAAATTGATGACAACATTTCAGAAGTCATGGGACTTTGCCTTCTGGACAAATACCATGTTAGAAGTCCACTCCTACTGATGTAGCGATGTGCTCTTGGGTGGAGTCGGGGTCTGATTTAAAGCAACAGACTGGCTACAATAGCAGACCCTTGTTGTCTGGTGACTTGTATTAGCCAATCTCCAGACTTTGCCTTCTGGATCAATACCATGTTTGAAGTGCATTCCATTCCGATGCACTTATTTAAAGCAACAGACAGGCTAAACCGGCAGGCCCTTGTTGTCTGGGGAATAGTATTCGACACACTCGCTGTCAGTTCAGATCCTAGGTCAGGGAACAGAAGCTTTCCTTTTGAAAACGCTGTTAAGACTAGGACGATCCACTGCTAACCAGCTGTAGCTAGAAGAGCCTCCTTCACCCCATTTTGGAGACCTTGGTTCTGACAGAAGAAAGCAGTATTTGCGACTCCAAAATGCATCAACTCCATATTCGGTATTTGCCATTGACTTCCTCTTCCTTGCCTGCCTGGGTACTCTAAGAACACCTCTCCCTGGTGGTCTAGTGGCTAGGATTCGGCGCTCTCACCGCCGCGGCCCGGGTTCGATTCCCGGTCAGGGAAATCTTCTTTCTCCCCCCGAAGCCAGCGTGTCCCTTCAGAACACTGGTAGTGGCTGAATGCTATTGTCTAGGCTTCTGTCTGGTAGAGCCGATAAATGATTTGCCATCCACCTGAATGGCTTTCTCAGTTCTAATCAGCGTTGTTGATCTTTTCCACCTTTCATACCCAAGTGGCCAACTCAGCTGCCTTAATCCAAACGCAATAGTTAGTGTCAGAAAAAATGTCGACGCTAATCTCTGCTGCATGACGTCGCTCTTTCTGAGAAGACATTTTCTCAGAATCTTTACCCATTTCTTCCCAGACTGCGTATACCATAGCCCAAGCTGCTCTGAGGCAACATTGATGACAACATTTCAGAAGTCATGGGACTTTGCCTTCTGGACAAATACCATGTTAGAAGTCCACTCCTACTGATGCAGCGATGTGCTCTTGGGTGGAGTCGGGGTCTGATTTAAAGCAACAGACTGGCTACAATAGCAGACCCTTGTTGTCTGGTGACTTGTATTAGCCAATCTCCAGACTTTGCCTTCTGGATCAATACCATGTTTGAAGTGCATTCCATTCCGATGCACTTATTTAAAGCAACAGACAGGCTAAACCGGCAGGCCCTTGTTGTCTGGGGAATAGTATTTGACACACTCGCTGTCAGATCAGATCCTAGGTCAGGGAACAGAAGCTTTCCTTTTGAAAACGCTGTTAAGACTAGGACGATCCACTGCTAACCAGCTGTAGCTAGAAGAGCCTCCTTCACCCCATTTTGGAGACCTTGGTTCTGACGGAAGAAAGCAGTATTTGCGACTCCAAAATGCATCAACTCCATATTCGGTATTTGCCATGGACTTCCTCTTCCTTGCCTGCCTGGGTACTCTAAGAACACCTCTCCCTGGTGGTCTAGTGGCTAGGATTCGGCGCTCTCACCGCCACGGCCCGGGTTCGATTCCCGGTCAGGGAAATCTTCTTTCTCCACCCGAAGCCAGCGTGTCCCTTCAGAACACTGGTAGTGGCTGAATGCTATTGTCTAGGCTTCTGTCTGGTAGAGCCGATAAATGATTTGCCATCCACCTGAATGGCTTTCTCAGTTCTAATCAGCGTTGTTGATCTTTTCCACCTTTCATACCCAAGTGGCCATTCAGCTGCCTTAATCCAAACGCAATAGTTAGTGTCAGAAAAAATGTCGACGCTAATCTCTGCTGCATGACGTCGCTCTTTCTGAGAAGACATTTTCTCAGAATCTTTACCCATTTCTTCCCAGACTGCGTATACCATAGCCCAAGCTGCTCTGAGGCAAAATTGATGACAACATTTCAGAAGTCATGGGACTTTGCCTTCTGGACAAATACCATGTTAGAAGTCCACTCCTACTGATGCAGCGATGTGCTCTTGGGTGGAGTCGGGGTCTGATTTAAAGCAACAGACTGGCTACAATAGCAGACCCTTGTTGTCTGGTGACTTGTATTAGCCAATCTCCAGACTTTGCCTTCTGGATCAATACCATGTTTGAAGTGCATTCCATTCCGATGCACTTATTTAAAGCAACAGACAGGCTAAACCGGCAGGCCCTTGTTGTCTGGGGAATAGTATTTGACACACTCGCTGTCAGTTCAGATCCTAGGTCAGGGAACAGAAGCTTTCCTTTTGAAAACGCTGTTAAGACTAGGACGATCCACTGCTAACCAGCTGTAGCTAGAAGAGCCTCCTTCACCCCATTTTGGAGACCTTGGTTCTGACGGAAGAAAGCAGTATTTGCGACTCCAAAATGCATCAACTCCATATTCGGTATTTGCCATGGACTTCCTCTTCCTTGCCTGCCTGGGTACTCTAAAAACACCTCTCCCTGGTGGTCTAGTGGCTAGGATTCGGCGCTATCACTGCCGCGGCCCGGGTTCGATTCCCGGTCAGGGAAATCTTCTTTCTCCACCCGAAGCCAGCGTGTCCCTTCAGAACACTGGTAGTGGCTGAATGCTATTGTCTAGGCTTCTGTCTGGTAGAGCCGATAAATGATTTGCCATCCACCTGAATGGCTTTCTCAGTTCTAATCAGCGTTGTTGATCTTTTCCACCTTTCATACCCAAGTGGCCAACTCAGCTGCCTTAATCCAAACGCAATAGTTAGTGTCAGAAAAAATGTCGACGCTAATCTCTGCTGCATGACGTCGCTCTTTCTGAGAAGACATTTTCTCAGAATCTTTACCCATTTCTTCCCAGACTGCGTATACCATAGCCCAAGCTGCTCTGAGGCAAAATTGATGACAACATTTCAGAAGTCATGGGACTTTGCCTTCTGGACAAATACCATGTTAGAAGTCCACTCCTACTGATGCAGCGATGTGCTCTTGGATGGAGTCAGGGTCTGATTTAAAGCAACAGACTGGCTACAATAGCAGACCCTTGTTCTCTGGTGACTTGTATTAGCCAATCTCCAGACTTTGCCTTCTGGATCAATACCATGTTTGAAGTGCATTCCATTCCGATGCACTTATTTAAAGCAACAGACAGGCTAAACCGGCAGGCCCTTGTTGTCTGGGGAATAGTATTCGACACACTCGCTGTCAGTTCAGATCCTAGGTCAGGGAACAGAAGCTTTCCTTTTGAAAACGCTGTTAAGACTAGGATGATCCACTGCTAACCAGCTGTAGCTAGAAGAGCCTCCTTCACCCCATTTTGGAGACCTTGGTTCTGACGGAAGAAAGCAGTATTTGCGACTCCAAAATGCATCAACTCCATATTCGGTATTTGCCATGGACTTCCTCTTCCTCTTCCTTGCCTGCCTGGGTACTCTAAGAATACCTCTCCCTGGTGGTCTAGTGGCTAGGATTCGGCGCTCTCACCGCCGCGGCCCGGGTTCGATTCCCGGTCAGGGAAATCTTCTTTCTCCACCCGAAGCCAGCGTGTCCCTTCAGAACACTGGTAGTGGCTGAATGCTATTGTCTAGGCTTCTGTCTGGTAGAGCCGATAAATGATTTGCCATCCACCTGAATGGCTTTCTCAGTTCTAATCAGCGTTGTTGATCTTTTCCACCTTTCATACCCAAGTGGCCAACTCAGCTGCCTTAATCCAAACGCAATAGTTAGTGTCAGAAAAAATGTCGACGCTAATCTCTGCTGCATGACGTCGCTCTTTCTGAGAAGACATTTTCTCAGAATCTTTACCCATTTCTTCCCAGACTGCGTATACCATAGCCCAAGCTGCTCTGAGGCAAAATTGATGACAACATTTCAGAAGTCATGGGACTTTGCCTTCTGGACAAATACCATGTTAGAAGTCCACTCCTACTGATGCAGCGATGTGCTCTTGGGTGGAGTCGGGGTCTGATTTAAAGCAACAGACTGGCTACAATAGCAGACCCTTGTTGTCTGGTGACTTGTATTAGCCAATCTCCAGACTTTGCCTTCTGGATCAATACCATGTTTGAAGTGCATTCCATTCCGATGCACTTATTTAAAGCAACAGACAGGCTAAACCGGCAGGCCCTTGTTGTCTGGGGAATAGTATTTGATACACTCGCTGTCAGTTCAGATCCTAGGTCAGGGAACAGAAGCTTTCCTTTTGAAAACGCTGTTAAGACTAGGACGATCCACTGCTAACCAGCTGTAGCTAGAAGAGCCTCCTTCACCCCATTTTGGAGACCTTGGTTCTGACGGAAGAAAGCAGTATTTGCGACTCCAAAATGCATCAACTCCATATTCGGTATTTGCCATGGACTTCCTCTTCCTTGCCTGCCTGGGTACTCTAAGAACACCTCTCCCTGGTGGTCTAGTGGCTAGGATTCGGCGCTCTCACCGCCGCGGCCCGGGTTTGATTCCCGGTCAGGGAAATCTTCTTTCTCCACCCGAAGCCAGCGTGCCCCTTCAGAACACTGGTAGTGGCTGAATGCTATTGTCTAGGCTTCTGTCTGGTAGAGCCGATAAATGATTTGCCATCCACCTGAATGGCTTTCTCAGTTCTAATCAGCGTTGTTGATCTTTTCCACCTTTCATACCCAAGTGGCCAACTCAGCTGCCTTAATTCAAACGCAATAGTTAGTGTCAGAAAAAATGTCGACGCTAATCTCTGCTGCATGACGTCGCTCTTTCTGAGAAGACATTTTCTCAGAATCTTTACCCATTTCTTCCCAGACTGCGTATACCATAGCCCAAGCTGCTCTGAGGCAAAATTGATGACAACATTTCAGAAGTCATGGGACTTTGCCTTCTGGACAAATACCATGTTAGAAGTCCACTCCTACTGATGCAGCGATGTGCTCTTGGGTGGAGTCAGGGTCTGATTTAAAGCAACAGACTGGCTACAATAGCAGACCCTTGTTGTCTGGTGACTTGTATTAGCCAATCTCCAGACTTTGCCTTCTGGATCAATACCATGTTTGAAGTGCATTCCATTCCGATGCACTTATTTAAAGCAACAGACAGGCTAAACCGGCAGGCCCTTGTTGTCTGGGGAATAGTATTCGACACACTCGCTGTCAGTTCAGATCCTAGGTCAGGGAACAGAAGCTTTCCTTTTGAAAACGCTGTTAAGACTAGGACGATCCACTGCTAACTAGCTGTAGCTAGAAGAGCCTCCTTCACCCCATTTTGGAGACCTTGGTTCTGACGGAACAAAGCAGTATTTGCGGCTCCAAAATGCATCAACTCCATATTCGGTATTTGCCATTGACTTCCTCTTCCTTGCCTGCCTGGGTACTCTAAGAACACCTCTCCCTGGTGGTCTAGTGGCTAGGATTCGGCGCTCTCACCGCCGCGGCCCGGGTTCGATTCCCGGTCAGGGAAATCTTCTTTCTCCACCCGAAGCCAGCGTGTCCCTTCAGAACACTGGTAGTGGCTGAATGCTATTGTCTAGGCTTCTGTCTGGTAGAGCCGATAAATGATTTGCCATCCACCTGAATGGCTTTCTCAGTTCTAATCAGCGTTGTTGATCTTTTCCACCTTTCATACCCAAGTGGCCAACTCAGCTGCCTTAATCCAAACGCAATAGTTAGTGTCAGAAAAAATGTCGACGCTAATCTCTGCTGCATGACGTCGCTCTTTCTGAGAAGACATTTTCTCAGAATCTTTACCCATTTCTTCCCAGACTGCGTATACCATAGCCCAAGCTGCTCTGAGGCAAAATTGATGACAACATTTCAGAAGTCATGGGACTTTGCCTTCTGGACAAATACCATGTTAGAAGTCCACTCCTACTGATGCAGCGATGTGCTCTTGGGTGGAGTCGGGGTCTGATTTAAAGCAACAGACTGGCTACAATAGCAGACCCTTGTTGTCTGGTGACTTGTATTAGCCAATCTCCAGACTTTGCCTTCTGGATCAATACCATGTTTGAAGTGCATTCCATTCCGATGCACTTATTTAAAGCAACAGACAGGCTAAACCGGCAGGCCCTTGTTGTCTGGGGAATAGTATTTGACACACTCGCTGTCAGTTCAGATCCTAGGTCAGGGAACAGAAGCTTTCCTTTTGAAAACGCTGTTAAGACTAGGACGATCCACTGCTAACCAGCTGTAGCTAGAAGAGCCTCCTTCACCCCATTTTGGAGACCTTGGTTCTGACGGAAGAAAGCAGTATTTGCGACTCCAAAATGCATCAACTCCATATTCGGTATTTGCCATGGACTTCCTCTTCCTTGCCTGCCTGGGTACTCTAAGAACACCTCTCCCTGGTGGTCTAGTGGCTAGGATTCGGCGCTCTCACCGCCGCGGCCCGGGTTTGATTCCCGGTCAGGGAAATCTTCTTTCTCCACCCGAAGCCAGCGTGCCCCTTCAGAACACTGGTAGTGGCTGAATGCTATTGTCTAGGCTTCTGTCTGGTAGAGCCGATAAATGATTTGCCATCCACCTGAATGGCTTTCTCAGTTCTAATCAGCGTTGTTGATCTTTTCCACCTTTCATACCCAAGTGGCCAACTCAGCTGCCTTAATTCAAACGCAATAGTTAGTGTCAGAAAAAATGTCGACGCTAATCTCTGCTGCATGACGTCGCTCTTTCTGAGAAGACATTTTCTCAGAATCTTTACCCATTTCTTCCCAGACTGCGTATACCATAGCCCAAGCTGCTCTGAGGCAAAATTGATGACAACATTTCAGAAGTCATGGGACTTTGCCTTCTGGACAAATACCATGTTAGAAGTCCACTCCTACTGATGCAGCGATGTGCTCTTGGGTGGAGTCAGGGTCTGATTTAAAGCAACAGACTGGCTACAATAGCAGACCCTTGTTGTCTGGTGACTTGTATTAGCCAATCTCCAGACTTTGCCTTCTGGATCAATACCATGTTTGAAGTGCATTCCATTCCGATGCACTTATTTAAAGCAACAGACAGGCTAAACCGGCAGGCCCTTGTTGTCTGGGGAATAGTATTCGACACACTCGCTGTCAGTTCAGATCCTAGGTCAGGGAACAGAAGCTTTCCTTTTGAAAACGCTGTTAAGACTAGGACGATCCACTGCTAACTAGCTGTAGCTAGAAGAGCCTCCTTCACCCCATTTTGGAGACCTTGGTTCTGACGGAAGAAAGCAGTATTTGCGACTCCAAAATGCATCAACTCCATATTCGGTATTTGCCATTGACTTCCTCTTCCTTGCCTGCCTGGGTACTCTAAGAACACCTCTCCCTGGTGGTCTAGTGGCTAGGATTCGGCGCTCTCACCGCCGCGGCCCGGGTTCGATTCCCGGTCAGGGAAATCTTCTTTCTCCACCCGAAGCCAGCGTGTCCCTTCAGAACACTGGTAGTGGCTGAATGCTATTGTCTAGGCTTCTGTCTGGTAGAGCCGATAAATGATTTGCCATCCACCTGAATGGCTTTCTCAGTTCTAATCAGCGTTGTTGATCTTTTCCACCTTTCATACCCAAGTGGCCAACTCAGCTGCCTTAATCCAAACGCAATAGTTAGTGTCAGAAAAAATGTCGACGCTAATCTCTGCTGCATGACGTCGCTCTTTCTGAGAAGACATTTTCTCAGAATCTTTACCCATTTCTTCCCAGACTGCGTATACCATAGCCCAAGCTGCTCTGAGGCAAAATTGATGACAACATTTCAGAAGTCATGGGACTTTGCCTTCTGGACAAATACCATGTTAGAAGTCCACTCCTACTGATGCAGCGATGTGCTCTTGGGTGGAGTCGGGGTCTGATTTAAAGCAACAGACTGGCTACAATAGCAGACCCTTGTTGTCTGGTGACTTGTATTAGCCAATCTCCAGACTTTGCCTTCTGGATCAATACCATGTTTGAAGTGCATTCCATTCCGATGCACTTATTTAAAGCAACAGACAGGCTAAACCGGCAGGCCCTTGTTGTCTGGGGAATAGTATTTGACACACTCGCTGTCAGTTCAGATCCTAGGTCAGGGAACAGAAGCTTTCCTTTTGAAAACGCTGTTAAGACTAGGACGATCCACTGCTAACCAGCTGTAGCTAGAAGAGCCTCCTTCACCCCATTTTGGAGACCTTGGTTCTGACGGAAGAAAGCAGTATTTGCGACTCCAAAATGCATCAACTCCATATTCGGTATTTGCCATGGACTTCCTCTTCCTTGCCTGCCTGGGTACTCTAAGAACACCTCTCCCTGGTGGTCTAGTGGCTAGGATTCGGCGCTCTCACCGCCGTGGCCCGGGTTCGATTCCCGGTCAGGGAAATCTTCTTTCTCCACCCGAAGCCAGCGTGTCCCTTCAGAACACTGGTAGTGGCTGAATGCTATTGTCTAGGCTTCTGTCTGGTAGAGCCGATAAATGATTTGCCATCCACCTGAATGGCTTTCTCAGTTCTAATCAGCGTTGTTGATCTTTTCCACCTTTCATACCCAAGTGGCCAACTCAGCTGCCTTAATCCAAACGCAATAGTTAGTGTCAGAAAAAATGTCGACGCTAATCTCTGCTGCATGACGTCGCTCTTTCTGAGAAGACATTTTCTCAGAATCTTTACCCATTTCTTCCCAGACTGCGTATACCATAGCCCAAGCTGCTCTGAGGCAAAATTGATGACAACATTTCAGAAGTCATGGGACTTTGCCTTCTGGACAAATACCATGTTAGAAGTCCACTCCTACTGATGCAGCGATGTGCTCTTGGGTGGAGTCAGGGTCTGATTTAAAGCAACAGACTGGCTACAATAGCAGACCCTTGTTGTCTGGTGACTTGTATTAGCCAATCTCCAGACTTTGCCTTCTGGATCAATACCATGTTTGAAGTGCATTCCATTCCGATGCACTTATTTAAAGCAACAGACAGGCTAAACCGGCAGGCCCTTGTTGTCTGGGGAATAGTATTCGACACACTCGCTGTCAGTTCAGATCCTAGGTCAGGGAACAGAAGCTTTCCTTTTGAAAACGCTGTTAAGACTAGGATGATCCACTGCTAACCAGCTGTAGCTAGAAGAGCCTCCTTCACCCCATTTTGGAGACCTTGGTTCTGACGGAAGAAAGCAGTATTTGCGACTCCAAAATGCATCAACTCCATATTCGGTATTTGCCATGGACTTCCTCTTCCTTGCCTGCCTGGGTACTCTAAGAATACCTCTCCCTGGTGGTCTAGTGGCTAGGATTCGGCGCTCTCACCGCCGCGGCCCGGGTTCGATTCCCGGTCAGGGAAATCTTCTTTCTCCACCCGAAGCCAGCGTGTCCCTTCAGAACACTGGTAGTGGCTGAATGCTATTGTCTAGGCTTCTGTCTGGTAGAGCCGATAAATGATTTGCCATCCACCTGAATGGCTTTCTCAGTTCTAATCAGCGTTGTTGATCTTTTCCACCTTTCATACCCAAGTGGCCAACTCAGCTGCCTTAATCCAAACGCAATAGTTAGTGTCAGAAAAAATGTCGACGCTAATCTCTGCTGCATGACGTCGCTCTTTCTGAGAAGACATTTTCTCAGAATCTTTACCCATTTCTTCCCAGACTGCGTATACCATAGCCCAAGCTGCTCTGAGGCAAAATTGATGACAACATTTCAGAAGTCATGGGACTTTGCCTTCTGGACAAATACCATGTTAGAAGTCCACTCCTACTGATGCAGCGATGTGCTCTTGGGTGGAGTCGGGGTCTGATTTAAAGCAACAGACTGGCTACAATAGCAGACCCTTGTTGTCTGGTGACTTGTATTAGCCAATCTCCAGACTTTGCCTTCTGGATCAATACCATGTTTGAAGTGCATTCCATTCCGATGCACTTATTTAAAGCAACAGACAGGCTAAACCGGCAGGCCCTTGTTGTCTGGGGAATAGTATTTGACACACTCGCTGTCAGTTCAGATCCTAGGTCAGGGAACAGAAGCTTTCCTTTTGAAAACGCTGTTAAGACTAGGACGATCCACTGCTAACCAGCTGTAGCTAGAAGAGCCTCCTTCACCCCATTTTGGAGACCTTGGTTCTGACGGAAGAAAGCAGTATTTGCGACTCCAAAATGCATCAACTCCATATTCGGTATTTGCCATGGACTTCCTCTTCCTTGCCTGCCTGGGTACTCTAAGAACACCTCTCCCTGGTGGTCTAGTGGCTAGGATTCGGCGCTCTCACCGCCGCGGCCCGGGTTCGATTCCCGGTCAGGGAAATCTTCTTTCTCCACCCGAAGCCAGCGTGTCCCTTCAGAACACTGGTAGTGGCTGAATGCTATTGTCTAGGCTTCTGTCTGGTAGAGCCGATAAATGATTTGCCATCCACCTGAATGGCTTTCTCAGTTCTAATCAGCGTTGTTGATCTTTTCCACCTTTCATACCCAAGTGGCCAACTCAGCTGCCTTAATCCAAACGCAATAGTTAGTGTCAGAAAAAATGTCGACGCTAATCTCTGCTGCATGACGTCGCTCTTTCTGAGAAGACATTTTCTCAGAATCTTTACCCATTTCTTCCCAGACTGCGTATACCATAGCCCAAGCTGCTCTGAGGCAAAATTGATGACAACATTTCAGAAGTCATGGGACTTTGCCTTCTGGACAAATACCATGTTAGAAGTCCACTCCTACTGATGCAGCGATGTGCTCTTGGGTGGAGTCAGGGTCTGATTTAAAGCAACAGACTGGCTACAATAGCAGACCCTTGTTGTCTGGTGACTTGTATTAGCCAATCTCCAGACTTTGCCTTCTGGATCAATACCATGTTTGAAGTGCATTCCATTCCGATGCACTTATTTAAAGCAACAGACAGGCTAAACCGGCAGGCCCTTGTTGTCTGGGGAATAGTATTCGACACACTCGCTGTCAGTTCAGATCCTAGGTCAGGGAACAGAAGCTTTCCTTTTGAAAACGCTGTTAAGACTAGGATGATCCACTGCTAACCAGCTGTAGCTAGAAGAGCCTCCTTCACCCCATTTTGGAGACCTTGGTTCTGACGGAAGAAAGCAGTATTTGCGACTCCAAAATGCATCAACTCCATATTCGGTATTTGCCATGGACTTCCTCTTCCTTGCCTGCCTGGGTACTCTAAGAATACCTCTCCCTGGTGGTCTAGTGGCTAGGATTCGGCGCTCTCACCGCCGCGGCCCGGGTTCGATTCCCGGTCAGGGAAATCTTCTTTCTCCACCCGAAGCCAGCGTGTCCCTTCAGAACACTGGTAGTGGCTGAATGCTATTGTCTAGGCTTCTGTCTGGTAGAGCCGATAAATGATTTGCCATCCACCTGAATGGCTTTCTCAGTTCTAATCAGCGTTGTTGATCTTTTCCACCTTTCATACCCAAGTGGCCAACTCAGCTGCCTTAATCCAAACGCAATAGTTAGTGTCAGAAAAAATGTCGACGCTAATCTCTGCTGCATGACGTCGCTCTTTCTGAGAAGACATTTTCTCAGAATCTTTACCCATTTCTTCCCAGACTGCGTATACCATAGCCCAAGCTGCTCTGAGGCAAAATTGATGACAACATTTCAGAAGTCATGGGACTTTGCCTTCTGGACAAATACCATGTTAGAAGTCCACTCCTACTGATGCAGCGATGTGCTCTTGGGTGGAGTCGGGGTCTGATTTAAAGCAACAGACTGGCTACAATAGCAGACCCTTGTTGTCTGGTGACTTGTATTAGCCAATCTCCAGACTTTGCCTTCTGGATCAATACCATGTTTGAAGTGCATTCCATTCCGATGCACTTATTTAAAGCAACAGACAGGCTAAACCGGCAGGCCCTTGTTGTCTGGGGAATAGTATTTGACACACTCGCTGTCAGTTCAGATCCTAGGTCAGGGAACAGAAGCTTTCCTTTTGAAAACGCTGTTAAGACTAGGACGATCCACTGCTAACCAGCTGTAGCTAGAAGAGCCTCCTTCACCCCATTTTGGAGACCTTGGTTCTGACGGAAGAAAGCAGTATTTGCGACTCCAAAATGCATCAACTCCATATTCGGTATTTGCCATGGACTTCCTCTTCCTTGCCTGCCTGGGTACTCTAAGAACACCTCTCCCTGGTGGTCTAGTGGCTAGGATTCGGCGCTCTCACCGCCGCGGCCCGGGTTCGATTCCCGGTCAGGGAAATCTTCTTTCTCCACCCGAAGCCAGCGTGTCCCTTCAGAACACTGGTAGTGGCTGAATGCTATTGTCTAGGCTTCTGTCTGGTAGAGCCGATAAATGATTTGCCATCCACCTGAATGGCTTTCTCAGTTCTAATCAGCGTTGTTGATCTTTTCCACCTTTCATACCCAAGTGGCCAACTCAGCTGCCTTAATCCAAACGCAATAGTTAGTGTCAGAAAAAATGTCGACGCTAATCTCTGCTGCATGACGTCGCTCTTTCTGAGAAGACATTTTCTCAGAATCTTTACCCATTTCTTCCCAGACTGCGTATACCATAGCCCAAGCTGCTCTGAGGCAAAATTGATGACAACATTTCAGAAGTCATGGGACTTTGCCTTCTGGACAAATACCATGTTAGAAGTCCACTCCTACTGATGCAGCGATGTGCTCTTGGGTGGAGTCAGGGTCTGATTTAAAGCAACAGACTGGCTACAATAGCAGACCCTTGTTGTCTGGTGACTTGTATTAGCCAATCTCCAGACTTTGCCTTCTGGATCAATACCATGTTTGAAGTGCATTCCATTCCGATGCACTTATTTAAAGCAACAGACAGGCTAAACTGGCAGGCCCTTGTTGTCTGGGGAATAGTATTCGACACACTCGCTGTCAGTTCAGATCCTAGGTCAGGGAACAGAAGCTTTCCTTTTGAAAACGCTGTTAAGACTAGGACGATCCACTGCTAACCAGCTGTAGCTAGAAGAGCCTCCTTCACCCCATTTTGGAGACCTTGGTTCTGACAGAAGAAAGCAGTATTTGCGACTCCAAAATGCATCAACTCCATATTCGGTATTTGCCATTGACTTCCTCTTCCTTGCCTGCCTGGGTACTCTAAGAACACCTCTCCCTGGTGGTCTAGTGGCTAGGATTCGGCGCTCTCACCGCAGCGGCCCGGGTTCGATTCCCGGTCAGGGAAATCTTCTTTCTCCACCCGAAGCCAGCGTGTCCCTTCAGAACACTGGTAGTGGCTGAATGCTATTGTCTAGGCTTCTGTCTGGTAGAGCCGATAAATGATTTGCCATCCACCTGAATGGCTTTCTCAGTTCTAATCAGCGTTGTTGATCTTTTCCACCTTTCATACCCAAGTGGCCAACTCAGCTGCCTTAATCCAAACGCAATAGTTAGTGTCAGAAAAAATGTCGACGCTAATCTCTGCTGCATGACGTCGCTCTTTCTGAGAAGACAATTTCTCAGAATCTTTACCCATTTCTTCCCAGACTGCGTATACCATAGCCCAAGCTGCTCTGAGGCAAAATTGATGACAACATTTCAGAAGTCATGGGACTTTGCCTTCTGGACAAATACCATGTTAGAAGTCCACTCCTACTGATGTAGCGATGTGCTCTTGGGTGGAGTCGGGGTCTGATTTAAAGCAACAGACTGGCTACAATAGCAGACCCTTGTTGTCTGGTGACTTGTATTAGCCAATCTCCAGACTTTGCCTTCTGGATCAATACCATGTTTGAAGTGCATTCCATTCCGATGCACTTATTTAAAGCAACAGACAGGCTAAACCGGCAGGCCCTTGTTGTCTGGGGAATAGTATTCGACACACTCGCTGTCAGTTCAGATCCTAGGTCAGGGAACAGAAGCTTTCCTTTTGAAAACGCTGTTAAGACTAGGACGATCCACTGCTAACCAGCTGTAGCTAGAAGAGCCTCCTTCACCCCATTTTGGAGACCTTGGTTCTGACAGAAGAAAGCAGTATTTGCGACTCCAAAATGCATCAACTCCATATTCGGTATTTGCCATTGACTTCCTCTTCCTTGCCTGCCTGGGTACTCTAAGAACACCTCTCCCTGGTGGTCTAGTGGCTAGGATTCGGCGCTCTCACCGCCGCGGCCCGGGTTCGATTCCCGGTCAGGGAAATCTTCTTTCTCCACCCGAAGCCAGCGTGTCCCTTCAGAACACTGGTAGTGGCTGAATGCTATTGTCTAGGCTTCTGTCTGGTAGAGCCGATAAATGATTTGCCATCCACCTGAATGGCTTTCTCAGTTCTAATCAGCGTTGTTGATCTTTTCCACCTTTCATACCCAAGTGGCCAACTCAGCTGCCTTAATCCAAACGCAATAGTTAGTGTCAGAAAAAATGTCGACGCTAATCTCTGCTGCATGACGTCGCTCTTTCTGAGAAGACATTTTCTCAGAATCTTTACCCATTTCTTCCCAGACTGCGTATACCATAGCCCAAGCTGCTCTGAGGCAAAATTGATGACAACATTTCAGAAGTCATGGGACTTTGCCTTCTGGACAAATACCATGTTAGAAGTCCACTCCTACTGATGTAGCGATGTGCTCTTGGGTGGAGTCGGGGTCTGATTTAAAGCAACAGACTGGCTACAATAGCAGACCCTTGTTGTCTGGTGACTTGTATTAGCCAATCTCCAGACTTTGCCTTCTGGATCAATACCATGTTTGAAGTGCATTCCATTCCGATGCACTTATTTAAAGCAACAGACAGGCTAAACCGGCAGGCCCTTGTTGTCTGGGGAATAGTATTCGACACACTCGCTGTCAGTTCAGATCCTAGGTCAGGGAACAGAAGCTTTCCTTTTGAAAACGCTGTTAAGACTAGGACGATCCACTGCTAACCAGCTGTAGCTAGAAGAGCCTCCTTCACCCCATTTTGGAGACCTTGGTTCTGACAGAAGAAAGCAGTATTTGCGACTCCAAAATGCATCAACTCCATATTCGGTATTTGCCATTGACTTCCTCTTCCTTGCCTGCCTGGGTACTCTAAGAACACCTCTCCCTGGTGGTCTAGTGGCTAGGATTCGGCGCTCTCACCGCCGCGGCCCGGGTTCGATTCCCGGTCAGGGAAATCTTCTTTCTCCACCCGAAGCCAGCGTGTCCCTTCAGAACACTGGTAGTGGCTGAATGCTATTGTCTAGGCTTCTGTCTGGTAGAGCCGATAAATGATTTGCCATCCACCTGAATGGCTTTCTCAGTTCTAATCAGCGTTGTTGATCTTTTCCACCTTTCATACCCAAGTGGCCAACTCAGCTGCCTTAATCCAAACGCAATAGTTAGTGTCAGAAAAAATGTCGACGCTAATCTCTGCTGCATGACGTCGCTCTTTCTGAGAAGACATTTTCTCAGAATCTTTACCCATTTCTTCCCAGACTGCGTATACCATAGCCCAAGCTGCTCTGAGGCAAAATTGATGACAACATTTCAGAAGTCATGGGACTTTGCCTTCTGGACAAATACCATGTTAGAAGTCCACTCCTACTGATGTAGCGATGTGCTCTTGGGTGGAGTCGGGGTCTGATTTAAAGCAACAGACTGGCTACAATAGCAGACCCTTGTTGTCTGGTGACTTGTATTAGCCAATCTCCAGACTTTGCCTTCTGGATCAATACCATGTTTGAAGTGCATTCCATTCCGATGCACTTATTTAAAGCAACAGACAGGCTAAACCGGCAGGCCCTTGTTGTCTGGGGAATAGTATTCGACACACTCGCTGTCAGTTCAGATCCTAGGTCAGGGAACAGAAGCTTTCCTTTTGAAAACGCTGTTAAGACTAGGACGATCCACTGCTAACCAGCTGTAGCTAGAAGAGCCTCCTTCACCCCATTTTGGAGACCTTGGTTCTGACAGAAGAAAGCAGTATTTGCGACTCCAAAATGCATCAACTCCATATTCGGTATTTGCCATTGACTTCCTCTTCCTTGCCTGCCTGGGTACTCTAAGAACACCTCTCCCTGGTGGTCTAGTGGCTAGGATTAGGCGCTCTCACCGCTGTGGCCCGGGTTCGATTCCCGGTCAGGGAAATCTTCTTTCTCCACCCGAAGCCAGCGTGTCCCTTCAGAACACTGGTAGTGGCTGAATGCTATTGTCTAGGCTTCTGTCTGGTAGAGCCGATAAATGATTTGCCATCCACCTGAATGGCTTTCTCAGTTCTAATCAGCGTTGTTGATCTTTTCCACCTTTCATACCCAAGTGGCCAACTCAGCTGCCTTAATCCAAACGCAATAGTTAGTGTCAGAAAAAATGTCGACGCTAATCTCTGCTGCATGACGTCGCTCTTTCTGAGAAGACATTTTCTCAGAATCTTTACCCATTTCTTCCCAGACTGCGTATACCATAGCCCAAGCTGCTCTGAGGCAAAATTGATGACAACATTTCAGAAGTCATGGGACTTTGCCTTCTGGACAAATACCATGTTAGAAGTCCACTCCTACTGATGTAGCGATGTGCTCTTGGGTGGAGTCGGGGTCTGATTTAAAGCAACAGACTGGCTACAATAGCAGACCCTTGTTGTCTGGTGACTTGTATTAGCCAATCTCCAGACTTTGCCTTCTGGATCAATACCATGTTTGAAGTGCATTCCATTCCGATGCACTTATTTAAAGCAACAGACAGGCTAAACCGGCAGGCCCTTGTTGTCTGGGGAATAGTATTCGACACACTCGCTGTCAGTTCAGATCCTAGGTCAGGGAACAGAAGCTTTCCTTTTGAAAACGCTGTTAAGACTAGGACGATCCACTGCTAACCAGCTGTAGCTAGAAGAGCCTCCTTCACCCCATTTTGGAGACCTTGGTTCTGACAGAAGAAAGCAGTATTTGCGACTCCAAAATGCATCAACTCCATATTCGGTATTTGCCATTGACTTCCTCTTCCTTGCCTGCCTGGGTACTCTAAGAACACCTCTCCCTGGTGGTCTAGTGGCTAGGATTAGGCGCTCTCACCGCTGTGGCCCGGGTTCGATTCCCGGTCAGGGAAATCTTCTTTCTCCACCCGAAGCCAGCGTGTCCCTTCAGAACACTGGTAGTGGCTGAATGCTATTGTCTAGGCTTCTGTCTGGTAGAGCCGATAAATGATTTGCCATCCACCTGAATGGCTTTCTCAGTTCTAATCAGCGTTGTTGATCTTTTCCACCTTTCATACCCAAGTGGCCAACTCAGCTGCCTTAATCCAAACGCAATAGTTAGTGTCAGAAAAAATGTCGACGCTAATCTCTGCTGCATGACGTCGCTCTTTCTGAGAAGACATTTTCTCAGAATCTTTACCCATTTCTTCCCAGACTGCGTATACCATAGCCCAAGCTGCTCTGAGGCAAAATTGATGACAACATTTCAGAAGTCATGGGACTTTGCCTTCTGGACAAATACCATGTTAGAAGTCCACTCCTACTGATGTAGCGATGTGCTCTTGGGTGGAGTCGGGGTCTGATTTAAAGCAACAGACTGGCTACAATAGCAGACCCTTGTTGTCTGGTGACTTGTATTAGCCAATCTCCAGACTTTGCCTTCTGGATCAATACCATGTTTGAAGTGCATTCCATTCCGATGCACTTATTTAAAGCAACAGACAGGCTAAACCGGCAGGCCCTTGTTGTCTGGGGAATAGTATTCGACACACTCGCTGTCAGTTCAGATCCTAGGTCAGGGAACAGAAGCTTTCCTTTTGAAAACGCTGTTAAGACTAGGACGATCCACTGCTAACCAGCTGTAGCTAGAAGAGCCTCCTTCACCCCATTTTGGAGACCTTGGTTCTGACAGAAGAAAGCAGTATTTGCGACTCCAAAATGCATCAACTCCATATTCGGTATTTGCCATTGACTTCCTCTTCCTTGCCTGCCTGGGTACTCTAAGAACACCTCTCCCTGGTGGTCTAGTGGCTAGGATTAGGCGCTCTCACCGCTGTGGCCCGGGTTCGATTCCCGGTCAGGGAAATCTTCTTTCTCCACCCGAAGCCAGCGTGTCCCTTCAGAACACTGGTAGTGGCTGAATGCTATTGTCTAGGCTTCTGTCTGGTAGAGCCGATAAATGATTTGCCATCCACCTGAATGGCTTTCTCAGTTATAATCAGCGTTGTTGATCTTTTCCACCTTTCATACCCAAGTGGCCAACTCAGCTGCCTTAATCCAAACGCAATAGTTAGTGTCAGAAAAAATGTCGACGCTAATCTCTGCTGCATGACGTCGCTCTTTCTGAGAAGACATTTTCTCAGAATCTTTACCCATTTCTTCCCAGACTGCGTATACCATAGCCCAAGCTGCTCTGAGGCAAAATTGATGACAACATTTCAGAAGTCATGGGACTTTGCCTTCTGGACAAATACCATGTTAGAAGTCCACTCCTACTGATGTAGCGATGTGCTCTTGGGTGGAGTCGGGGTCTGATTTAAAGCAACAGACTGGCTACAATAGCAGACCCTTGTTGTCTGGTGACTTGTATTAGCCAATCTCCAGACTTTGCCTTCTGGATCAATACCATGTTTGAAGTGCATTCCATTCCGATGCACTTATTTAAAGCAACAGACAGGCTAAACCGGCAGGCCCTTGTTGTCTGGGGAATAGTATTCGACACACTCGCTGTCAGTTCAGATCCTAGGTCAGGGAACAGAAGCTTTCCTTTTGAAAACGCTGTTAAGACTAGGACGATCCACTGCTAACCAGCTGTAGCTAGAAGAGCCTCCTTCACCCCATTTTGGAGACCTTGGTTCTGACGGAAGAAAGCAGTATTTGCGACTCCAAAATGCATCAACTCCATATTCGGTATTTGCCATTGACTTCCTCTTCCTTGCCTGCCTGGGTACTCTAAGAACACCTCTCCCTGGTGGTCTAGTGGCTAGGATTCGGCGCTCTCACCGCCGCGGCCCGGGTTCGATTCCCGGTCAGGGAAATCTTCTTTCTCCACCCGAAGCCAGCGTGTCCCTTCAGAACACTGGTAGTGGCTGAATGCTATTGTCTAGGCTTCTGTCTGGTAGAGCCGATAAATGATTTGCCATCCACCTGAATGGCTTTCTCAGTTCTAATCAGCGTTGTTGATCTTTTCCACCTTTCATACCCAAGTGGCCAACTCAGCTGCCTTAATCCAAACGCAATAGTTAGTGTCAGAAAAAATGTCGACGCTAATCTCTGCTGCATGACGTCGCTCTTTCTGAGAAGACATTTTCTCAGAATCTTTACCCATTTCTTCCCAGACTGCGTATACCATAGCCCAAGCTGCTCTGAGGCAAAATTGATGACAACATTTCAGAAGTCATGGGACTTTGCCTTCTGGACAAATACCATGTTAGAAGTCCACTCCTACTGATGTAGCGATGTGCTCTTGGGTGGAGTCGGGGTCTGATTTAAAGCAACAGACTGGCTACAATAGCAGACCCTTGTTGTCTGGTGACTTGTATTAGCCAATCTCCAGACTTTGCCTTCTGGATCAATACCATGTTTGAAGTGCATTCCATTCCGATGCACTTATTTAAAGCAACAGACAGGCTAAACCGGCAGGCCCTTGTTGTCTGGGGAATAGTATTCGACACACTCGCTGTCAGTTCAGATCCTAGGTCAGGGAACAGAAGCTTTCCTTTTGAAAACGCTGTTAAGACTAGGACGATCCACTGCTAACCAGCTGTAGCTAGAAGAGCCTCCTTCACCCCATTTTGGAGACCTTGGTTCTGACAGAAGAAAGCAGTATTTGCGACTCCAAAATGCATCAACTCCATATTCGGTATTTGCCATTGACTTCCTCTTCCTTGCCTGCCTGGGTACTCTAAGAACACCTCTCCCTGGTGGTCTAGTGGCTAGGATTAGGCGCTCTCACCGCTGTGGCCCGGGTTCGATTCCCGGTCAGGGAAATCTTCTTTCTCCACCCGAAGCCAGCGTGTCCCTTCAGAACACTGGTAGTGGCTGAATGCTATTGTCTAGGCTTCTGTCTGGTAGAGCCGATAAATGATTTGCCATCCACCTGAATGGCTTTCTCAGTTCTAATCAGCGTTGTTGATCTTTTCCACCTTTCATACCCAAGTGGCCAACTCAGCTGCCTTAATCCAAACGCAATAGTTAGTGTCAGAAAAAATGTCGACGCTAATCTCTGCTGCATGACGTCGCTCTTTCTGAGAAGACATTTTCTCAGAATCTTTACCCATTTCTTCCCAGACTGCGTATACCATAGCCCAAGCTGCTCTGAGGCAAAATTGATGACAACATTTCAGAAGTCATGGGACTTTGCCTTCTGGACAAATACCATGTTAGAAGTCCACTCCTACTGATGCAGCGATGTGCTCTTGGGTGGAGTCAGGGTCTGATTTAAAGCAACAGACTGGCTACAATAGCAGACCCTTGTTGTCTGGTGACTTGTATTAGCCAATCTCCAGACTTTGCCTTCTGGATCAATACCATGTTTGAAGTGCATTCCATTCCGATGCACTTATTTAAAGCAACAGACAGGCTAAACTGGCAGGCCCTTGTTGTCTGGGGAATAGTATTCGACACACTCGCTGTCAGTTCAGATCCTAGGTCAGGGAACAGAAGCTTTCCTTTTGAAAACGCTGTTAAGACTAGGACGATCCACTGCTAACCAGCTGTAGCTAGAAGAGCCTCCTTCACCCCATTTTGGAGACCTTGGTTCTGACAGAAGAAAGCAGTATTTGCGACTCCAAAATGCATCAACTCCATATTCGGTATTTGCCATTGACTTCCTCTTCCTTGCCTGCCTGGGTACTCTAAGAACACCTCTCCCTGGTGGTCTAGTGGCTAGGATTCGGCGCTCTCACCGCCGCGGCCCGGGTTCGATTCCTGGTCAGGGAAATCTTCTTTCTCCACCCGAAGCCAGCGTGTCCCTTCAGAACACTGGTAGTGGCTGAATGCTATTGTCTAGGCTTCTGTCTGGTAGAGCCGATAAATGATTTGCCATCCACCTGAATGGCTTTCTCAGTTCTAATCAGCGTTGTTGATCTTTTCCACCTTTCATACCCAAGTGGCCAACTCAGCTGCCTTAATCCAAACGCAATAGTTAGTGTCAGAAAAAATGTCGACGCTAATCTCTGCTGCATGACGTCGCTCTTTCTGAGAAGACATTTTCTCAGAATCTTTACCCATTTCTTCCCAGACTGCGTATACCATAGCCCAAGCTGCTCTGAGGCAAAATTGATGACAACATTTCAGAAGTCATGGGACTTTGCCTTCTGGACAAATACCATGTTAGAAGTCCACTCCTACTGATGTAGCGATGTGCTCTTGGGTGGAGTCGGGGTCTGATTTAAAGCAACAGACTGGCTACAATAGCAGACCCTTGTTGTCTGGTGACTTGTATTAGCCAATCTCCAGACTTTGCCTTCTGGATCAATACCATGTTTGAAGTGCATTCCATTCCGATGCACTTATTTAAAGCAACAGACAGGCTAAACCGGCAGGCCCTTGTTGTCTGGGGAATAGTATTCGACACACTCGCTGTCAGTTCAGATCCTAGGTCAGGGAACAGAAGCTTTCCTTTTGAAAACGCTGTTAAGACTAGGACGATCCACTGCTAACCAGCTGTAGCTAGAAGAGCCTCCTTCACCCCATTTTGGAGACCTTGGTTCTGACAGAAGAAAGCAGTATTTGCGACTCCAAAATGCATCAACTCCATATTCGGTATTTGCCATTGACTTCCTCTTCCTTGCCTGCCTGGGTACTCTAAGAACACCTCTCCCTGGTGGTCTAGTGGCTAGGATTCGGCGCTCTCACCGCCGCGGCCCGGGTTCGATTCCCGGTCAGGGAAATCTTCTTTCTCCACCCGAAGCCAGCGTGTCCCTTCAGAACACTGGTAGTGGCTGAATGCTATTGTCTAGGCTTCTGTCTGGTAGAGCCGATAAATGATTTGCCATCCACCTGAATGGCTTTCTCAGTTCTAATCAGCGTTGTTGATCTTTTCCACCTTTCATACCCAAGTGGCCAACTCAGCTGCCTTAATCCAAACGCAATAGTTAGTGTCAGAAAAAATGTCGACGCTAATCTCTGCTGCATGACGTCGCTCTTTCTGAGAAGACATTTTCTCAGAATCTTTACCCATTTCTTCCCAGACTGCGTATACCATAGCCCAAGCTGCTCTGAGGCAAAATTGATGACAACATTTCAGAAGTCATGGGACTTTGCCTTCTGGACAAATACCATGTTAGAAGTCCACTCCTACTGATGTAGCGATGTGCTCTTGGGTGGAGTCGGGGTCTGATTTAAAGCAACAGACTGGCTACAATAGCAGACCCTTGTTGTCTGGTGACTTGTATTAGCCAATCTCCAGACTTTGCCTTCTGGATCAATACCATGTTTGAAGTGCATTCCATTCCGATGCACTTATTTAAAGCAACAGACAGGCTAAACCGGCAGGCCCTTGTTGTCTGGGGAATAGTATTCGACACACTCGCTGTCAGTTCAGATCCTAGGTCAGGGAACAGAAGCTTTCCTTTTGAAAACGCTGTTAAGACTAGGACGATCCACTGCTAACCAGCTGTAGCTAGAAGAGCCTCCTTCACCCCATTTTGGAGACCTTGGTTCTGACAGAAGAAAGCAGTATTTGCGACTCCAAAATGCATCAACTCCATATTCGGTATTTGCCATTGACTTCCTCTTCCTTGCCTGCCTGGGTACTCTAAGAACACCTCTCCCTGGTGGTCTAGTGGCTAGGATTAGGCGCTCTCACCGCTGTGGCCCGGGTTCGATTCCCGGTCAGGGAAATCTTCTTTCTCCACCCGAAGCCAGCGTGTCCCTTCAGAACACTGGTAGTGGCTGAATGCTATTGTCTAGGCTTCTGTCTGGTAGAGCCGATAAATGATTTGCCATCCACCTGAATGGCTTTCTCAGTTATAATCAGCGTTGTTGATCTTTTCCACCTTTCATACCCAAGTGGCCAACTCAGCTGCCTTAATCCAAACGCAATAGTTAGTGTCAGAAAAAATGTCGACGCTAATCTCTGCTGCATGACGTCGCTCTTTCTGAGAAGACATTTTCTCAGAATCTTTACCCATTTCTTCCCAGACTGCGTATACCATAGCCCAAGCTGCTCTGAGGCAAAATTGATGACAACATTTCAGAAGTCATGGGACTTTGCCTTCTGGACAAATACCATGTTAGAAGTCCACTCCTACTGATGTAGCGATGTGCTCTTGGGTGGAGTCGGGGTCTGATTTAAAGCAACAGACTGGCTACAATAGCAGACCCTTGTTGTCTGGTGACTTGTATTAGCCAATCTCCAGACTTTGCCTTCTGGATCAATACCATGTTTGAAGTGCATTCCATTCCGATGCACTTATTTAAAGCAACAGACAGGCTAAACCGGCAGGCCCTTGTTGTCTGGGGAATAGTATTCGACACACTCGCTGTCAGTTCAGATCCTAGGTCAGGGAACAGAAGCTTTCCTTTTGAAAACGCTGTTAAGACTAGGACGATCCACTGCTAACCAGCTGTAGCTAGAAGAGCCTCCTTCACCCCATTTTGGAGACCTTGGTTCTGACGGAAGAAAGCAGTATTTGCGACTCCAAAATGCATCAACTCCATATTCGGTATTTGCCATTGACTTCCTCTTCCTTGCCTGCCTGGGTATTCTAAGAACACCTCTCCCTGGTGGTCTAGTGGCTAGGATTCGGCGCTCTCACCGCCGCGGCCCGGGTTCGATTCCCGGTCAGGGAAATCTTCTTTCTCCACCCGAAGCCAGCGTGTCCCTTCAGAACACTGGTAGTAGCTGAATGCTATTGTCTAGGCTTCTGTCTGGTAGAGCCGATAAATGATTTGCCATCCACCTGAATGGCTTTCTCAGTTCTAATCAGCGTTGTTGATCTTTTCCACCTTTCATACCCAAGTGGCCAACTCAGCTGCCTTAATCCAAACGCAATAGTTAGTGTCAGAAAAAATGTCGACGCTAATCTCTGCTGCATGACGTCGCTCTTTCTGAGAAGACATTTTCTCAGAATCTTTACCCATTTCTTCCCAGACTGCGTATACCATAGCCCAAGCTGCTCTGAGGCAAAATTGATGACAACATTTCAGAAGTCATGGGACTTTGCCTTCTGGACAAATACCATGTTAGAAGTCCACTCCTACTGATGTAGCGATGTGCTCTTGGGTGGAGTCGGGGTCTGATTTAAAGCAACAGACTGGCTACAATAGCAGACCCTTGTTGTCTGGTGACTTGTATTAGCCAATCTCCAGACTTTGCCTTCTGGATCAATACCATGTTTGAAGTGCATTCCATTCCGATGCACTTATTTAAAGCAACAGACAGGCTAAACCGGCAGGCCCTTGTTGTCTGGGGAATAGTATTCGACACACTCGCTGTCAGTTCAGATCCTAGGTCAGGGAACAGAAGCTTTCCTTTTGAAAACGCTGTTAAGACTAGGACGATCCACTGCTAACCAGCTGTAGCTAGAAGAGCCTCCTTCACCCCATTTTGGAGACCTTGGTTCTGACAGAAGAAAGCAGTATTTGCGACTCCAAAATGCATCAACTCCATATTCGGTATTTGCCATTGACTTCCTCTTCCTTGCCTGCCTGGGTACTCTAAGAACACCTCTCCCTGGTGGTCTAGTGGCTAGGATTCGGCGCTCTCACCGCCGCGGCCCGGGTTCGATTCCCGGTCAGGGAAATCTTCTTTCTCCACCCGAAGCCAGCGTGTCCCTTCAGAACACTGGTAGTGGCTGAATGCTATTGTCTAGGCTTCTGTCTGGTAGAGCCGATAAATGATTTGCCATCCACCTGAATGGCTTTCTCAGTTCTAATCAGCGTTGTTGATCTTTTCCACCTTTCATACCCAAGTGTCCAACTCAGCTGCCTTAATCCAAACGCAATAGTTAGTGTCAGAAAAAATGTCGACGCTAATCTCTGCTGCATGACGTCGCTCTTTCTGAGAAGACATTTTCTCAGAATCTTTACCCATTTCTTCCCAGACTGCGTATACCATAGCCCAAGCTGCTCTGAGGCAAAATTGATGACAACATTTCAGAAGTCATGGGACTTTGCCTTCTGGACAAATACCATGTTAGAAGTCCACTCCTACTGATGCAGCGATGTGCTCTTGGGTGGAGTCGGGGTCTGATTTAAAGCAACAGACTGGCTACAATAGCAGACCCTTGTTGTCTGGTGACTTGTATTAGCCAATCTCCAGACTTTGCCTTCTGGATCAATACCATGTTTGAAGTGCATTCCATTCCGATGCACTTATTTAAAGCAACAGACAGGCTAAACCGGCAGGCCCTTGTTGTCTGGGGAATAGTATTTGACACACTCGCTGTCAGTTCAGATCCTAGGTCAGGGAACAGAAGCTTTCCTTTTGAAAACGCTGTTAAGACTAGGACGATCCACTGCTAACCAGCTGTAGCTAGAAGAGCCTACTTCACCCCATTTTGGAGACCTTGGTTCTGACGGAAGAAAGCAGTAATTGCGACTCCAAAATGCATCAACTCCATATTCGGTATTTGCCATGGACTTCCTCTTCCTTGCCTGCCTGTGTACTCTAAGAACACCTCTCCCTGGTGGTCTAGTGGCTAGGATTCGGCGCTCTCACCGCCGCGGCCCGGGTTCGATTCCCGGTCAGGGAAATCTTCTTTCTCCACCCGAAGCCAGCGTGTCCCTTCAGAACACTGGTAGTGGCTGAATGCTATTGTCTAGGCTTCTGTCTGGTAGAGCCGATAAATGATTTGCCATCCACCTGATTGGCTTTCTCAGTTCTAATCAGCGTTGTTGATCTTTTCCACCTTTCATACCCAAGTGGCCAACTCAGCTGCCTTAATCCAAACGCAATAGTTAGTGTCAGAAAAAATGTCGACGCTAATCTTTGCTGCATGACGTCGCTCTTTCTGAGAAGACATTTTCTCAGAATCTTTACCCATTTCTTCCCAGACTGCGTATACCATAGCCCATGCTGCTCTGAGGCAAAATTGATGACAACATTTCAGAAGTCATGGGACTTTGCCTTCTGGACAAATACCATGTTAGAAGTCCACTCCTACTGATGCAGCGATGTGCTCTTGGGTGGAGTCGGGGTCTGATTTAAAGCAACAGACTGGCTACAATAGCAGACCCTTGTTGTCTGGTGACTTGTATTAGCCAATCTCCAGACTTTGCCTTCTGGATCAATACCATGTTTGAAGTGCATTCCATTCCGATGCACTTATTTAAAGCAACAGACAGGCTAAACCGGCAGGCCCTTGTTGTCTGGGGAATAGTATTTGACACACTCGCTGTCAGTTCAGATCCTAGGTCAGGGAACAGAAGCTTTCCTTTTGAAAACGCTGTTAAGACTAGGACGATCCACTGCTAACCAGCTGTAGCTAGAAGAGCCTCCTTCACCCCATTTTGGAGACCTTGGTTCTGACGGAAGAAAGCAGTATTTGCGACTCCAAAATGCATCAACTCCATATTCGGTATTTGCCATGGACTTCCTCTTCCTTGCCTGCCTGGGTACTCTAAGAATACCTCTCCCTGGTGGTCTAGTGGCTAGGATTCGGCGCTCTCACCGCCGCGGCCCGGGTTCGATTCCCGGTCAGGGAAATCTTCTTTCTCCACCCGAAGCCAGCGTGTCCCTTCAGAACACTGGTAGTGGCTGAATGCTATTGTCTAGGCTTCTGTCTGGTAGAGCCGATAAATGATTTGCCATCCACCTGAATGGCTTTCTCAGTTCTAATCAGCGTTGTTGATCTTTTCCACCTTTCATACCCAAGTGGCCAACTCAGCTGCCTTAATCCAAACGCAATAGTTAGTGTCAGAAAAAATGTCGACGCTAATCTCTGCTGCATGACGTCGCTCTTTCTGAGAAGACATTTTCTCAGAATCTTTACCCATTTCTTCCCAGACTGCGTATACCATAGCCCAAGCTGCTCTGAGGCAAAATTGATGACAACATTTCAGAAGTCATGGGACTTTGCCTTCTGGACAAATACCATGTTAGAAGTCCACTCCTACTGATGTAGCGATGTGCTCTTGGGTGGAGTCGGGGTCTGATTTAAAGCAACAGACTGGCTACAATAGCAGACCCTTGTTGTCTGGTGACTTGTATTAGCCAATCTCCAGACTTTGCCTTCTGGATCAATACCATGTTTGAAGTGCATTCCATTCCGATGCACTTATTTAAAGCAACAGACAGGCTAAACCGGCAGGCCCTTGTTGTCTGGGGAATAGTATTTGACACACTCGCTGTCAGTTCAGATCCTAGGTCAGGGAACAGAAGCTTTCCTTTTGAAAACGCTGTTAAGACTAGGACGATCCACTGCTAACCAGCTGTAGCTAGAAGAGCCTCCTTCACCCCATTTTGGAGACCTTGGTTCTGACGGAAGAAAGCAGTATTTGCGACTCCAAAATGCATCAACTCCATATTCGGTATTTGCCATTGACTTCCTCTTCCTTGCCTGCCTGGGTATTCTAAGAACACCTCTCCCTGGTGGTCTAGTGGCTAGGATTCGGCGCTCTCACCGCCGCGGCCCGGGTTCGATTCCCGGTCAGGGAAATCTTCTTTCTCCACCCGAAGCCAGCGTGTCCCTTCAGAACACTGGTAGTAGCTGAATGCTATTGTCTAGGCTTCTGTCTGGTAGAGCCGATAAATGATTTGCCATCCACCTGAATGGCTTTCTCAGTTCTAATCAGCGTTGTTGATCTTTTCCACCTTTCATACCCAAGTGGCCAACTCAGCTGCCTTAATCCAAACGCAATAGTTAGTGTCAGAAAAAATGTCGACGCTAATCTCTGCTGCATGACGTCGCTCTTTCTGAGAAGACATTTTCTCAGAATCTTTACCCATTTCTTCCCAGACTGCGTATACCATAGCCCAAGCTGCTCTGAGGCAAAATTGATGACAACATTTCAGAAGTCATGGGACTTTGCCTTCTGGACAAATACCATGTTAGAAGTCCACTCCTACTGATGTAGCGATGTGCTCTTGGGTGGAGTCGGGGTCTGATTTAAAGCAACAGACTGGCTACAATAGCAGACCCTTGTTGTCTGGTGACTTGTATTAGCCAATCTCCAGACTTTGCCTTCTGGATCAATACCATGTTTGAAGTGCATTCCATTCCGATGCACTTATTTAAAGCAACAGACAGGCTAAACCGGCAGGCCCTTGTTGTCTGGGGAATAGTATTCGACACACTCGCTGTCAGTTCAGATCCTAGGTCAGGGAACAGAAGCTTTCCTTTTGAAAACGCTGTTAAGACTAGGACGATCCACTGCTAACCAGCTGTAGCTAGAAGAGCCTCCTTCACCCCATTTTGGAGACCTTGGTTCTGACAGAAGAAAGCAGTATTTGCGACTCCAAAATGCATCAACTCCATATTCGGTATTTGCCATTGACTTCCTCTTCCTTGCCTGCCTGGGTACTCTAAGAACACCTCTCCCTGGTGGTCTAGTGGCTAGGATTCGGCGCTCTCACCGCCGCGGCCCGGGTTCGATTCCCGGTCAGGGAAATCTTCTTTCTCCACCCGAAGCCAGCGTGTCCCTTCAGAACACTGGTAGTGGCTGAATGCTATTGTCTAGGCTTCTGTCTGGTAGAGCCGATAAATGATTTGCCATCCACCTGAATGGCTTTCTCAGTTCTAATCAGCGTTGTTGATCTTTTCCACCTTTCATACCCAAGTGTCCAACTCAGCTGCCTTAATCCAAACGCAATAGTTAGTGTCAGAAAAAATGTCGACGCTAATCTCTGCTGCATGACGTCGCTCTTTCTGAGAAGACATTTTCTCAGAATCTTTACCCATTTCTTCCCAGACTGCGTATACCATAGCCCAAGCTGCTCTGAGGCAAAATTGATGACAACATTTCAGAAGTCATGGGACTTTGCCTTCTGGACAAATACCATGTTAGAAGTCCACTCCTACTGATGCAGCGATGTGCTCTTGGGTGGAGTCGGGGTCTGATTTAAAGCAACAGACTGGCTACAATAGCAGACCCTTGTTGTCTGGTGACTTGTATTAGCCAATCTCCAGACTTTGCCTTCTGGATCAATACCATGTTTGAAGTGCATTCCATTCCGATGCACTTATTTAAAGCAACAGACAGGCTAAACCGGCAGGCCCTTGTTGTCTGGGGAATAGTATTTGACACACTCGCTGTCAGTTCAGATCCTAGGTCAGGGAACAGAAGCTTTCCTTTTGAAAACGCTGTTAAGACTAGGACGATCCACTGCTAACCAGCTGTAGCTAGAAGAGCCTACTTCACCCCATTTTGGAGACCTTGGTTCTGACGGAAGAAAGCAGTAATTGCGACTCCAAAATGCATCAACTCCATATTCGGTATTTGCCATGGACTTCCTCTTCCTTGCCTGCCTGTGTACTCTAAGAACACCTCTCCCTGGTGGTCTAGTGGCTAGGATTCGGCGCTCTCACCGCCGCGGCCCGGGTTCGATTCCCGGTCAGGGAAATCTTCTTTCTCCACCCGAAGCCAGCGTGTCCCTTCAGAACACTGGTAGTGGCTGAATGCTATTGTCTAGGCTTCTGTCTGGTAGAGCCGATAAATGATTTGCCATCCACCTGATTGGCTTTCTCAGTTCTAATCAGCGTTGTTGATCTTTTCCACCTTTCATACCCAAGTGGCCAACTCAGCTGCCTTAATCCAAACGCAATAGTTAGTGTCAGAAAAAATGTCGACGCTAATCTTTGCTGCATGACGTCGCTCTTTCTGAGAAGACATTTTCTCAGAATCTTTACCCATTTCTTCCCAGACTGCGTATACCATAGCCCATGCTGCTCTGAGGCAAAATTGATGACAACATTTCAGAAGTCATGGGACTTTGCCTTCTGGACAAATACCATGTTAGAAGTCCACTCCTACTGATGCAGCGATGTGCTCTTGGGTGGAGTCGGGGTCTGATTTAAAGCAACAGACTGGCTACAATAGCAGACCCTTGTTGTCTGGTGACTTGTATTAGCCAATCTCCAGACTTTGCCTTCTGGATCAATACCATGTTTGAAGTGCATTCCATTCCGATGCACTTATTTAAAGCAACAGACAGGCTAAACCGGCAGGCCCTTGTTGTCTGGGGAATAGTATTTGACACACTCGCTGTCAGTTCAGATCCTAGGTCAGGGAACAGAAGCTTTCCTTTTGAAAACGCTGTTAAGACTAGGACGATCCACTGCTAACCAGCTGTAGCTAGAAGAGCCTCCTTCACCCCATTTTGGAGACCTTGGTTCTGACGGAAGAAAGCAGTATTTGCGACTCCAAAATGCATCAACTCCATATTCGGTATTTGCCATGGACTTCCTCTTCCTTGCCTGCCTGGGTACTCTAAGAATACCTCTCCCTGGTGGTCTAGTGGCTAGGATTCGGCGCTCTCACCGCCGCGGCCCGGGTTCGATTCCCGGTCAGGGAAATCTTCTTTCTCCACCCGAAGCCAGCGTGTCCCTTCAGAACACTGGTAGTGGCTGAATGCTATTGTCTAGGCTTCTGTCTGGTAGAGCCGATAAATGATTTGCCATCCACCTGAATGGCTTTCTCAGTTCTAATCAGCGTTGTTGATCTTTTCCACCTTTCATACCCAAGTGGCCAACTCAGCTGCCTTAATCCAAACGCAATAGTTAGTGTCAGAAAAAATGTCGACGCTAATCTCTGCTGCATGACGTCGCTCTTTCTGAGAAGACATTTTCTCAGAATCTTTACCCATTTCTTCCCAGACTGCGTATACCATAGCCCAAGCTGCTCTGAGGCAAAATTGATGACAACATTTCAGAAGTCATGGGACTTTGCCTTCTGGACAAATACCATGTTAGAAGTCCACTCCTACTGATGTAGCGATGTGCTCTTGGGTGGAGTCGGGGTCTGATTTAAAGCAACAGACTGGCTACAATAGCAGACCCTTGTTGTCTGGTGACTTGTATTAGCCAATCTCCAGACTTTGCCTTCTGGATCAATACCATGTTTGAAGTGCATTCCATTCCGATGCACTTATTTAAAGCAACAGACAGGCTAAACCGGCAGGCCCTTGTTGTCTGGGGAATAGTATTTGACACACTCGCTGTCAGTTCAGATCCTAGGTCAGGGAACAGAAGCTTTCCTTTTGAAAACGCTGTTAAGACTAGGACGATCCACTGCTAACCAGCTGTAGCTAGAAGAGCCTCCTTCACCCCATTTTGGAGACCTTGGTTCTGACGGAAGAAAGCAGTATTTGCGACTCCAAAATGCATCAACTCCATATTCGGTATTTGCCATGGACTTCCTCTTCCTTGCCTGCCTGTGTACTCTAAGAACACCTCTCCCTGGTGGTCTAGTGGCTAGGATTCGGCGCTCTCACCGCCGCGGCCCGGGTTCGATTCCCGGTCAGGGAAATCTTCTTTCTCCACCCGAAGCCAGCGTGTCCCTTCAGAACACTGGTAGTGGCTGAATGCTATTGTCTAGGCTTCTGTCTGGTAGAGCCGATAAATGATTTGCCATCCACCTGATTGGCTTTCTCAGTTCTAATCAGCGTTGTTGATCTTTTCCACCTTTCATACCCAAGTGGCCAACTCAGCTGCCTTAATCCAAACGCAATAGTTAGTGTCAGAAAATATGTCGACGCTAATCTTTGCTGCATGACGTCGCTCTTTCTGAGAAGACATTTTCTCAGAATCTTTACCCATTTCTTCCCAGACTGCGTATACCATAGCCCATGCTGCTCTGAGGCAAAATTGATGACAACATTTCAGAAGTCATGGGACTTTGCCTTCTGGACAAATACCATGTTAGAAGTCCACTCCTACTGATGTAGCGATGTGCTCTTGGGTGGAGTCGGGGTCTGATTTAAAGCAACAGACTGGCTACAATAGCAGACCCTTGTTGTCTGGTGACTTGTATTAGCCAATCTCCAGACTTTGCCTTCTGGATCAATACCATGTTTGAAGTGCATTCCATTCCGATGCACTTATTTAAAGCAACAGACAGGCTAAACCGGCAGGCCCTTGTTGTCTGGGGAATAGTATTTGACACACTCGCTGTCAGTTCAGATCCTAGGTCAGGGAACAGAAGCTTTCCTTTTGAAAACGCTGTTAAGACTAGGACGATCCACTGCTAACCAGCTGTAGCTAGAAGAGCCTCCTTCACCCCATTTTGGAGACCTTGGTTCTGACGGAAGAAAGCAGTATTTGCGACTCCAAAATGCATCAACTCCATATTCGGTATTTGCCATGGACTTCCTCTTCCTTGCCTGCCTGTGTTCTCTAAGAACACCTCTCCCTGGTGGTCTAGTGGCTAGGATTCGGCGCTCTCACCGCCGCGGCCCGGGTTCGATTCCCGGTCAGGGAAATCTTCTTTCTCCACCCGAAGCCAGCGTGTCCCTTCAGAACACTGGTAGTGGCTGAATGCTATTGTCTAGGCTTCTGTCTGGTAGAGCCGATAAATGATTTGCCATCCACCTGATTGGCTTTCTCAGTTCTAATCAGCGTTGTTGATCTTTTCCACCTTTCATACCCAAGTGGCCAACTCAGCTGCCTTAATCCAAACGCAATAGTTAGTGTCAGAAAAAATGTCGACGCTAATCTTTGCTGCATGACGTCGCTCTTTCTGAGAAGACATTTTCTCAGAATCTTTACCCATTTCTTCCCAGACTGCGTATACCATAGCCCATGCTGCTCTGAGGCAAAATTGATGACAACATTTCAGAAGTCATGGGACTTTGCCTTCTGGACAAATACCATGTTAGAAGTCCACTCCTACTGATGCAGCGATGTGCTCTTGGGTGGAGTCGGGGTCTGATTTAAAGCAACAGACTGGCTACAATAGCAGACCCTTGTTGTCTGGTGACTTGTATTAGCCAATCTCCAGACTTTGCCTTCTGGATCAATACCATGTTTGAAGTGCATTCCATTCCGATGCACTTATTTAAAGCAACAGACAGGCTAAACCGGCAGGCCCTTGTTGTCTGGGGAATAGTATTTGACACACTCGCTGTCAGTTCAGATCCTAGGTCAGGGAACAGAAGCTTTCCTTTTGAAAACGCTGTTAAGACTAGGACGATCCACTGCTAACCAGCTGTAGCTAGAAGAGCCTCCTTCACCCCATTTTGGAGACCTTGGTTCTGACGGAAGAAAGCAGTATTTGCGACTCCAAAATGCATCAACTCCATATTCGGTATTTGCCATGGACTTCCTCTTCCTTGCCTGCCTGGGTACTCTAAGAATACCTCTCCCTGGTGGTCTAGTGGCTAGGATTCGGCGCTCTCACCGCCGCGGCCCGGGTTCGATTCCCGGTCAGGGAAATCTTCTTTCTCCACCCGAAGCCAGCGTGTCCCTTCAGAACACTGGTAGTGGCTGAATGCTATTGTCTAGGCTTCTGTCTGGTAGAGCCGATAAATGATTTGCCATCCACCTGAATGGCTTTCTCAGTTCTAATCAGCGTTGTTGATCTTTTCCACCTTTCATACCCAAGTGGCCAACTCAGCTGCCTTAATCCAAACGCAATAGTTAGTGTCAGAAAAAATGTCGACGCTAATCTCTGCTGCATGACGTCGCTTTTTCTGAGAAGACATTTTCTCAGAATCTTTACCCATTTCTTCCCAGACTGCGTATACCATAGCCCAAGCTGCTCTGAGGCAAAATTGATGACAACATTTCAGAAGTCATGGGACTTTGCCTTCTGGACAAATACCATGTTAGAAGTCCACTCCTACTGATGTAGCGATGTGCTCTTGGGTGGAGTCGGGGTCTGATTTAAAGCAACAGACTGGCTACAATAGCAGACCCTTGTTGTCTGGTGACTTGTATTAGCCAATCTCCAGACTTTGCCTTCTGGATCAATACCATGTTTGAAGTGCATTCCATTCCGATGCACTTATTTAAAGCAACAGACAGGCTAAACCGGCAGGCCCTTGTTGTCTGGGGAATAGTATTCGACACACTCGCTGTCAGTTCAGATCCTAGGTCAGGGAACAGAAGCTTTCCTTTTGAAAACGCTGTTAAGACTAGGACGATCCACTGCTAACCAGCTGTAGCTAGAAGAGCCTCCTTCACCCCATTTTGGAGACCTTGGTTCTGACAGAAGAAAGCAGTATTTGCGACTCCAAAATGCATCAACTCCATATTCGGTATTTGCCATTGACTTCCTCTTCCTTGCCTGCCTGGGTACTCTAAGAACACCTCTTCCTGGTGGTCTAGTGGCTAGGATTCGGCGCTCTCACCGCCACGGCCCGGGTTCGATTCCCGGTCAGGGAAATCTTCTTTCTCCACCCGAAGCCAGCGTGTCCCTTCAGAACACTGGTAGTGGCTGAATGCTATTGTCTAGGCTTCTGTCTGGTAGAGCCGATAAATGATTTGCCATCCACCTGAATGGCTTTCTCAGTTCTAATCAGCGTTGTTGATCTTTTCCACCTTTCATACCCAAGTGGCCAACTCAGCTGCCTTAATCCAAACGCAATAGTTAGTGTCAGAAAAAATGTCGACTCTAATCTCTGCTGCATGACGTCGCTCTTTCTGAGAAGACATTTTCTCAGAATCTTTACCCATTTCTTCCCAGACTGCGTATACCATAGCCCAAGCTGCTCTGAGGCAAAATTGATGACAACATTTCAGAAGTCATGGGACTTTGCCTTCTGGACAAATACCATGTTAGAAGTCCACTCCTACTGATGCAGCGATGTGCTCTTGGGTGGAGTCGGGGTCTGATTTAAAGCAACAGACTGGCTACAATAGCAGACCCTTGTTGTCTGGTGACTTGTATTAGCCAATCTCCAGACTTTGCCTTCTGGATCAATACCATGTTTGAAGTGCATTCCATTCCGATGCACTTATTTAAAGCAACAGACAGGCTAAACCGGCAGGCCCTTGTTGTCTGGGGAATAGTATTCGACACACTCGCTGTCAGTTCAGATCCTAGGTCAGGGAACAGAAGCTTTCCTTTTGAAAACGCTGTTAAGACTAGGACGATCCACTGCTAACCAGCTGTAGCTAGAAGAGCCTCCTTCACCCCATTTTGGAGACCTTGGTTCTGACAGAAGAAAGCAGTATTTGCGACTCCAAAATGCATCAACTCCATATTCGGTATTTGCCATTGACTTCCTCTTCCTTGCCTGCCTGGGTACTCTAAGAACACCTCTCCCTGGTGGTCTAGTGGCTAGGATACGGCGCTCTCACCGCCGCGGCCCGGGTTCGATTCTCGGTCAGGGAAATCTTCTTTCTCCCCCCGAAGCCAGCGTGTCCCTTCAGAACACTGGTAGTGGCTGAATGCTATTGTCTAGGCTTCTGTCTGGTAGAGCCGATAAATGATTTGCCATCCACCTGAATGGCTTTCTCAGTTCTAATCAGCGTTGTTGATCTTTTCCACCTTTCATACCCAAGTGGCCAACTCAGCTGCCTTAATCCAAACGCAATAGTTAGTGTCAGAAAAAATGTCGACGCTAATCTCTGCTGCATGACGTCGCTCTTTCTGAGAAGACATTTTCTCAGAATCTTTACCCATTTCTTCCCAGACTGCGTATACCATAGCCCAAGCTGCTCTGAGGCAAAATTGATGACAACATTTCAGAAGTCATGGGACTTTGCCTTCTGGACAAATACCATGTTAGAAGTCCACTCCTACTGATGCAGCGATGTGCTCTTGGGTGGAGTCGGGGTCTGATTTAAAGCAACAGACTGGCTACAATAGCAGACCCTTGTTGTCTGGTGACTTGTATTAGCCAATCTCCAGACTTTGCCTTCTGGATCAATACCATGTTTGAAGTGCATTCCATTCCGATGCACTTATTTAAAGCAACAGACAGGCTAAACCGGCAGGCCCTTGTTGTCTGGGGAATAGTATTTGACACACTCGCTGTCAGTTCAGATCCTAGGTCAGGGAACAGAAGCTTTCCTTTTGAAAACGCTGTTAAGACTAGGACGATCCACTGCTAACCAGCTGTAGCTAGAAGAGCCTCCTTCATCCCATTTTGGAGACCTTGGTTCTGATGGAAGAAAGCAGTATTTGCGACTCCAAAATGCATCAACTCCATATTCGGTATTTGCCATTGACTTCCTCTTCCTTGCCTGCCTGGGTACTCTAAGAACACCTCTCCCTGGAGGTCTAGTGGCTAGGATTCGGCGCTCTCACCGCCGCGGCCCGGGTTCGATTCCCGGTCAGGGAAATCTTCTTTCTCCACCCGAAGCCAGCGTGTCCCTTCAGAACACTGGTAGTGGCTGAATGCTATTGTCTAGGCTTCTGTCTGGTAGAGCCGATAAATGATTTGCCATCCACCTGAATGGCTTTCTCAGTTCTAATCAGCGTTGTTGATCTTTTCCACCTTTCATACCCAAGTGGCCAACTCAGCTGCCTTAATCCAAACGCAATAGCTAGTGTCAGAAAAAATGTCGACGCTAATCTCTGCTGCATGACGTCGCTCTTTCTGAGAAGACATTTTCTCAGAATCTTTACCCATTTCTTCCCAGACTGCGTATACCATAGCCCAAGCTGCTCTGAGGCAAAATTGATGACAACATTTCAGAAGTCATGGGACTTTGCCTTCTGGACAAATACCATGTTAGAAGTCCACTCCTACTGATGTAGCGATGTGCTCTTGGGTGGAGTCGGGGTCTGATTTAAAGCAACAGACTGGCTACAATAGCAGACCCTTGTTGTCTGGTGACTTGTATTAGCCAATCTCCAGACTTTGCCTTCTGGATCAATACCATGTTTGAAGTGCATTCCATTCCGATGCACTTATTTAAAGCAACAGACAGGCTAAACCGGCAGGCCCTTGTTGTCTGGGGAATAGTATTCGACACACTCGCTGTCAGTTCAGATCCTAGGTCAGGGAACAGAAGCTTTCCTTTTGAAAACGCTGTTAAGACTAGGACGATCCACTGCTAACCAGCTGTAGCTAGAAGAGCCTCCTTCACCCCATTTTGGAGACCTTGGTTCTGACAGAAGAAAGCAGTATTTGCGACTCCAAAATGCATCAACTCCATATTCGGTATTTGCCATTGACTTCCTCTTCCTTGCCTGCCTGGGTACTCTAAGAACACCTCTCCCTGGTGGTCTAGTGGCTAGGATACGGCGCTCTCACCGCCGCGGCCCGGGTTCTATTCTCGGTCAGGGAAATCTTCTTTCTCCCCCCGAAGCCAGCGTGTCCCTTCAGAACACTGGTAGTGGCTGAATGCTATTGTCTAGGCTTCTGTCTGGTAGAGCCGATAAATGATTTGCCATCCACCTGAATGGCTTTCTCAGTTCTAATCAGCGTTGTTGATCTTTTCCACCTTTCATACCCAAGTGGCCAACTCAGCTGCCTTAATCCAAACGCAATAGTTAGTGTCAGAAAAAATGTCGACGCTAATCTCTGCTGCATGACGTCGCTCTTTCTGAGAAGACATTTTCTCAGAATCTTTACCCATTTCTTCCCAGACTGCGTATACCATAGCCCAAGCTGCTCTGAGGCAAAATTGATGACAACATTTCAGAAGTCATGGGACTTTGCCTTCTGGACAAATACCATGTTAGAAGTCCACTCCTACTGATGCAGCGATGTGCTCTTGGGTGGAGTCGGGGTCTGATTTAAAGCAACAGACTGGCTACAATAGCAGACCCTTGTTGTCTGGTGACTTGTATTAGCCAATCTCCAGACTTTGCCTTCTGGATCAATACCATGTTTGAAGTGCATTCCATTCCGATGCACTTATTTAAAGCAACAGACAGGCTAAACCGGCAGGCCCTTGTTGTCTGGGGAATAGTATTTGACACACTCGCTGTCAGTTCAGATCCTAGGTCAGGGAACAGAAGCTTTCCTTTTGAAAACGCTGTTAAGACTAGGACGATCCACTGCTAACCAGCTGTAGCTAGAAGAGCCTCCTTCACCCCATTTTGGAGACCTTGGTTCTGACGGAAGAAAGCAGTATTTGCGACTCCAAAATGCATCAACTCCATATTCGGTATTTGCCATGGACTTACTCTTCCTTGCCTGCCTGGGTACTTTAAGAACACCTCTCCTTGGTGGTCTAGTGGCTAGGATTCGGCGCTCTCACCGCCGCGGCCCGGGTTCGATTCCCGGTCAGGGAAATCTTCTTTCTCCACCCGAAGCCAGCGTGTCCCTTCAGAACACTGGTAGTGGCTGAATGCTATTGTCTAGGCTTCTGTCTGGTAGAGCCGATAAATGATTTGCCATCCACCTGAATGGCTTTCTCAGTTCTAATCAGCGTTGTTGATCTTTTCCACCTTTCATACCCAAGTGGCCAACTCAGCTGCCTTAATCCAAACGCAATAGTTAGTGTCAGAAAAAATGTCGACGCTAATCTCTGCTGCATGACGTCGCTCTTTCTGAGAAGACATTTTCTCAGAATCTTTACCCATTTCTTCCCAGACTGCGTATACCATAGCCCAAGCTGCTCTGAGGCAAAATTGATGACAACATTTCAGAAGTCATGGGACTTTGCCTTCTGGACAAATACCATGTTAGAAGTCCACTCCTACTGATGTAGCGATGTGCTCTTGGGTGGAGTCGGGGTCTGATTTAAAGCAACAGACTGGCTACAATAGCAGACCCTTGTTGTCTGGTGACTTGTATTAGCCAATCTCCAGACTTTGCCTTCTGGATCAATACCATGTTTGAAGTGCATTCCATTCCGATGCACTTATTTAAAGCAACAGACAGGCTAAACCGGCAGGCCCTTGTTGTCTGGGGAATAGTATTCGACACACTCGCTGTCAGTTCAGATCCTAGGTCAGGGAACAGAAGCTTTCCTTTTGAAAACGCTGTTAAGACTAGGACGATCCACTGCTAACCAGCTGTAGCTAGAAGAGCCTCCTTCACCCCATTTTGGAGACCTTGGTTCTGACAGAAGAAAGCAGTATTTGCGACTCCAAAATGCATCAACTCCATATTCGGTATTTGCCATTGACTTCCTCTTCCTTGCCTGCCTGGGTACTCTAAGAACACCTCTCCCTGGTGGTCTAGTGGCTAGGATTAGGCGCTCTCACCGCTGTGGCCCGGGTTCGATTCCCGGTCAGGGAAATCTTCTTTCTCCACCCGAAGCCAGCGTGTCCCTTCAGAACACTGGTAGTGGCTGAATGCTATTGTCTAGGCTTCTGTCTGGTAGAGCCGATAAATGATTTGCCATCCACCTGAATGGCTTTCTCAGTTCTAATCAGCGTTGTTGATCTTTTCCACCTTTCATACCCAAGTGGCCAACTCAGCTGCCTTAATCCAAACGCAATAGTTAGTGTCAGAAAAAATGTCGACGCTAATCTCTGCTGCATGACGTCGCTCTTTCTGAGAAGACATTTTCTCAGAATCTTTACCCATTTCTTCCCAGACTGCGTATACCATAGCCCAAGCTGCTCTGAGGCAAAATTGATGACAACATTTCAGAAGTCATGGGACTTTGCCTTCTGGACAAATACCATGTTAGAAGTCCACTCCTACTGATGTAGCGATGTGCTCTTGGGTGGAGTCGGGGTCTGATTTAAAGCAACAGACTGGCTACAATAGCAGACCCTTGTTGTCTGGTGACTTGTATTAGCCAATCTCCAGACTTTGCCTTCTGGATCAATACCATGTTTGAAGTGCATTCCATTCCGATGCACTTATTTAAAGCAACAGACAGGCTAAACCGGCAGGCCCTTGTTGTCTGGGGAATAGTATTCGACACACTCGCTGTCAGTTCAGATCCTAGGTCAGGGAACAGAAGCTTTCCTTTTGAAAACGCTGTTAAGACTAGGACGATCCACTGCTAACCAGCTGTAGCTAGAAGAGCCTCCTTCACCCCATTTTGGAGACCTTGGTTCTGACAGAAGAAAGCAGTATTTGCGACTCCAAAATGCATCAACTCCATATTCGGTATTTGCCATTGACTTCCTCTTCCTTGCCTGCCTGGGTACTCTAAGAACACCTCTCCCTGGTGGTCTAGTGGCTAGGATACGGCGCTCTCACCGCCGCGGCCCGGGTTCGATTCTCGGTCAGGGAAATCTTCTTTCTCCCCCCGAAGCCAGCGTGTCCCTTCAGAACACTGGTAGTGGCTGAATGCTATTGTCTAGGCTTCTGTCTGGTAGAGCCGATAAATGATTTGCCATCCACCTGAATGGCTTTCTCAGTTCTAATCAGCGTTGTTGATCTTTTCCACCTTTCATACCCAAGTGGCCAACTCAGCTGCCTTAATCCAAACGCAATAGTTAGTGTCAGAAAAAATGTCGACGCTAATCTCTGCTGCATGACGTCGCTCTTTCTGAGAAGACATTTTCTCAGAATCTTTACCCATTTCTTCCCAGACTGCGTATACCATAGCCCAAGCTGCTCTGAGGCAAAATTGATGACAACATTACAGAAGTCATGGGACTTTGCCTTCTGGACAAATACCATGTTAGAAGTCCACTCCTACTGATGCAGCGATGTGCTCTTGGGTGGAGTCGGGGTCTGATTTAAAGCAACAGACTGGCTACAATAGCAGACCCTTGTTGTCTGGTGACTTGTATTAGCCAATCTCCAGACTTTGCCTTCTGGATCAATACCATGTTTGAAGTGCATTCCATTCCGATGCACTTATTTAAAGCAACAGACAGGCTAAACCGGCAGGCCCTTGTTGTCTGGGGAATAGTATTTGACACACTCGCTGTCAGTTCAGATCCTAGGTCAGGGAACAGAAGCTTTCCTTTTGAAAACGCTGTTAAGACTAGGACGATCCACTGCTAACCAGCTGTAGCTAGAAGAGCCTCCTTCACCCCATTTTGGAGACCTTGGTTCTGACGGAAGAAAGCAGTATTTGCGACTCCAAAATGCATCAACTCCATATTCGGTATTTGCCATGGACTTACTCTTCCTTGCCTGCCTGGGTACTCTAAGAACACCTCTCCTTGGTGGTCTAGTGGCTAGGATTCGGCGCTCTCACCGCCGCGGCCCGGGTTCGATTCCCGGTCAGGGAAATCTTCTTTCTCCACCCGAAGCCAGCGTGTCCCTTCAGAACACTGGTAGTGGCTGAATGCTATTGTCTAGGCTTCTGTCTGGTAGAGCCGATAAATGATTTGCCATCCACCTGAATGGCTTTCTCAGTTCTAATCAGCGTTGTTGATCTTTTCCACCTTTCATACCCAAGTGGCCAACTCAGCTGCCTTAATCCAAACGCAATAGTTAGTGTCAGAAAAAATGTCGAAGCTAATCTCTGCTGCATGACGTCGCTCTTTCTGAGAAGACATTTTCTCAGAATCTTTACCCATTTCTTCCCAGACTGCGTATACCATAGCCCAAGCTGCTCTGAGGCAAAATTGATGACAACATTTCAGAAGTCATGGGACTTTGCCTTCTGGACAAATACCATGTTAGAAGTCCACTCCTACTGATGCAGCGATGTGCTCTTGGGTGGAGTCGGGGTCTGATTTAAAGCAACAGACTGGCTACAATAGCAGACCCTTGTTGTCTGGTGACTTGTATTAGCCAATCTCCAGACTTTGCCTTCTGGATCAATACCATGTTTGAAGTGCATTCCATTCCGATGCACTTATTTAAAGCAACAGACAGGCTAAACCGGCAGGCCCTTGTTGTCTGGGGAATAGTATTTGACACACTCGCTGTCAGTTCAGATCCTAGGTCAGGGAACAGAAGCTTTCCTTTTGAAAACGCTGTTAAGACTAGGACGATCCACTGCTAACCAGCTGTAGCTAGAAGAGCCTCCTTCACCCCATTTTGGAGACCTTGGTTCTGACGGAAGAAAGCAGTATTTGCGACTCCAAAATGCATCAACTCCATATTCGGTATTTGCCATGGACTTACTCTTCCTTGCCTGCCTGGGTACTCTAAGAACACCTCTCCTTGGTGGTCTAGTGGCTAGGATTCGGCGCTCTCACCGCCGCGGCCCGGGTTCGATTCCCGGTCAGGGAAATCTTCTTTCTCCACCCGAAGCCAGCGTGTCCCTTCAGAACACTGGTAGTGGCTGAATGCTATTGTCTAGGCTTCTGTCTGGTAGAGCCGATAAATGATTTGCCATCCACCTGAATGGCTTTCTCAGTTCTAATCAGCGTTGTTGATCTTTTCCACCTTTCATACCCAAGTGGCCAACTCAGCTGCCTTAATCCAAACGCAATAGTTAGTGTCAGAAAAAATGTCGACGCTAATCTCTGCTGCATGACGTCGCTCTTTCTGAGAAGACATTTTCTCAGAATCTTTACCCATTTCTTCCCAGACTGCGTATACCATAGCCCAAGCTGCTCTGAGGCAAAATTGATGACAACATTTCAGAAGTCATGGGACTTTGCCTTCTGGACAAATACCATGTTAGAAGTCCACTCCTACTGATGCAGCGATGTGCTCTTGGGTGGAGTCGGGGTCTGATTTAAAGCAACAGACTGGCTACAATAGCAGACCCTTGTTTTCTGGTGACTTGTATTAGCCAATCTCCAGACTTTGCCTTCTGGATCAATACCATGTTTGAAGTGCATTCCATTCCGATGCACTTATTTAAAGCAACAGACAGGCTAAACCGGCAGGCCCTTGTTGTCTGGGGAATAGTATTTGACACACTCGCTGTCAGTTCAGATCCTAGGTCAGGGAACAGAAGCTTTCCTTTTGAAAACGCTGTTAAGACTAGGACGATCCACTGCTAACCAGCTGTAGCTAGAAGAGCCTCCTTCACCCCATTTTGGAGACCTTGGTTCTGACGGAAGAAAGCAGTATTTGCGACTCCAAAATGCATCAACTCCATATTCGGTATTTGCCATGGACTTCCTCTTCCTTGCCTGCCTGGGTACTCTAAGAACACCTCTCCCTGGTGGTCTAGTGGCTAGGATTCGGCGCTCTCACCGCCGCGGCCCGGGTTCGATTCCCGGTCAGGGAAATCTTCTTTCTCCACCCGAAGCCAGCGTGTCCCTTCAGAACACTGGTAGTGGCTGAATGCTATTGTCTAGGCTTCTGTCTGGTAGAGCCGATAAATGATTTGCCATCCACCTGAATGGCTTTCTCAGTTCTAATCAGCTTTGTTGATCTTTTCCACCTTTCATACCCAAGTGGCCAACTCAGCTGCCTTAATCCAAACGCAATAGTTAGTGTCAGAAAAAATGTCGACGCTAATCTCTGCTGCATGACGTCGCTCTTTCTGAGAAGACATTTTCTCAGAATCTTTACCCATTTCTTCCCAGACTGCGTATACCATAGCCCAAGCTGCTCTGAGGCAAAATTGATGACAACATTTCAGAAGTCATGGGACTTTGCCTTCTGGACAAATACCATGTTAGAAGTCCACTCCTACTGATGCAGCGATGTGCTCTTGGGTGGAGTCGGGGTCTGATTTAAAGCAACAGACTGGCTACAATAGCAGACCCTTGTTGTCTGGTGACTTGTATTAGCCAATCTCCAGACTTTGCCTTCTGGATCAATACCATGTTTGAAGTGCATTCCATTCCGATGCACTTATTTAAAGCAACAGACAGGCTAAACCGGCAGGCCCTTGTTGTCTGGGGAATAGTATTCGACACACTCGCTGTCAGTTCAGATCCTAGGTCAGGGAACAGAAGCTTTCCTTTTGAAAACGCTGTTAAGACTAGGACGATCCACTGCTAACCAGCTGTAGCTAGAAGAGCCTCCTTCACCCCATTTTGGAGACCTTGGTTCTGACAGAAGAAAGCAGTATTTGCGACTCCAAAATGCATCAACTCCATATTCGGTATTTGCCATTGACTTCCTCTTCCTTGCCTGCCTGGGTACTCTAAGAACACCTCTCCCTGGTGGTCTAGTGGCTAGGATACGGCGCTCTCACCGCCGCGGCCCGGGTTCGATTCTCGGTCAGGGAAATCTTCTTTCTCCCCCCGAAGCCAGCGTGTCCCTTCAGAACACTGGTAGTGGCTGAATGCTATTGTCTAGGCTTCTGTCTGGTAGAGCCGATAAATGATTTGCCATCCACCTGAATGGCTTTCTCAGTTCTAATCAGCGTTGTTGATCTTTTCCACCTTTCATACCCAAGTGGCCAACTCAGCTGCCTTAATCCAAACGCAATAGTTAGTGTCAGAAAAAATGTCGACGCTAATCTCTGCTGCATGACGTCGCTCTTTCTGAGAAGACATTTTCTCAGAATCTTTACCCATTTCTTCCCAGACTGCGTATACCATAGCCCAAGCTGCTCTGAGGCAAAATTGATGACAACATTTCAGAAGTCATGGGACTTTGCCTTCTGGACAAATACCATGTTAGAAGTCCACTCCTACTGATGCAGCGATGTGCTCTTGGGTGGAGTCGGGGTCTGATTTAAAGCAACAGACTGGCTACAATAGCAGACCCTTGTTGTCTGGTGACTTGTATTAGCCAATCTCCAGACTTTGCCTTCTGGATCAATACCATGTTTGAAGTGCATTCCATTCCGATGCACTTATTTAAAGCAACAGACAGGCTAAACCGGCAGGCCCTTGTTGTCTGGGGAATAGTATTTGACACACTCGCTGTCAGTTCAGATCCTAGGTCAGGGAACAGAAGCTTTCCTTTTGAAAACGCTGTTAAGACTAGGACGATCCACTGCTAACCAGCTGTAGCTAGAAGAGCCTCCTTCACCCCATTTTGGAGACCTTGGTTCTGACGGAAGAAAGCAGTATTTGCGACTCCAAAATGCATCAACTCCATATTCGGTATTTGCCATGGACTTACTCTTCCTTGCCTGCCTGGGTACTCTAAGAACACCTCTCCTTGGTGGTCTAGTGGCTAGGATTCGGCGCTCTCACCGCCGCGGCCCGGGTTCGATTCCCGGTCAGGGAAATCTTCTTTCTCCACCCGAAGCCAGCGTGTCCCTTCAGAACACTGGTAGTGGCTGAATGCTATTGTCTAGGCTTCTGTCTGGTAGAGCCGATAAATGATTTGCCATCCACCTGAATGGCTTTCTCAGTTCTAATCAGCGTTGTTGATCTTTTCCACCTTTCATACCCAAGTGGCCAACTCAGCTGCCTTAATCCAAACGCAATAGTTAGTGTCAGAAAAAATGTCGACGCTAATCTCTGCTGCATGACGTCGCTCTTTCTGAGAAGACATTTTCTCAGAATCTTTACCCATTTCTTCCCAGACTGCGTATACCATAGCCCAAGCTGCTCTGAGGCAAAATTGATGACAACATTTCAGAAGTCATGGGACTTTGCCTTCTGGACAAATACCATGTTAGAAGTCCACTCCTACTGATGCAGCGATGTGCTCTTGGGTGGAGTCGGGGTCTGATTTAAAGCAACAGACTGGCTACAATAGCAGACCCTTGTTGTCTGGTGACTTGTATTAGCCAATCTCCAGACTTTGCCTTCTGGATCAATACCATGTTTGAAGTGCATTCCATTCCGATGCACTTATTTAAAGCAACAGACAGGCTAAACCGGCAGGCCCTTGTTGTCTGGGGAATAGTATTTGACACACTCGCTGTCAGTTCAGATCCTAGGTCAGGGAACAGAAGCTTTCCTTTTGAAAACGCTGTTAAGACTAGGACGATCCACTGCTAACCAGCTGTAGCTAGAAGAGCCTCCTTCACCCCATTTTGGAGACCTTGGTTCTGACGGAAGAAAGCAGTATTTGCGACTCCAAAATGCATCAACTCCATATTCGGTATTTGCCATGGACTTACTCTTCCTTGCCTGCCTGGGTACTCTAAGAACACCTCTCCTTGGTGGTCTAGTGGCTAGGATTCGGCGCTCTCACCGCCGCGGCCCGGGTTCGATTCCCGGTCAGGGAAATCTTCTTTCTCCACCCGAAGCCAGCGTGTCCCTTCAGAACACTGGTAGTGGCTGAATGCTATTGTCTAGGCTTCTGTCTGGTAGAGCCGATAAATGATTTGCCATCCACCTGAATGGCTTTCTCAGTTCTAATCAGCGTTGTTGATCTTTTCCACCTTTCATACCCAAGTGGCCAACTCAGCTGCCTTAATCCAAACGCAATAGTTATGCCCCATACACACATGCAGATTATCTGCAGACTTTTGTCTGCAGACTTACCAAAACCATATAATATGAGGTCAAACCTAAACACTTTCAATTTGTATGCAATCCGGCAGGCCCTTGCACTACATAGAAAAGGTAAGTCTGCAGACAAAAGTCTGCAGATAATCTGCACGTGTGTATGGGGCATTAGTGTCAGAAAAAATGTCGACGCTAATCTCTGCTGCATGACGTCGCTCTTTCTGAGAAGACATTTTCTCAGAATCTTTACCCATTTCTTCCCAGACTGCGTATACCATAGCCCAAGCTGCTCTGAGGCAAAATTGATGACAACATTTCAGAAGTCATGGGACTTTGCCTTCTGGACAAATACCATGTTAGAAGTCCACTCCTACTGATGCAGCGATGTGCTCTTGGGTGGAGTCGGGGTCTGATTTAAAGCAACAGACTGGCTACAATAGCAGACCCTTGTTGTCTGGTGACTTGTATTAGCCAATCTCCAGACTTTGCCTTCTGGATCAATACCATGTTTGAAGTGCATTCCATTCCGATGCACTTATTTAAAGCAACAGACAGGCTAAACCGGCAGGCCCTTGTTGTCTGGGGAATAGTATTTGACACACTCGCTGTCAGTTCAGATCCTAGGTCAGGGAACAGAAGCTTTCCTTTTGAAAACGCTGTTAAGACTAGGACGATCCACTGCTAACCAGCTGTAGCTAGAAGAGCCTCCTTCACCCCATTTTGGAGACCTTGGTTCTGACGGAAGAAAGCAGCATTTGCGACTCCAAAATGCATCAACTCCATATTCGGTATTTGCCATGGACTTCCTCTTCCTTGCCTGCCTGGGTACTCTAAGAATACCTCTCCCTGGTGGTCTAGTGGCTAGGATTCGGCGCTCTCACCGCCGCGGCCCGGGTTCGATTCCCGGTCAGGGAACTCTTCTTTCTCCACCCGAAGCCAGCGTGTCCCTTCAGAACACTGGTAGTGGCTGAATGCTATTGTCTAGGCTTCTGTCTGGTAGAGCCGATAAATGATTTGCCATCCACCTGAATGGCTTTCTCAGTTCTAATCAGCGTTGTTGATCTTTTCCACCTTTCATACCCAAGTGGCCAACTCAGCTGCCTTAATCCAAACGCAATAGTTAGTGTCAGAAAAAATGTCGACGCTAATCTCTGCTGCATGACGTCGCTCTTTCTGAGAAGACATTTTCTCAGAATCTTTACCCATTTCTTCCCAGACTGCGTATACCATAGCCCAAGCTGCTCTGAGGCAAAATTGATGACAACATTTCAGAAGTCATGGGACTTTGCCTTCTGGACAAATACCATGTTAGAAGTCCACTCCTACTGATGCAGCGATGTGCTCTTGGGTGGAGTCAGGGTCTGATTTAAAGCAACAGACTGGCTACAATAGCAGACCCTTGTTGTCTGGTGACTTGTATTAGCCAATCTCCAGACTTTGCCTTCTGGATCAATACCATGTTTGAAGTGCATTCCATTCCGATTCACTTATTTAAAGCAACAGACAGGCTAAACCGGCAGGCCCTTGTTGTCTGGGGAATAGTATTCGACACACTCGCTGTCAGTTCAGATCCTAGGTCAGGGAACAGAAGCTTTCCTTTTGAAAACGCTGTTAAGACTAGGACGATCCACTGCTAACCAGCTGTAGCTAGAAGAGCCTCCTTCACCCCATTTTGGAGACCTTGGTTCTGACGGAAGAAAGCAGTATTTGCGACTCCAAAATGCATCAACTCCATATTCGGTATTTGCCATGGACTTCCTCTTCCTTGCCTGCCTGGGTACTCTAAGAATACCTCTCCCTGGTGGTCTAGTGGCTAGGATTCGGCGCTCTCACCGCCGCGGCCCGGGTTTGATTCCCGGTCAGGGAAATCTTCTTTCTCCACCCGAAGCCAGCGTGTCCCTTCAGAACACTGGTAGTGGCTGAATGCTATTGTCTAGGCTTCTGTCTGGTAGAGCCGATAAATGATTTGCCATCCACCTGAATGGCTTTCTCAGTTCTAATCAGCGTTGTTGATCTTTTCCACCTTTCATACCCAAGTGGCCAACTCAGCTGCCTTAATCCAAACGCAATAGTTAGTGTCAGAAAAAATGTCGACGCTAATCTCTGCTGCATGACGTCGCTCTTTCTGAGAAGACATTTTCTCAGAATCTTTACCCATTTCTTCCCAGACTGCGTATACCATAGCCCAAGCTGCTCTGAGGCAAAATTGATGACAACATTTCAGAAGTCATGGGACTTTGCCTTCTGGACAAATACCATGTTAGAAGTCCACTCCTACTGATGCAGCGATGTGCTCTTGGGTGGAGTCGGGGTCTGATTTAAAGCAACAGACTGGCTACAATAGCAGACCCTTGTTTTCTGGTGACTTGTATTAGCCAATCTCCAGACTTTGCCTTCTGGATCAATACCATGTTTGAAGTGCATTCCATTCCGATGCACTTATTTAAAGCAACAGACAGGCTAAACCGGCAGGCCCTTGTTGTCTGGGGAATAGTATTTGACACACTCGCTGTCAGTTCAGATCCTAGGTCAGGGAACAGAAGCTTTCCTTTTGAAAACGCTGTTAAGACTAGGACGATCCACTGCTAACCAGCTGTAGCTAGAAGAGCCTCCTTCACCCCATTTTGGAGACCTTGGTTCTGACGGAAGAAAGCAGTATTTGCGACTCCAAAATGCATCAACTCCATATTCGGTATTTGCCATGGACTTCCTCTTCCTTGCCTGCCTGGTTACTCTAAGAACACCTCTCCCTGGTGGTCTAGTGGCTAGGATTCGGCGCTCTCACCGCCGCGGCCCGGGTTCGATTCCCGGTCAGGGAAATCTTCTTTCTCCACCCGAAGCCAGCGTGTCCCTTCAGAACACTGGTAGTGGCTGAATGCTATTGTCTAGGCTTCTGTCTGGTAGAGCCGATAAATGATTTGCCATCCACCTGAATGGCTTTCTCAGTTCTAATCAGCGTTGTTGATCTTTTCCACCTTTCATACCCAAGTGGCCAACTCAGCTGCCTTAATCCAAACGCAATAGTTAGTGTCAGAAAAAATGTCGACGCTAATCTCTGCTGCATGACGTCGCTCTTTCTGAGAAGACATTTTCTCAGAATCTTTACCCATTTCTTCCCAGACTGCGTATACCATAGCCCAAGCTGCTCTGAGGCAAAATTGATGACAACATTTCAGAAGTCATGGGACTTTGCCTTCTGGACAAATACCATGTTAGAAGTCCATTCCTACTGATGCAGCGATGTGCTCTTGGGTGGAGTCGGGGTCTGATTTAAAGCAACAGACTGGCTACAATAGCAGACCCTTGTTGTCTGGTGACTTGTATTAGCCAATCTCCAGACTTTGCCTTCTGGATCAATACCATGTTTGAAGTGCATTCCATTCCGATGCACTTATTTAAAGCAACAGACAGGCTAAACCGGCAGGCCCTTGTTGTCTGGGGAATAGTATTCGACACACTCGCTGTCAGTTCAGATCCTAGGTCAGGGAACAGAAGCTTTCCTTTTGAAAACGCTGTTAAGACTAGGACGATCCACTGCTAACCAGCTGTAGCTAGAAGAGCCTCCTTCACCCCATTTTGGAGACCTTGGTTCTGACGGAAGAAAGCAGTATTTGCGACTCCAAAATGCATCAACTCCATATTCGGTATTTGCCATTGACTTCCTCTTCCTTGCCTGCCTGGGTACTCTAAGAACACCTCTCCCTGGTGGTCTAGTGGCTAGGATTCGGCGCTCTCACCGCCGCGGCCCGGGTTTGATTCCCGGTCAGGGAAATCTTCTTTCTCCACCCGAAGCCAGCGTGCCCCTTCAGAACACTGGTAGTGGCTGAATGCTATTGTCTAGGCTTCTGTCTGGTAGAGCCGATAAATGATTTGCCATCCACCTGAATGGCTTTCTCAGTTCTAATCAGCGTTGTTGATCTTTTCCACCTTTCATACCCAAGTGGCCAACTCAGCTGCCTTAATTCAAACGCAATAGTTAGTGTCAGAAAAAATGTCGACGCTAATCTCTGCTGCATGACGTCGCTCTTTCTGAGAAGACATTTTCTCAGAATCTTTACCCATTTCTTCCCAGACTGCGTATACCATAGCCCAAGCTGCTCTGAGGCAAAATTGATGACAACATTTCAGAAGTCATGGGACTTTGCCTTCTGGACAAATACCATGTTAGAAGTCCACTCCTACTGATGCAGCGATGTGCTCTTGGGTGGAGTCGGGGTCTGATTTAAAGCAACAAACTGGCTACAATAGCAGACCCTTGTTGTCTGGTGACTTGTATTAGCCAATCTCCAGACTTTGCCTTCTGGATCAATACCATGTTTGAAGTGCATTCCATTCCGATGCACTTATTTAAAGCAACAGACAGGCTAAACCGGCAGGCCCTTGTTGTCTGGGGAATAGTATTCGACACACTCGCTGTCAGTTCAGATCCTAGGTCAGGGAACAGAAGCTTTCCTTTTGAAAACGCTGTTAAGACTAGGACGATCCACTGCTAACCAGCTGTAGCTAGAAGAGCCTCCTTCACCCCATTTTGGAGACCTTGGTTCTGACGGAAGAAAGCAGTATTTGCGACTCCCAAATGCATCAACTCCATATTCGGTATTTGCCATTGACTTCCTCTTCCTTGCCTGCCTGGGTACTCTAAGAACACCTCTCCCTGGTGGTCTAGTGGCTAGGATTCGGCGCTCTCACCGCCGCGGCCCGGGTTTGATTCCCGGTCAGGGAAATCTTCTTTCTCCACCTGAAGCCAGCGTGCCCCTTCAGAACACTGGTAGTGGCTGAATGCTATTGTCTAGGCTTCTGTCTGGTAGAGCCGATAAATGATTTGCCATCCACCTGAATGGCTTTCTCAGTTCTAATCAGCGTTGTTGATCTTTTCCACCTTTCATACCCAAGTGGCCAACTCAGCTGCCTTAATTCAAACGCAATAGTTAGTGTCAGAAAAAATGTAGACGCTAATCTCTGCTGCATGACGTCGCTCTTTCTGAGAAGACATTTTCTCAGAATCTTTACCCATTTCTTCCCAGACTGCGTATACCATAGCCCAAGCTGCTCTGAGGCAAAATTGATGACAACATTTCAGAAGTCATGGGACTTTGCCTTCTGGACAAATACCATGTTAGAAGTCCACTTCTACTGATGCAGCGATGTGCTCTTGGGTGGAGTCAGGGTCTGATTTAAAGCAACAGACTGGCTACAATAGCAGACCCTTGTTGTCTGGTGACTTGTATTAGCCAATCTCCAGACTTTGCCTTCTGGATCAATACCATGTTTGAAGTGCATTCCATTCCGATGCACTTATTTAAAGCAACAGACAGGCTAAACCGGCAGGCCCTTGTTGTCTGGGGAATAGTATTCGACACACTCGCTGTCAGTTCAGATCCTAGGTCAGGGAACAGAAGCTTTCCTTTTGAAAACGCTGTTAAGACTAGGACGATCCACTGCTAACCAGCTGTAGCTAGAAGAGCCTCCTTCACCCCATTTTGGAGACCTTGGTTCTGACGGAAGAAAGCAGTATTTGCGACTCCAAAATGCATCAACTCCATATTCGGTATTTGCCATTGACTTCCTCTTCCTTGCCTGCCTGGGTACTCTAAGAACACCTCTCCCTGGTGGTCTAGTGGCTAGGATTCGGCGCTCTCACCGCCGCGGCCCGGGTTCGATTCCCGGTCAGGGAAATCTTCTTTCTCCACCCGAAGCCAGCGTGCCCCTTCAGAACACTGGTAGTGGCTGAATGCTATTGTCTAGGCTTCTGTCTGGTAGAGCCGATAAATGATTTGCCATCCACCTGAATGGCTTTCTCAGTTCTAATCAGCGTTGTTGATCTTTTCCACCTTTCATACCCAAGTGGCCAACTCAGCTGCCTTAATTCAAACGCAATAGTTAGTGTCAGAAAAAATGTCGACGCTAATCTCTGCTGCATGACGTCGCTCTTTCTGAGAAGACATTTTCTTAGAATCTTTACCCATTTCTTCCCAGACTGCGTATACCATAGCCCAAGCTGCTCTGAGGCAAAATTGATGACAACATTTCAGAAGTCATGGGACTTTGCCTTCTGGACAAATACCATGTTAGAAGTCCACTCCTACTGATGCAGCGATGTGCTCTTGGGTGGAGTCAGGGTCTGATTTAAAGCAACAGACTGGCTACAATAGCAGACCCTTGTTGTCTGGTGACTTGTATTAGCCAATCTCCAGACTTTGCCTTCTGGATCAATACCATGTTTGAAGTGCATTCCATTCCGATTCACTTATTTAAAGCAACAGACAGGCTAAACCGGCAGGCCCTTGTTGTCTGGGGAATAGTATTCGACACACTCGCTGTCAGTTCAGATCCTAGGTCAGGGAACAGAAGCTTTCCTTTTGAAAACGCTGTTAAGACTAGGACGATCCACTGCTAACCAGCTGTAGCTAGAAGAGCCTCCTTCACCCCATTTTGGAGACCTTGGTTCTGACGGAAGAAAGCAGTATTTGCGACTCCAAAATGCATCAACTCCATATTCGGTATTTGCCATTGACTTCCTCTTCCTTGCCTGCCTGGGTACTCTAAGAACACCTCTCCCTGGTGGTCTAGTGGCTAGGATTAGGCGCTCTCACCGCTGTGGCCCGGGTTCGATTCCCGGTCAGGGAAATCTTCTTTCTCCACCCGAAGCCAGCGTGTCCCTTCAGAACACTGGTAGTGGCTGAATGCTATTGTCTAGGCTTCTGTCTGGTAGAGCCGATAAATGATTTGCCATCCACCTGAATGGCTTTCTCAGTTATAATCAGCGTTGTTGATCTTTTCCACCTTTCATACCCAAGTGGCCAACTCAGCTGCCTTAATCCAAACGCAATAGTTAGTGTCAGAAAAAATGTCGACGCTAATCTCTGCTGCATGACGTCGCTCTTTCTGAGAAGACATTTTCTCAGAATCTTTACCCATTTCTTCCCAGACTGCGTATACCATAGCCCAAGCTGCTCTGAGGCAAAATTGATGACAACATTTCAGAAGTCATGGGACTTTGCCTTCTGGACAAATACCATGTTAGAAGTCCACTCCTACTGATGCAGCGATGTGCTCTTGGGTGGAGTCAGGGTCTGATTTAAAGCAACAGACTGGCTACAATAGCAGACCCTTGTTGTCTGGTGACTTGTATTAGCCAATCTCCAGACTTTGCCTTCTGGATCAATACCATGTTTGAAGTGCATTCCATTCCGATGCACTTATTTAAAGCAACAGACAGGCTAAACCGGCAGGCCCTTGTTGTCTGGGGAATAGTATTCGACACACTCGCTGTCAGTTCAGATCCTAGGTCAGGGAACAGAAGCTTTCCTTTTGAAAACGCTGTTAAGACTAGGACGATCCACTGCTAACCAGCTGTAGCTAGAAGAGCCTCCTTCACCCCATTTTGGAGACCTTGGTTCTGACGGAAGAAAGCAGTATTTGCGACTCCCAAATGCATCAACTCCATATTCGGTATTTGCCATTGACTTCCTCTTCCTTGCCTGCCTGGGTACTCTAAGAACACCTCTCCCTGGTGGTCTAGTGGCTAGGATTCGGCGCTCTCACCGCCGCGGCCCGGGTTCGATTCCCGGTCAGGGAAATCTTCTTTCTCCACCCGAAGCCAGCGTGTCCCTTCAGAACACTGGTAGTGGCTGAATGCTATTGTCTAGGCTTCTGTCTGGTACAGCCGATAAATGATTTGCCATCCACCTGAATGGCTTTCTCAGTTCTAATCAGCGTTGTTGATCTTTTCCACCTTTCATACCCAAGTGGCCAACTCAGCTGCCTTAATCCAAACGCAATAGTTAGTGTCAGAAAAAATGTCGACGCTAATCTCTGCTGCATGACGTCGCTCTTTCTGAGAAGACATTTTCTCAGAATCTTTACCCATTTCTTCCCAGACTGCATATACCATAGCCCAAGCTGCTCTGAAGCAAAATTGATGACAACATTTCAGAAGTCATGGGACTTTGCCTTCTGGACAAATACCATGTTAGAAGTCCACTCCTACTGATGCAGCAATGTGCTCTTGGGTGGAGTCGGGGTCTGATTTAAAGCAACAGACTGAATACAATAGCAGACCCTTGTTGTCTGGTGACTTGTATTAGCCAATCTCCAGACTTTGCCTTCTGGATCAATACCATGTTTGAAGTGCATTCCATTCCGATGCACTTATTTAAAGCAACAGACAGGCTAAACCGGCAGGCCCTTGTTGTCTGGGGAATAGTATTCGACACACTCGCTGTCAGTTCAGATCCTAGGTCAGGGAACAGAAGCTTTCCTTTTGAAAACGCTGTTAAGACTAGGACGATCCACTGCTAACCAGCTGTAGCTAGAAGAGCCTCCTTCACCCCATTTTGGAGACCTTGGTTCTGACGGAAGAAAGCAGTATTTGCGACTCCAAAATGCATCAACTCCATATTCGGTATTTGCCATTGACTTCCTCTTCCTTGCCTGCCTGGGTACTCTAAGAACACCTCTCCCTGGTGGTCTAGTGGCTAGGATTCGGCGCTCTCACCGCCGCGGCCCGGGTTCGATTCCCGGTCAGGGAAATCTTCTTTCTCCACCCGAAGCCAGCGTGTCCCTTCAGAACACTGGTAGTGGCTGAATGCTATTGTCTAGGCTTCTGTCTGGTAGAGCCGATAAATGATTTGCCATCCACCTGAATGGCTTTCTCAGTTCTAATCAGCGTTGTTGATCTTTTCCACCTTTCATACCCAAGTGGCCAACTCCGCTGCCTTAATTCAAACGCAATAGTTAGTGTCAGAAAAAATGTCGACGCTAATCTCTGCTGCATGACGTCGCTCTTTCTGAGAAGACATTTTCTCAGAATCTTTACCCATTTCTTCCCAGACTGCGTATACCATAGCCCAAGCTGCTCTGAGGCAAAATTGATGACAACATTTCAGAAGTCATGGGACTTTGCCTTCTGGACAAATACCATGTTAGAAGTCCACTCCTACTGATGCAGCGATGTGCTCTTGGGTGGAGTCAGGGTCTGATTTAAAGCAACAGACTGGCTACAATAGCAGACCCTTGTTGTCTGGTGACTTGTATTAGCCAATCTCCAGACTTTGCCTTCTGGATCAATACCATGTTTGAAGTGCATTCCATTCCGATGCACTTATTTAAAGCAACAGACAGGCTAAACCGGCAGGCCCTTGTTGTCTGGGGAATAGTATTCGACACACTCGCTGTCAGTTCAGATCCTAGGTCAGGGAACAGAAGCTTTCCTTTTGAAAACGCTGTTAAGACTAGGACGATCCACTGCTAACCAGCTGTAGCTAGAAGAGCCTCCTTCACCCCATTTTGGAGACCTTGGTTCTGACGGAAGAAAGCAGTATTTGCGACTCCCAAATGCATCAACTCCATATTCGGTATTTGCCATTGACTTCCTCTTCCTTGCCTGCCTGGGTACTCTAAGAACACCTCTCCCTGGTGGTTTAGTGGCTAGGATTCGGCGCTCTCACCGCCGCGGCCCGGGTTCGATTCCCGGTCAGGGAAATCTTCTTTCTCCACCCGAAGCCAGCGTGTCCCTTCAGAACACTGGTAGTGGCTGAATGCTATTGTCTAGACTTCTGTCTGGTAGAGCCGATAAATGATTTGCCATCCACCTGAATGGCTTTCTCAGTTCTAATCAGCGTTGTTGATCTTTTCCACCTTTCATACCCAAGTGGCCAACTCAGCTGCCTTAATCCAAACGCAATAGTTAGTGTCAGAAAAAATGTCGACGCTAATCTCTGCTGCATGACGTCGCTCTTTCTGAGAAGACATTTTCTCAGAATCTTTACCCATTTCTTCCCAGACTGCATATACCATAGCCCAAGCTGCTCTGAGGCAAAATTGATGACAACATTTCAGAAGTCATGGGACTTTGCCTTCTGGACAAATACCATGTTAGAAGTCCACTCCTACTGATGCAGCAATGTGCTCTTGGGTGGAGTCGGGGTCTGATTTAAAGCAACAGACTGGCTACAATAGCAGACCCTTGTTGTCTGGTGACTTGTATTAGCCAATCTCCAGACTTTGTCTTCTGGATCAATACCATGTTTGAAGTGCATTCCATTCCGATGCACTTATTTAAAGCAACAGACAGGCTAAACCGGCAGGCCCTTGTTGTCTGGGGAATAGTATTCGACACACTCGCTGTCAGTTCAGATCCTAGGTCAGGGAACAGAAGCTTTCCATTTGAAAACGCTGTTAAGACTAGGACGATCCACTGCTAACCAGCTGTAGCTAGAAGAGCCTCCTTCACCCTATTTTGGAGACCTTGGTTCTGACGGAAGAAAGCACTATTTGCGACTCCAAAATGCATCAACTCCATATTCGGTATTTGCCATTGACTTCCTCTTCCTTGCCTGCCTGGGTACTCTAAGAACAACTCTCCCTGGTGGTCTAGTGGCTAGGATTCGGCGCTCTCACCGCCGCGGCCTGGGTTCGATTCCCGGTCAGGGAAATCTTTTTTCTCCACCCGAAGCCAGCATGTCCCTTCAGAACACTGGTAGTAGCTGAATGCTATTGTCTAGACTTCTGTCTGGTAGAGCCGATAAATGATTTGCCATCCACCTGAATGGCTTTCTCAGTTCTAATCAGCGTTGTAGATCTTTTCCACCTTTCATACCCAAGTGGCCAACTCAGCTGCCTTAATCCAAACGCAATAGTTAGTGTCAGAAAAAATGTCGACGCTAATCTCTGCTGCATGACGTCGCTCTTTCTGAGAAGACATTTTCTCAGAATCTTTACCCATTTCTTCCCAGACTGCATATACCATAGCCCAAGCTGCTCTGAGGCAAAATTGATGACAACATTTCAGAAGTCATGGGACTTTGCCTTCTGGACAAATACCATGTTAGAAGTCCACTCCTACTGATGCAGCAATGTGCTCTTGGGTGGAGTCGGGGTCTGTTTTAAAGCAACAGACTGGCTACAATAGCAGACCCTTGTTGTCTGGTGACTTGTATTAGCCAATCTCCAGACTTTGCCTTCTGGATCAATACCATGTTTGAAGTGCATTCCATTCCGATGCACTTATTTAAAGCAACAGACAGGCTAAACCGGCAGGCCCTTGTTGTCTGGGGAATAGTATTCGACACACTCGCTGTCAGTTCAGATCCTAGGTCAGGGAACAGAAGCTTTCCTTTTGAAAACGCTGTTAAGACTAGGACGATCCACTGCTAACCAGCTGTAGCTAGAAGAGCCTCCTTCACCCCATTTTGGAGACCTTGGTTCTGACGGAAGAAAGCAGTATTTGCGACTCCAAAATGCATCAACTCCATATTCGGTTTTTGCCATTGACTTCCTCTTCCTTGCCTGCCTGGGTACTCTTAGAACACCTCTCCCTGGTGGTCTAGTGGCTAGGATTCGGCGCTCTCACCGCCGCGGCCCGGGTTCGATTCCCGGTCAGGGAAATCTTCTTTCTCCACCCGAAGCCAGCGTGCCCCTTCAGAACACTGGTAGTGGCTGAATGCTTTTGTCTAGGCTTCTGTCTGGTAGAGCCGATAAATGATTTGCCATCCACCTGAATGGCTTTCTCAGTTCTAATCAGCGTTGTTGATCTTTTCCACCTTTCATACCCAAGTGGCCAACTCAGCTGCCTTAATCCAAACGCAATAGTTAGTGTCAGAAAAAATGTCGACGCTAATCTCTGCTGCATGACGTCGCTCTTTCTGAGAAGACATTTTCTCAGAATCTTTACCCATTTCTTCCCAGACTGCGTATACCATAGCCCAAGCTGCTCTGAGGCAAAATTGATGACAACATTTCAGAAGTCATGGGACTTTGCCTTCTGGACAAATACCATGTTAGAAGTCCACTCCTACTGATGCAGCGATGTGCTCTTGGGTGGAGTCGGGGTCTGATTTAAAGCAACAGACTGGCTACAATAGCAGACCCTTGTTGTCTGGTGACTTGTATTAGCCAATCTCCAGACTTTGCCTTCTGGATCAATACCATGTTTGAAGTGCATTCTATTCCGATGCACTTATTTAAAGCAACAGACAGGCTAAACCGGCAGGCCCTTGTTGTCTGGGGAATAGTATTCGACACACTCGCTGTCAGTTCAGATCCTAGGTCGGGGAACAGAAGCTTTCCTTTTGAAAACGCTGTTAAGACTAGGACGATCCACTGCTAACCAGCTGTAGCTAGAAGAGCCTCCTTCACCCCATTTTGGAGACCTTGGTTCTGACGGAAGAAAGCAGTATTTGCGACTCCAAAATGCATCAACTCCATATTCGGTATTTGCCATGGACTTCCTCTTCCTTGCCTGCCTGGGTACTCTAAGAATACCTCTCCCTGGTGGTCTAGTGGCTAGGATTCGGCGCTCTCACCGCCGCGGCCCGGGTTCGATTCCCGGTCAGGGAAATCTTCTTTCTCCACCCGAAGCCAGCGTGTCCCTTCAGAACACTGGTAGTGGCTGAATGCTATTGTCTAGGCTTCTGTCTGGTAGAGCCGATAAATGATTTGCCATCCACCTGAATGGCTTTCTCAGTTCTAATCAGCGTTGTTGATCTTTTCCACCTTTCATACCCAAGTGGCCAACTCAGCTGCCTTAATCCAAACGCAATAGTTAGTGTCAGAAAAAATGTCGACGCTAATCTCTGCTGCATGACGTCGCTCTTTCTGAGAAGACATTTTCTCAGAATCTTTACCCATTTCTTCCCAGACTGCGTATACCATAGCCCAAGCTGCTCTGAGGCAAAATTGATGACAACATTTCAGAAGTCATGGGACTTTGCCTTCTGGACAAATACCATGTTAGAAGTCCACTCCTACTGATGTAGCGATGTGCTCTTGGGTGGAGTCGGGGTCTGATTTAAAGCAACAGACTGGCTACAATAGCAGACCCTTGTTGTCTGGTGACTTGTATTAGCCAATCTCCAGACTTTGCCTTCTGGATCAATACCATGTTTGAAGTGCATTCCATTCCGATGCACTTATTTAAAGCAACAGACAGGCTAAACCGGCAGGCCCTTGTTGTCTGGGGAATAGTATTCGACACACTCGCTGTCAGTTCAGATCCTAGGTCAGGGAACAGAAGCTTTCCTTTTGAAAACGCTGTTAAGACTAGGACGATCCACTGCTAACCAGCTGTAGCTAGAAGAGCCTCCTTCACCCCATTTTGGAGACCTTGGTTCTGACGGAAGAAAGCAGTATTTGCGACTCCAAAATGCATCAACTCCATATTCGGTATTTGCCATGGACTTCCTCTTCCTTGCCTGCCTGGGTACTCTAAGAATACCTCTCCCTGGTGGTCTAGTGGCTAGGATTCGGCGCTCTCACCGCCGCGGCCCGGGTTCGATTCCCGGTCAGGGAAATCTTCTTTCTCCACCCGAAGCCAGCGTGTCCCTTCAGAACACTGGTAGTGGCTGAATGCTATTGTCTAGGCTTCTGTCTGGTAGAGCCGATAAATGATTTGCCATCCACCTGAATGGCTTTCTCAGTTCTAATCAGCGTTGTTGATCTTTTCCACCTTTCATACCCAAGTGGCCAACTCAGCTGCCTTAATCCAAACGCAATAGTTAGTGTCAGAAAAAATGTCGACGCTAATCTCTGCTGCATGACGTCGCTCTTTCTGAGAAGACATTTTCTCAGAATCTTTACCCATTTCTTCCCAGACTGCGTATACCATAGCCCAAGCTGCTCTGAGGCAAAATTGATGACAACATTTCAGAAGTCATGGGACTTTGCCTTCTGGACAAATACCATGTTAGAAGTCCACTCCTACTGATGTAGCGATGTGCTCTTGGGTGGAGTCGGGGTCTGATTTAAAGCAACAGACTGGCTACAATAGCAGACCCTTGTTGTCTGGTGACTTGTATTAGCCAATCTCCAGACTTTGCCTTCTGGATCAATACCATGTTTGAAGTGCATTCCATTCCGATGCACTTATTTAAAGCAACAGACAGGCTAAACCGGCAGGCCCTTGTTGTCTGGGGAATAGTATTCGACACACTCGCTGTCAGTTCAGATCCTAGGTCAGGGAACAGAAGCTTTCCTTTTGAAAACGCTGTTAAGACTAGGACGATCCACTGCTAACCAGCTGTAGCTAGAAGAGCCTCCTTCACCCCATTTTTGAGACCTTGGTTCTGACAGAAGAAAGCAGTATTTGCGACTCCAAAATGCATCAACTCCATATTCGGTATTTGCCATTGACTTCCTCTTCCTTGCCTGCCTGGGTCCTCTAAGAACACCTCTCCTTGGTGGTCTAGTGGCTAGGATTCGGCGCTCTCACCGCCGCGGCCCGGGTTCGATTCCCGGTCAGGGAAATCTTCTTTCTCCACCCGAAGCCAGCGTGTCCCTTCAGAACACTGGTAGTGGCTGAATGCTATTGTCTAGGCTTCTGTCTGGTAGAGCCGATAAATGATTTGCCATCCACCTGAATGGCTTTCTCAGTTCTAATCAGCGTTGTTGATCTTTTCCACCTTTCATACCCAAGTGGCCAACTCAGCTGCCTTAATTCAAACGCAATAGTTAGTGTCAGAAAAAATGTCGACGCTAATCTCTGCTGCATGACGTCGCTCTTTCTGAGAAGACATTTTCTCAGAATCTTTACCCATTTCTTCCCAGACTGCGTATACCATAGCCCAAGCTGCTCTGAGGCAAAATTGATGACAACATTTCAGAAGTCATGGGACTTTGCCTTCTGGACAAATACCATGTTAGAAGTCCACTCCTACTGATGCAGCGATGTGCTCTTGGGTGGAGTCAGGGTCTGATTTAAAGCAACAGACTGGCTACAATAGCAGACCCTTGTTGTCTGGTGACTTGTATTAGCCAATCTCCAGACTTTGCCTTCTGGATCAATACCATGTTTGAAGTGCATTCCATTCCGATGCACTTATTTAAAGCAACAGACAGGCTAAACCGGCAGGCCCTTGTTGTCTGGGGAATAGTATTCGACACACTCGCTGTCAGTTCAGATCCTAGGTCAGGGAACAGAAGCTTTCCTTTTGAAAACGCTGTTAAGACTAGGACGATCCACTGCTAACCAGCTGTAGCTAGAAGAGCCTCCTTCACCCCATTTTGGAGACCTTGGTTCTGACGGAAGAAAGCAGTATTTGCGACTCCCAAATGCATCAACTCCATATTCGGTATTTGCCATTGACTTCCTCTTCCTTGCCTGCCTGGGTACTCTAAGAACACCTCTCCCTGGTGGTTTAGTGGCTAGGATTCGGCGCTCTCACCGCCGCGGCCCGGGTTCGATTCCCGGTCAGGGAAATCTTCTTTCTCCACCCGAAGCCAGCGTGTCCCTTCAGAACACTGGTAGTGGCTGAATGCTATTGTCTAGACTTCTGTCTGGTAGAGCCGATAAATGATTTGCCATCCACCTGAATGGCTTTCTCAGTTCTAATCAGCGTTGTTGATCTTTTCCACCTTTCATACCCAAGTGGCCAACTCAGCTGCCTTAATCCAAACGCAATAGTTAGTGTCAGAAAAAATGTCGACGCTAATCTCTGCTGCATGACGTCGCTCTTTCTGAGAAGACATTTTCTCAGAATCTTTACCCATTTCTTCCCAGACTGCATATACCATAGCCCAAGCTGCTCTGAGGCAAAATTGATGACAACATTTCAGAAGTCATGGGACTTTGCCTTCTGGACAAATACCATGTTAGAAGTCCACTCCTACTGATGCAGCAATGTGCTCTTGGGTGGAGTCGGGGTCTGATTTAAAGCAACAGACTGGCTACAATAGCAGACCCTTGTTGTCTGGTGACTTGTATTAGCCAATCTCCAGACTTTGTCTTCTGGATCAATACCATGTTTGAAGTGCATTCCATTCCGATGCACTTATTTAAAGCAACAGACAGGCTAAACCGGCAGGCCCTTGTTGTCTGGGGAATAGTATTCGACACACTCGCTGTCAGTTCAGATCCTAGGTCAGGGAACAGAAGCTTTCCATTTGAAAACGCTGTTAAGACTAGGACGATCCACTGCTAACCAGCTGTAGCTAGAAGAGCCTCCTTCACCCTATTTTGGAGACCTTGGTTCTGACGGAAGAAAGCACTATTTGCGACTCCAAAATGCATCAACTCCATATTCGGTATTTGCCATTGACTTCCTCTTCCTTGCCTGCCTGGGTACTCTAAGAACAACTCTCCCTGGTGGTCTAGTGGCTAGGATTCGGCGCTCTCACCGCCGCGGCCTGGGTTCGATTCCCGGTCAGGGAAATCTTCTTTCTCCACCCGAAGCCAGCATGTCCCTTCAGAACACTGGTAGTAGCTGAATGCTATTGTCTAGACTTCTGTCTGGTAGAGCCGATAAATGATTTGCCATCCACCTGAATGGCTTTCTCAGTTCTAATCAGCGTTGTAGATCTTTTCCACCTTTCATACCCAAGTGGCCAACTCAGCTGCCTTAATCCAAACGCAATAGTTAGTGTCAGAAAAAATGTCGACGCTAATCTCTGCTGCATGACGTCGCTCTTTCTGAGAAGACATTTTCTCAGAATCTTTACCCATTTCTTCCCAGACTGCATATACCATAGCCCAAGCTGCTCTGAGGCAAAATTGATGACAACATTTCAGAAGTCATGGGACTTTGCCTTCTGGACAAATACCATGTTAGAAGTCCACTCCTACTGATGCAGCAATGTGCTCTTGGGTGGAGTCGGGGTCTGTTTTAAAGCAACAGACTGGCTACAATAGCAGACCCTTGTTGTCTGGTGACTTGTATTAGCCAATCTCCAGACTTTGCCTTCTGGATCAATACCATGTTTGAAGTGCATTCCATTCCGATGCACTTATTTAAAGCAACAGACAGGCTAAACCGGCAGGCCCTTGTTGTCTGGGGAATAGTATTCGACACACTCGCTGTCAGTTCAGATCCTAGGTCAGGGAACAGAAGCTTTCCTTTTGAAAACGCTGTTAAGACTAGGACGATCCACTGCTAACCAGCTGTAGCTAGAAGAGCCTCCTTCACCCCATTTTGGAGACCTTGGTTCTGACGGAAGAAAGCAGTATTTGCGACTCCAAAATGCATCAACTCCATATTCGGTTTTTGCCATTGACTTCCTCTTCCTTGCCTGCCTGGGTACTCTTAGAACACCTCTCCCTGGTGGTCTAGTGGCTAGGATTCGGCGCTCTCACCGCCGCGGCCCGGGTTCGATTCCCGGTCAGGGAAATCTTCTTTCTCCACCCGAAGCCAGCGTGCCCCTTCAGAACACTGGTAGTGGCTGAATGCTTTTGTCTAGGCTTCTGTCTGGTAGAGCCGATAAATGATTTGCCATCCACCTGAATGGCTTTCTCAGTTCTAATCAGCGTTGTTGATCTTTTCCACCTTTCATACCCAAGTGGCCAACTCAGCTGCCTTAATCCAAACGCAATAGTTAGTGTCAGAAAAAATGTCGACGCTAATCTCTGCTGCATGACGTCGCTCTTTCTGAGAAGACATTTTCTCAGAATCTTTACCCATTTCTTCCCAGACTGCGTATACCATAGCCCAAGCTGCTCTGAGGCAAAATTGATGACAACATTTCAGAAGTCATGGGACTTTGCCTTCTGGACAAATACCATGTTAGAAGTCCACTCCTACTGATGCAGCGATGTGCTCTTGGGTGGAGTCGGGGTCTGATTTAAAGCAACAGACTGGCTACAATAGCAGACCCTTGTTGTCTGGTGACTTGTATTAGCCAATCTCCAGACTTTGCCTTCTGGATCAATACCATGTTTGAAGTGCATTCTATTCCGATGCACTTATTTAAAGCAACAGACAGGCTAAACCGGCAGGCCCTTGTTGTCTGGGGAATAGTATTCGACACACTCGCTGTCAGTTCAGATCCTAGGTCGGGGAACAGAAGCTTTCCTTTTGAAAACGCTGTTAAGACTAGGACGATCCACTGCTAACCAGCTGTAGCTAGAAGAGCCTCCTTCACCCCATTTTGGAGACCTTGGTTCTGACGGAAGAAAGCAGTATTTGCGACTCCAAAATGCATCAACTCCATATTCGGTATTTGCCATGGACTTCCTCTTCCTTGCCTGCCTGGGTACTCTAAGAATACCTCTCCCTGGTGGTCTAGTGGCTAGGATTCGGCGCTCTCACCGCCGCGGCCCGGGTTCGATTCCCGGTCAGGGAAATCTTCTTTCTCCACCCGAAGCCAGCGTGTCCCTTCAGAACACTGGTAGTGGCTGAATGCTATTGTCTAGGCTTCTGTCTGGTAGAGCCGATAAATGATTTGCCATCCACCTGAATGGCTTTCTCAGTTCTAATCAGCGTTGTTGATCTTTTCCACCTTTCATACCCAAGTGGCCAACTCAGCTGCCTTAATCCAAACGCAATAGTTAGTGTCAGAAAAAATGTCGACGCTAATCTCTGCTGCATGACGTCGCTCTTTCTGAGAAGACATTTTCTCAGAATCTTTACCCATTTCTTCCCAGACTGCGTATACCATAGCCCAAGCTGCTCTGAGGCAAAATTGATGACAACATTTCAGAAGTCATGGGACTTTGCCTTCTGGACAAATACCATGTTAGAAGTCCACTCCTACTGATGTAGCGATGTGCTCTTGGGTGGAGTCGGGGTCTGATTTAAAGCAACAGACTGGCTACAATAGCAGACCCTTGTTGTCTGGTGACTTGTATTAGCCAATCTCCAGACTTTGCCTTCTGGATCAATACCATGTTTGAAGTGCATTCCATTCCGATGCACTTATTTAAAGCAACAGACAGGCTAAACCGGCAGGCCCTTGTTGTCTGGGGAATAGTATTCGACACACTCGCTGTCAGTTCAGATCCTAGGTCAGGGAACAGAAGCTTTCCTTTTGAAAACGCTGTTAAGACTAGGACGATCCACTGCTAACCAGCTGTAGCTAGAAGAGCCTCCTTCACCCCATTTTGGAGACCTTGGTTCTGACGGAAGAAAGCAGTATTTGCGACTCCAAAATGCATCAACTCCATATTCGGTATTTGCCATGGACTTCCTCTTCCTTGCCTGCCTGGGTACTCTAAGAATACCTCTCCCTGGTGGTCTAGTGGCTAGGATTCGGCGCTCTCACCGCCGCGGCCCGGGTTCGATTCCCGGTCAGGGAAATCTTCTTTCTCCACCCGAAGCCAGCGTGTCCCTTCAGAACACTGGTAGTGGCTGAATGCTATTGTCTAGGCTTCTGTCTGGTAGAGCCGATAAATGATTTGCCATCCACCTGAATGGCTTTCTCAGTTCTAATCAGCGTTGTTGATCTTTTCCACCTTTCATACCCAAGTGGCCAACTCAGCTGCCTTAATCCAAACGCAATAGTTAGTGTCAGAAAAAATGTCGACGCTAATCTCTGCTGCATGACGTCGCTCTTTCTGAGAAGACATTTTCTCAGAATCTTTACCCATTTCTTCCCAGACTGCGTATACCATAGCCCAAGCTGCTCTGAGGCAAAATTGATGACAACATTTCAGAAGTCATGGGACTTTGCCTTCTGGACAAATACCATGTTAGAAGTCCACTCCTACTGATGTAGCGATGTGCTCTTGGGTGGAGTCGGGGTCTGATTTAAAGCAACAGACTGGCTACAATAGCAGACCCTTGTTGTCTGGTGACTTGTATTAGCCAATCTCCAGACTTTGCCTTCTGGATCAATACCATGTTTGAAGTGCATTCCATTCCGATGCACTTATTTAAAGCAACAGACAGGCTAAACCGGCAGGCCCTTGTTGTCTGGGGAATAGTATTCGACACACTCGCTGTCAGTTCAGATCCTAGGTCAGGGAACAGAAGCTTTCCTTTTGAAAACGCTGTTAAGACTAGGACGATCCACTGCTAACCAGCTGTAGCTAGAAGAGCCTCCTTCACCCCATTTTTGAGACCTTGGTTCTGACAGAAGAAAGCAGTATTTGCGACTCCAAAATGCATCAACTCCATATTCGGTATTTGCCATTGACTTCCTCTTCCTTGCCTGCCTGGGTCCTCTAAGAACACCTCTCCTTGGTGGTCTAGTGGCTAGGATTCGGCGCTCTCACCGCCGCGGCCCGGGTTCGATTCCCGGTCAGGGAAATCTTCTTTCTCCACCCGAAGCCAGCGTGTCCCTTCAGAACACTGGTAGTGGCTGAATGCTATTGTCTAGGCTTCTGTCTGGTAGAGCCGATAAATGATTTGCCATCCACCTGAATGGCTTTCTCAGTTCTAATCAGCGTTGTTGATCTTTTCCACCTTTCATACCCAAGTGGCCAACTCAGCTGCCTTAATCCAAACGCAATAGTTAGTGTCAGAAAAAATGTCGACGCTAATCTCTGCTGCATGACGTCGCTCTTTCTGAGAAGACATTTTCTCAGAATCTTTACCCATTTCTTCCCAGACTGCGTATACCATAGCCCAAGCTGCTCTGAGGCAAAATTGATGACAACATTTCAGAAGTCATGGGACTTTGCCTTCTGGACAAATACCATGTTAGAAGTCCACTCCTACTGATGTAGCGATGTGCTCTTGGGTGGAGTCGGGGTCTGATTTAAAGCAACAGACTGGCTACAATAGCAGACCCTTGTTGTCTGGTGACTTGTATTAGCCAATCTCCAGACTTTGCCTTCTGGATCAATACCATGTTTGAAGTGCATTCCATTCCGATGCACTTATTTAAAGCAACAGACAGGCTAAACCGGCAGGCCCTTGTTGTCTGGGGAATAGTATTCGACACACTCGCTGTCAGTTCAGATCCTAGGTCAGGGAACAGAAGCTTTCCTTTTGAAAACGCTGTTAAGACTAGGACGATCCATTGCTAACCAGCTGTAGCTAGAAGAGCCTCCTTCACCCCATTTTGGAGACCTTGGTTCTGACAGAAGAAAGCAGTATTTGCGACTCCAAAATGCATCAACTCCATATTCGGTATTTGCCATTGACTTCCTCTTCCTTGCCTGCCTGGGTACTCTAAGAACACCTCTCCCTGGTGGTCTAGTGGCTAGGATTCGGCGCTCTCACCGCCACGGCCCGGGTTCGATTCCCGGTCAGGGAAATCTTCTTTCTCCACCCGAAGCCAGCGTGTCCCTTCAGAACACTGGTAGTGGCTGAATGCTATTGTCTAGGCTTCTGTCTGGTAGAGCCGATAAATGATTTGCCATCCACCTGAATGGCTTTCTCAGTTCTAATCAGCGTTGTTGATCTTTTCCACCTTTCATACCCAAGTGGCCAACTCAGCTGCCTTAATCCAAACGCAATAGTTAGTGTCAGAAAAAATGTCGACGCTAATCTCTGCTGCATGACGTCGCTCTTTCTGAGAAGACATTTTCTCAGAATCTTTACCCATTTCTTTCCAGACTGCGTATACCATAGCCCAAGCTGCTCTGAGGCAAAATTGATGACAACATTTCAGAAGTCATGGGACTTTGCCTTCTGGACAAATACCATGTTAGAAGTCCACTCCTACTGATGTAGCGATGTGCTCTTGGGTGGAGTCGGGGTCTGATTTAAAGCAACAGACTGGCTACAATAGCAGACCCTTGTTGTCTGGTGACTTGTATTAGCCAATCACCAGACTTTGCCTTCTGGATCAATACCATGTTTGAAGTGCATTCCATTCCGATGCACTTATTTAAAGCAACAGACAGGCTAAACCGGCAGGCCCTTGTTGTCTGGGGAATAGTATTCGACACACTCGCTGTCAGTTCAGATCCTAGGTCAGGGAACAGAAGCTTTCCTTTTGAAAACGCTGTTAAGACTAGGACGATCCACTGCTAACCAGCTGTAGCTAGAAGAGCCTCCTTCACCCCATTTTGGAGACCTTGGTTCTGACAGAAGAAAGCAGTATTTGCGACTCCAAAATGCATCAACTCCATATTCGGTATTTGCCATTGACTTCCTCTTCCTTGCCTGCCTGGGCACTCTAAGAACACCTCTCCCTGGTGGTCTAGTGGCTAGGATTCGGCGCTCTCACCGCCGCGGCCCGGGTTCGATTCCCGGTCAGGGAAATCTTCTTTCTCCACCCGAAGCCAGCGTGTCCCTTCAGAACACTGGTAGTGGCTGAATGCTATTGTCTAGGCTTCTGTCTGGTAGAGCCGATAAATGATTTGCCATCCACCTGAATGGCTTTCTCAGTTCTAATCAGCGTTGTTGATCTTTTCCACCTTTCATACCCAAGTGGCCAACTCAGCTGCCTTAATCCAAACGCAATAGTTAGTGTCAGAAGAAATGTCGACGCTAATCTCTGCTGCATGACGTCGCTCTTTCTGAGAAGACATTTTCTCAGAATCTTTACCCATTTCTTCCCAGACTGCGTATACCATAGCCCAAGCTGCTCTGAGGCAAAATTGATGACAACATTTCAGAAGTCATGGGACTTTGCCTTCTGGACAAATACCATGTTAGAAGTCCACTCCTACTGATGCAGCGATGTGCTCTTGGGTGGAGTCGGGGTCTGATTTAAAGCAACAGACTGGCTACAATAGCAGACCCTTGTTGTCTGGTGACTTGTATTTGCCAATCTCCAGACTTTGCCTTCTGGATCAATACCATGTTTGAAGTGCATTCCATTCCGATGCACTTATTTAAAGCAACAGACAGGCTAAACCGGCAGGCCCTTGTTGTCTGGGGAATAGTATTTGACACACTCGCTGTCAGTTCAGATCCTAGGTCAGGGAACAGAAGCTTTCCTTTTGAAAACGCTGTTAAGACTAGGACGATCCACTGCTAACCAGCTGTAGCTAGAAGAGCCTCCTTCACCCCATTTTGGAGACCTTGGTTCTGACGGAAGAAAGCAGTATTTGCGACTCCAAAATGCATCAACTCCATATTCGGTATTTGCCATGGACTTCCTCTTCCTTGCCTGCCTGGGTACTCTAAGAACACCTCTCCCTGGTGGTCTAGTGGCTAGGATTCGGCGCTCTCACCGCCACGGCCCGGGTTCGATTCCCGGTCAGGGAAATCTTCTTTCTCCACCCGAAGCCAGCGTGTCCCTTCAGAACACTGGTAGTGGCTGAATGCTATTGTCTAGGCTTCTGTCTGGTAGAGCCGATAAATGATTTGCCATCCACCTGAATGGCTTTCTCAGTTCTAATCAGCGTTGTTGATCTTTTCCACCTTTCATACCCAAGTGGCCAACTCAGCTGCCTTAATCCAAACGCAATAGTTAGTGTCAGAAAAAATGTCGACGCTAATCTCTGCTGCATGACGTCGCTCTTTCTGAGAAGACATTTTCTCAGAATCTTTACCCATTTCTTTCCAGACTGCGTATACCATAGCCCAAGCTGCTCTGAGGCAAAATTGATGACAACATTTCAGAAGTCATGGGACTTTGCCTTCTGGACAAATACCATGTTAGAAGTCCACTCCTACTGATGTAGCGATGTGCTCTTGGGTGGAGTCGGGGTCTGATTTAAAGCAACAGACTGGCTACAATAGCAGACCCTTGTTGTCTGGTGACTTGTATTAGCCAATCACCAGACTTTGCCTTCTGGATCAATACCATGTTTGAAGTGCATTCCATTCCGATGCACTTATTTAAAGCAACAGACAGGCTAAACCGGCAGGCCCTTGTTGTCTGGGGAATAGTATTCGACACACTCGCTGTCAGTTCAGATCCTAGGTCAGGGAACAGAAGCTTTCCTTTTGAAAACGCTGTTAAGACTAGGACGATCCACTGCTAACCAGCTGTAGCTAGAAGAGCCTCCTTCACCCCATTTTGGAGACCTTGGTTCTGACAGAAGAAAGCAGTATTTGCGACTCCAAAATGCATCAACTCCATATTCGGTATTTGCCATTGACTTCCTCTTCCTTGCCTGCCTGGGCACTCTAAGAACACCTCTCCCTGGTGGTCTAGTGGCTAGGATTCGGCGCTCTCACCGCCGCGGCCCGGGTTCGATTCCCGGTCAGGGAAATCTTCTTTCTCCACCCGAAGCCAGCGTGTCCCTTCAGAACACTGGTAGTGGCTGAATGCTATTGTCTAGGCTTCTGTCTGGTAGAGCCGATAAATGATTTGCCATCCACCTGAATGGCTTTCTCAGTTCTAATCAGCGTTGTTGATCTTTTCCACCTTTCATACCCAAGTGGCCAACTCAGCTGCCTTAATCCAAACGCAATAGTTAGTGTCAGAAAAAATGTCGACGCTAATCTCTGCTGCATGACGTCGCTCTTTCTGAGAAGACATTTTCTCAGAATCTTTACCCATTTCTTCCCAGACTGCGTATACCATAGCCCAAGCTGCTCTGAGGCAAAATTGATGACAACATTTCAGAAGTCATGGGACTTTGCCTTCTGGACAAATACCATGTTAGAAGTCCACTCCTACTGATGCAGCGATGTGCTCTTGGGTGGAGTCGGGGTCTGATTTAAAGCAACAGACTGGCTACAATAGCAGACCCTTGTTGTCTGGTGACTTGTATTAGCCAATCTCCAGACTTTGCCTTCTGGATCAATACCATGTTTGAAGTGCATTCCATTCCGATGCACTTATTTAAAGCAACAGACAGGCTAAACCGGCAGGCCCTTGTTGTCTGGGGAATAGTATTTGACACACTCGCTGTCAGTTCAGATCCTAGGTCAGGGAACAGAAGCTTTCCTTTTGAAAACGCTGTTAAGACTAGGACGATCCACTGCTAACCAGCTGTAGCTAGAAGAGCCTCCTTCACCCCATTTTGGAGACCTTGGTTCTGACGGAAGAAAGCAGTATTTGCGACTCCAAAATGCATCAACTCCATATTCGGTATTTGCCATGGACTTCCTCTTCCTTGCCTGCCTGGGTACTCTAAGAACACCTCTCCCTGGTGGTCTAGTGGCTAGGATTCGGCGCTCTCACCGCCGCGGCCCGGGTTCGATTCCCGGTCAGGGAAATCTTCTTTCTCCACCCGAAGCCAGCGTGTCCCTTCAGAACACTGGTAGTGGCTGAATGCTATTGTCTAGGCTTCTGTCTGGTAGAGCCGATAAATGATTTGCCATCCACCTGAATGGCTTTCTCAGTTCTAATCAGCGTTGTTGATCTTTTCCACCTTTCATACCCAAGTGGCCAACTCAGCTGCCTTAATCCAAACGCAATAGTTAGTGTCAGAAAAAATGTCGACGCTAATCTCTGCTGCATGACGTCGCTCTTTCTGAGAAGACATTTTCTCAGAATCTTTACCCATTTCTTCCCAGACTGCGTATACCATAGCCCAAGCTGCTCTGAGGCAAAATTGATGACAACATTTCAGAAGTCATGGGACTTTGCCTTCTGGACAAATACCATGTTAGAAGTCCACTCCTACTGATGCAGCGATGTGCTCTTGGGTGGAGTCGGGGTCTGATTTAAAGCAACAGACTGGCTACAATAGCAGACCCTTGTTGTCTGGTGACTTGTATTAGCCAATCTCCAGACTTTGCCTTCTGGATCAATACCATGTTTGAAGTGCATTCCATTCCGATGCACTTATTTAAAGCAACAGACAGGCTAAACCGGCAGGCCCTTGTTGTCTGGGGAATAGTATTTGACACACTCGCTGTCAGTTCAGATCCTAGGTCAGGGAACAGAAGCTTTCCTTTTGAAAACGCTGTTAAGACTAGGACGATCCACTGCTAACCAGCTGTAGCTAGAAGAGCCTCCTTCACCCCATTTTGGAGACCTTGGTTCTGACGGAAGAAAGCAGTATTTGCGACTCCAAAATGCATCAACTCCATATTCGGTATTTGCCATTGACTTCCTCTTCCTTGCCTGCCTGGGTACTCTAAGAACACCTCTCCCTGGTGGTCTAGTGGCTAGGATTCGGCGCTCTCACCGCCGCGGCCCGGGTTCGTTTCCCGGTCAGGGAAATCTTCTTTCTCCACCCGAAGCCAGCGTGTCCCTTCAGAACACTGGTAGTGGCTGAATGCTATTGTCTAGACTTCTGTCTGGTAGAGCCGATAAATGATTTGCCATCCACCTGAATGGCTTTCTCAGTTCTAATCAGCGTTGTTGATCTTTTCCACCTTTCATACCCAAGTGGCCAACTCAGCTGCCTTAATCCAAACGCAATAGTTAGTGTCAGAAAAAATGTCGACGCTAATCTCTGCTGCATGACGTCGCTCTTTCTGAGAAGACATTTTCTCAGAATCTTTACCCATTTCTTCCCAGACTGCATATACCATAGCCCAAGCTGCTCTGAGGCAAAATTGATGACAACATTTCAGAAGTCATGGGACTTTGCCTTCTGGACAAATACCATGTTAGAAGTCCACTCCTACTGATGCAGCAATGTGCTCTTGGGTGGAGTCGGGGTCTGATTTAAAGCAACAGACTGGCTACAATAGCAGACCCTTGTTGTCTGGTGACTTGTATTAGCCAATCTCCAGACTTTGTCTTCTGGATCAATACCATGTTTGAAGTGCATTCCATTCCGATGCACTTATTTAAAGCAACAGACAGGCTAAACCGGCAGGCCCTTGTTGTCTGGGGAATAGTATTCGACACACTCGCTGTCAGTTCAGATCCTAGGTCAGGGAACAGAAGCTTTCCTTTTGAAAACGCTGTTAAGACTAGGACGATCCACTGCTAACCAGCTGTAGCTAGAAGAGCCTCCTTCACCCTATTTTGGAGACCTTGGTTCTGACGGAAGAAAGCACTATTTGCGACTCCAAAATGCATCAACTCCATATTCGGTATTTGCCATTGACTTCCTCTTCCTTGCCTGCCTGGGTACTCTAAGAACAACTCTCCCTGGTGGTCTAGTGGCTAGGATTCGGCGCTCTCACCGCCGCGGCCTGGGTTCGATTCCCGGTCAGGGAAATCTTCTTTCTCCACCCGAAGCCAGCATGTCCCTTCAGAACACTGGTAGTAGCTGAATGCTATTGTCTAGACTTCTGTCTGGTAGAGCCGATAAATGATTTGCCATCCACCTGAATGGCTTTCTCAGTTCTAATCAGCGTTGTTGATCTTTTCCACCTTTCATACCCAAGTGGCCAACTCAGCTGCCTTAATCCAAACGCAATAGTTAGTGTCAGAAAAAATGTCGACGCTAATCTCTGCTGCATGACGTCGCTCTTTCTGAGAAGACATTTTCTCAGAATCTTTACCCATTTCTTCCCAGACTGCATATACCATAGCCCAAGCTGCTCTGAGGCAAAATTGATGACAACATTTCAGAAGTCATGGGACTTTGCCTTCTGGACAAATACCATGTTAGAAGTCCACTCCTACTGATGCAGCAATGTGCTCTTGGGTGGAGTCGGGGTCTGTTTTAAAGCAACAGACTGGCTACAATAGCAGACCCTTGTTGTCTGGTGACTTGTATTAGCCAATCTCCAGACTTTGCCTTCTGGATCAATACCATGTTTGAAGTGCATTCCATTCCGATGCACTTATTTAAAGCAACAGACAGGCTAAACCGGCAGGCCCTTGTTGTCTGGGGAATAGTATTCAACACAGTCGCTGTCAGTTCAGATCCTAGGTCAGGGAACAGAAGCTTTCCTTTTGAAAACGCTGTTAAGACTAGGACGATCCACTGCTAACCAGCTGTAGCTAGAAGAGCCTCCTTCACCCCATTTTGGAGACCTTGGTTCTGACGGAAGAAAGCAGTATTTGCGACTCCAAAATGCATCAACTCCATATTCGGTTTTTGCCATTGACTTCCTCTTCCTTGCCTGCCTGGGTACTCTGAGAACACCTCTCCCTGGTGGTCTAGTGGCTAGGATTCGGTGCTCTCACCGCCGCGGCCCGGGTTCGATTCCCGGTCAGGGAAATCTTCTTTCTCCACCCGAAGCCAGCGTGCCCCTTCAGAACACTGGTAGTGGCTGAATCCTTTTGTCTAGGCTTCTGTCTGGTAGAGCCGATAAATGATTTGCCATCCACCTGAATGGCTTTCTCAGTTCTAATCAGCGTTGTTGATCTTTTCCACCTTTCATACCCAAGTGGCCAACTCAGCTGCCTTAATCCAAACGCAATAGTTAGTGTCAGAAAAAATGTCGACGCTAATCTCTGCTGCATGACGTCGCTCTTTCTGAGAAGACATTTTCTCAGAATCTTTACCCATTTCTTCCCAGACTGCGTATACCATAGCCCAAGCTGCTCTGAGGCAAAATTGATGACAACATTTCAGAAGTCATGGGACTTTGCCTTCTGGACAAATACCATGTTAGAAGTCCACTCCTACTGATGCAGCGATGTGCTCTTGGGTGGAGTCGGGGTCTGATTTAAAGCAACAGACTGGCTACAATAGCAGACCCTTGTTGTCTGGTGACTTGTATTAGCCAATCTCCAGACTTTGCCTTCTGGATCAATACCATGTTTGAAGTGCATTCCATTCCGATGCACTTATTTAAAGCAACAGACAGGCTAAACCGGCAGGCCCTTGTTGTCTGGGGAATAGTATTCGACACACTCGCTGTCAGTTCAGATCCTAGGTCGGGGAACAGAAGCTTTCCTTTTGAAAACGCTGTTAAGACTAGGACGATCCACTGCTAACCAGCTGTAGCTAGAAGAGCCTCCTTCACCCCATTTTGGAGACCTTGGTTCTGACGGAAGAAAGCAGTATTTGCGACTCCAAAATGCATCAACTCCATATTCGGTATTTGCCATTGACTTCCTCTTCCTTGCCTGCCTGGGTACTCTAAGAACACCTCTCCTTGGTGGTCTAGTGGCTAGGATTCGGCGCTCTCACCGCCGCGGCCCGGGTTTGATTCCCGGTCAGGGAAATCTTCTTTCTCCACCCGAAGCCAGCGTGTCCCTTCAGAGCACTGGTAGTGGCTGAATGCTATTGTCTAGGCTTCTGTCTGGTAGAGCCGATAAATGATTTGCCATCCACCTGAATGGCTTTCTCAGTTCTAATCAGCGTTGTTGATCTTTTCCACCTTTCATACCCAAGTGGCCAACTCAGCTGCCTTAATCCAAACGCAATAGTTAGTGTCAGAAAAAATGTCGACGCTAATCTCTGCTGCATGACGTCGCTCTTTCTGAGAAGACATTTTCTCAGAATCTTTACCCATTTCTTCCCAGACTGCGTATACCATAGCCCAAGCTGCTCTGAGGCAAAATTGATGACAACATTTCAGAAGTCATGGGACTTTGCCTTCTGGACAAATACCATGTTAGAAGTCCACTCCTACTGATGTAGCGATGTGCTCTTGGGTGGAGTCGGGGTCTGATTTAAAGCAACAGACTGGCTACAATAGCAGACCCTTGTTGTCTGGTGACTTGTATTAGCCAATCTCCAGACTTTGCCTTCTGGATCAATACCATGTTTGAAGTGCATTCCATTCCGATGCACTTATTTAAAGCAACAGACAGGCTAAACCGGCAGGCCCTTGTTGTCTGGGGAATAGTATTCGACACACTCGCTGTCAGTTCAGATCCTAGGTCAGGGAACAGAAGCTTTCCTTTTGAAAACGCTGTTAAGACTAGGACGATCCACTGCTAACCAGCTGTAGCTAGAAGAGCCTCCTTCACCCCATTTTGGAGACCTTGGTTCTGACAGAAGAAAGCAGTATTTGCGACTCCAAAATGCATCAACTCCATATTCGGTATTTGCCATTGACTTCCTCTTCCTTGCCTGCCTGGGTACTTTAAGAACACCTCTCCCTGGTGGTCTAGTGGCTAGGATTCGGCGCTCTCACCGCCGCGGCCCGGGTTCGATTCCCGGTCAGGGAAATCTTCTTTCTCCACCCGAAGCCAGCGTGTCCCTTCAGAACACTGGTAGTGGCTGAATGCTATTGTCTAGGCTTCTGTCTGGTAGAGCCGATAAATGATTTGCCATCCACCTGAATGGCTTTCTCAGTTCTAATCAGCGTTGTTGATCTTTTCCACCTTTCATACCCAAGTGGCCAACTCAGCTGCCTTAATCCAAACGCAATAGTTAGTGTCAGAAAAAATGTCGACGCTAATCTCTGCTGCATGACGTCGCTCTTTCTGAGAAGACATTTTCTCAGAATCTTTACCCATTTCTTCCCAGACTGCGTATACCATAGCCCAAGCTGCTCTGAGGCAAAATTGATGACAACATTTCAGAAGTCATGGGACTTTGCCTTCTGGACAAATACCATGTTAGAAGTCCACTCCTACTGATGTAGCGATGTGCTCTTGGGTGGAGTCGGGGTCTGATTTAAAGCAACAGACTGGCTACAATAGCAGACCCTTGTTGTCTGGTGACTTGTATTAGCCAATCTCCAGACTTTGCCTTCTGGATCAATACCATGTTTGAAGTGCATTCCATTCCGATGCACTTATTTAAAGCAACAGACAGGCTAAACCGGCAGGCCCTTGTTGTCTGGGGAATAGTATTCGACACACTCGCTGTCAGTTCAGATCCTAGGTCAGGGAACAGAAGCTTTCCTTTTGAAAACGCTGTTAAGACTAGGACGATCCACTGCTAACCAGCTGTAGCTAGAAGAGCCTCCTTCACCCCATTTTTGAGACCTTGGTTCTGACAGAAGAAAGCAGTATTTGCGACTCCAAAATGCATCAACTCCATATTCGGTATTTGCCATTGACTTCCTCTTCCTTGCCTGCCTGGGTACTCTAAGAACACCTCTCCTTGGTGGTCTAGTGGCTAGGATTCGGCGCTCTCACCGCCGCGGCCCGGGTTCGATTCCCGGTCAGGGAAATCTTCTTTCTCCACCCGAAGCCAGCGTGTCCCTTCAGAACACTGGTAGTGGCTGAATGCTATTGTCTAGGCTTCTGTCTGGTAGAGCCGATAAATGATTTGCCATCCACCTGAATGGCTTTCTCAGTTCTAATCAGCGTTGTTGATCTTTTCCACCTTTCATACCCAAGTGGCCAACTCAGCTGCCTTAATCCAAACGCAATAGTTAGTGTCAGAAAAAATGTCGACGCTAATCTCTGCTGCATGACGTCGCTCTTTCTGAGAAGACATTTTCTCAGAATCTTTACCCATTTCTTCCCAGACTGCGTATACCATAGCCCAAGCTGCTCTGAGGCAAAATTGATGACAACATTTCAGAAGTCATGGGACTTTGCCTTCTGGACAAATACCATGTTAGAAGTCCACTCCTACTGATGTAGCGATGTGCTCTTGGGTGGAGTCGGGGTCTGATTTAAAGCAACAGACTGGCTACAATAGCAGACCCTTGTTGTCTGGTGACTTGTATTAGCCAATCACCAGACTTTGCCTTCTGGATCAATACCATGTTTGAAGTGCATTCCATTCCGATGCACTTATTTAAAGCAACAGACAGGCTAAACCGGCAGGCCCTTGTTGTCTGGGGAATAGTATTCGACACACTCGCTGTCAGTTCAGATCCTAGGTCAGGGAACAGAAGCTTTCCTTTTGAAAACGCTGTTAAGACTAGGACGATCCACTGCTAACCAGCTGTAGCTAGAAGAGCCTCCTTCACCCCATTTTGGAGACCTTGGTTCTGACAGAAGAAAGCAGTATTTGCGACTCCAAAATGCATCAACTCCATATTCGGTATTTGCCATTGACTTCCTCTTCCTTGCCTGCCTGGGCACTCTAAGAACACCTCTCCCTGGTGGTCTAGTGGCTAGGATTCGGCGCTCTCACCGCCGCGGCCCGGGTTCGATTCCCGGTCAGGGAAATCTTCTTTCTCCACCCGAAGCCAGCGTGTCCCTTCAGAACACTGGTAGTGGCTGAATGCTATTGTCTAGGCTTCTGTCTGGTAGAGCCGATAAATGATTTGCCATCCACCTGAATGGCTTTCTCAGTTCTAATCAGCGTTGTTGATCTTTTCCACCTTTCATACCCAAGTGGCCAACTCAGCTGCCTTAATCCAAACGCAATAGTTAGTGTCAGAAAAAATGTTGACGCTAATCTCTGCTGCATGACGTCGCTCTTTCTGAGAAGACATTTTCTCAGAATCTTTACCCATTTCTTTCCAGACTGCGTATACCATAGCCCAAGCTGCTCTGAGGCAAAATTGATGACAACATTTCAGAAGTCATGGGACTTTGCCTTCTGGACAAATACCATGTTAGAAGTCCACTCCTACTGATGCAGCGATGTGCTCTTGGGTGGAGTCGGGGTCTGATTTAAAGCAACAGACTGGCTACAATAGCAGACCCTTGTTGTCTGGTGACTTGTATTAGCCAATCTCCAGACTTTGCCTTCTGGATCAATACCATGTTTGAAGTGCATTCCATTCCGATGCACTTATTTAAAGCAACAGACAGGCTAAACCGGCAGGCCCTTGTTGTCTGGGGAATAGTATTTGACACACTCGCTGTCAGTTCAGATCCTAGGCCAGGGAACAGAAGCTTTCCTTTTGAAAACGCTGTTAAGACTAGGACGATCCACTGCTAACCAGCTGTAGCTAGAAGAGCCTCCTTCACCCCATTTTGGAGACCTTGGTTCTGACGGAAGAAAGCAGTATTTGCGACTCCAAAATGCATCAACTCCATATTCGGTATTTGCCATTGACTTCCTCTTCCTTGCCTGCCTGGGTACTCTAAGAACACCTCTCCCTGGTGGTCTAGTGGCTAGGATTCGGCGCTCTCACCGCCGCGGCCCGGGTTCGATTCCCGGTCAGGGAAATCTTCTTTCTCCACCCGAAGCCAGCGTGTCCCTTCAGAACACTGGTAGTGGCTGAATGCTATTGTCTAGGCTTCTGTCTGGTAGAGCCGATAAATGATTTGCCATCCACCTGAATGGCTTTCTCAGTTCTAATCAGCGTTGTTGATCTTTTCCACCTTTCATACCCAAGTGGCCAACTCAGCTGCCTTAATCCAAACGCAATAGTTAGTGTCAGAAAAAATGTCGACGCTAATCTCTGCTGCATGACGTCGCTCTTTCTGAGAAGACATTTTCTCAGAATCTTTACCCATTTCTTCCCAGACTGCGTATACCATAGCCCAAGCTGCTATGAGGCAAAATTGATGACAACATTTCAGAAGTCATGGGACTTTGCCTTCTGGACAAATACCATGTTAGAAGTCCACTCCTACTGATGCAGCGATGTGCTCTTGGGTGGAGTCGGGGTCTGATTTAAAGCAACAGACTGGCTACAATAGCAGACCCTTGTTGTCTGGTGACTTGTATTAGCCAATCTCCAGACTTTGCCTTCTGGATCAATACCATGTTTGAAGTGCATTCCATTCCGATGCACTTATTTAAAGCAACAGACAGGCTAAACCGGCAGGCCCTTGTTGTCTGGGGAATAGTATTCGACACACTCGCTGTCAGTTCAGATCCTAGGTCAGGGAACAGAAGCTTTCCTTTTGAAAACGCTGTTAAGACTAGGACGATCCACTGCTAACCAGCTGTAGCTAGAAGAGCCTCCTTCACCCCATTTTGGAGACCTTGGTTCTGACAGAAGAAAGCAGTATTTGCGACTCCAAAATGCATCAACTCCATATTCGGTATTTGCCATTGACTTCCTCTTCCTTGCCTGCCTGGGTACTCTAAGAACACCTCTCCCTGGTGGTCTAGTGGCTAGGATTCGGCGCTCTCACCGCCGCGGCCCGGGTTCGATTCCCGGTCAGGGAAATCTTCTTTCTCCACCCGAAGCCAGCGTGTCCCTTCAGAACACTGGTAGTGGCTGAATGCTATTGTCTAGGCTTCTGTCTGGTAGAGCCGATAAATGATTTGCCATCCACCTGAATGGCTTTCTCAGTTCTAATCAGCGTTGTTGATCTTTTCCACCTTTCATACCCAAGTGGCCAACTCAGCTGCCTTAATCCAAACGCAATAGTTAGTGTCAGAAAAAATGTCGACGCTAATCTCTGCTGCATGACGTCGCTCTTTCTGAGAAGACATTTTCTCAGAATCTTTACCCATTTCTTCCCAGACTGCGTATACCATAGCCCAAGCTGCTCTGAGGCAAAATTGATGACAACATTTCAGAAGTCATGGGACTTTGCCTTCTGGACAAATACCATGTTAGAAGTCCACTCCTACTGATGCAGCGATGTGCTCTTGGGTGGAGTCGGGGTCTGATTTAAAGCAACAGACTGGCTACAATAGCAGACCCTTGTTGTCTGGTGACTTGTATTAGCCAATCTCCAGACTTTGCCTTCTGGATCAATACCATGTTTGAAGTGCATTCCATTCCGATGCACTTATTTAAAGCAACAGACAGGCTAAACCGGCAGGCCCTTGTTGTCTGGGGAATAGTATTCGACACACTCGCTGTCAGTTCAGATCCTAGGTCAGGGAACAGAAGCTTTACTTTTGAAAACGCTGTTAAGACTAGGACGATCCACTGCTAACCAGCTGTAGCTAGAAGAGCCTCCTTCACCCCATTTTGGAGACCTTGGTTCTGACGGAAGAAAGCAGTATTTGCGACTCCAAAATGCATCAACTCCATATTCGGTATTTGCCATGGACTTCCTCTTCCTTGCCTGCCTGGGTACTCTAAGAACACCTCTCCCTGGTGGTCTAGTGGTTAGGATTCGCCGCTCTCACCGCCGCAGCCCGGGTTCGATTCCCGGTCAGGGAAATCTTCTTTCTCCACCCGAAGCCAGCGTGCCCCTTCAGAACACTGGTAGTGGCTGAATGCTATTGTCTAGGCTTCTGTCTGGTAGAGCCGATAAATGATTTGCCATCCACCTGAATGGCTTTCTCAGTTCTAATCAGCGTTGTTGATCTTTTCCACCTTTCATACCCAAGTGGCCAACTCAGCTGCCTTAATCCAAACGCAATAGTTAGTGTCAGAAAAAATGTCGACGCTAATCTCTGCTGCATGACGTCGCTCTTTCTGAGAAGACATTTTCTCAGAATCTTTACCCATTTCTTCCCAGACTGCGTATACCATAGCCCAAGCTGCTCTGAGGCAAAATTGATGACAACATTTCAGAAGTCATGGGACTTTGCCTTCTGGACAAATACCATGTTAGAAGTCCACTCCTACTGATGTAGCGATGTGCTCTTGGGTGGAGTCGGGGTCTGATTTAAAGCAACAGACTGGCTACGATAGCAGACCCTTGTTGTCTGGTGACTTGTATTAGCCAATCTCCAGACTTTGCCTTCTGGATCAATACCATGTTTGAAGTGCATTCCATTCCGATGCACTTATTTAAAGCAACAGACAGGCTAAACCGGCAGGCCCTTGTTGTCTGGGGAATAGTATTCGACACACTCGCTGTCAGTTCAGATCCTAGGTCAGGGAACAGAAGCTTTCCTTTTGAAAACGCTGTTAAGACTAGGACGATCCACTGCTAACCAGCTGTAGCTAGAAGAGCCTCCTTCACCCCATTTTGGAGACCTTGGTTCTGACAGAAGAAAGCAGTATTTGCGACTCCAAAATGCATCAACTCCATATTCGGTATTTGCCATTGACTTCCTCTTCCTTGCCTGCCTGGGTACTCTAAGAACACCTCTCCCTGGTGGTCTAGTGGCTAGGATTCGGCGCTCTCACCGCCGCGGCCCGGGTTCGATTCCCGGTCAGGGAAATCTTCTTTCTCCACCCGAAGCCAGCGTGTCCCTTCAGAACACTGGTAGTGGCTGAATGCTATTGTCTAGGCTTCTGTCTGGTAGAGCCGATAAATGATTTGCCATCCACCTGAATGGCTTTCTCAGTTCTAATCAGCGTTGTTGATCTTTTCCACCTTTCATACCCAAGTGGCCAACTCAGCTGCCTTAATCCAAACGCAATAGTTAGTGTCAGAAAAAATGTCGACGCTAATCTCTGCTGCATGACGTCGCTCTTTCTGAGAAGACATTTTCTCAGAATCTTTACCCATTTCTTCCCAGACTGCGTATACCATAGCCCAAGCTGCTCTGAGGCAAAATTGATGACAACATTTCAGAAGTCATGGGACTTTGCCTTCTGGACAAATACCATGTTAGAAGTCCACTCCTACTGATGCAGCGATGTGCTCTTGGGTGGAGTCGGGGTCTGATTTAAAGCAACAGACTGGCTACAATAGCAGACCCTTGTTGTCTGGTGACTTGTATTAGCCAATCTCCAGACTTTGCCTTCTGGATCAATACCATGTTTGAAGTGCATTCCATTCCGATGCACTTATTTAAAGCAACAGACAGGCTAAACCGGCAGGCCCTTGTTGTCTGGGGAATAGTATTTGACACACTCGCTGTCAGTTCAGATCCTAGGTCAGGGAACAGAAGCTTTCCTTTTGAAAACGCTGTTAAGACTAGGACGATCCACTGCTAACCAGCTGTAGCTAGAAGAGCCTCCTTCACCCCATTTTGGAGACCTTGGTTCTGACGGAAGAAAGCAGTATTTGCGACTCCAAAATGCATCAACTCCATATTCGGTATTTGCCATGGACTTCCTCTTCCTTGCCTGCCTCGGTACTCTAAGAACACCTCTCCCTGGTGGTCTAGTGGCTAGGATTCGGCGCTCTCACCGCCGCGGCCCGGGTTCGATTCCCGGTCAGGGAAATCTTCTTTCTCCACCCGAAGCCAGCGTGTCCCTTCAGAACACTGGTAGTGGCTGAATGCTATTGTCTAGGCTTCTGTCTGGTAGAGCCGATAAATGATTTGCCATCCACCTGAATGGCTTTCTCAGTTCTAATCAGCGTTGTTGATCTTTTCCACCTTTCATACCCAAGTGGCCAACTCAGCTGCCTTAATCCAAACGCAATAGTTAGTGTCAGAAAAAATGTCGACGCTAATCTCTGCTGCATGACGTCGCTCTTTCTGAGAAGACATTTTCTCAGAATCTTTACCCATTTCTTCCCAGACTGCGTATACCATAGCCCAAGCTGCTCTGAGGCAAAATTGATGACAACATTTCAGAAGTCATGGGACTTTGCCTTCTGGACAAATACCATGTTAGAAGTCCACTCCTACTGATGCAGCGATGTGCTCTTGGGTGGAGTCGGGGTCTGATTTAAAGCAACAGACTGGCTACAATAGCAGACCCTTGTTGTCTGGTGACTTGTATTAGCCAATCTCCAGACTTTGCCTTCTGGATCAATACCATGTTTGAAGTGCATTCCATTCCAATGCACTTATTTAAAGCAACAGACAGGCTAAACCGGCAGGCCCTTGTTGTCTGGGGAATAGTATTCGACACACTCGCTGTCAGTTCAGATCCTAGGTCAGGGAACAGAAGCTTTACTTTTGAAAATGCTGTTAAGACTAGGACGATCCACTGCTAACCAGCTGTAGCTAGAAGAGCCTCCTTCACCCCATTTTGGAGACCTTGGTTCTGACGGAAGAAAGCAGTATTTGCGACTCCAAAATGCATCAACTCCATATTCGGTATTTGCCATGGACTTCCTCTTCCTTGCCTGCCTGGGTACTCTAAGAACACCTCTCCCTGGTGGTCTAGTGGCTAGGATTCGCCGCTCTCACCGCTGCGGCCCGGGTTCGATTCCCGGTCAGGGAAATCTTCTTTCTCCACCCGAAGCCAGCGTGCCCCTTCAGAACACTGGTAGTGGCTGAATGCTATTGTCTAGGCTTCTGTCTGGTAGAGCCGATAAATGATTTGCCATCCACCTGAATGGCTTTCTCAGTTCTAATCAGCGTTGTTGATCTTTTCCACCTTTCATACCCAAGTGGCCAACTCAGCTGCCTTAATCCAAACGCAATAGTTAGTGTCAGAAAAAATGTCGACGCTAATCTCTGCTGCATGACGTCGCTCTTTCTGAGAAGACATTTTCTCAGAATCTTTACCCATTTCTTCCCAGACTGCGTATACCATAGCCCAAGCTGCTCTGAGGCAAAATTGATGACAACATTTCAGAAGTCATGGGACTTTGCCTTCTGGACAAATACCATGTTAGAAGTCCACTCCTACTGATGTAGCGATGTGCTCTTGGGTGGAGTCGGGGTCTGATTTAAAGCAACAGACTGGCTACGATAGCAGACCCTTGTTGTCTGGTGACTTGTATTAGCCAATCTCCAGACTTTGCCTTCTGGATCAATACCATGTTTGAAGTGCATTCCATTCCGATGCACTTATTTAAAGCAACAGACAGGCTAAACCGGCAGGCCCTTGTTGTCTGGGGAATAGTATTCGACACACTCGCTGTCAGTTCAGATCCTAGGTCAGGGAACAGAAGCTTTCCTTTTGAAAACGCTGTTAAGACTAGGACGATCCACTGCTAACCAGCTGTAGCTAGAAGAGCCTCCTTCACCCCATTTTGGAGACCTTGGTTCTGACAGAAGAAAGCAGTATTTGCGACTCCAAAATGCATCAACTCCATATTCGGTATTTGCCATTGACTTCCTCTTCCTTGCCTGCCTGGGTACTCTAAGAACACCTCTCCCTGGTGGTCTAGTGGCTAGGATTCGCCGCTCTCACCGCCGCGGCCCGGGTTCGATTCCCGGTCAGGGAAATCTTCTTTCTCCACCCGAAGCCAGCGTGCCCCTTCAGAACACTGGTAGTGGCTGAATGCTATTGTCTAGGCTTCTGTCTGGTAGAGCCGATAAATGATTTGCCATCCACCTGAATGGCTTTCTCAGTTCTAATCAGCGTTGTTGATCTTTTCCACCTTTCATACCCAAGTGGCCAACTCAGCTGCCTTAATCCAAACGCAATAGTTAGTGTCAGAAAAAATGTCGACGCTAATCTCTGCTGCATGACGTCGCTCTTTCTGAGAAGACATTTTCTCAGAATCTTTACCCATTTCTTCCCAGACTGCGTATACCATAGCCCAAGCTGCTCTGAGGCAAAATTGATGACAACATTTCAGAAGTCATGGGACTTTGCCTTCTGGACAAATACCATGTTAGAAGTCCACTCCTACTGATGCAGCGATGTGCTCTTGGGTGGAGTCGGGGTCTGATTTAAAGCAACAGACTGGCTACAATAGCAGACCCTTGTTGTCTGGTGACTTGTATTAGCCAATCTCCAGACTTTGCCTTCTGGATCAATACCATGTTTGAAGTGCATTCCATTCCGATGCACTTATTTAAAGCAACAGACAGGCTAAACCGGCAGGCCCTTGTTGTCTGGGGAATAGTATTCGACACACTCGCTGTCAGTTCAGATCCTAGGTCAGGGAACAGAAGCTTTCCTTTTGAAAACGCTGTTAAGACTAGGACGATCCACTGCTAACCAGCTGTAGCTAGAAGAGCCTCCTTCACCCCATTTTGGAGACCTTGGTTCTGACAGAAGAAAGCAGTATTTGCGACTCCAAAATGCATCAACTCCATATTCGGTATTTGCCATTGACTTCCTCTTCCTTGCCTGCCTGGGTACTCTAAGAACACCTCTCCCTGGTGGTCTAGTGGCTAGGATTCGGCGCTCTCACCGCCGCGGCCCGGGTTCGATTCCCGGTCAGGGAAATCTTCTTTCTCCACCCGAAGCCAGCGTGTCCCTTCAGAACACTGGTAGTGGCTGAATGCTATTGTCTAGGCTTCTGTCTGGTAGAGCCGATAAATGATTTGCCATCCACCTGAATGGCTTTCTCAGTTCTAATCAGCGTTGTTGATCTTTTCCACCTTTCATACCCAAGTGGCCAACTCAGCTGCCTTAATCCAAACGCAATAGTTAGTGTCAGAAAAAATGTCGACGCTAATCTCTGCTGCATGACGTCGCTCTTTCTGAGAAGACATTTTCTCAGAATCTTTACCCATTTCTTCCCAGACTGCGTATACCATAGCCCAAGCTGCTCTGAGGCAAAATTGATGACAACATTTCAGAAGTCATGGGACTTTGCCTTCTGGACAAATACCATGTTAGAAGTCCACTCCTACTGATGCAGCGATGTGCTCTTGGGTGGAGTCGGGGTCTGATTTAAAGCAACAGACTGGCTACAATAGCAGACCCTTGTTGTCTGGTGACTTGTATTAGCCAATCTCCAGACTTTGCCTTCTGGATCAATACCATGTTTGAAGTGCATTCCATTCCAATGCACTTATTTAAAGCAACAGACAGGCTAAACCGGCAGGCCCTTGTTGTCTGGGGAATAGTATTCGACACACTCGCTGTCAGTTCAGATCCTAGGTCAGGGAACAGAAGCTTTACTTTTGAAAACGCTGTTAAGACTAGGACGATCCACTGCTAACCAGCTGTAGCTAGAAGAGCCTCCTTCACCCCATTTTGGAGACCTTGGTTCTGACGTAAGAAAGCAGTATTTGCGACTCCAAAATGCATCAACTCCATATTCGGTATTTGCCATGGACTTCCTCTTCCTTGCCTGCCTGGGTACTCTAAGAACACCTCTCCCTGGTGGTCTAGTGGCTAGGATTCGCCGCTCTCACCGCCGCGGCCCGGGTTTGATTCCCGGTCAGGGAAATCTTCTTTCTCCACCCGAAGCCAGCGTGCCCCTTCAGAACACTGGTAGTGGCTGAATGCTATTGTCTAGGCTTCTGTCTGGTAGAGCCGATAAATGATTTGCCATCCACCTGAATGGCTTTCTCAGTTCTAATCAGCGTTGTTGATCTTTTCCACCTTTCATACCCAAGTGGCCAACTCAGCTGCCTTAATCCAAACGCAATAGTTAGTGTCAGAAAAAATGTCGACGCTAATCTCTGCTGCATGACGTCGCTCTTTCTGAGAAGACATTTTCTCAGAATCTTTACCCATTTCTTCCCAGACTGCGTATACCATAGCCCAAGCTGCTCTGAGGCAAAATTGATGACAACATTTCAGAAGTCATGGGACTTTGCCTTCTGGACAAATACCATGTTAGAAGTCCACTCCTACTGATGCAGCGATGTGCTCTTGGGTGGAGTCGGGGTCTGATTTAAAGCAACAGACTGGCTACAATAGCAGACCCTTGTTGTCTGGTGACTTGTATTAGCCAATCTCCAGACTTTGCCTTCTGGATCAATACCATGTTTGAAGTGCATTCCATTCCGATGCACTTATTTAAAGCAACAGACAGGCTAAACCGGCAGGCCCTTGTTGTCTGGGGAATAGTATTCGACACACTCGCTGTCAGTTCAGATCCTAGGTCAGGGAACAGAAGCTTTCCTTTTGAAAACGCTGTTAAGACTAGGACGATCCACTGCTAACCAGCTGTAGCTAGAAGAGCCTCCTTCACCCCATTTTGGAGACCTTGGTTCTGACAGAAGAAAGCAGTATTTGCGACTCCAAAATGCATCAACTCCATATTCGGTATTTGCCATTGACTTCCTCTTCCTTGCCTGCCTGGGTACTCTAAGAACACCTCTCCCTGGTGGTCTAGTGGCTAGGATTCGGCGCTCTCACCGCCGCGGCCCGGGTTCGATTCCCGGTCAGGGAAATCTTCTTTCTCCACCCGAAGCCAGCGTGCCCCTTCAGAACACTGGTAGTGGCTGAATGCTATTGTCTAGGCTTCTGTCTGGTAGAGCCGATAAATGATTTGCCATCCACCTGAATGGCTTTCTCAGTTCTAATCAGCGTTGTTGATCTTTTCCACCTTTCATACCCAAGTGGCCAACTCAGCTGCCTTAATCCAAACGCAATAGTTAGTGTCAGAAAAAATGTCGACGCTAATCTCTGCTGCATGACGTCGCTCTTTCTGAGAAGACATTTTCTCAGAATCTTTACCCATTTCTTCCCAGACTGCGTATACCATAGCCCAAGCTGCTCTGAGGCAAAATTGATGACAACATTTCAGAAGTCATGGGACTTTGCCTTCTGGACAAATACCATGTTAGAAGTCCACTCCTACTGATGCAGCGATGTGCTCTTGGGTGGAGTCGGGGTCTGATTTAAAGCAACAGACTGGCTACAATAGCAGACCCTTGTTGTCTGGTGACTTGTATTAGCCAATCTCCAGACTTTGCCTTCTGGATCAATACCATGTTTGAAGTGCATTCCATTCCAATGCACTTATTTAAAGCAACAGACAGGCTAAACCGGCAGGCCCTTGTTGTCTGGGGAATAGTATTCGACACACTCGCTGTCAGTTCAGATCCTAGGTCAGGGAACAGAAGCTTTACTTTTGAAAACGCTGTTAAGACTAGGACGATCCACTGCTAACCAGCTGTAGCTAGAAGAGCCTCCTTCACCCCATTTTGGAGACCTTGGTTCTGACGGAAGAAAGCAGTATTTGCGACTCCAAAATGCATCAACTCCATATTCGGTATTAGCTATGGACTTCCTCTTCCTTGCCTGCCTGGGTACTCTAAGAACACCTCTCCCTGGTGGTCTAGTGGCTAGGATTCGCCGCTCTCACCGCCGCGGCCCGGGTTCGATTCCCGGTCAGGGAAATCTTCTTTCTCCACCCGAAGCCAGCGTGCCCCTTCAGAACACTGGTAGTGGCTGAATGCTATTGTCTAGGCTTCTGTCTGGTAGAGCCGATAAATGATTTGCCATCCACCTGAATGGCTTTCTCAGTTCTAATCAGCGTTGTTGATCTTTTCCACCTTTCATACCCAAGTGGCCAACTCAGCTGCCTTAATCCAAACGCAATAGTTAGTGTCAGAAAAAATGTCGACGCTAATCTCTGCTGCATGACGTCGCTCTTTCTGAGAAGACATTTTCTCAGAATCTTTACCCATTTCTTCCCAGACTGCGTATACCATAGCCCAAGCTGCTCTGAGGCAAAATTGATGACAACATTTCAGAAGTCATGGGACTTTGCCTTCTGGACAAATACCATGTTAGAAGTCCACTCCTACTGATGCAGCGATGTGCTCTTGGGTGGAGTCGGGGTCTGATTTAAAGCAACAGACTGGCTACAATAGCAGACCCTTGTTGTCTGGTGACTTGTATTAGCCAATCTCCAGACTTTGCCTTCTGGATCAATACCATGTTTGAAGTGCATTCCATTCCGATGCACTTATTTAAAGCAACAGACAGGCTAAACCGGCAGGCCCTTGTTGTCTGGGGAATAGTATTCGACACACTCGCTGTCAGTTCAGATCCTAGGTCAGGGAACAGAAGCTTTCCTTTTGAAAACGCTGTTAAGACTAGGACGATCCACTGCTAACCAGCTGTAGCTAGAAGAGCCTCCTTCACCCCATTTTGGAGACCTTGGTTCTGACGGAAGAAAGCAGTATTTGCGACTCCAAAATGCATCAACTCCATATTCGGTATTTGCCATTGACTTCCTCTTCCTTGCCTGCCTGGGTACTCTAAGAACACCTCTCCCTGGTGGTCTAGTGGCTAGGATTCGGCGCTCTCACCGCCGCGGCCCGGGTTCGATTCCCGGTCAGGGAAATCTTCTTTCTCCACCCGAAGCCAGCGTGTCCCTTCAGAACACTGGTAGTGGCTGAATGCTATTGTCTAGGCTTCTGTCTGGTAGAGCCGATAAATGATTTGCCATCCACCTGAATGGCTTTCTCAGTTCTAATCAGCGTTGTTGATCTTTTCCACCTTTCATACCCAAGTGGCCAACTCAGCTGCCTTAATCCAAACGCAATAGTTAGTGTCAGAAAAAATGTCGACGCTAATCTCTGCTGCATGACGTCGCTCTTTCTGAGAAGACATTTTCTCAGAATCTTTACCCATTTCTTCCCAGACTGCGTATACCATAGCCCAAGCTGCTCTGAGGCAAAATTGATGACAACATTTCAGAAGTCATGGGACTTTGCCTTCTGGACAAATACCATGTTAGAAGTCCACTCCTACTGATGCAGCGATGTGCTCTTGGGTGGAGTCGGGGTCTGATTTAAAGCAACAGACTGGCTACAATAGCAGACCCTTGTTGTCTGGTGACTTGTATTAGCCAATCTCCAGACTTTGCCTTCTGGATCAATACCATGTTTGAAGTGCATTCCATTCCAATGCACTTATTTAAAGCAACAGACAGGCTAAACCGGCAGGCCCTTGTTGTCTGGGGAATAGTATTCGACACACTCGCTGTCAGTTCAGATCCTAGGTCAGGGAACAGAAGCTTTACTTTTGAAAACGCTGTTAAGACTAGGACGATCCACTGCTAACCAGCTGTAGCTAGAAGAGCCTCCTTCACCCCATTTTGGAGACCTTGGTTCTGACGGAAGAAAGCAGTATTTGCGACTCCAAAATGCATCAACTCCATATTCGGTATTAGCCATGGACTTCCTCTTCCTTGCCTGCCTGGGTACTCTAAGAACACCTCTCCCTGGTGGTCTAGTGGCTAGGATTCGCCGCTCTCACCGCCGCGGCCCGGGTTCGATTCCCGGTCAGGGAAATCTTCTTTCTCCACCCGAAGCCAGCGTGCCCCTTCAGAACACTGGTAGTGGCTGAATGCTATTGTCTAGGCTTCTGTCTGGTAGAGCCGATAAATGATTTGCCATCCACCTGAATGGCTTTCTCAGTTCTAATCAGCGTTGTTGATCTTTTCCACCTTTCATACCCAAGTGGCCAACTCAGCTGCCTTAATCCAAACGCAATAGTTAGTGTCAGAAAAAATGTCGACGCTAATCTCTGCTGCATGACGTCGCTCTTTCTGAGAAGACATTTTCTCAGAATCTTTACCCATTTCTTCCCAGACTGCGTATACCATAGCCCAAGCTGCTCTGAGGCAAAATTGATGACAACATTTCAGAAGTCATGGGACTTTGCCTTCTGGACAAATACCATGTTAGAAGTCCACTCCTACTGATGCAGCGATGTGCTCTTGGGTGGAGTCGGGGTCTGATTTAAAGCAACAGACTGGCTACAATAGCAGACCCTTGTTGTCTGGTGACTTGTATTAGCCAATCTCCAGACTTTGCCTTCTGGATCAATACCATGTTTGAAGTGCATTCCATTCCGATGCACTTATTTAAAGCAACAGACAGGCTAAACCGGCAGGCCCTTGTTGTCTGGGGAATAGTATTTGACACACTCGCTGTCAGTTCAGATCCTAGGTCAGGGAACAGAAGCTTTCCTTTTGAAAACGCTGTTAAGACTAGGACGATCCACTGCTAACCAGCTGTAGCTAGAAGAGCCTCCTTCACCCCATTTTGGAGACCTTGGTTCTGACGGAAGAAAGCAGTATTTGCGACTCCAAAATGCATCAACTCCATATTCGGTATTTGCCATGGACTTCCTCTTCCTTGCCTGCCTGGGTACTCTAAGAACACCTCTCCCTGGTGGTCTAGTGGCTAGGATTCGGCGCTCTCACTGCCGCGGCCCGGGTTCGATTCCCGGTCAGGGAAATCTTCTTTCTCCACCCGAAGCCAGCGTGCCCCTTCAGAACACTGGTAGTGGCTGAATGCTATTGTCTAGGCTTCTGTCTGGTAGAGCCGATAAATGATTTGCCATCCACCTGAATGGCTTTCTCAGTTCTAATCAGCGTTGTTGATCTTTTCCACCTTTCATACCCAAGTGGCCAACTCAGCTGCCTTAATCCAAACGCAATAGTTAGTGTCAGAAAAAATGTCGACGCTAATCTCTGCTGCATGACGTCGCTCTTTCTGAGAAGACATTTTCTCAGAATCTTTACCCATTTCTTCCCAGACTGCGTATACCATAGCCCAAGCTGCTCTGAGGCAAAATTGATGACAACATTTCAGAAGTCATGGGACTTTGCCTTCTGGACAAATACCATGTTAGAAGTCCACTCCTACTGATGCAGCGATGTGCTCTTGGGTGGAGTCGGGGTCTGATTTAAAGCAACAGACTGGCTACAATAGCAGACCCTTGTTGTCTGGTGACTTGTATTAGCCAATCTCCAGACTTTGCCTTCTGGATCAATACCATGTTTGAAGTGCATTCCATTCCGATGCACTTATTTAAAGCAACAGACAGGCTAAACCGGCAGGCCCTTGTTGTCTGGGGAATAGTATTCGACACACTCGCTGTCAGTTCAGATCCTAGGTCAGGGAACAGAAGCTTTCCTTTTGAAAACGCTGTTAAGACTAGGACGATCCACTGCTAACCAGCTGTAGCTAGAAGAGCCTCCTTCACCCCATTTTGGAGACCTTGGTTCTGACAGAAGAAAGCAGTATTTGCGACTCCAAAATGCATCAACTCCATATTCGGTATTTGCCATTGACTTCCTCTTCCTTGCCTGCCTGGGTACTCTAAGAACACCTCTCCCTGGTGGTCTAGTGGCTAGGATTCGGCGCTCTCACCGCCGCGGCCCCGGTTCGATTCCCGGTCAGGGAAATCTTCTTTTTCCACCCGAAGCCAGCGTGTCCCTTCAGAACACTGGTAGTGGCTGAATGCTATTGTCTAGGCTTCTGTCTGGTAGAGCCGATAAATGATTTGCCATCCACCTGAATGGCTTTCTCAGTTCTAATCAGCGTTGTTGATCTTTTCCACCTTCCATACCCAAGTGGCCAACTCAGCTGCCTTAATCCAAACGCAATAGTTAGTGTCAGAAAAAATGTCGACGCTAATCTCTGCTGCATGACGTCGCTCTTTCTGAGAAGACATTTTCTCAGAATCTTTACCCATTTCTTCCCAGACTGCGTATACCATAGCCCAAGCTGCTCTGAGGCAAAATTGATGACAACATTTCAGAAGTCATGGGACTTTGCCTTCTGGACAAATACCATGTTAGAAGTCCACTCCTACTGATGCAGCGATGTGCTCTTGGGTGGAGTCGGGGTCTGATTTAAAGCAACAGACTGGCTACAATAGCAGACCCTTGTTGTCTGGTGACTTGTATTAGCCAATCTCCAGACTTTGCCTTCTGGATCAATACCATGTTTGAAGTGCATTCCATTCCGATGCACTTATTTAAAGCAACAGACAGGCTAAACCGGCAGGCCCTTGTTGTCTGGGGAATAGTATTTGACACACTCGCTGTCAGTTCAGATCCTAGGTCAGGGAACAGAAGCTTTACTTTTGAAAACGCTGTTAAGACTAGGACGATCCACTGCTAACCAGCTGTAGCTAGAAGAGCCTCCTTCACCCCATTTTGGAGACCTTGGTTCTGACGGAAGAAAGCAGTATTTGCGACTCCAAAATGCATCAACTCCATATTCGGTATTTGCCATTGACTTCCTCTTCCTTGCCTGCCTGGGTACTCTAAGAACACCTCTCCTTGGTGGTCTAGTGGCTAGGATTCGCCGCTCTCACCGCCGCGGCCCGGGTTCGATTCCCGGTCAGGGAAATCTTCTTTCTCCACCCGAAGCCAGCGTGTCCCTTCAGAACACTGGTAGTGGCTGAATGCTATTGTCTAGGCTTCTGTCTGGTAGAGCCGATAAATGATTTGCCATCCACCTGAATGGCTTTCTCAGTTCTAATCAGCGTTGTTGATCTTTTCCACCTTTCATACCCAAGTGGCCAACTCAGCTGCCTTAATCCAAACGCAATAGTTAGTGTCAGAAAAAATGTCGACGCTAATCTCTGCTGCATGACGTCGCTCTTTCTGAGAAGACATTTTCTCAGAATCTTTACCCATTTCTTCCCAGACTGCGTATACCATAGCCCAAGCTGCTCTGAGGCAAAATTGATGACAACATTTCAGAAGTCATGGGACTTTGCCTTCTGGACAAATACCATGTTAGAAGTCCACTCCTACTGATGCAGCGATGTGCTCTTGGGTGGAGTCGGGGTCTGATTTAAAGCAACAGACTGGCTACAATAGCAGACCCTTGTTGTCTGGTGACTTGTATTAGCCAATCTCCAGACTTTGCCTTCTGGATCAATACCATGTTTGAAGTGCATTCCATTCCGATGCACTTATTTAAAGCAACAGACAGGCTAAACCGGCAGGCCCTTGTTGTCTGGGGAATAGTATTTGACACACTCGCTGTCAGTTCAGATCCTAGGTCAGGGAACAGAAGCTTTCCTTTTGAAAACGCTGTTAAGACTAGGACGATCCACTGCTAACCAGCTGTAGCTAGAAGAGCCTCCTTCACCCCATTTTGGAGACCTTGGTTCTGACGGAAGAAAGCAGTATTTGCGACTCCAAAATGCATCAACTCCATATTCGGTATTTGCCATGGACTTCCTCTTCCTTGCCTGCCTGGGTATTCTAAGAACACCTCTCTCTGGTGGTCTAGTGGCTAGGATTCGGCGCTCTCACCGCCGCGGCCCGGGTTCGATTCCCGGTCAGGGAAATCTTCTTTCTCCACCCGAAGCCAGCGTGTCCCTTCAGAACACTGGTAGTGGCTGAATGCTATTGTCTAGGCTTCTGTCTGGTAGAGCCGATAAATGATTTGCCATCCACCTGAATGGCTTTCTCAGTTCTAATCAGCGTTGTTGATCTTTTCCACCTTTCATACCCAAGTGGCCAACTCAGCTGCCTTAATCCAAACGCAATAGTTAGTGTCAGAAAAAATGTCGACGCTAATCTCTGCTGCATGATGTCGCTCTTTCTGAGAAGACATTTTCTCAGAATCTTTACCCATTTCTTCCCAGACTGCGTATACCATAGCCCAAGCTGCTCTGAGGCAAAATTGATGACAACATTTCAGAAGTCATGGGACTTTGCCTTCTGGACAAATACCATGTTAGAAGTCCACTCCTACTGATGCAGCGATGTGCTCTTGGGTGGAGTCGGGGTCTGATTTAAAGCAACAGACTGGCTACAATAGCAGACCCTTGTTGTCTGGTGACTTGTATTAGCCAATCTCCAGACTTTGCCTTCTGGATCAATACCATGTTTGAAGTGCATTCCATTCCGATGCACTTATTTAAAGCAACAGACAGGCTAAACCGGCAGGCCCTTGTTGTCTGGGGAATAGTATTCGACACACTCGCTGTCAGTTCAGATCCTAGGTCAGGGAACAGAAGCTTTCCTTTTGAAAACGCTGTTAAGACTAGGACGATCCACTGCTAACCAGCTGTAGCTAGAAGAGCCTCCTTCACCCCATTTTGGAGACCTTGGTTCTGACGGAAGAAAGCAGTATTTGCGACTCCAAAATGCATCAACTCCATATTCGGTATTTGCCATGGACTTCCTCTTCCTTGCCTGCCTGGGTACTCTAAGAACACCTCTCCCTGGTGGTCTAGTGGCTAGGATTCGCCGCTCTCACCGCCGCGGCCCGGGTTCGATTCCCGGTCAGGGAAATCTTCTTTCTCCACCCGAAGCCAGCGTGCCCCTTCAGAACACTGGTAGTGGCTGAATGCTATTGTCTAGGCTTCTGTCTGGTAGAGCCGATAAATGATTTGCCATCCACCTGAATGGCTTTCTCAGTTCTAATCAGCGTTGTTGATCTTTTCCACCTTTCATACCCAAGTGGCCAACTCAGCTGCCTTAATCCAAACGCAATAGTTAGTGTCAGAAAAAATGTCGACGCTAATCTCTGCTGCATGATGTCGCTCTTTCTGAGAAGACATTTTCTCAGAATCTTTACCCATTTTTTCCCAGACTGCGTATACCATAGCCCAAGCTGCTCTGAGGCAAAATTGATGACAACATTTCAGAAGTCATGGGACTTTGCCTTCTGGACAAATACCATGTTAGAAGTCCACTCCTACTGATGCAGCGATGTGCTCTTGGGTGGAGTCGGGGTCTGATTTAAAGCAACAGACTGGCTACAATAGCAGACCCTTGTTGTCTGGTGACTTGTATTAGCCAATCTCCAGACTTTGCCTTCTGGATCAATACCATGTTTGAAGTGCATTCCATTCCGATGCACTTATTTAAAGCAACAGACAGGCTAAACCGGCAGGCCCTTGTTGTCTGGGGAATAGTATTCGACACACTCGCTGTCAGTTCAGATCCTAGGTCAGGGAACAGAAGCTTTCCTTTTGAAAACGCTGTTAAGACTAGGACGATCCACTGCTAACCAGCTGTAGCTAGAAGAGCCTCCTTCACCCCATTTTGGAGACCTTGGTTCTGACGGAAGAAAGCAGTATTTGCGACTCCAAAATGCATCAACTCCATATTCGGTATTTGCCATTGACTTCCTCTTCCTTGCCTGCCTGGGTAGTCTAAGAACACCTCTCCCTGGTGGTCTAGTGGCTAGGATTCGCCGCTCTCACCGCCGCGGCCTGGGTTCGATTCCCGGTCAGGGAAATCTTCTTTCTCCACCCGAAGCCAGCGTGCCCCTTCAGAACACTGGTAGTGGCTGAATGCTATTGTCTAGGCTTCTGTCTGGTAGAGCCGATAAATGATTTGCCATCCACCTGAATGGCTTTCTCAGTTCTAATCAGCGTTGTTGATCTTTTCCACCTTTCATACCCAAGTGGCCAACTCAGCTGCCTTAATTCAAACGCAATAGTTAGTGTCAGGAAAAAATGTCGACGCTAATCTCTGCTGCATGACGTCGCTCTTTCTGAGAAGACATTTTCTCAGAATCTTTACCCATTTTTTCCCAGACTGCGTATACCATAGCCCAAGCTGCTCTGAGGCAAAATTGATGACAACATTTCAGAAGTCATGGGACTTTGCCTTCTGGACAAATACCATGTTAGAAGTCCACTCCTACTGATGCAGCGATGTGCTCTTGGGTGGAGTCGGGGTCTGATTTAAAGCAACAGACTGGCTACAATAGCAGACCCTTGTTGTCTGGTGACTTGTATTAGCCAATCTCCAGACTTTGCCTTCTGGATCAATACCATGTTTGAAGTGCATTCCATTCCGATGCACTTATTTAAAGCAACAGACAGGCTAAACCGGCAGGCCCTTGTTGTCTGGGGAATAGTATTCGACACACTCGCTGTCAGTTCAGATCCTAGGTCAGGGAACAGAAGCTTTCCTTTTGAAAACGCTGTTAAGACTAGGACGATCCACTGCTAACCAGCTGTAGCTAGAAGAGCCTCCTTCACCCCATTTTGGAGACCTTGGTTCTGACGGAAGAAAGCAGTATTTGCGACTCCAAAATGCATCAACTCCATATTCGGTATTTGCCATTGACTTCCTCTTCCTTGCCTGCCTGGGTACTCTAAGAACACCTCTCCCTGGTGGTCTAGTGGCTAGGATTCGGCGCTCTCACCGCCGCGGCTCGGGTTCGATTCTCGGTCAGGGAAATCTTCTTTCTCCACCCGAAGCCAGCATGTCCCTTCAGAACACTGGTAGTAGCTGGATGCTTCTGTCTGGTAGAGCCGATAAATGATTTGCCATCCACCTGAATGGCTTTCTCAGTTCTAATCAGCGTTGTTGATCTTTTCCACCTTTCATACCCAAGTGGCCAACTCAGCTGCCTTAATCCAAACGCAATAGTTAGTGTCAGAAAAAATGTCGACGCTAATCTCTGCTGCATGACGTCGCTCTTTCTGAGAAGACATTTTCTCAGAATCTTTACCCATTTCTTCCCAGACTGCGTATACCATAGCCCAAGCTGCTCTGAGGCAAAATTGATGACAACATTTCAGAAGTCATGGGACTTTGCCTTCTGGACAAATACCATGTTAGAAGTCCACTCCTACTGATGCAGCAATGTGCTCTTGGGTGGAGTCGGGGTCTGATTTAAAGCAACAGACTGGCTACAATAGCAGACCCTTGTTGTCTGGTGACTTGTATTAGCCAATCTCCAGACTTTGCCTTCTGGATCAATACCATGTTTGAAGTGCATTCCATTCCGATGCACTTATTTAAAGCAACAGACAGGCTAAACCGGCAGGCCCTTGTTGTCTGGGGAATAGTATTCGACACACTCGCTGTCAGTTCAGATCCTAGGTCGGGGAACAGAAGCTTTCCTTTTGAAAACGCTGTTAAGACTAGGATGATCCACTGCTAATCAGCTGTAGCTAGAAGAGCCTCCTTCACCCCATTTTGGAGACCTTGGTTCTGACGGAAGAAAGCAGTATTTGCGACTCCAAAATGCATCAACTCCATATTCGGTATTTGCCATTGACTTCCTCTTCCTTGCCTGCCTGGGTACTCTAAGAACACCTCTCCCTGGTGGTCTAGTGGCTAGGATTCGGCGCTCTTACCGCCGCGGCCCGAGTTCGATTCCCGGTCAGGGAAATCTTCTTTCTCCACCCGAAGCCAGCGTGCCCCTTCAGAACACTGGTAGTGGCTGAATGCTATTGTCTAGGCTTCTGTCTGGTAGAGCCGATAAATGATTTGCCATCCACCTGAATGGCTTTCTCAGTTCTAATCAGCGTTGTTGATCTTTTCCACCTTTCATACCCAAGTGGCCAACTCAGCTGCCTTAATCCAAACGCAATAGTTAGTGTCAGAAGAAATGTCGACGCTAATCTCTGCTGCATGACGTCGCTCTTTCTGAGAAGACATTTTCTCAGAATCTTTACCCATTTCTTCCCAGACTGCGTATACCATAGCCCAAGCTGCTCTGAGTCAAAATTGATGACAACATTTCAGAAGTCATGGGACTTTGCCTTCTGGACAAATACCATGTTAGAAGTCCACTCCTACTGATGCAGCGATGTGCTCTTGGGTGGAGTCGGGGTCTGATTTAAAGCAACAGACTGGCTACAATAGCAGACCCTTGTTGTCTGGTGACTTGTATTAGCCAATCTCCAGACTTTGCCTTCTGGATCAATACCATGTTTGAAGTGCATTCCATTCCGATGCACTTATTTAAAGCAACAGACAGGCTAAACCGGCAGGCCCTTGTTGTCTGGGGAATAGTATTCGACACACTCGCTGTCAGTTCAGATCCTAGGTCAGGGAACAGAAGCTTTCCTTTTGAAAACGCTGTTAAGACTAGGACGATCCACTGCTAACCAGCTGTAGCTAGAAGAGCCTCCTTCACCCCATTTTGGAGACCTTGGTTCTGACGGAAGAAAGCAGTATTTGCGACTCCCAAATGCATCAACTCCATATTCGGTATTTGCCATTGACTTCCTCTTCCTTGCCTGCCTGGGTACTCTAAGAACACCTCTCCCTGGTGGTCTAGTGGCTAGGATTCGGCGCTCTCACCGCCGCGGCCCGGGTTTGATTCCCGGTCAGGGAAATCTTCTTTCTCCACCTGAAGCCAGCGTGCCCCTTCAGAACACTGGTAGTGGCTGAATGCTATTGTCTAGGCTTCTGTCTGGTAGAGCCGATAAATGATTTGCCATCCACCTGAATGGCTTTCTCAGTTCTAATCAGCGTTGTTGATCTTTTCCACCTTTCATACCCAAGTGGCCAACTCAGCTGCCTTAATTCAAACGCAATAGTTAGTGTCAGAAAAAATGTAGACGCTAATCTCTGCTGCATGACGTCGCTCTTTCTGAGAAGACATTTTCTCAGAATCTTTACCCATTTCTTCCCAGACTGCGTATACCATAGCCCAAGCTGCTCTGAGGCAAAATTGATGACAACATTTCAGAAGTCATGGGACTTTGCCTTCTGGACAAATACCATGTTAGAAGTCCACTCCTACTGATGCAGCGATGTGCTCTTGGGTGGAGTCAGGGTCTGATTTAAAGCAACAGACTGGCTACAATAGCAGACCCTTGTTGTCTGGTGACTTGTATTAGCCAATCTCCAGACTTTGCCTTCTGGATCAATACCATGTTTGAAGTGCATTCCATTCCGATGCACTTATTTAAAGCAACAGACAGGCTAAACCGGCAGGCCCTTGTTGTCTGGGGAATAGTATTCGACACACTCGCTGTCAGTTCAGATCCTAGGTCAGGGAACAGAAGCTTTCCTTTTGAAAACGCTGTTAAGACTAGGACGATCCACTGCTAACCAGCTGTAGCTAGAAGAGCCTCCTTCACCCCATTTTGGAGACCTTGGTTCTGACGGAAGAAAGCAGTATTTGCGACTCCAAAATGCATCAACTCCATATTCGGTATTTGCCATTGACTTCCTCTTCCTTGCCTGCCTGGGTACTCTAAGAACACCTCTCCCTGGTGGTCTAGTGGCTAGGATTCGGCGCTCTCACCGCCGCGGCCCGGGTTCGATTCCCGGTCAGGGAAATCTTCTTTCTCCACCCGAAGCCAGCGTGCCCCTTCAGAACACTGGTAGTGGCTGAATGCTATTGTCTAGGCTTCTGTCTGGTAGAGCCGATAAATGATTTGCCATCCACCTGAATGGCTTTCTCAGTTCTAATCAGCGTTGTTGATCTTTTCCACCTTTCATACCCAAGTGGCCAACTCAGCTGCCTTAATTCAAACGCAATAGTTAGTGTCAGAAAAAATGTCGACGCTAATCTCTGCTGCATGACGTCGCTCTTTCTGAGAAGACATTTTCTTAGAATCTTTACCCATTTCTTCCCAGACTGCGTATACCATAGCCCAAGCTGCTCTGAGGCAAAATTGATGACAACATTTCAGAAGTCATGGGACTTTGCCTTCTGGACAAATACCATGTTAGAAGTCCACTCCTACTGATGCAGCGATGTGCTCTTGGGTGGAGTCAGGGTCTGATTTAAAGCAACAGACTGGCTACAATAGCAGACCCTTGTTGTCTGGTGACTTGTATTAGCCAATCTCCAGACTTTGCCTTCTGGATCAATACCATGTTTGAAGTGCATTCCATTCCGATTCACTTATTTAAAGCAACAGACAGGCTAAACCGGCAGGCCCTTGTTGTCTGGGGAATAGTATTCGACACACTCGCTGTCAGTTCAGATCCTAGGTCAGGGAACAGAAGCTTTCCTTTTGAAAACGCTGTTAAGACTAGGACGATCCACTGCTAACCAGCTGTAGCTAGAAGAGCCTCCTTCACCCCATTTTGGAGACCTTGGTTCTGACGGAAGAAAGCAGTATTTGCGACTCCAAAATGCATCAACTCCATATTCGGTATTTGCCATTGACTTCCTCTTCCTTGCCTGCCTGGGTACTCTAAGAACACCTCTCCCTGGTGGTCTAGTGGCTAGGATTAGGCGCTCTCACCGCTGTGGCCCGGGTTCGATTCCCGGTCAGGGAAATCTTCTTTCTCCACCCGAAGCCAGCGTGTCCCTTCAGAACACTGGTAGTGGCTGAATGCTATTGTCTAGGCTTCTGTCTGGTAGAGCCGATAAATGATTTGCCATCCACCTGAATGGCTTTCTCAGTTATAATCAGCGTTGTTGATCTTTTCCACCTTTCATACCCAAGTGGCCAACTCAGCTGCCTTAATCCAAACGCAATAGTTAGTGTCAGAAAAAATGTCGACGCTAATCTCTGCTGCATGACGTCGCTCTTTCTGAGAAGACATTTTCTCAGAATCTTTACCCATTTCTTCCCAGACTGCGTATACCATAGCCCAAGCTGCTCTGAAGCAAAATTGATGACAACATTTCAGAAGTCATGGGACTTTGCCTTCTGGACAAATACCATGTTAGAAGTCCACTCCTACTGATGCAGCAATGTGCTCTTGGGTGGAGTCGGGGTCTGATTTAAAGCAACAGACTGAATACAATAGCAGACCCTTGTTGTCTGGTGACTTGTATTAGCCAATCTCCAGACTTTGCCTTCTGGATCAATACCATGTTTGAAGTGCATTCCATTCCGATGCACTTATTTAAAGCAACAGACAGGCTAAACCCGCAGGCCCTTGTTGTCTGGGGAATAGTATTCGACACACTCGCTGTCAGTTCAGATCCTAGGTCAGGGAACAGAAGCTTTCCTTTTGAAAACGCTGTTAAGACTAGGACGATCCACTGCTAACCAGCTGTAGCTAGAAGAGCCTCCTTCACCCCATTTTGGAGACCTTGGTTCTGACGGAAGAAAGCAGTATTTGCGACTCCAAAATGCATCAACTCCATATTCGGTATTTGCCATGGACTTCCTCTTCCTTGCCTGCCTGGGTATTCTAAGAACACCTCTCTCTGGTGGTCTAGTGGCTAGGATTCGGCGCTCTCACCGCCGCGGCCCGGGTTCGATTCCCGGTCAGGGAAATCTTCTTTCTCCACCCGAAGCCAGCATGTCCCTTCAGAACACTGGTAGTAGCTGGATGCTTCTGTCTGGTAGAGCCGATAAATGATTTGCCATCCACCTGAATGGCTTTCTCAGTTCTAATCAGCGTTGTTGATCTTTTCCACCTTTCATACCCAAGTGGCCAACTCAGCTGCCTTAATCCAAACGCAATAGTTAGTGTCAGAAAAAATGTCGACGCTAATCTCTGCTGCATGACGTCGCTCTTTCTGAGAAGACATTTTCTCAGAATCTTTACCCATTTCTTCCCAGACTGCGTATACCATAGCCCAAGCTGCTCTGAGGCAAAATTGATGACAACATTTCAGAAGTCATGGGACTTTGCCTTCTGGACAAATACCATGTTAGAAGTCCACTCCTACTGATGCAGCGATGTGCTCTTGGGTGGAGTCGGGGTCTGATTTAAAGCAACAGACTGGCTACAATAGCAGACCCTTGTTGTCTGGTGACTTGTATTAGCCAATCTCCAGACTTTGCCTTCTGGATCAATACCATGTTTGAAGTGCATTCCATTCCGATGCACTTATTTAAAGCAACAGACAGGCTAAACCGGCAGGCCCTTGTTGTCTGGGGAATAGTATTCGACACACTCGCTGTCAGTTCAGATCCTAGGTCGGGGAACAGAAGCTTTCCTTTTGAAAACGCTGTTAAGACTAGGACGATCCACTGCTAACCAGCTGTAGCTAGAAGAGCCTCCTTCACCCCATTTTGGAGACCTTGGTTCTGACGGAAGAAAGCAGTATTTGCGACTCCAAAATGCATCAACTCCATATTCGGTATTTGCCATTGACTTCCTCTTCCTTGCCTGCCTGGGTACTCTAAGTACACCTCTCCCTGGTGGTCTAGTGGCTAGGATTCGGCGCTCTCACCGCCGCGGCCGGGTTCGATTCCCGGTCAGGGAAATCTTCTTTCTCCACCCGAAGCCAGCGTGTCCCTTCAGAACACTGGTAGTGGCTGAATGCTATTGTCTAGACTTCTGTCTGGTAGAGCCGATAAATGATTTGACATCCACCTGAATGGCTTTCTCAGTTCTAATCAGCGTTGTTGATCTTTTCCACCTTTCATTCCCAAGTGGCCAACTCAGCTGCCTTAATCCAAACGCAATAGTTAGTGTCAGAAAAAATGTCGACGCTAATCTTTGCTGCATGACGTCGCTCTTTCTGAGAAGACATTTTCTCAGAATCTTTACCCATTTCTTCCCAGACTGCATATACCATAGCCCAAGCTGCTCTGAGGCAAAATTGATGACAACATTTCAGAAGTCATGGGACTTTGCCTTCTGGACAAATACCATGTTAGAAGTCCACTCCTACTGATGCAGCGATGTGCTCTTGGGTGGAGTCGGGGTCTGATTTAAAGCAACAGACTGGCTACAATAGCAGACCCTTGTTGTCTGGTGACTTGTATTAGCCAATCTCCAGACTTTGCCTTCTGGATCAATACCATGTTTGAAGTGCATTCCATTCCGATGCACTTATTTAAAGCAACAGACAGGCTAAACCGGCAGGCCCTTGTTGTCTGGGGAATAGTATTCGACACACTCGCTGTCAGTTCAGATCCTAGGTCAGGGAACAGAAGCTTTCCTTTTGAAAACGCTGTTAAGACTAGGACGATCCACTGCTAACCAGCTGTAGCTAGAAGAGCCTCCTTCACCCCATTTTGGAGACCTTGGTTCTGACGGAAGAAAGCAGTATTTGCGACTCCAAAATGCATCAACTCCATATTCGGTATTTGCCATTGACTTCCTCTTCCTTGCCTGCCTGGGTACTCTAAGAACACCTCTCCCTGGTGGTCTAGTGGCTAGGATTCGGCGCTCTCACCGCCGCGGCCGGGTTCGATTCCCGGTCAGGGAAATCTTCTTTCTCCACCCGAAGCCAGCGTGTCCCTTCAGAACACTGGTAGTGGCTGAATGCTATTGTCTAGACTTCTGTCTGGTAGAGCCGATAAATGATTTGACATCCACCTGAATGGCTTTCTCAGTTCTAATCAGCGTTGTTGATCTTTTCCACCTTTCATTCCCAAGTGGCCAACTCAGCTGCCTTAATCCAAACGCAATAGTTAGTGTCAGAAAAAATGTCGACGCTAATCTTTGCTGCATGACGTCGCTCTTTCTGAGAAGACATTTTCTCAGAATCTTTACCCATTTCTTCCCAGACTGCGTATACCATAGCCCAAGCTGCTCTGAGGCAAAATTGATGACAACATTTCAGAAGTCATGGGGCTTTGCCTTCTGGACAAATACCATGTTAGAAGTCCACTCCTACTGATGCAGCGATGTGCTCTTGGGTGGAGTCGGGGTCTGATTTAAAGCAACAGACTGGCTACAATAGCAGACCCTTGTTGTCTGGTGACTTGTATTAGCCAATCTCCAGACTTTGCCTTCTGGATCAATACCATGTTTGAAGTGCATTCCATTCCAATGCACTTATTTAAAGCAACAGACAGGCTAAACCGGCAGGCCCTTGTTGTCTGGGGAATAGTATTCGACACACTCGCTGTCAGTTCAGATCCTAGGTCAGGGAACAGAAGCTTTCCTTTTGAAAACGCTGTTAAGACTAGGACGATCCACTGCTAACCAGCTGTAGCTAGAAGAGCCTCCTTCACCCCATTTTGGAGACCTTGGTTCTGACGGAAGAAAGCAGTATTTGCGACTCCAAAATGCATCAACTCCATATTCGGTATTTGCCATTGACTTCCTCTTCCTTGCCTGCCTGGGTACTCTAAGAACACCTCTCCCTGGTGGTCTAGTGGCTAGGATTCGGCGCTCTCACCGCCGCGGCCCGGGTTTGATTCCCGGTCAGGGAAATCTTCTTTCTCCACCCGAAGCCAGCGTGCCCCTTCAGAACACTGGTAGTGGCTGAATGCTATTGTCTAGGCTTCTGTCTGGTAGAGCCGATAAATGATTTGCCATCCACCTGAATGGCTTTCTCAGTTCTAATCAGCGTTGTTGATCTTTTCCACCTTTCATACCCAAGTGGCCAACTCAGCTGCCTTAATTCAAACGCAATAGTTAGTGTCAGAAAAAATGTCGACGCTAATCTCTGCTGCATGACGTCGCTCTTTCTGAGAAGACATTTTCTCAGAATCTTTACCCATTTCTTCCCAGACTGCGTATACCATAGCCCAAGCTGCTCTGAGGCAAAATTGATGACAACATTTCAGAAGTCATGGGACTTTGCCTTCTGGACAAATACCATGTTAGAAGTCCACTCCTACTGATGCAGCGATGTGCTCTTGGGTGGAGTCAGGGTCTGATTTAAAGCAACAGACTGGCTACAATAGCAGACCCTTGTTGTCTGGTGACTTGTATTAGCCAATCTCCAGACTTTGCCTTCTGGATCAATACCATGTTTGAAGTGCATTCCATTCCGATGCACTTATTTAAAGCAACAGACAGGCTAAACCCGCAGGCCCTTGTTGTCTGGGGAATAGTATTCGACACACTCGCTGTCAGTTCAGATCCTAGGTCAGGGAACAGAAGCTTTCCTTTTGAAAACGCTGTTAAGACTAGGACGATCCACTGCTAACCAGCTGTAGCTTGAAGAGCCTCCTTCACCCCATTTTGGAGACCTTGGTTCTGACGGAAGAAAGCAGTATTTGCGACTCCAAAATGCATCAACTCCATATTCGGTATTTGCCATGGACTTCCTCTTCCTTGCCTGCCTGGGTATTCTAAGAACACCTCTCTCTGGTGGTCTAGTGGCTAGGATTCGGCGCTCTCCCCGCCGCGGCCCGGGTTCGATTCCCGGTCAGAGAAATCTTCTTTCTCCACCCGAAGCCAGCATGTCCCTTCAGAACACTGGTAGTAGCTGGATGCTTCTGTCTGGTAGAGCCGATAAATGATTTGCCATCCACCTGAATGGCTTTCTCAGTTCTAATCAGCGTTGTTGATCTTTTCCACCTTTCATACCCAAGTGGCCAACTCAGCTGCCTTAATCCAAACGCAATAGTTAGTGTCAGAAAAAATGTCGACGCTAATCTCTGCTGCATGACGTCGCTCTTTCTGAGAAGACATTTTCTCAGAATCTTTACCCATTTCTTCCCAGACTGCGTATACCATAGCCCAAGCTGCTCTGAGGCAAAATTGATGACAACATTTCAGAAGTCATGGGACTTTGCCTTCTGGACAAATACCATGTTAGAAGTCCACTCCTACTGATGCAGCGATGTGCTCTTGGGTGGAGTCGGGGTCTGATTTAAAGCAACAGACTGGCTACAATAGCAGACCCTTGTTGTCTGGTGACTTGTATTAGCCAATCTCCAGACTTTGCCTTCTGGATCAATACCATGTTTGAAGTGCATTCCATTCCGATGCACTTATTTAAAGCAACAGACAGGCTAAACCGGCAGGCCCTTGTTGTCTGGGGAATAGAATTCGACACACTCGCTGTCAGTTCAGATCCTAGGTCAGGGAACAGAAGCTTTCCTTTTGAAAACGCTGTTAAGACTAGGACGATCCACTGCTAACCAGCTGTAGCTAGAAGAGCCTCCTTCACCCCATTTTGGAGACCTTGGTTCTGACGGAAGAAAGCAGTATTTGCGACTCCAAAATGCATCAACTCCATATTCGGTATTTGCCATTGACTTCCTCTTCCTTGCCTGCCTGGGTACTCTAAGAACACCTCTCCCTGGTGGTCTAGTGGCTAGGATTCGGCGCTCTCACCGCCGCGGCCGGGTTCGATTCCCGGTCAGGGAAATCTTCTTTCTCCACCCGAAGCCAGCGTGTCCCTTCAGAACACTGGTAGTGGCTGAATGCTATTGTCTAGACTTCTGTCTGGTAGAGCCGATAAATGATTTGACATCCACCTGAATGGCTTTCTCAGTTCTAATCAGCGTTGTTGATCTTTTCCACCTTTCATTCCCAAGTGGCCAACTCAGCTGCCTTAATCCAAACGCAATAGTTAGTGTCAGAAAAAATGTCGACGCTAATCTCTGCTGCATGACACCGCTCTTTCTGAGAAGACATTTTCTCAGAATCTTTACCCATTTCTTCCCAGACTGCGTATACCATAGCCCAAGCTGCTCTGAGGCAAAATTGATGACAACATTTCAGAAGTCATGGGACTTTGCCTTCTGGACAAATACCATGTTAGAAGTCCACTCCTACTGATGCAGCGATGTGCTCTTGGGTGGAGTCGGGGTCTGATTTAAAGCAACAGACTGGCTACAATAGCAGACCCTTGTTGTCTAGTGACTTGTATTAGCCAATCTCCAGACTTTGCCTTCTGGATCAATACCATGTTTGAAGTGCATTCCATTCCGATGCACTTATTTAAAGCAACAGACAGGCTAAACCGGCAGGCCCTTGTTGTCTGGGGAATAGTATTCGACACACTCGCTGTCAGTTCAGATCCTAGGTCAGGGAACAGAAGCTTTCCTTTTGAAAACGCTGTTAAGACTAGGACGATCCACTGCTAACCAGCTGTAGCTAGAAGAGCCTCCTTCACCCCATTTTGGAGACCTTGGTTCTGACGGAAGAAAGCAGTATTTGCGACTCCAAAATGCATCAACTCCATATTCGGTATTTGCCATTGACTTCCTCTTCCTTGCCTGCCTGGGTACTCTAAGAACACCTCTCCCTGGTGGTCTAGTGGCTAGGATTCGGCGCTCTCACCGCTGCGGCCGGGTTCGATTCCCGGTCAGGGAAATCTTCTTTCTCCACCCGAAGCCAGCGTGTCCCTTCAGAACACTGGTAGTGGCTGAATGCTATTGTCTAGACTTCTGTCTGGTAGAGGCGATAAATGATTTGACATCCACCTGAATGGCTTTCTCAGTTCTAATCAGCTTTGTTGATCTTTTCCACCTTTCATTCCCAAGTGGCCAACTCAGCTGCCTTAATCCAAACGCAATAGTTAGTGTCAGAAAAAATGTCGACGCTAATCTCTGCTGCATGACGTCGCTCTTTCTGAGAAGACATTTTCTCAGAATCTTTACCCATTTCTTCCCAGACTGCGTATACCATAGCCCAAGCTGCTCTGAGGCAAAATTGATGACAACATTTCAGAAGTCATGGGACTTTGCCTTCTGGACAAATACCATGTTAGAAGTCCACTCCTACTGATGCAGCGATGTGCTATTGGGTGGAGTCGGGGTCTGATTTAAAGCAACAGACTGGCTACAATAGCATACCCTTGTTGTCTGGTGACTTGTATTAGCCAATCTCCAGACTTTGCCTTCTGGATCAATACCATGTTTGAAGTGCATTCCATTCCGATGCACTTATTTAAAGCAACAGACAGGCTAAACCGGCAGGCCCTTGTTGTCTGGGGAATAGAATTCGACACACTCGCTGTCAGTTCAGATCCTAGGTCAGGGAACAGAAGCTTTCCTTTTGAAAACGCTGTTAAGACTAGGACGATCCACTGCTAACCAGCTGTAGCTAGAAGAGCCTCCTTCACCCCATTTTGGAGACCTTGGTTCTGACGGAAGAAAGCAGTATTTGCGACTCCAAAATGCATCAACTCCATATTCGGTATTTGCCATTGACTTCCTCTTCCTTGCCTGCCTGGGTACTCTAAGAACACCTCTCCCTGGTGGTCTAGTGGCTAGGATTCGGCGCTCTCACCGCCGCGGCCGGGTTCGATTCCCGGTCAGGGAAATCTTCTTTCTCCACCCGAAGCCAGCGTGTCCCTTCAGAACACTGGTAGTGGCTGAATGCTATTGTCTAGTCTTCTGTCTGGTAGAGCCGATAAATGATTTGACATCCACCTGAATGGCTTTCTCAGTTCTAATCAGCGTTGTTGATCTTTTCCACCTTTCATTCCCAAGTGGCCAACTCAGCTGCCTTAATCCAAACGCAATAGTTAGTGTCAGAAAAAATGTCGACGCTAATCTCTGCTGCATGACGTCGCTCTTTCTGAGAAGACATTTTCTCAGAATCTTTACCCATTTCTTCCCAGACTGCGTATACCATAGCCCAAGCTGCTCTGAGGCAAAATTGATGACAACATTTCAGAAGTCATGGGACTTTGCCTTCTGGACAAATACCATGTTAGAAGTCCACTCCTACTGATGCAGCGATGTGCTCTTGGGTGGAGTCGGGGTCTGATTTAAAGCAACAGACTGGCTACAATAGCAGACCCTTGTTGTCTAGTGACTTGTATTAGCCAATCTCCAGACTTTGCCTTCTGGATCAATACCATGTTTGAAGTGCATTCCATTCCGATGCACTTATTTAAAGCAACAGACAGGCTAAACCGGCAGGCCCTTGTTGTCTGGGGAATAGTATTCGACACACTCGCTGTCAGTTCAGATCCTAGGTCAGGGAACAGAAGCTTTCCTTTTGAAAACGCTGTTAAGACTAGGACGATCCACTGCTAACCAGCTGTAGCTAGAAGAGCCTCCTTCACCCCATTTTGGAGACCTTGGTTCTGACGGAAGAAAGCAGTATTTGCGACTCCAAAATGCATCAACTCCATATTCGGTATTTGCCATTGACTTCCTCTTCCTTGCCTGCCTGGGTACTCTAAGAACACATCTCCCTGGTGGTCTAGTGGCTAGGATTCAGCGCTCTCGCGGCCGGGTTCGATTCCCGGTCAGGGAAAACCTCTTTCTCCACCCGAAGCCAGCGTGTCCCTTCAGAACACTGGTAGTGGCTGAATGCTATTGTCTAGACTTCTGTCTGGTAGAGCCGATAAATGATTTGACATCCACCTGAATGGCTTTCTCAGTTCTAATCAGCGTTGTTGATCTTTTCCACCTTTCATTCCCAAGTGGCCAACTCAGCTGCCTTAATCCAAACGCAATAGTTAGTGTCAGAAAAAATGTCGACGCTAATCTCTGCTGCATGACGTCGCTCTTTCTGAGAAGACATTTTCTCAGAATCTTTACCCATTTCTTCCCAGACTGCGTATACCATAGCCCAAGCTGCTCTGAGGCAAAATTGATGACAACATTTCAGAAGTCATGGGACTTTGCCTTCTGGACAAATACCATGTTAGAAGTCCACTCCTACTGATGCAGCGATGTGCTCTTGGGTGGAGTCGGGGTCTGATTTAAAGCAACAGACTGGCTACAATAGCAGACCCTTGTTGTCTGGTGACTTGTATTAGCCAATCTCCAGACTTTGCCTTCTGGATCAATACCATGTTTGAAGTGCATTCCATTCCGATGCACTTATTTAAAGCAACAGACAGGCTAAACCGGCAGGCCCTTGTTGTCTGGGGAATAGTATTCGACACACTCGCTGTCAGTTCAGATCCTAGGTCAGGGAACAGAAGCTTTCCTTTTGAAAACGCTGTTAAGACTAGGACGATCCACTGCTAACCAGCTGTAGCTAGAAGAGCCTCCTTCACCCCATTTTGGAGACCTTGGTTCTGACAGAAGAAAGCAGTATTTGCGACTCCAAAATGCATCAACTCCATATTCGGTATTTGCCATTGACTTCCTCTTCCTTGCCTGCCTGGGTACTCTAAGAACACCTCTCCCTGGTGGTCTAGTGGCTAGGATTCGGCGCTCTCACCGCCGCGGCCGGGTTCGATTCCCGGTCAGGGAAATCTTCTTTCTCCACCCGAAGCCAGCGTGTCCCTTCAGAACACTGGTAGTGGCTGAATGCTATTGTCTAGACTTCTGTCTGGTAGAGCCGATAAATGATTTGACATCCACCTGAATGGCTTTCTCAGTTCTAATCAGCGTTGTTGATCTTTTCCACCTTTCATTCCCAAGTGGCCAACTCAGCTGCCTTAATCCAAACGCAATAGTTAGTGTCAGAAAAAAATGTCGACGCTAATCTCTGCTGCATGACGTCGCTCTTTCTGAGAAGACATTTTCTCAGAATCTTTACCCATTTCTTCCCAGACTGCGTATACCATAGCCCAAGCTGCTCTGAGGCAAAATTGATGACATTTCAGAAGTCATGGGACTTTGCCTTCTGGACAAATACCATGTTAGAAGTCCACTCCTACTGATGCAGCGATGTGCTCTTGGGTGGAGTCGGGGTCTGATTTAAAGCAACAGACTGGCTACAATAGCAGACCCTTGTTGTCTGGTGACTTGTATTAGCCAATCTCCAGACTTTGCCTTCTGGATCAATACCATGTTTGAAGTGCATTCCATTCCGATGCACTTATTTAAAGCAACAGACAGGCTAAACCGGCAGGCCCTTGTTGTCTGGGGAATAGTATTCGACACACTCGCTGTCAGTTCAGATCCTAGGTCAGGGAACAGAAGCTTTCCTTTTGAAAACGCTGTTAAGACTAGGACGATCCACTGCTAACCAGCTGTAGCTAGAAGAGCCTCCTTCACCCCATTTTTGAGACCTTGGTTCTGACGGAAGAAAACAGTATTTGCGACTTCAAAATGCATCAACTCCATATTCGGTATTTGCCATTGACTTCCTCTTCCTTGCCTGCCTGGGTACTCTAAGCACACCTCTCCCTGGTGGTCTAGTGGCTAGGATTCGGCGCTCTCACCGCCGCGGCCCGGGTTCGATTCCCGGTCAGGGAAATCTTCTTTCTCCACCCGAAGCCAGCGTGTCCCTTCAGAACACTGGTAGTGGCTGAATGCTATTGTCTAGGCTTCTGTCTGGTAGAGCCGATAAATGATTTGCCATCCACCTGAATGGCTTTCTCAGTTCTAATCAGCGTTGTTGATCTTTTCCACCTTTCATACCCAAGTGGCCAACTCAGCTGCCTTAATCCAAACGCAATAGTTAGTGTCAGAAAAAATGTCGACGCTAATCTCTGCTGCATGACGTCGCTCTTTCTGAGAAGACATTTTCTCAGAATCTTTACCCATTTCTTCCCAGACTGCGTATACCATAGCCCAAGCTGCTCTGAGGCAAAATTGATGACAACATTTCAGAAGTCATGGGACTTTGCCTTCTGGACAAATACCATGTTAGAAGTCCACTCCTACTGATGCAGCGATGTGCTCTTGGGTGGAGTCGGGGTCTGATTTAAAGCAACAGACTGGCTACAATAGCAGACCCTTGTTGTCTGGTGACTTGTATTAGCCAATCTCCAGACTTTGCCTTCTGGATCAATACCATGTTTGAAGTGCATTCCATTCCGATGCACTTATTTAAAGCAACAGACAGGCTAAACCGGCAGGCCCTTGTTGTCTGGGGAATAGTATTCGACACACTCGCTGTCAGTTCAGATCCTAGGTCAGGGAACAGAAGCTTTCCTTTTGAAAACGCTGTTAAGACTAGGACGATCCACTGCTAACCAGCTGTAGCTAGAAGAGCCTCCTTCACCCCATTTTGGAGACCTTGGTTCTGACGGAAGAAAGCAGTATTTGCGACTCCAAAATGCATCAACTCCATATTCGGTATTTGCCATTGACTTCCTCTTCCTTGCCTGCCTGGGTACTCTAAGAACACCTCTCCCTGGTGGTCTAGTGGCTAGGATTCAGCGCTCTCGCGGCCGGGTTCGATTCCCGGTCAGGGAAAACCTCTTTCTCCACCCGAAGCCAGCGTGTCCCTTCAGAACACTGGTAGTGGCTGAATGCTATTGTCTAGACTTCTGTCTGGTAGAGCCGATAAATGATTTGACATCCACCTGAATGGCTTTCTCAGTTCTAATCAGCGTTGTTGATCTTTTCCACCTTTCATTCCCAAGTGGCCAACTCAGCTGCCTTAATCCAAACGCAATAGTTAGTGTCAGAAAAAATGTCGACGCTAATCTCTGCTGCATGACGTCGCTCTTTCTGAGAAGACATTTTCTCAGAATCTTTACCCATTTCTTCCCAGACTGCGTATACCATAGCCCAAGCTGCTCTGAGGCAAAATTGATGACAACATTTCAGAAGTCATGGGACTTTGCCTTCTGGACAAATACCATGTTAGAAGTCCACTCCTACTGATGCAGCGATGTGCTCTTGGGTGGAGTCGGGGTCTGATTTAAAGCAACAGACTGGCTACAATAGCAGACCCTTGTTGTCTGGTGACTTGTATTAGCCAATCTCCAGACTTTGCCTTCTGGATCAATACCATGTTTGAAGTGCATTCCATTCCGATGCACTTATTTAAAGCAACAGACAGGCTAAACCGGCAGGCCCTTGTTGTCTGGGGAATAGTATTCGACACACTCGCTGTCAGTTCAGATCCTAGGTCAGGGAACAGAAGCTTTCCTTTTGAAAACGCTGTTAAGACTAGGACGATCCACTGCTAACCAGCTGTAGCTAGAAGAGCCTCCTTCACCCCATTTTGGAGACCTTGGTTCTGACAGAAGAAAGCAGTATTTGCGACTCCAAAATGCATCAACTCCATATTCGGTATTTGCCATTGACTTCCTCTTCCTTGCCTGCCTGGGTACTCTAAGAACACCTCTCCCTGGTGGTCTAGTGGCTAGGATTCGGCGCTCTCACCGCCGCGGCCGGGTTCGATTCCCGGTCAGGGAAATCTTCTTTCTCCACCCGAAGCCAGCGTGTCCCTTCAGAACACTGGTAGTGGCTGAATGCTATTGTCTAGGCTTCTGTCTGGTAGAGCCGATAAATGATTTGCCATCCACCTGAATGGCTTTCTCAGTTCTAATCAGCGTTGTTGATCTTTTCCACCTTTCATACCCAAGTGGCCAACTCAGCTGCCTTAATCCAAACGCAATAGTTAGTGTCAGAAAAAATGTCGACGCTAATCTCTGCTGCATGACGTCGCTCTTTCTGAGAAGACATTTTCTCAGAATCTTTACCCATTTCTTCCCAGACTGCGTATACCATAGCCCAAGCTGCTCTGAGGCAAAATTGGTGACAACATTTCAGAAGTCATGGGACTTTGCCTTCTGGACAAATACCATGTTAGAAGTCCACTCCTACTGATGCAGCGATGTGCTCTTGGGTGGAGTCGGGGTCTGATTTAAAGCAACAGACTGGCTACAATAGCAGACCCTTGTTGTCTGGTGACTTGTATTAGCCAATCTCCAGACTTTGCCTTCTGGATCAATACCATGTTTGAAGTGCATTCCATTCCGATGCACTTATTTAAAGCAACAGACAGGCTAAACCGGCAGGCCCTTGTTGTCTGGGGAATAGTATTCGACACACTCGCTGTCAGTTCAGATCCTAGGTCAGGGAACAGAAGCTTTCCTTTTGAAAACGCTGTTAAGACTAGGACGATCCACTGCTAACCAGCTGTAGCTAGAAGAGCCTCCTTCACCCCATTTTGGAGACCTTGGTTCTGACGGAAGAAAGCAGTATTTGCGACTCCAAAATGCATCAACTCCATATTCGGTATTTGCCATTGACTTCCTCTTCCTTGCCTGCCTGGGTACTCTAAGAACACCTCTCCCTGGTGGTCTAGTGGCTAGGATTCGGCGCTCTCACCGCCGCGGCCGGGTTCGATTCCTGGTCAGGGAAATCTTCTTTCTCCACCCGAAGCCAGCGTGTCCCTTCAGAACACTGGTAGTGGCTGAATGCTATTGTCTAGACTTCTGTCTGGTAGAGCCGATAAATGATTTGCCATCCACCTGAATGGCTTTCTCAGTTCTAATCAGCGTTGTTGATCTTTTCCACCTTTCATTCCCAAGTGGCCAACTCAGCTGCCTTAATCCAAACGCAATAGTTAGTGTCAGAAAAAATGTCGACGCTAATCTCTGCTGCATGACGTCGCTCTTTCTGAGAAGACATTTTCTCAGAATCTTTACCCATTTCTTCCCAGACTGCGTATACCATAGCCCAAGCTGCTCTGAGGCAAAATTGATGACAACATTTCAGAAGTCATGGGACTTTGCCTTCTGGACAAATACCATGTTAGAAGTCCACTCCTACTGATGCAGCGATGTGCTCTTGGGTGGAGTCGGGGTCTGATTTAAAGCAACAGACTGGCTACAATAGCAGACCCTTGTTGTCTGGTGACTTGTATTAGCCAATCTCCAGACTTTGCCTTCTGGATCAATACCATGTTTGAAGTGCATTCCATTCCGATGCACTTATTTAAAGCAACAGACAGGCTAAACCGGCAGGCCCTTGTTGTCTGGGGAATAGTATTCGACACACTCGCTGTCAGTTCAGATCCTAGGTCAGGGAACAGAAGCTTTCCTTTTGAAAACGCTGTTAAGACTAGGACGATCCACTGCTAACCAGCTGTAGCTAGAAGAGCCTCCTTCACCCCATTTTGGAGACCTTGGTTCTGACGGAAGAAAGCAGTATTTGCGACTCCAAAATGCATCAACTCCATATTCGGTATTTGCCATTGACTTCCTCTTCCTTGCCTGCCTGGGTACTCTAAGAACACCTCTCCCTGGTGGTCTAGTGGCTAGGATTCGGCGCTCTCACTGCCGCGGCCCGGGTTCGATTCCCGGTCAGGGAAATCTTCTTTATCCACCAGAAGCCAGCGTGTCCCTTCAGAACACTGGTAGTGGCTGAATGCTATTGTCTAGGCTTCTGTCTGGTAGAGCCGATAAATGATTTGCCATCCACCTGAATGGCTTTCTCAGTTCTAATCAGCGTTGTTGATCTTTTCCACCTTTCATTCCCAAGTGGCCAACTCAGCTGCCTTAATCCAAACGCAATAGTTAGTGTCAGAAAAAATGTCGACGCTAATCTCTGCTGCATGACGTCGCTCTTTCTGAGAAGACATTTTCTCAGAATCTTTACCCATTTCTTCCCAGACTGCGTATACCATAGCCCAAGCTGCTCTGAGGCAAAATTGATGACAACATTTCAGAAGTCATGGGACTTTGCCTTCTGGACAAATACCATGTTAGAAGTCCACTCCTACTGATGCAGCGATGTGCTCTTGGGTGGAGTCGGGGTCTGATTTAAAGCAACAGACTGGCTACAATAGCAGACCCTTGTTGTCTGGTGACTTGTATTAGCCAATCTCCAGACTTTGCCTTCTGGATCAATACCATGTTTGAAGTGCATTCCATTCCGATGCACTTATTTAAAGCAACAGACAGGCTAAACCGGCAGGCCCTTGTTGTCTGGGGAATAGTATTCGACACACTCGCTGTCAGTTCAGATCCTAGGTCAGGGAACAGAAGCTTTCCTTTTGAAAACGCTGTTAAGACTAGGACGATCCACTGCTAACCAGCTGTAGCTAGAAGAGCCTCCTTCACCCCATTTTGGAGACCTTGGTTCTGACGGAAGAAAGCAGTATTTGCGACTCCAAAATGCATCAACTCCATATTCGGTATTTGCCATTGACTTCCTCTTCCTTGCCTGCCTGGGTACTCTAAGAACACCTCTCCCTGGTGGTCTAGTGGCTAGGATTCGGCGCTCTCACCGCCGCGGCCCGGGTTCAATTCCCGGTCAGGGAAATCTTCTTTCTCCACCCGAAGCCAGCATGTCCCTTCAGAACACTGGTAGTAGCTGGATGCTTCTGTCTGGTAGAGCCGATAAATGATTTGCCATCCACCTGAATGGCTTTCTCAGTTCTAATCAGCGTTGTTGATCTTTTCCACCTTTCATACCCAAGTGGCCAACTCAGCTGCCTTAATCCAAACGCAATAGTTAGTGTCAGAAGAAATGTCGACGCTAATCTCTGCTGCATGACGTCGCTCTTTCTGAGAAGACATTTTCTCAGAATCTTTACCCATTTCTTCCCAGACTGCGTATACCATAGCCCAAGCTGCTCTGAGTCAAAATTGATGACAACATTTCAGAAGTCATGGGACTTTGCCTTCTGGACAAATACCATGTTAGAAGTCCACTCCTACTGATGCAGCGATGTGCTCTTGGGTGGAGTCGGGGTCTGATTTAAAGCAACAGACTGGCTACAATAGCAGACCCTTGTTGTCTGGTGACTTGTATTAGCCAATCTCCAGACTTTGCCTTCTGGATCAATACCATGTTTGAAGTGCATTCCATTCCGATGCACTTATTTAAAGCAACAGACAGGCTAAACCGGCAGGCCCTTGTTGTCTGGGGAATAGTATTTGACACACTCGCTGTCAGTTCAGATCCTAGGTCAGGGAACAGAAGCTTTCCTTTTGAAAACGCTGTTAAGACTAGGACGATCCACTGCTAACCAGCTGTAGCTAGAAGAGCCTCCTTCACCCCATTTTGGAGACCTTGGTTCTGACGGAAGAAAGCAGTATTTGCGACTCCAAAATGCATCAACTCCATATTCGGTATTTGCCATTGACTTCCTCTTCCTTGCCTGCCTGGGTACTCTAAGAACACCTCTCCCTGGTGGTCTAGTGGCTAGGATTCGGCGCTCTCACCGCCGCGGCCCGGGTTCGATTCCCCGTCAGGGAAATCTTCTTTCTCCACCCGAAGCCAGCGTGTCCCTTCAGAACACTGGTAGTGGCTGAATGCTATTGTCTAGACTTCTGTCTGGTAGAGCCGATAAATGATTTGCCATCCACCTGAATGGCTTTCTCAGTTCTAATCAGCGTTGTTGATCTTTTCCACCTTTCATACCCAAGTGGCCAACTCAGCTGCCTTAATCCAAACGCAATAGTTAGTGTCAGAAAAAATGTCGACGCTAATCTCTGCTGCATGACGTCGCTCTTTCTGAGAAGACATTTTCTCAGAATCTTTACCCATTTCTTCCCAGACTGCGTATACCATAGCCCAAGCTGCTCTGAGGCAAAATTGATGACAACATTTCAGAAGTCATGGGACTTTGCCTTCTGGACAAATACCATGTTAGAAGTCCACTCCTACTGATGCAGCGATGTGCTCTTGGGTGGAGTCGGGGTCTGATTTAAAGCAACAGACTGGCTACAATAGCAGACCCTTGTTGTCTGGTGACTTGTATTAGCCAATCTCCAGACTTTGCCTTCTGGATCAATACCATGTTTGAAGTGCATTCCATTCCGATGCACTTATTTAAAGCAACAGACAGGCTAAACCGGCAGGCCCTTGTTGTCTGGGGAATAGTATTCGACACACTCGCTGTCAGTTCAGATCCTAGGTCAGGGAACAGAAGCTTTCCTTTTGAAAACGCTGTTAAGACTAGGACGATCCACTGCTAACCAGCTGTAGCTAGAAGAGCCTCCTTCACCCCATTTTGGAGACCTTGGTTCTGACGGAAGAAAGCAGTATTTGCGACTCCAAAATGCATCAACTCCATATTCGGTATTTGCCATTGACTTCCTCTTCCTTGCCTGCCTGGGTACTCTAAGAACACCTCTCCCTGGTGGTCTAGTGGCTAGGATTCGGCGCTCTCACCGCCGCGGCCGGGTTCGATTCCCGGTCAGGGAAATCTTCTTTCTCCACCCGAAGCCAGCGTGTCCCTTCAGAACACTGGTAGTGGCTGAATGCTATTGTCTAGGCTTCTGTCTGGTAGAGCCGATAAATGATTTGCCATCCACCTAAATGGCTTTCTCAGTTCTAATCAGCGTTGTTGATCTTTTCCACCTTTCATACCCAAGTGGCCAACTCAGCTGCCTTAATCCAAACGCAATAGTTAGTGTCAGAAAAAATGTCGACGCTAATCTCTGCTGCACGACGTCGCTCTTTCTGAGAAGACATTTTCTCAGAATCTTTACCCATTTCTTCCCAGACTGCGTATACCATAGCCCAAGCTGCTCTGAGGCAAAATTGATGACAACATTTCAGAAGTCATGGGACTTTGCCTTCTGGACAAATACCATGTTAGAAGTCCACTCCTACTGATGCAGCGATGTGCTCTTGGGTGGAGTCGGGGTCTGATTTAAAGCAACAGACTGGCTACAATAGCAGACCCTTGTTGTCTGGTGACTTGTATTAGCCAATCTCCAGACTTTGCCTTCTGGATCAATACCATGTTTGAAGTGCATTCCATTCCGATGCACTTATTTAAAGCAACAGACAGGCTAAACCGGCAGGCCCTTGTTGTCTGGGGAATAGTATTCGACACACTCGCTGTCAGTTCAGATCCTAGGTCAGGGAACAGAAGCTTTCCTTTTGAAAACGCTGTTAAGACTAGGACGATCCACTGCTAACCAGCTGTAGCTAGAAGAGCCTCCTTCACCCCATTTTGGAGACCTTGGTTCTGACGGAAGAAAGCAGTATTTGCGACTCCAAAATGCATCAACTCCATATTCGGTATTTGCCATTGACTTCCTCTTCCTTGCCTGCCTGGGTACTCTAAGAACACCTCTCCCTGGTGGTCTAGTGGCTAGGATTCGGCGCTCTCACCGCCGCGGCCGGGTTCGATTCCCGGTCAGGGAAATCTTCTTTCTCCACCCGAAGCCAGCGTGTCCCTTCAGAACACTGGTAGTGGCTGAATGCTATTGTCTAGACTTCTGTCTGGTAGAGCCGATAAATGATTTGACATCCACCTGAATGGCTTTCTCAGTTCTAATCAGCGTTGTTGATCTTTTCCACCTTTCATTCCCAAGTGGCCAACTCAGCTGCCTTAATCCAAACGCAATAGTTAGTGTCAGAAAAAATGTCGACGCTAATCTCTGCTGCATGACGTCGCTCTTTCTGAGAAGACATTTTCTCAGAATCTTTACCCATTTCTTCCCAGACTGCGTATACCATAGCCCAAGCTGCTCTGAGGCAAAATTGATGACAACATTTCAGAAGTCATGGGACTTTGCCTTCTGGACAAATACCATGTTAGAAGTCCACTCCTACTGATGCAGCGATGTGCTCTTGGGTGGAGTCGGGGTCTGATTTAAAGCAACAGACTGGCTACAATAGCAGACCCTTGTTGTCTGGTGACTTGTATTAGCCAATCTCCAGACTTTGCCTTCTGGATCAATACCATGTTTGAAGTGCATTCCATTCCGATGCACTTATTTAAAGCAACAGACAGGCTAAACCGGCAGGCCCTTGTTGTCTGGGGAATAGTATTCGACACACTCGCTGTCAGTTCAGATCCTAGGTCAGGGAACAGAAGCTTTCCTTTTGAAAACGCTGTTAAGACTAGGACGATCCACTGCTAACCAGCTGTAGCTAGAAGAGCCTCCTTCACCCCATTTTGGAGACCTTGGTTCTGACGGAAGAAAGCAGTATTTGCGACTCCAAAATGCATCAACTCCATATTCGGTATTTGCCATTGACTTCCTCTTCCTTGCCTGCCTGGGTACTGTAAGCACACCTCTCCCTGGTGGTCTAGTGGCTAGGATTCAGCGCTCTCACCGCCGCGGCCCGGGTTCGATTCCCGGTCAGGGAAATCTTCTTTCTCCACCCGAAGCCAGCGTGTCCCTTCAGAACACTGGTAGTGGCTGAATGCTATTGTCTAGGCTTCTGTCTGGTATAGCCGATAAATGATTTGCCATCCACCTGAATGGCTTTCTCAGTTCTAATCAGCGTTGTTGATCTTTTCCACCTTTCATACCCAAGTGGCCAACTCAGCTGCCTTAATCCAAACGCAATAGTTAGTGTCAGAAAAAATGTCGACGCTAATCTCTGCTGCATGACGTCGCTCTTTCTGAGAAGACATTTTCTCAGAATCTTTACCCATTTCTTCCCAGACTGCGTATACCATAGCCCAAGCTGCTCTGAGGCAAAATTGATGACAACATTTCAGAAGTCATGGGACTTTGCCTTCTGGACAAATACCATGTTAGAAGTCCACTCCTACTGATGCAGCGATGTGCTCTTGGGTGGAGTCGGGGTCTGATTTAAAGCAACAGACTGGCTACAATAGCAGACCCTTGTTGTCTGGTGACTTGTATTAGCCAATCTCCAGACTTTGCCTTCTGGATCAATACCATGTTTGAAGTGCATTCCATTCCGATGCACTTATTTAAAGCAACAGACAGGCTAAACCGGCAGGCCCGTGTTGTCTGGGGAATAGTATTCGACACACTCGCTGTCAGTTCAGATCCTAGGTCAGGGAACAGAAGCTTTCCTTTTGAAAACGCTGTTAAGACTAGGACGATCCACTGCTAACCAGCTGTAGCTAGAAGAGCCTCCTTCACCCCATTTTGGAGACCTTGGTTCTGACGGAAGAAAGCAGTATTTGCGACTCCAAAATGCATCAACTCCATATTCGGTATTTGCCATTGACTTCCTCTTCCTTGCCTGCCTGGGTACTCTAAGAACACCTCTCCCTGGTGGTCTAGTGGCTAGGATTCGGCGCTCTCACCGCCGCGGCCGGGTTCGATTCCTGGTCAGGGAAATCTTCTTTCTCCACCCGAAGCCAGCGTGTCCCTTCAGAACACTGGTAGTGGCTGAATGCTATTGTCTAGACTTCTGTCTGGTAGAGCCGATAAATGATTTGACATCCACCTGAATGGCTTTCTCAGTTCTAATCAGCGTTGTTGATCTTTTCCACCTTTCATTCCCAAGTGGCCAACTCAGCTGCCTTAATCCAAACGCAATAGTTAGTGTCAGAAAAAATGTCGACGCTAATCTCTGCTGCATGACGTCGCTCTTTCTGAGAAGACATTTTCTCAGAATCTTTACCCATTTCTTCCCAGACTGCGTATACCATAGCCCAAGCTGCTCTGAGGCAAAATTGATGACAACATTTCAGAAGTCATGGGACTTTGCCTTCTGGACAAATACCATGTTAGAAGTCCACTCCTACTGATGCAGCGATGTGCTCTTGGGTGGAGTCGGGGTCTGATTTAAAGCAACAGACTGGCTACAATAGCAGACCCTTGTTGTCTGGTGACTTGTATTAGCCAATCTCCAGACTTTGCCTTCTGGATCAATACCATGTTTGAAGTGCATTCCATTCCGATGCACTTATTTAAAGCAACAGACAGGCTAAACCGGCAGGCCATTGTTGTCTGGGGAATAGTATTCGACACACTCGCTGTCAGTTCAGATCCTAGGTCAGGGAACAGAAGCTTTCCTTTTGAAAACGCTGTTAAGACTAGGACGATCCACTGCTAACCAGCTGTAGCTAGAAGAGCCTCCTTCACCCCATTTTGGAGACCTTGGTTCTGACGGAAGAAAGCAGTATTTGCGACTCCAAAATGCATCAACTCCATATTCGGTATTTGCCATTGACTTCCTCTTCCTTGCCTGCCTGGGTACTCTAAGAACACCTCTCCCTGGTGGTCTAGTGGCTAGGATTCGGCGCTCTCACCGCCGCGGCCCGGGTTCAATTCCCGGTCAGGGAAATCTTCTTTCTCCACCCGAAGCCAGCATGTCCCTTCAGAACACTGGTAGTAGCTGGATGCTTCTGTCTGGTAGAGCTGATAAATGATTTGCCATCCACCTGAATGGCTTTCTCAGTTCTAATCAGCGTTGTTGATCTTTTCCACCTTTCATACCCAAGTGGCCAACTCAGCTGCCTTAATCCAAACGCAATAGTTAGTGTCAGAAGAAATGTCGACGCTAATCTCTGCTGCATGACGTCGCTCTTTCTGAGAAGACATTTTCTCAGAATCTTTACCCATTTCTTCCCAGACTGCGTATACCATAGCCCAAGCTGCTCTGAGTCAAAATTGATGACAACATTTCAGAAGTCATGGGACTTTGCCTTCTGGACAAATACCATGTTAGAAGTCCACTCCTACTGATGCAGCGATGTGCTCTTGGGTGGAGTCGGGGTCTGATTTAAAGCAACAGACTGGCTACAATAGCAGACCCTTGTTGTCTGGTGACTTGTATTAGCCAATCTCCAGACTTTGCCTTCTGGATCAATACCATGTTTGAAGTGCATTCCATTCCGATGCACTTATTTAAAGCAACAGACAGGCTAAACCGGCAGGCCCTTGTTGTCTGGGGAATAGTATTTGACACACTCGCTGTCAGTTCAGATCCTAGGTCAGGGAACAGAAGCTTTCCTTTTGAAAACGCTGTTAAGACTAGGACGATCCACTGCTAACCAGCTGTAGCTAGAAGAGCCTCCTTCACCCCATTTTGGAGACCTTGGTTCTGACGGAAGAAAGCAGTATTTGCGACTCCAAAATGCATCAACTCCATATTCGGTATTTGCCATTGACTTCCTCTTCCTTGCCTGCCTAGGTACTCTAAGAACACCTCTCCCTGGTGGTCTAGTGGCTAGGATTCGGCGCTCTCACCGCCGCGGCCCGGGTTCGATTCCCCGTCAGGGAAATCTTCTTTCTCCACCCGAAGCCAGCATGTCCCTTCAGAACACTGGTAGTAGCTGGATGCTTCTGTCTGGTAGAGCCGATAAATGATTTGCCATCCACCTGAATGGCTTTCTCAGTTCTAATCAGCGTTGTTGATCTTTTCCACCTTTCATACCCAAGTGGCCAACTCAGCTGCCTTAATCCAAACGCAATAGTTAGTGTCAGAAGAAATGTCGACGCTAATCTCTGCTGCATGACGTCGCTCTTTCTGAGAAGACATTTTCTCAGAATCTTTACCCATTTCTTCCCAGACTGCGTATACCATAGCCCAAGCTGCTCTGAGTCAAAATTGATGACAACATTTCAGAAGTCATGGGACTTTGCCTTCTGGACAAATACCATGTTAGAAGTCCACTCCTACTGATGCAGCGATGTGCTCTTGGGTGGAGTCGGGGTCTGATTTAAAGCAACAGACTGGCTACAATAGCAGACCCTTGTTGTCTGGTGACTTGTATTAGCCAATCTCCAGACTTTGCCTTCTGGATCAATACCATGTTTGAAGTGCATTCCATTCCGATGCACTTATTTAAAGCAACAGACAGGCTAAACCGGCAGGCCCTTGTTGTCTGGGGAATAGTATTTGACACACTCGCTGTCAGTTCAGATCCTAGGTCAGGGAACAGAAGCTTTCCTTTTGAAAACGCTGTTAAGACTAGGACGATCCACTGCTAACCAGCTGTAGCTAGAAGAGCCTCCTTCACCCCATTTTGGAGACCTTGGTTCTGACGGAAGAAAGCAGTATTTGCGACTCCAAAATGCATCAACTCCATATTCGGTATTTGCCATTGACTTCCTCTTCCTTGCCTGCCTGGGTACTCTAAGAACACCTCTCCCTGGTGGTCTAGTGGCTAGGATTCGGCGCTCTCACCGCCGCGGCCCGGGTTCGATTCCCCGTCAGGGAAATCTTCTTTCTCCACCCGAAGCCAGCGTGTCCCTTCAGAACACTGGTAGTGGCTGAATGCTATTGTCTAGACTTCTGTCTGGTAGAGCCGATAAATGATTTGCCATCCACCTGAATGGCTTTCTCAGTTCTAATCAGCGTTGTTGATCTTTTCCACCTTTCATACCCAAGTGGCCAACTCAGCTGCCTTAATCCAAACGCAATAGTTAGTGTCAGAAAAAATGTCGACGCTAATCTCTGCTGCACGACGTCGCTCTTTCTGAGAAGACATTTTCTCAGAATCTTTACCCATTTCTTCCCAGACTGCGTATACCATAGCCCAAGCTGCTCTGAGGCAAAATTGATGACAACATTTCAGAAGTCATGGGACTTTGCCTTCTGGACAAATACCATGTTAGAAGTCCACTCCTACTGATGCAGCGATGTGCTCTTGGGTGGAGTCGGGGTCTGATTTAAAGCAACAGACTGGCTACAATAGCAGACCCTTGTTGTCTGGTGACTTGTATTAGCCAATCTCCAGACTTTGCCTTCTGGATCAATACCATGTTTGAAGTGCATTCCATTCCGATGCACTTATTTAAAGCAACAGACAGGCTAAACCGGCAGGCCCTTGTTGTCTGGGGAATAGTATTCGACACACTCGCTGTCAGTTCAGATCCTAGGTCAGGGAACAGAAGCTTTCCTTTTGAAAACGCTGTTAAGACTAGGACGATCCACTGCTAACCAGCTGTAGCTAGAAGAGCCTCCTTCACCCCATTTTGGAGACCTTGGTTCTGACAGAAGAAAGCAGTATTTGCGACTCCAAAATGCATCAACTCCATATTCGGTATTTGCCATTGACTTCCTCTTCCTTGCCTGCCTGGGTACTCTAAGAACACCTCTCCCTGGTGGTCTAGTGGCTAGGATTCGTCGCTCTCACCGCCGCGGCCCGGGTTCGATTCCCGGTCAGGGAAATCTTCTTTCTCCACCCGAAGCCAGCGTGTCCCTTCAGAACACTGGTAGTGGCTGAATGCTATTGTCTAGGCTTCTGTCTGGTAGAGCCGATAAATGATTTGCCATCCACCTGAATGGCTTTCTCAGTTCTAATCAGCGTTGTTGATCTTTTCCACCTTTCATACCCAAGTGGCCAACTCAGCTGCCTTAATCCAAACGCAATAGTTAGTGTCAGAAAAAATGTCGACGCTAATCTCTGCTGCATGACGTCGCTCTTTCTGAGAAGACATTTTCTCAGAATCTTTACCCATTTCTTCCCAGACTGCGTATACCATAGCCCAAGCTGCTCTGAGGCAAAATTGATGACAACATTTCAGAAGTCATGGGACTTTGCCTTCTGGACAAATACCATGTTAGAAGTCCACTCCTACTGATGCAGCGATGTGCTCTTGGGTGGAGTCGGGGTCTGATTTAAAGCAACAGACTGGCTACAATAGCAGACCCTTGTTGTCTGGTGACTTGTATTAGCCAATCTCCAGACTTTGCCTTCTGGATCAATACCATGTTTGAAGTGCATTCCATTCCGATGCACTTATTTAAAGCAACAGACAGGCTAAACCGGCAGGCCCTTGTTGTCTGGGGAATAGTATTCGACACACTCGCTGTCAGTTCAGATCCTAGGTCAGGGAACAGAAGCTTTCCTTTTGAAAACGCTGTTAAGACTAGGACGATCCACTGCTAACCAGCTGTAGCTAGAAGAGCCTCCTTCACCCCATTTTGGAGACCTTGGTTCTGACGGAAGAAAGCAGTATTTGCGACTCCAAAATGCATCAACTCCATATTCGGTATTTGCCATTGACTTCCTCTTCCTTGCCTGCCTGGGTACTCTAAGAACACCTCTCCCTGGTGGTCTAGTGGCTAGGATTCGGCGCTCTCACCGCCGCGGCCCGGGTTCGATTCCCGGTCAGGGAAATCTTCTTTCTCCACCCGAAGCCAGCGTGTCCCTTCAGAACACTGGTAGTGGCTGAATGCTACTGTCTGGTAGAGCCGATAAATGATTTGCCATCCACCTGAATGGCTTTCTCAGTTCTAATCAGCGTTGTTGATCTTTTCCACCTTTCATACCCAAGTGGCCAACTCAGCTGCCTTAATCCAAACGCAATAGTTAGTGTCAGAAAAAATGTCGACGCTAATCTCTGCTGCATGACGTCGCTCTTTCTGAGAAGACATTTTCTCAGAATCTTTACCCATTTCTTCCCAGACTGCGTATACCATAGCCCAAGCTGCTCTGAGGCAAAATTGATGACAACATTTCAGAAGTCATGGGACTTTGCCTTCTGGACAAATACCATGTTAGAAGTCCACTCCTACTGATGCAGCGATGTGCTCTTGGGTGGAGTCGGGGTCTGATTTAAAGCAACAGACTGGCTACAATAGCAGACCCTTGTTGTCTGGTGACTTGTATTAGCCAATCTCCAGACTTTGCCTTCTGGATCAATACCATGTTTGAAGTGCATTCCATTCCGATGCACTTATTTAAAGCAACAGACAGGCTAAACCGGCAGGCCCTTGTTGTCTGGGGAATAGTATTCGACACACTCGCTGTCAGTTCAGATCCTAGGTCAGGGAACAGAAGCTTTCCTTTTGAAAACGCTGTTAAGACTAGGACGATCCACTGCTAACCAGCTGTAGCTAGAAGAGCCTCCTTCACCCTATTTTGGAGACCTTGGTTCTGACGGAAGAAAGCAGTATTTGCGACTCCAAAATGCATCAACTCCATATTCGGTATTTGCCATTGACTTCCTCTTCCTTGCCTGCCTGGGTACTCTAAGAACACCTCTCCCTGGTGGTCTAGTGGCTAGGATTCGGCGCTCTCACCGCCGCGGCCCGCGTTCGATTCCCGGTCAGGGAAATCTTCTTTCTCCACCCGAAGCCAGCGTGTCCCTTCAGAACACTGGTAGTGGCTGAATGCTATTGTCTAGGCTTCTGTCTGGTAGAGCCGATAAATGATTTGCCATCCACCTGAATGGCTTTCTCAGTTCTAATCAGCGTTGTTGATCTTTTCCACCTTTCATACCCAAGTGGCCAACTCAGCTGCCTTAATCCAAACGCAATAGTTAGTGTCAGAAAAAATGTCGACGCTAATCTCTGCTGCATGACGTCGCTCTTTCTGAGAAGACATTTTCTCAGAATCTTTACCCATTTCTTCCCAGACTGCGTATACCATAGCCCAAGCTGCTCTGAGGCAAAATTGATGACAACATTTCAGAAGTCATGGGACTTTGCCTTCTGGACAAATACCATGTTAGAAGTCCACTCCTACTGATGCAGCGATGTGCTCTTGGGTGGAGTCGGGGTCTGATTTAAAGCAACAGACTGGCTACAATAGCAGACCCTTGTTGTCTGGTGACTTGTATTAGCCAATCTCCAGACTTTGCCTTCTGGATCAATACCATGTTTGAAGTGCATTCCATTCCGATGCACTTATTTAAAGCAACAGACAGGCTAAACCGGCAGGCCCTTGTTGTCTGGGGAATAGTATTCGACACACTCGCTGTCAGTTCAGATCCTAGGTCAGGGAACAGAAGCTTTCCTTTTGAAAACGCTGTTAAGACTAGGACGATCCACTGCTAACCAGCTGTAGCTAGAAGAGCCTCCTTCACCCTATTTTGGAGACCTTGGTTCTGACGGAAGAAAGCAGTATTTGCGACTCCAAAATGCATCAACTCCATATTCGGTATTTGCCATTGACTTCCTCTTCCTTGCCTGCCTGGGTACTCTAAGAACACCTCTCCCTGGTGGTCTAGTGGCTAGGATTCGGCGCTCTCACCGCCGCGGCCCGCGTTCGATTCCCGGTCAGGGAAATCTTCTTTCTCCACCCGAAGCCAGCGTGTCCCTTCAGAACACTGGTAGTGGCTGAATGCTATTGTCTAGGCTTCTGTCTGGTAGAGCCGATAAATGATTTGCCATCCACCTGAATGGCTTTCTCAGTTCTAATCAGCGTTGTTGATCTTTTCCACCTTTCATACCCAAGTGGCCAACTCAGCTGCCTTAATCCAAACGCAATAGTTAGTGTCAGAAAAAATGTCGACGCTAATCTCTGCTGCATGACGTCGCTTTTTCTGAGAAGACATTTTCTCAGAATCTTTACCCATTTCTTCCCAGACTGCGTATACCATAGCCCAAGCTGCTCTGAGGCAAAATTGATGACAACATTTCAGAAGTCATGGGACTTTGCCTTCTGGACAAATACCATGTTAGAAGTCCACTCCTACTGATGTAGCGATGTGCTCTTGGGTGGAGTCGGGGTCTGATTTAAAGCAACAGACTGGCTACAATAGCAGACCCTTGTTGTCTGGTGACTTGTATTAGCCAATCTCCAGACTTTGCCTTCTGGATCAATACCATGTTTGAAGTGCATTCCATTCCGATGCACTTATTTAAAGCAACAGACAGGCTAAACCGGCAGGCCCTTGTTGTCTGGGGAATAGTATTCGACACACTCGCTGTCAGTTCAGATCCTAGGTCAGGGAACAGAAGCTTTCCTTTTGAAAACGCTGTTAAGACTAGGACGATCCACTGCTAACCAGCTGTAGCTAGAAGAGCCTCCTTCACCCCATTTTGGAGACCTTGGTTCTGACGGAAGAAAGCAGTATTTGCGACTCCAAAATGCATCAACTCCATATTCGGTATTTGCCATTGACTTCCTCTTCCTTGCCTGCCTGGGTACACTAAGAACACCTCTCCCTGGTGGTCTAGTGGCTAGGATTCGGCGCTCTCACCGCCGCGGCCCGCGTTCGATTCCCGGTCAGGGAAATCTTCTTTCTCCACCCGAAGCCAGCGTGTCCCTTCAGAACACTGGTAGTGGCTGAATGCTATTGTCTAGGCTTCTGTCTGGTAGAGCCGATAAATGATTTGCCATCCACCTGAATGGCTTTCTCAGTTCTAATCAGCGTTGTTGATCTTTTCCACCTTTCATACCCAAGTGGCCAACTCAGCTGCCTTAATCCAAACGCAATAGTTAGTGTCAGAAAAAATGTCGACGCTAATCTCTGCTGCATGACGTCGCTCTTTCTGAGAAGACATTTTCTCAGAATCTTTACCCATTTCTTCCCAGACTGCGTATACCATAGCCCAAGCTGCTCTGAGGCAAAATTGATGACAACATTTCAGAAGTCATGGGACTTTGCCTTCTGGACAAATACCATGTTAGAAGTCCACTCCTACTGATGCAGCGATGTGCTCTTGGGTGGAGTCGGGGTCTGATTTAAAGCAACAGACTGGCTACAATAGCAGACCCTTGTTGTCTGGTGACTTGTATTAGCCAATCTCCAGACTTTGCCTTCTGGATCAATACCATGTTTGAAGTGCATTCCATTCCGATGCACTTATTTAAAGCAACAGACAGGCTAAACCGGCAGGCCCTTGTTGTCTGGGGAATAGTATTCGACACACTCGCTGTCAGTTCAGATCCTAGGTCAGGGAACAGAAGCTTTCCTTTTGAAAACGCTGTTAAGACTAGGACGATCCACTGCTAACCAGCTGTAGCTAGAAGAGCCTCCTTCACCCTATTTTGGAGACCTTGGTTCTGACGGAAGAAAGCAGTATTTGCGACTCCAAAATGCATCAACTCCATATTCGGTATTTGCCATTGACTTCCTCTTCCTTGCCTGCCTGGGTACTCTAAGAACACCTCTCCCTGGTGGTCTAGTGGCTAGGATTCGGCGCTCTCACCGCCGCGGCCCGCGTTCGATTCCCGGTCAGGGAAATCTTCTTTCTCCACCCGAAGCCAGCGTGTCCCTTCAGAACACTGGTAGTGGCTGAATGCTATTGTCTAGGCTTCTGTCTGGTAGAGCCGATAAATGATTTGCCATCCACCTGAATGGCTTTCTCAGTTCTAATCAGCGTTGTTGATCTTTTCCACCTTTCATACCCAAGTGGCCAACTCAGCTGCCTTAATCCAAACGCAATAGTTAGTGTCAGAAAAAATGTCGACGCTAATCTCTGCTGCATGACGTCGCTCTTTCTGAGAAGACATTTTCTCAGAATCTTTACCCATTTCTTCCCAGACTGCGTATACCATAGCCCAAGCTGCTCTGAGGCAAAATTGATGACAACATTTCAGAAGTCATGGGACTTTGCCTTCTGGACAAATACCATGTTAGAAGTCCACTCCTACTGATGCAGCGATGTGCTCTTGGGTGGAGTCGGGGTCTGATTTAAAGCAACAGACTGGCTACAATAGCAGACCCTTGTTGTCTGGTGACTTGTATTAGCCAATCTCCAGACTTTGCCTTCTGGATCAATACCATGTTTGAAGTGCATTCCATTCCGATGCACTTATTTAAAGCAACAGACAGGCTAAACCGGCAGGCCCTTGTTGTCTGGGGAATAGTATTCGACACACTCGCTGTCAGTTCAGATCCTAGGTCAGGGAACAGAAGCTTTCCTTTTGAAAACGCTGTTAAGACTAGGACGATCCACTGCTAACCAGCTGTAGCTAGAAGAGCCTCCTTCACCCTATTTTGGAGACCTTGGTTCTGACGGAAGAAAGCAGTATTTGCGACTCCAAAATGCATCAACTCCATATTCGGTATTTGCCATTGACTTCCTCTTCCTTGCCTGCCTGGGTACTCTAAGAACACCTCTCCCTGGTGGTCTAGTGGCTAGGATTCGGCGCTCTCACCGCCGCGGCCCGCGTTCGATTCCCGGTCAGGGAAATCTTCTTTCTCCACCCGAAGCCAGCGTGTCCCTTCAGAACACTGGTAGTGGCTGAATGCTATTGTCTAGGCTTCTGTCTGGTAGAGCCGATAAATGATTTGCCATCCACCTGAATGGCTTTCTCAGTTCTAATCAGCGTTGTTGATCTTTTCCACCTTTCATACCCAAGTGGCCAACTCAGCTGCCTTAATCCAAACGCAATAGTTAGTGTCAGAAAAAATGTCGACGCTAATCTCTGCTGCATGACGTCGCTCTTTCTGAGAAGACATTTTCTCAGAATCTTTACCCATTTCTTCCCAGACTGCGTATACCATAGCCCAAGCTGCTCTGAGGCAAAATTGATGACAACATTTCAGAAGTCATGGGACTTTGCCTTCTGGACAAATACCATGTTAGAAGTCCACTCCTACTGATGCAGCGATGTGCTCTTGGGTGGAGTCGGGGTCTGATTTAAAGCAACAGACTGGCTACAATAGCAGACCCTTGTTGTCTGGTGACTTGTATTAGCCAATCTCCAGACTTTGCCTTCTGGATCAATACCATGTTTGAAGTGCATTCCATTCCGATGCACTTTTTTAAAGCAACAGACAGGCTAAACTGGCAGGCCCTTGTTGTCTGGGGAATAGTATTCGACACACTCGCTGTCAGTTCAGATCCTAGGTCAGGGAACAGAAGCTTTCCTTTTGAAAACGCTGTTAAGACTAGGACGATCCACTGCTAACCAGCTTTAGCTAGAAGAGCCTCCTTCACCCCATTTTGGAGACCTTGGTTCTGACGGAAGAAAGCAGTATTTGCGACTCCAAAATGCATCAACTCCATATTCGGTATTTGCCATTGACTTCCTCTTCCTTGCCTGCCTGGGTACACTAAGAACACCTCTCCCTGGTGGTCTAGTGGCTAGGATTCGGCGCTCTCACCGCCGCGGCCCGCGTTCGATTCCCGGTCAGGGAAATCTTCTTTCTCCACCCGAAGCCAGCGTGTCCCTTCAGAACACTGGTAGTGGCTGAATGCTATTGTCTAGGCTTCTGTCTGGTAGAGCCGATAAATGATTTGCCATCCACCTGAATGGCTTTCTCAGTTCTAATCAGCGTTGTTGATCTTTTCCACCTTTCATACCCAAGTGGCCAACTCAGCTGCCTTAATCCAAACGCAATAGTTAGTGTCAGAAAAAATGTCGACGCTAATCTCTGCTGCATGACGTCGCTCTTTCTGAGAAGACATTTTCTCAGAATCTTTACCCATTTCTTCCCAGACTGCGTATACCATAGCCCAAGCTGCTCTGAGGCAAAATTGATGACAACATTTCAGAAGTCATGGGACTTTGCCTTCTGGACAAATACCATGTTAGAAGTCCACTCCTACTGATGCAGCGATGTGCTCTTGGGTGGAGTCGGGGTCTGATTTAAAGCAACAGACTGGCTACAATAGCAGACCCTTGTTGTCTGGTGACTTGTATTAGCCAATCTCCAGACTTTGCCTTCTGGATCAATACCATGTTTGAAGTGCATTCCATTCCGATGCACTTATTTAAAGCAACAGACAGGCTAAACCGGCAGGCCCTTGTTGTCTGGGGAATAGTATTCGACACACTCGCTGTCAGTTCAGATCCTAGGTCAGGGAACAGAAGCTTTCCTTTTGAAAACGCTGTTAAGACTAGGACGATCCACTGCTAACCAGCTGTAGCTAGAAGAGCCTCCTTCACCCTATTTTGGAGACCTTGGTTCTGACGGAAGAAAGCAGTATTTGCGACTCCAAAATGCATCAACTCCATATTCGGTATTTGCCATTGACTTCCTCTTCCTTGCCTGCCTGGGTACTCTAAGAACACCTCTCCCTGGTGGTCTAGTGGCTAGGATTCGGCGCTCTCACCGCCGCGGCCCGCGTTCGATTCCCGGTCAGGGAAATCTTCTTTCTCCACCCGAAGCCAGCGTGTCCCTTCAGAACACTGGTAGTGGCTGAATGCTATTGTCTAGGCTTCTGTCTGGTAGAGCCGATAAATGATTTGCCATCCACCTGAATGGCTTTCTCAGTTCTAATCAGCGTTGTTGATCTTTTCCACCTTTCATACCCAAGTGGCCAACTCAGCTGCCTTAATCCAAACGCAATAGTTAGTGTCAGAAAAAATGTCGACGCTAATCTCTGCTGCATGACGTCGCTCTTTCTGAGAAGACATTTTCTCAGAATCTTTACCCATTTCTTCCCAGACTGCGTATACCATAGCCCAAGCTGCTCTGAGGCAAAATTGATGACAACATTTCAGAAGTCATGGGACTTTGCCTTCTGGACAAATACCATGTTAGAAGTCCACTCCTACTGATGCAGCGATGTGCTCTTGGGTGGAGTCGGGGTCTGATTTAAAGCAACAGACTGGCTACAATAGCAGACCCTTGTTGTCTGGTGACTTGTATTAGCCAATCTCCAGACTTTGCCTTCTGGATCAATACCATGTTTGAAGTGCATTCCATTCCGATGCACTTATTTAAAGCAACAGACAGGCTAAACCGGCAGGCCCTTGTTGTCTGGGGAATAGTATTCGACACACTCGCTGTCAGTTCAGATCCTAGGTCAGGGAACAGAAGCTTTCCTTTTGAAAACGCTGTTAAGACTAGGACGATCCACTGCTAACCAGCTGTAGCTAGAAGAGCCTCCTTCACCCCATTTTGGAGACCTTGGTTCTGACGGAAGAAAGCAGTATTTGCGACTCCAAAATGCATCAACTCCATATTCGGTATTTGCCATTGACTTCCTCTTCCTTGCCTGCCTGGGTACTCTAAGAACACCTCTCCCTGGTGGTCTAGTGGCTAGGATTCGGCACCCTCACCGCCGCGGCCCGGGTTCAATTCCCGGTCAGGGAAATCTTCTTTCTCCACCCGAAGCCAGCGTGTCCCTTCAGAACACTGGTAGTGGCTGAATGCTATTGTCTAGGCTTCTGTCTGGTAGAGCCGATAAATGATTTGCCATCCACCTGAATGGCTTTCTCAGTTCTAATCAGCGTTGTTGATCTTTTCCACCTTTCATACCCAAGTGGCCAACTCAGCTGCCTTAATCCAAACGCAATAGTTAGTGTCAGAAAAAATGTCGACGCTAATCTCTGCTGCATGACGTCGCTCTTTCTGAGAAGACATTTTCTCAGAATCTTTACCCATTTCTTCCCAGACTGCGTATACCATAGCCCAAGCTGCTCTGAGGCAAAATTGATGACAACATTTCAGAAGTCATGGGACTTTGCCTTCTGGACAAATACCATGTTAGAAGTCCACTCCTACTGATGCAGCGATGTGCTCTTGGGTGGAGTCGGGGTCTGATTTAAAGCAACAGACTGGCTACAATAGCAGACCCTTGTTGTCTGGTGACTTGTATTAGCCAATCTCCAGACTTTGCCTTCTGGATCAATACCATGTTCGAAGTGCATTCCATTCCGATGCACTTATTTAAAGCAACAGACAGGCTAAACCGGCAGGCCCTTGTTGTCTGGGGAATAGTATTCGACACACTCGCTGTCAGTTCAGATCCTAGATCAGGGAACAGAAGCTTTCCTTTTGAAAACGCTGTTAAGACTAGGACGATCCACTGCTAACCAGCTGTAGCTAGAAGAGCCTCCTTCACCCCATTTTGGAGACCTTGGTTCTGACGGAAGAAAGCAGTATTTGCGACTCCAAAATGCATCAACTCCATATTCGGTATTTGCCATTGACTTCCTCTTCCTTGCCTGCCTGGGTACTCTAAGAACACCTCTCCCTGGTGGTCTAGTGGCTAGGATTCGGCGCTCTCACCGCCGCGGCCCGGGTTCAATTCCCGGTCAGGGAAATCTTCTTTCTCCACCCGAAGCCAGCGTGTCCCTTCAGAACACTGGTAGTGGCTGAATGCTATTGTCTAGGCTTCTGTCTGGTAGAGCCGATAAATGATTTGCCATCCACCTGAATGGCTTTCTCAGTTCTAATCAGCGTTGTTGATCTTTTCCACCTTTCATACCCAAGTGGCCAACTCAGCTGCCTTAATCCAAACGCAATAGTTAGTGTCAGAAAAAATGTCGACGCTAATCTCTGCTGCATGACGTCGCTCTTTCTGAGAAGACATTTTCTCAGAATCTTTACCCATTTCTTCCCAGACTGCGTATACCATAGCCCAAGCTGCTCTGAGGCAAAATTGATGACAACATTTCAGAAGTCATGGGACTTTGCCTTCTGGACAAATACCATGTTAGAAGTCCACTCCTACTGATGCAGCGATGTGCTCTTGGGTGGAGTCGGGGTCTGATTTAAAGCAACAGACTGGCTACGATAGCAGACCCTTGTTGTCTGGTGACTTGTATTAGCCAATCTCCAGACTTTGCCTTCTGGATCAATACCATGTTTGAAGTGCATTCCATTCCGATGCACTTATTTAAAGCAACAGACAGGCTAAACCGGCAGGCCCTTGTTGTCTGGGGAATAGTATTCGACACACTCGCTGTCAGTTCAGATCCTAGGTCAGGGAACAGAAGCTTTCCTTTTGAAAACGCTGTTAAGACTAGGACGATCCACTGCTAACCAGCTGTAGCTAGAAGAGCCTCCTTCACCCCATTTTGGAGACCTTGGTTCTGACGGAAGAAAGCAGTATTTGCGACTCCAAAATGCATCAACTCCATATTCGGTATTTGCCATTGACTTCCTCTTCCTTGCCTGCCTGGTTACTCTAAGAACACCTCTCCCTGGTGGTCTAGTGGCTAGGATTCGGCGCTCTCACCGCCGCGGCCCGGGTTCGATTCCCGGTCAGGGAAATCTTCTTTCTCCACCCGAAGCCAGCGTGTCCCTTCAGAACACTGGTAGTGGCTGAATGCTGGTAGTCTAGGCTTCTGTCTGGTAGAGCCGATAAATGATTTGCCATCCACCTGAATGGCTTTCTCAGTTCTAATCAGCGTTGTTGATCTTTTCCACCTTTCATACCCAAGTGGCCAACTCAGCTGCCTTAATCCAAACGCAATAGTTAGTGTCAGAAAAAATGTCGACGCTAATCTCTGCTGCATGACGTCGCTCTTTCTGAGAAGACATTTTCTCAGAATCTTTACCCATTTCTTCCCAGACTGCGTATACCATAGCCCAAGCTGCTCTGAGGCAAAATTGATGACAACATTTCAGAAGTCATGGGACTTTGCCTTCTGGACAAATACCATGTTAGAAGTCCACTCCTACTGATGCAGCGATGTGCTCTTGGGTGGAGTCGGGGTCTGATTTAAAGCAACAGACTGGCTACAATAGCAGACCCTTGTTGTCTGGTGACTTGTATTAGCCAATCTCCAGACTTTGCCTTCTGGATCAATACCATGTTTGAAGTGCATTCCATTCCGATGCACTTATTTAAAGCAACAGACAGGCTAAACCGGCAGGCCCTTGTTGTCTGGGGAATAGTATTCGACACACTCGCTGTCAGTTCAGATCCTAGATCAGGGAACAGAAGCTTTCCTTTTGAAAACGCTGTTAAGACTAGGACGATCCACTGCTAACCAGCTGTAGCTAGAAGAGCCTCCTTCACCCCATTTTGGAGACCTTGGTTCTGACGGAAGAAAGCAGTATTTGCGACTCCAAAATGCATCAACTCCATATTCGGTATTTGCCATTGACTTCCTCTTCCTTGCCTGCCTGGGTACTCTAAGAACACCTCTCCCTGGTGGTCTAGTGGCTAGGATTCGGTGCTCTCACCGCCGCGGCCCGGGTTCAATTCCCGGTCAGGGAAATCTTCTTTCTCCACCCGAAGCCAGCGTGTCCCTTCAGAACACTGGTAGTGGCTGAATGCTATTGTCTAGGCTTCTGTCTGGTAGAGCCGATAAATGATTTGCCATCCACCTGAATGGCTTTCTCAGTTCTAATCAGCGTTGTTGATCTTTTCCACCTTTCATACCCAAGTGGCCAACTCAGCTGCCTTAATCCAAACGCAATAGTTAGTGTCAGAAAAAATGTCGACGCTAATCTCTGCTGCATGACGTCGCTCTTTCTGAGAAGACATTTTCTCAGAATCTTTACCCATTTCTTCCCAGACTGCGTATACCATAGCCCAAGCTGCTCTGAGGCAAAATTGATGACAACATTTCAGAAGTCATGGGACTTTGCCTTCTGGACAAATACCATGTTAGAAGTCCACTCCTACTGATGCAGCGATGTGCTCTTGGGTGGAGTCGGGGTCTGATTTAAAGCAACAGACTGGCTACGATAGCAGACCCTTGTTGTCTGGTGACTTGTATTAGCCAATCTCCAGACTTTGCCTTCTGGATCAATACCATGTTTGAAGTGCATTCCATTCCGATGCACTTATTTAAAGCAACAGACAGGCTAAACCGGCAGGCCCTTGTTGTCTGGGGAATAGTATTCGACACACTCGCTGTCAGTTCAGATCCTAGGTCAGGGAACAGAAGCTTTCCTTTTGAAAACGCTGTTAAGACTAGGACGATCCACTGCTAACCAGCTGTAGCTAGAAGAGCCTCCTTCACCCCATTTTGGAGACCTTGGTTCTGACGGAAGAAAGCAGTATTTGCGACTCCAAAATGCATCAACTCCATATTCGGTATTTGCCATTGACTTCCTCTTCCTTGCCTGCCTGGTTACTCTAAGAACACCTCTCCCTGGTGGTCTAGTGGCTAGGATTCGGCGCTCTCACCGCCGCGGCCCGGGTTCGATTCCCGGTCAGGGAAATCTTCTTTCTCCACCCGAAGCCAGCGTGTCCCTTCAGAACACTGGTAGTGGCTGAATGCTGGTAGTCTAGGCTTCTGTCTGGTAGAGCCGATAAATGATTTGCCATCCACCTGAATGGCTTTCTCAGTTCTAATCAGCGTTGTTGATCTTTTCCACCTTTCATACCCAAGTGGCCAACTCAGCTGCCTTAATCCAAACGCAATAGTTAGTGTCAGAAAAAATGTCGACGCTAATCTCTGCTGCATGACGTCGCTCTTTCTGAGAAGACATTTTCTCAGAATCTTTACCCATTTCTTCCCAGACTGCGTATACCATAGCCCAAGCTGCTCTGAGGCAAAATTGATGACAACATTTCAGAAGTCATGGGACTTTGCCTTCTGGACAAATACCATGTTAGAAGTCCACTCCTACTGATGCAGCGATGTGCTCTTGGGTGGAGTCGGGGTCTGATTTAAAGCAACAGACTGGCTACAATAGCAGACCCTTGTTGTCTGGTGACTTGTATTAGCCAATCTCCAGACTTTGCCTTCTGGATCAATACCATGTTTGAAGTGCATTCCATTCCGATGCACTTATTTAAAGCAACAGACAGGCTAAACCGGCAGGCCCTTGTTGTCTGGGGAATAGTATTCGACACACTCGCTGTCAGTTCAGATCCTAGATCAGGGAACAGAAGCTTTCCTTTTGAAAACGCTGTTAAGACTAGGACGATCCACTGCTAACCAGCTGTAGCTAGAAGAGCCTCCTTCACCCCATTTTGGAGACCTTGGTTCTGACGGAAGAAAGCAGTATTTGCGACTCCAAAATGCATCAACTCCATATTCGGTATTTGCCATTGACTTCCTCTTCCTTGCCTGCCTGGGTACTCTAAGAACACCTCTCCCTGGTGGTCTAGTGGCTAGGATTCGGTGCTCTCACCGCCGCGGCCCGGGTTCAATTCCCGGTCAGGGAAATCTTCTTTCTCCACCCGAAGCCAGCGTGTCCCTTCAGAACACTGGTAGTGGCTGAATGCTATTGTCTAGGCTTCTGTCTGGTAGAGCCGATAAATGATTTGCCATCCACCTGAATGGCTTTCTCAGTTCTAATCAGCGTTGTTGATCTTTTCCACCTTTCATACCCAAGTGGCCAACTCAGCTGCCTTAATCCAAACGCAATAGTTAGTGTCAGAAAAAATGTCGACGCTAATCTCTGCTGCATGACGTCGCTCTTTCTGAGAAGACATTTTCTCAGAATCTTTACCCATTTCTTCCCAGACTGCGTATACCATAGCCCAAGCTGCTCTGAGGCAAAATTGATGACAACATTTCAGAAGTCATGGGACTTTGCCTTCTGGACAAATACCATGTTAGAAGTCCACTCCTACTGATGCAGCGATGTGCTCTTGGGTGGAGTCGGGGTCTGATTTAAAGCAACAGACTGGCTACGATAGCAGACCCTTGTTGTCTGGTGACTTGTATTAGCCAATCTCCAGACTTTGCCTTCTGGATCAATACCATGTTTGAAGTGCATTCCATTCCGATGCACTTATTTAAAGCAACAGACAGGCTAAACCGGCAGGCCCTTGTTGTCTGGGGAATAGTATTCGACACACTCGCTGTCAGTTCAGATCCTAGGTCAGGGAACAGAAGCTTTCCTTTTGAAAACGCTGTTAAGACTAGGACGATCCACTGCTAACCAGCTGTAGCTAGAAGAGCCTCCTTCACCCCATTTTGGAGACCTTGGTTCTGACGGAAGAAAGCAGTATTTGCGACTCCAAAATGCATCAACTCCATATTCGGTATTTGCCATTGACTTCCTCTTCCTTGCCTGCCTGGTTACTCTAAGAACACCTCTCCCTGGTGGTCTAGTGGCTAGGATTCGGCGCTCTCACCGCCGCGGCCCGGGTTCGATTCCCGGTCAGGGAAATCTTCTTTCTCCACCCGAAGCCAGCGTGTCCCTTCAGAACACTGGTAGTGGCTGAATGCTGGTAGTCTAGGCTTCTGTCTGGTAGAGCCGATAAATGATTTGCCATCCACCTGAATGGCTTTCTCAGTTCTAATCAGCGTTGTTGATCTTTTCCACCTTTCATACCCAAGTGGCCAACTCAGCTGCCTTAATCCAAACGCAATAGTTAGTGTCAGAAAAAATGTCGACGCTAATCTCTGCTGCATGACGTCGCTCTTTCTGAGAAGACATTTTCTCAGAATCTTTACCCATTTCTTCCCAGACTGCGTATACCATAGCCCAAGCTGCTCTGAGGCAAAATTGATGACAACATTTCAGAAGTCATGGGACTTTGCCTTCTGGACAAATACCATGTTAGAAGTCCACTCCTACTGATGCAGCGATGTGCTCTTGGGTGGAGTCGGGGTCTGATTTAAAGCAACAGACTGGCTACAATAGCAGACCCTTGTTGTCTGGTGACTTGTATTAGCCAATCTCCAGACTTTGCCTTCTGGATCAATACCATGTTTGAAGTGCATTCCATTCCGATGCACTTATTTAAAGCAACAGACAGGCTAAACCGGCAGGCCCTTGTTGTCTGGGGAATAGTATTCGACACACTCGCTGTCAGTTCAGATCCTAGGTCAGGGAACAGAAGCTTTCCTTTTGAAAACGCTGTTAAGACTAGGACGATCCACTGCTAACCAGCTGTAGCTAGAAGAGCCTCCTTCACCCCATTTTGGAGACCTTGGTTCTGACGGAAGAAAGCAGTATTTGCGACTCCAAAATGCATCAACTCCATATTCGGTATTTGCCATTGACTTCCTCTTCCTTGCCTGCCTGGGTACTCTAAGAACACCTCTCCCTGGTGGTCTAGTGGCTAGGATTCGGCGCTCTCACCGCCGCGGCCCGGGTTCAATTCCCGGTCAGGGAAATCTTCTTTCTCCACCCGAAGCCAGCGTGTCCCTTCAGAACACTGGTAGTGGCTGAATGCTATTGTCTAGGCTTCTGTCTGGTAGAGCCGATAAATGATTTGCCATCCACCTGAATGGCTTTCTCAGTTCTAATCAGCGTTGTTGATCTTTTCCACCTTTCATACCCAAGTGGCCAACTCAGCTGCCTTAATCCAAACGCAATAGTTAGTGTCAGAAAAAATGTCGACGCTAATCTCTGCTGCATGACGTCGCTCTTTCTGAGAAGACATTTTCTCAGAATCTTTACCCATTTCTTCCCAGACTGCATATACCATAGCCCAAGCTGCTCTGAGGCAAAATTGATGACAACATTTCAGAAGTCATGGGACTTTGCCTTCTGGACAAATACCATGTTAGAAGTCAACTCCTACTGATGCAGCGATGTGCTCTTGGGTGGAGTCGGGGTCTGATTTAAAGCAACAGACTGGCTACAATAGCAGACCCTTGTTGTCTGGTGACTTGTATTAGCCAATCTCCAGACTTTGCCTTCTGGATCAATACCATGTTTGAAGTGCATTCCATTCCGATGCACTTATTTAAAGCAACAGACAGGCTAAACCGGCAGGCCCTTGTTGTCTGGGGAATAGTATTCGACACACTCGCTGTCAGTTCAGATCCTAGGTCAGGGAACAGAAGCTTTCCTTTTGAAAACACTGTTAAGACTAGGACGATCCACTGCTAACCAGCTGTAGCTAGAAGAGCCTCCTTCACCCCATTTTGGAGACCTTGGTTCTGACGGAAGAAAGCAGTATTTGCGACTCCAAAATGCATCAACTCCATATTCGGTATTTGCCATTGACTTCCTCTTCCTTGCCTGCCTGGGTACTCTAAGAACACCTCTCCCTGGTGGTCTAGTGGCTAGAATTCGGCGCTCTCACCGCCGCGGCCCGGGTTCGATTCCCGGTCAGGGAAATCTTCTTTCTTTACCCGAAGCCAGCATGTCCCTTCAGAACACTGGTAGTGGCTGAATGCTATTGTCTAGGCTTCTGTCTGGTAGAGCCGATAAATGATTTGCCATCCACCTGAATGGCTTTCTCAGTTCTAATCAGCGTTGTTGATCTTTTCCACCTTTCATACCCAAGTGGCCAACTCAGCTGCCTTAATCCAAACGCAATAGTTAGTGTCAGAAAAAATGTCGACGCTAATCTCTGCTGCATGACGTCGCTCTTTCTGAGAAGACATTTTCTCAGAATCTTTACCCATTTCTTCCCAGACTGCGTATACCATAGCCCAAGCTGCTCTGAGGCAAAATTGATGACAACATTTCAGAAGTCATGGGACTTTGCCTTCTGGACAAATACCATGTTAGAAGTCCACTCCTACTGATGCAGCGATGTGCTCTTGGGTGGAGTCGGGGTCTGATTTAAAGCAACAGACTGGCTACAATAGCAGACCCTTGTTGTCTGGTGACTTGTATTAGCCAATCTCCAGACTTTGCCTTCTGGATCAATACCATGTTTGAAGTGCATTCCATTCCGATGCACTTATTTAAAGCAACAGACAGGCTAAACCGGCAGGCCCTTGTTGTCTGGGGAATAGTATTCGACACACTCGCTGTCAGTTCAGATCCTAGGTCAGGGAACAGAAGCTTTCCTTTTGAAAACGCTGTTAAGACTAGGACGATCCACTGCTAACCAGCTGTAGCTAGAAGAGCCTCCTTCACCCCATTTTGGAGACCTTGGTTCTGACGGAAGAAAGCAGTATTTGCGACTCCAAAATGCATCAACTCCATATTCGGTATTTGCCATTGACTTCCTCTTCCTTGCCTGCCTGGGTACTCTAAGAACACCTCTCCCTGGTGGTCTAGTGGCTAGGATTCGGCGCCCTCACCGCTGCGGCCCGGGTTCAATTCCCGGTCAGGGAAATCTTCTTTCTCCACCCGAAGCCAGCGTGTCCCTTCAGAACACTGGTAGTGGCTGAATGCTATTGTCTAGGCTTCTGTCTGGTAGAGCCGATAAATGATTTGCCATCCACCTGAATGGCTTTCTCAGTTCTAATCAGCGTTGTTGATCTTTCCACCTTTCATACCCAAGTGGCCAACTCAGCTGCCTTAATCCAAACGCAATAGTTAGTGTCAGAAAAAATGTCGACGCTAATCTCTGCTGCATGACGTCGCTCTTTCTGAGAAGACATTTTCTCAGAATCTTTACCCATTTCTTCCCAGACTGCGTATACCATAGCCCAAGCTGCTCTGAGGCAAAATTGATGACAACATTTCAGAAGTCATGGGACTTTGCCTTCTGGACAAATACCATGTTAGAAGTCCACTCCTACTGATGCAGCGATGTGCTCTTGGGTGGAGTCGGGGTCTGATTTAAAGCAACAGACTGGCTACAATAGCAGACCCTTGTTGTCTGGTGACTTGTATTAGCCAATCTCCAGACTTTGCCTTCTGGATCAATACCATGTTTGAAGTGCATTCCATTCCGATGCACTTATTTAAAGCAACAGACAGGCTAAACCGGCAGGCCCTTGTTGTCTGGGGAATAGTATTCGACACACTCGCTGTCAGTTCAGATCCTAGGTCAGGGAACAGAAGCTTTCCTTTTGAAAACGCTGTTAAGACTAGGACGATCCACTGCTAACCAGCTGTAGCTAGAAGAGCCTCCTTCACCCCATTTTGGAGACCTTGGTTCTGACGGAAGAAAGCAGTATTTGCGACTCCAAAATGCATCAACTCCATATTCGGTATTTGCCATTGACTTCCTCTTCCTTGCCTGCCTGGGTACTCTAAGAACACCTCTCCCTGGTGGTCTAGTGGCTAGGATTCGGCGCTCTCACCGCCGCGGCCCGGGTTCGATTCCCGGTCAGGGAAATCTTCTTTCTCCACCCGAAGCCAGCGTGTCCCTTCAGAACACTGGTAGTGGCTGAATGCTATTGTCTAGGCTTCTGTCTGGTAGAGCCGATAAATGATTTGCCATCCACCTGAATGGCTTTCTCAGTTCTAATCAGCGTTGTTGATCTTTTCCACCTTTCATACCCAAGTGGCCAACTCAGCTGCCTTAATCCAAACGCAATAGTTAGTGTCAGAAAAAATGTCGACGCTAATCTCTGCTGCATGACGTCGCTCTTTCTGAGAAGACATTTTCTCAGAATCTTTACCCATTTCTTCCCAGACTGCATATACCATAGCCCAAGCTGCTCTGAGGCAAAATTGATGACAACATTTCAGAAGTCATGGGACTTTGCCTTCTGGACAAATACCATGTTAGAAGTCAACTCCTACTGATGCAGCGATGTGCTCTTGGGTGGAGTCGGGGTCTGATTTAAAGCAACAGACTGGCTACAATAGCAGACCCTTGTTGTCTGGTGACTTGTATTAGCCAATCTCCAGACTTTGCCTTCTGGATCAATACCATGTTTGAAGTGCATTCCATTCCGATGCACTTATTTAAAGCAACAGACAGGCTAAACCGGCAGGCCCTTGTTGTCTGGGGAATAGTATTCGACACACTCGCTGTCAGTTCAGATCCTAGGTCAGGGAACAGAAGCTTTCCTTTTGAAAACGCTGTTAAGACTAGGACGATCCACTGCTAACCAGCTGTAGCTAGAAGAGCCTCCTTCACCCCATTTTGGAGACCTTGGTTCTGACGGAAGAAAGCAGTATTTGCGACTCCAAAATGCATCAACTCCATATTCGGTATTTGCCATTGACTTCCTCTTCCTTGCCTGCCTGTGTACTCTAAGAACACCTCTCCCTGGTGGTCTAGTGGCTAGGATTCGGCGCTCTCACCGCCGCGGCCCGGGTTCGATTCCCGGTCAGGGAAATCTTCTTTCTTTACCCGAAGCCAGCATGTCCCTTCAGAACACTGGTAGTGGCTGAATGCTATTGTCTAGGCTTCTGTCTGGTAGAGCCGATAAATGATTTGCCATCCACCTGAATGGCTTTCTCAGTTCTAATCAGCGTTGTTGATCTTTTCCACCTTTCATACCCAAGTGGCCAACTCAGCTGCCTTAATCCAAACGCAATAGTTAGTGTCAGAAAAAATGTCGACGCTAATCTCTGCTGCATGACGTCGCTCTTTCTGAGAAGACATTTTCTCAGAATCTTTACCCATTTCTTCCCAGACTGCGTATACCATAGCCCAAGCTGCTCTGAGGCAAAATTGATGACAACATTTCAGAAGTCATGGGACTTTGCCTTCTGGACAAATACCATGTTTGAAGTCCACTCCTACTGATGCAGCGATGTGCTCTTGGGTGGAGTCGGGGTCTGATTTAAAGCAACAGACTGGCTACAATAGCAGACCCTTGTTGTCTGGTGACTTGTATTAGCCAATCTCCAGACTTTGCCTTCTGGATCAATACCATGTTTGAAGTGCATTCCATTCCGATGCACTTATTTAAAGCAACAGACAGGCTAAACCGGCAGGCCCTTGTTGTCTGGGGAATAGTATTCGACACACTCGCTGTCAGTTCAGATCCTAGGTCAGGGAACAGAAGCTTTCCTTTTGAAAACGCTGTTAAGACTAGGACGATCCACTGCTAACCAGCTGTAGCTAGAAGAGCCTCCTTCACCCCATTTTGGAGACCTTGGTTCTGACGGAAGAAAGCAGTATTTGCGACTCCAAAATGCATCAACTCCATATTCGGTATTTGCCATTGACTTCCTCTTCCTTGCCGGCCTGGGTACTCTAAGAACACCTCTCCCTGGTGGTCTAGTGGCTAGGATTCGGCGCCCTCACCGCTGCGGCCCGGGTTCAATTCCCGGTCAGGGAAATCTTCTTTCTCCACCCGAAGCCAGCGTGTCCCTTCAGAACACTGGTAGTGGCTGAATGCTATTGTCTAGGCTTCTGTCTGGTAGAGCCGATAAATGATTTGCCATCCACCTGAATGGCTTTCTCAGTTCTAATCAGCGTTGTTGATCTTTCCACCTTTCATACCCAAGTGGCCAACTCAGCTGCCTTAATCCAAACGCAATAGTTAGTGTCAGAAAAAATGTCGACGCTAATCTCTGCTGCATGACGTCGCTCTTTCTGAGAAGACATTTTCTCAGAATCTTTACCCATTTCTTCCCAGACTGCGTATACCATAGCCCAAGCTGCTCTGAGGCAAAATTGATGACAACATTTCAGAAGTCATGGGACTTTGCCTTCTGGACAAATACCATGTTAGAAGTCCACTCCTACTGATGCAGCGATGTGCTCTTGGGTGGAGTCGGGGTCTGATTTAAAGCAACAGACTGGCTACAATAGCAGACCCTTGTTGTCTGGTGACTTGTATTAGCCAATCTCCAGACTTTGCCTTCTGGATCAATACCATGTTTGAAGTGCATTCCATTCCGATGCACTTATTTAAAGCAACAGACAGGCTAAACCGGCAGGCCCTTGTTGTCTGGGGAATAGTATTCGACACACTCGCTGTCAGTTCAGATCCTAGGTCAGGGAACAGAAGCTTTCCTTTTGAAAACGCTGTTAAGACTAGGACGATCCACTGCTAACCAGCTGTAGCTAGAAGAGCCTCCTTCACCCCATTTTGGAGACCTTGGTTCTGACGGAAGAAAGCAGTATTTGCGACTCCAAAATGCATCAACTCCATATTCGGTATTTGCCATTGACTTCCTCTTCCTTGCCTGCCTGGGTACTCTTAGAACACCTCTCCCTGGTGGTCTAGTGGCTAGGATTCGGCGCTCTCACCGCCGCGGCCCGGGTTCGATTCCCGGTCAGGGAAATCTTCTTTCTCCACCCGAAGCCAGCGTGTCCCTTCAGAACACTGGTAGTGGCTGAATGCTATTGTCTAGGCTTCTGTCTGGTAGAGCCGATAAATGATTTGCCATCCACCTGAATGGCTTTCTCAGTTCTAATCAGCGTTGTTGATCTTTTCCACCTTTCATACCCAAGTGGCCAACTCAGCTGCCTTAATCCAAACGCAATAGTTAGTGTCAGAAAAAATGTCGACGCTAATCTCTGCTGCATGACGTCGCTCTTTCTGAGAAGACATTTTCTCAGAATCTTTACCCATTTCTTCCCAGACTGCGTATACCATAGCCCAAGCTGCTCTGAGGCAAAATTGATGACAACATTTTAGAAGTCATGGGACTTTGCCTTCTGGACAAATACCATGTTAGAAGTCCACTCCTACTGATGCAGCGATGTGCTCTTGGGTGGAGTCGGGGTCTGATTTAAAGCAACAGACTGGCTACAATAGCAGACCCTTGTTGTCTGGTGACTTGTATTAGCCAATCTCCAGACTTTGCCTTCTGGATCAATACCATGTTTGAAGTGCATTCCATTCCGATGCACTTATTTAAAGCAACAGACAGGCTAAACCGGCAGGCCCTTGTTGTCTGGGGAATAGTATTCGACACACTCGCTGTCAGTTCAGATCCTAGGTCAGGGAACAAAAGCTTTCCTTTTGAAAACGCTGTTAAGACTAGGACGATCCACTGCTAACCAGCTGTAGCTAGAAGAGCCTCCTTCACCCCATTTTGGAGACCTTGGTTCTGACGGAAGAAAGCAGTATTTGCGACTCCAAAATGCATCAACTCCATATTCGGTATTTGCCATTGACTTCCTCTTCCTTGCCTGCCTGGGTACTCCTAGAACACCTCTCCCTGGTGGTCTAGTGGCTAGGATTCGGCGCCCTCACCGCTGCGGCCCGGGTTCAATTCCCGGTCAGGGAAATCTTCTTTCTCCACCCGAAGCCAGCGTGTCCCTTCAGAACACTGGTAGTGGCTGAATGCTATTGTCTAGGCTTCTGTCTGGTAGAGCCGATAAATGATTTGCCATCCACCTGAATGGCTTTCTCAGTTCTAATCAGCGTTGTTGATCTTTTCCACCTTTCATACCCAAGTGGCCAACTCAGCTGCCTTAATCCAAACGCAATAGTTAGTGTCAGAAAAAATGTCGACGCTAATCTCTGCTGCATGACGTCGCTCTTTCTGAGAAGACATTTTCTCAGAATCTTTACCCATTTCTTCCCAGACTGCGTATACCATAGCCCAAGCTGCTCTGAGGCAAAATTGATGACAACATTTTAGAAGTCATGGGACTTTGCCTTCTGGACAAATACCATGTTAGAAGTCCACTCCTACTGATGCAGCGATGTGCTCTTGGGTGGAGTCGGGGTCTGATTTAAAGCAACAGACTGGCTACAATAGCAGACCCTTGTTGTCTGGTGACTTGTATTAGCCAATCTCCAGACTTTGCCTTCTGGATCAATACCATGTTTGAAGTGCATTCCATTCCGATGCACTTATTTAAAGCAACAGACAGGCTAAACCGGCAGGCCCTTGTTGTCTGGGGAATAGTATTCGACACACTCGCTGTCAGTTCAGATCCTAGGTCAGGGAACAGAAGCTTTCCTTTTGAAAACGCTGTTAAGACTAGGACGATCCACTGCTAACCAGCTGTAGCTAGAAGAGCCTCCTTCACCCCATTTTGGAGACCTTGGTTCTGACGGAAGAAAGCAGTATTTGCGACTCCAAAATGCATCAACTCCATATTCGGTATTTGCCATTGACTTCCTCTTCCTTGCCTGCCTGGGTACTCTAAGAACACCTCTCCCTGGTGGTCTAGTGGCTAGGATTCGGCGCCCTCACCGCTGCGGCCCGGGTTCAATTCCCGGTCAGGGAAATCTTCTTTCTCCACCCGAAGCCAGCGTGTCCCTTCAGAACACTGGTAGTGGCTGAATGCTATTGTCTAGGCTTCTGTCTGGTAGAGCCGATAAATGATTTGCCATCCACCTGAATGGCTTTCTCAGTTCTAATCAGCGTTGTTGATCTTTTCCACCTTTCATACCCAAGTGGCCAACTCAGCTGCCTTAATCCAAACGCAATAGTTAGTGTCAGAAAAAATGTCGACGCTAATCTCTGCTGCATGACGTCGCTCTTTCTGAGAAGACATTTTCTCAGAATCTTTACCCATTTCTTCCCAGACTGCGTATACCATAGCCCAAGCTGCTCTGAGGCAAAATTGATGACAACATTTCAGAAGTCATGGGACTTTGCCTTCTGGACAAATACCATGTTAGAAGTCCACTCCTACTGATGCAGCGATGTGCTCTTGGGTGGAGTCGGGGTCTGATTTAAAGCAACAGACTGGCTACAATAGCAGACCCTTGTTGTCTGGTGACTTGTATTAGCCAATCTCCAGACTTTGCCTTCTGGATCAATACCATGTTTGAAGTGCATTCCATTCCGATGCACTTATTTAAAGCAACAGACAGGCTAAACCGGCAGGCCCTTGTTGTCTGGGGAATAGTATTCGACACACTCGCTGTCAGTTCAGATCCTAGGTCAGGGAACAGAAGCTTTCCTTTTGAAAACGCTGTTAAGACTAGGACGATCCACTGCTAACCAGCTGTAGCTAGAAGAGCCTCCTTCACCCCATTTTGGAGACCTTGGTTCTGACGGAAGAAAGCAGTATTTGCGACTCCAAAATGCATCAACTCCATATTCGGTATTTGCCATTGACTTCCTCTTCCTTGCCTGCCTGGGTACTCTAAGAACACCTCTCCCTGGTGGTCTAGTGGCTAGGATTCGGCGCCCTCACCGCTGCGGCCCGGGTTCAATTCCCGGTCAGGGAAATCTTCTTTCTCCACCCGAAGCCAGCGTGTCCCTTCAGAACACTGGTAGTGGCTGAATGCTATTGTCTAGGCTTCTGTCTGGTAGAGCCGATAAATGATTTGCCATCCACCTGAATGGCTTTCTCAGTTCTAATCAGCGTTGTTGATCTTTTCCACCTTTCATACCCAAGTGGCCAACTCAGCTGCCTTAATCCAAACGCAATAGTTAGTGTCAGAAAAAATGTCGACGCTAATCTCTGCTGCATGACGTCGCTCTTTCTGAGAAGACATTTTCTCAGAATCTTTACCCATTTCTTCCCAGACTGCGTATACCATAGCCCAAGCTGCTCTGAGGCAAAATTGATGACAACATTTCAGAAGTCATGGGACTTTGCCTTCTGGACAAATACCATGTTAGAAGTCCACTCCTACTGATGCAGCGATGTGCTCTTGGGTGGAGTCGGGGTCTGATTTAAAGCAACAGACTGGCTACAATAGCAGACCCTTGTTGTCTGGTGACTTGTATTAGCCAATCTCCAGACTTTGCCTTCTGGATCAATACCATGTTTGAAGTGCATTCCATTCCGATGCACTTATTTAAAGCAACAGACAGGCTAAACCGGCAGGCCCTTGTTGTCTGGGGAATAGTATTCGACACACTCGCTGTCAGTTCAGATCCTAGGTCAGGGAACAGAAGCTTTCCTTTTGAAAACGCTGTTAAGACTAGGACGATCCACTGCTAACCAGCTGTAGCTAGAAGAGCCTCCTTCACCCCATTTTGGAGACCTTGGTTCTGACGGAAGAAAGCAGTATTTGCGACTCCAAAATGCATCAACTCCATATTCGGTATTTGCCATTGACTTCCTCTTCCTTGCCTGCCTGGGTACTCTAAGAACACCTCTCCCTGGTGGTCTAGTGGCTAGGATTCGACGCTCTCACCGCCGCGGCCCGGGTTCGATTCCCGGTCAGGGAAATCTTCTTTCTCCACCCGAAGCCAGCGTGTCCCTTCAGAACACTGGTAGTGGCTGAATGCTATTGTCTAGGCTTCTGTCTGGTAGAGCCGATAAATGATTTGCCATCCACCTGAATGGCTTTCTCAGTTCTAATCAGCGTTGTTGATCTTTTCCACCTTTCATACCCAAGTGGCCAACTCAGCTGCCTTAATCCAAACGCAATAGTTAGTGTCAGAAAAAATGTCGACGCTAATCTCTGCTGCATGACGTCGCTCTTTCTGAGAAGACATTTTCTCAGAATCTTTACCCATTTCTTCCCAGACTGCGTATACCATAGCCCAAGCTGCTCTGAGGCAAAATTGATGACAACATTTCAGAAGTCATGGGACTTTGCCTTCTGGACAAATACCATGTTAGAAGTCCACTCCTACTGATGCAGCGATGTGCTCTTGGGTGGAGTCGGGGTCTGATTTAAAGCAACAGACTGGCTACAATAGCAGACCCTTGTTGTCTGGTGACTTGTATTAGCCAATCTCCAGACTTTGCCTTCTGGATCAATACCATGTTTGAAGTGCATTCCATTCCGATGCACTTATTTAAAGCAACAGACAGGCTAAACCGGCAGGCCCTTGTTGTCTGGGGAATAGTATTCGACACACTCGCTGTCAGTTCAGATCCTAGGTCAGGGAACAGAAGCTTTCCTTTTGAAAACGCTGTTAAGACTAGGACGATCCACTGCTAACCAGCTGTAGCTAGAAGAGCCTCCTTCACCCCATTTTGGAGACCTTGGTTCTGACGGAAGAAAGCAGTATTTGCGACTCCAAAATGCATCAACTCCATATTCGGTATTTGCCATTGACTTCCTCTTCCTTGCCTGCCTGGGTACTCTAAGAACACCTCTCCCTGGTGGTCTAGTGGCTAGGATTCGGCGCTCTCACCGCCGCGGCCCGGGTTCGATTCCCGGTCAGGGAAATCTTCTTTCTCCACCCGAAGCCAGCGTGTCCCTTCAGAACACTGGTAGTGGCTGAATGCTATTGTCTAGGCTTCTGTCTGGTAGAGCCGATAAATGATTTGCCATCCACCTGAATGGCTTTCTCAGTTCTAATCAGCGTTGTTGATCTTTTCCACCTTTCATACCCAAGTGGCCAACTCAGCTGCCTTAATCCAAACGCAATAGTTAGTGTCAGAAAAAATGTCGACGCTAATCTCTGCTGCATGACGTCGCTCTTTCTGAGAAGACATTTTCTCAGAATCTTTACCCATTTCTTCCCAGACTGCGTATACCATAGCCCAAGCTGCTCTGAGGCAAAATTGATGACAACATTTCAGAAGTCATGGGACTTTGCCTTCTGGACAAATACCATGTTAGAAGTCCACTCCTACTGATGCAGCGATGTGCTCTTGGGTGGAGTCGGGGTCTGATTTAAAGCAACAGACTGGCTACAATAGCAGACCCTTGTTGTCTGGTGACTTGTATTAGCCAATCTCCAGACTTTGCCTTCTGGATCAATACCATGTTTGAAGTGCATTCCATTCCGATGCACTTATTTAAAGCAACAGACAGGCTAAACCGGCAGGCCCTTGTTGTCTGGGGAATAGTATTCGACACACTCGCTGTCAGTTCAGATCCTAGGTCAGGGAACAGAAGCTTTCCTTTTGAAAACGCTGTTAAGACTAGGACGATCCACTGCTAACCAGCTGTAGCTAGAAGAGCCTCCTTCACCCCATTTTGGAGACCTTGGTTCTGACGGAAGAAAGCAGTATTTGCGACTCCAAAATGCATCAACTCCATATTCGGTATTTGCCATTGACTTCCTCTTCCTTGCCTGCCTGGGTACTCTAAGAACACCTCTCCCTGGTGGTCTAGTGGCTAGGATTCGGCGCCCTCACCGCTGCGGCCCGGGTTCAATTCCCGGTCAGGGAAATCTTCTTTCTCCACCCGAAGCCAGCGTGTCCCTTCAGAACACTGGTAGTGGCTGAATGCTATTGTCTAGGCTTCTGTCTGGTAGAGCCGATAAATGATTTGCCATCCACCTGAATGGCTTTCTCAGTTCTAATCAGCGTTGTTGATCTTTTCCACCTTTCATACCCAAGTGGCCAACTCAGCTGCCTTAATCCAAACGCAATAGTTAGTGTCAGAAAAAATGTCGACGCTAATCTCTGCTGCATGACGTCGCTCTTTCTGAGAAGACATTTTCTCAGAATCTTTACCCATTTCTTCCCAGACTGCGTATACCATAGCCCAAGCTGCTCTGAGGCAAAATTGATGACAACATTTCAGAAGTCATGGGACTTTGCCTTCTGGACAAATACCATGTTAGAAGTCCACTCCTACTGATGCAGCGATGTGCTCTTGGGTGGAGTCGGGGTCTGATTTAAAGCAACAGACTGGCTACAATAGCAGACCCTTGTTGTCTGGTGACTTGTATTAGCCAATCTCCAGACTTTGCCTTCTGGATCAATACCATGTTTGAAGTGCATTCCATTCCGATGCACTTATTTAAAGCAACAGACAGGCTAAACCGGCAGGCCCTTGTTGTCTGGGGAATAGTATTCGACACACTCGCTGTCAGTTCAGATCCTAGGTCAGGGAACAGAAGCTTTCCTTTTGAAAACGCTGTTAAGACTAGGACGATCCACTGCTAACCAGCTGTAGCTAGAAGAGCCTCCTTCACCCCATTTTGGAGACCTTGGTTCTGACGGAAGAAAGCAGTATTTGCGACTCCAAAATGCATCAACTCCATATTCGGTATTTGCCATTGACTTCCTCTTCCTTGCCTGCCTGGGTACTCTAAGAACACCTCTCCCTGGTGGTCTAGTGGCTAGGATTCGGCGCCCTCACCGCTGCGGCCCGGGTTCAATTCCCGGTCAGGGAAATCTTCTTTCTCCACCCGAAGCCAGCGTGTCCCTTCAGAACACTGGTAGTGGCTGAATGCTATTGTCTAGGCTTCTGTCTGGTAGAGCCGATAAATGATTTGCCATCCACCTGAATGGCTTTCTCAGTTCTAATCAGCGTTGTTGATCTTTTCCACCTTTCATACCCAAGTGGCCAACTCAGCTGCCTTAATCCAAACGCAATAGTTAGTGTCAGAAAAAATGTCGACGCTAATCTCTGCTGCATGACGTCGCTCTTTCTGAGAAGACATTTTCTCAGAATCTTTACCCATTTCTTCCCAGACTGCGTATACCATAGCCCAAGCTGCTCTGAGGCAAAATTGATGACAACATTTCAGAAGTCATGGGACTTTGCCTTCTGGACAAATACCATGTTAGAAGTCCACTCCTACTGATGCAGCGATGTGCTCTTGGGTGGAGTCGGGGTCTGATTTAAAGCAACAGACTGGCTACAATAGCAGACCCTTGTTGTCTGGTGACTTGTATTAGCCAATCTCCAGACTTTGCCTTCTGGATCAATACCATGTTTGAAGTGCATTCCATTCCGATGCACTTATTTAAAGCAACAGACAGGCTAAACCGGCAGGCCCTTGTTGTCTGGGGAATAGTATTCGACACACTCGCTGTCAGTTCAGATCCTAGGTCAGGGAACAGAAGCTTTCCTTTTGAAAACGCTGTTAAGACTAGGACGATCCACTGCTAACCAGCTGTAGCTAGAAGAGCCTCCTTCACCCCATTTTGGAGACCTTGGTTCTGACGGAAGAAAGCAGTATTTGCGACTCCAAAATGCATCAACTCCATATTCGGTATTTGCCATTGACTTCCTCTTCCTTGCCTGCCTGGGTACTCTAAGAACACCTCTCCCTGGTGGTCTAGTGGCTAGGATTCGGCGCTCTCACCGCCGCGGCCCGGGTTCGATTCCCGGTCAGGGAAATCTTCTTTCTCCACCCGAAGCCAGCGTGTCCCTTCAGAACACTGGTAGTGGCTGAATGCTATTGTCTAGGCTTCTGTCTGGTAGAGCCGATAAATGATTTGCCATCCACCTGAATGGCTTTCTCAGTTCTAATCAGCGTTGTTGATCTTTTCCACCTTTCATACCCAAGTGGCCAACTCAGCTGCCTTAATCCAAACGCAATAGTTAGTGTCAGAAAAAATGTCGACGCTAATCTCTGCTGCATGACGTCGCTCTTTCTGAGAAGACATTTTCTCAGAATCTTTACCCATTTCTTCCCAGACTGCGTATACCATAGCCCAAGCTGCTCTGAGGCAAAATTGATGACAACATTTCAGAAGTCATGGGACTTTGCCTTCTGGACAAATACCATGTTAGAAGTCCACTCCTACTGATGCAGCGATGTGCTCTTGGGTGGAGTCGGGGTCTGATTTAAAGCAACAGACTGGCTACAATAGCAGACCCTTGTTGTCTGGTGACTTGTATTAGCCAATCTCCAGACTTTGCCTTCTGGATCAATACCATGTTTGAAGTGCATTCCATTCCGATGCACTTATTTAAAGCAACAGACAGGCTAAACCGGCAGGCCCTTGTTGTCTGGGGAATAGTATTCGACACACTCGCTGTCAGTTCAGATCCTAGGTCAGGGAACAGAAGCTTTCCTTTTGAAAACGCTGTTAAGACTAGGACGATCCACTGCTAACCAGCTGTAGCTAGAAGAGCCTCCTTCACCCCATTTTGGAGACCTTGGTTCTGACGGAAGAAAGCAGTATTTGCGACTCCAAAATGCATCAACTCCATATTCGGTATTTGCCATTGACTTCCTCTTCCTTGCCTGCCTGGGTACTCTAAGAACACCTCTCCCTGGTGGTCTAGTGGCTAGGATTCGGCGCCCTCACCGCTGCGGCCCGGGTTCAATTCCCGGTCAGGGAAATCTTCTTTCTCCACCCGAAGCCAGCGTGTCCCTTCAGAACACTGGTAGAGGCTGAATGCTATTGTCTAGGCTTCTGTCTGGTAGAGCCGATAAATGATTTGCCATCCACCTGAATGGCTTTCTCAGTTCTAATCAGCGTTGTTGATCTTTTCCACCTTTCATACCCAAGTGGCCAACTCAGCTGCCTTAATCCAAACGCAATAGTTAGTGTCAGAAAAAATGTCGACGCTAATCTCTGCTGCATGACGTCGCTCTTTCTGAGAAGACATTTTCTCAGAATCTTTACCCATTTCTTCCCAGACTGCGTATACCATAGCCCAAGCTGCTCTGAGGCAAAATTGATGACAACATTTCAGAAGTCATGGGACTTTGCCTTCTGGACAAATACCATGTTAGAAGTCCACTCCTACTGATGCAGCGATGTGCTCTTGGGTGGAGTCGGGGTCTGATTTAAAGCAACAGACTGGCTACAATAGCAGACCCTTGTTGTCTGGTGACTTGTATTAGCCAATCTCCAGACTTTGCCTTCTGGATCAATACCATGTTTGAAGTGCATTCCATTCCGATGCACTTATTTAAAGCAACAGACAGGCTAAACCGGCAGGCCCTTGTTGTCTGGGGAATAGTATTCGACACACTCGCTGTCAGTTCAGATCCTAGGTCAGGGAACAGAAGCTTTCCTTTTGAAAACGCTGTTAAGACTAGGACGATCCACTGCTAACCAGCTGTAGCTAGAAGAGCCTCCTTCACCCCATTTTGGAGACCTTGGTTCTGACGGAAGAAAGCAGTATTTGCGACTCCAAAATGCATCAACTCCATATTCGGTATTTGCCATTGACTTCCTCTTCCTTGCCTGCCTGGGTACTCTAAGAACACCTCTCCCTGGTGGTCTAGTGGCTAGGATTCGGCGCTCTCACCGCCGCGGCCCGGGTTCGATTCCCGGTCAGGGAAATCTTCTTTCTCCACCCGAAGCCAGCGTGTCCCTTCAGAACACTGGTAGTGGCTGAATGCTATTGTCTAGGCTTCTGTCTGGTAGAGCCGATAAATGATTTGCCATCCACCTGAATGGCTTTCTCAGTTCTAATCAGCGTTGTTGATCTTTTCCACCTTTCATACCCAAGTGGCCAACTCAGCTGCCTTAATCCAAACGCAATAGTTAGTGTCAGAAAAAATGTCGACGCTAATCTCTGCTGCATGACGTCGCTCTTTCTGAGAAGACATTTTCTCAGAATCTTTACCCATTTCTTCCCAGACTGCGTATACCATAGCCCAAGCTGCTCTGAGGCAAAATTGATGACAACATTTCAGAAGTCATGGGACTTTGCCTTCTGGACAAATACCATGTTAGAAGTCCACTCCTACTGATGCAGCGATGTGCTCTTGGGTGGAGTCGGGGTCTGATTTAAAGCAACAGACTGGCTACAATAGCAGACCCTTGTTGTCTGGTGACTTGTATTAGCCAATCTCCAGACTTTGCCTTCTGGATCAATACCATGTTTGAAGTGCATTCCATTCCGATGCACTTATTTAAAGCAACAGACAGGCTAAACCGGCAGGCCCTTGTTGTCTGGGGAATAGTATTCGACACACTCGCTGTCAGTTCAGATCCTAGGTCAGGGAACAGAAGCTTTCCTTTTGAAAACGCTGTTAAGACTAGGACGATCCACTGCTAACCAGCTGTAGCTAGAAGAGCCTCCTTCACCCCATTTTGGAGACCTTGGTTCTGACGGAAGAAAGCAGTATTTGCGACTCCAAAATGCATCAACTCCATATTCGGTATATGCCATTGACTTCCTCTTCCTTGCCTGCCTGGGTACTCTAAGAACACCTCTCCCTGGTGGTCTAGTGGCTAGGATTCGGCGCTCTCACCGCCGCGGCCCGGGTTCGATTCCCGGTCAGGGAAATCTTCTTTCTCCACCCGAAGCCAGCGTGTCCCTTCAGAACACTGGTAGTGGCTGAATGCTATTGTCTAGGCTTCTGTCTGGTAGAGCCGATAAATGATTTGCCATCCACCTGAATGGCTTTCTCAGTTCTAATCAGCGTTGTTGATCTTTTCCACCTTTCATACCCAAGTGGCCAACTCAGCTGCCTTAATCCAAACGCAATAGTTAGTGTCAGAAAAAATGTCGACGCTAATCTCTGCTGCATGACGTCGCTCTTTCTGAGAAGACATTTTCTCAGAATCTTTACCCATTTCTTCCCAGACTGCGTATACCATAGCCCAAGCTGCTCTGAGGCAAAATTGATGACAACATTTCAGAAGTCATGGGACTTTGCCTTCTGGACAAATACCATGTTAGAAGTCCACTCCTACTGATGCAGCGATGTGCTCTTGGGTGGAGTCGGGGTCTGATTTAAAGCAACAGACTGGCTACAATAGCAGACCCTTGTTGTCTGGTGACTTGTATTAGCCAATCTCCAGACTTTGCCTTCTGGATCAATACCATGTTTGAAGTGCATTCCATTCCGATGCACTTATTTAAAGCAACAGACAGGCTAAACCGGCAGGCCCTTGTTGTCTGGGGAATAGTATTCGACACACTCGCTGTCAGTTCAGATCCTAGGTCAGGGAACAGAAGCTTTCCTTTTGAAAACGCTGTTAAGACTAGGACGATCCACTGCTAACCAGCTGTAGCTAGAAGAGCCTCCTTCACCCCATTTTGGAGACCTTGGTTCTGACGGAAGAAAGCAGTATTTGCGACTCCAAAATGCATCAACTCCATATTCGGTATTTGCCATTGACTTCCTCTTCCTTGCCTGCCTGGGTACTCTAAGAACACCTCTCCCTGGTGGTCTAGTGGCTAGGATTCGGCGCTCTCACCGCCGCGGCCCGGGTTCGATTCCCGGTCAGGGAAATCTTCTTTCTCCACCCGAAGCCAGCGTGTCCCTTCAGAACACTGGTAGTGGCTGAATGCTATTGTCTAGGCTTCTGTCTGGTAGAGCCGATAAATGATTTGCCATCCACCTGAATGGCTTTCTCAGTTCTAATCAGCGTTGTTGATCTTTTCCACCTTTCATACCCAAGTGGCCAACTCAGCTGCCTTAATCCAAACGCAATAGTTAGTGTCAGAAAAAATGTCGACGCTAATCTCTGCTGCATGACGTCGCTCTTTCTGAGAAGACATTTTCTCAGAATCTTTACCCATTTCTTCCCAGACTGCGTATACCATAGCCCAAGCTGCTCTGAGGCAAAATTGATGACAACATTTCAGAAGTCATGGGACTTTGCCTTCTGGACAAATACCATGTTAGAAGTCCACTCCTACTGATGCAGCGATGTGCTCTTGGGTGGAGTCGGGGTCTGATTTAAAGCAACAGACTGGCTACAATAGCAGACCCTTGTTGTCTGGTGACTTGTATTAGCCAATCTCCAGACTTTGCCTTCTGGATCAATACCATGTTTGAAGTGCATTCCATTCCGATGCACTTATTTAAAGCAACAGACAGGCTAAACCGGCAGGCCCTTGTTGTCTGGGGAATAGTATTCGACACACTCGCTGTCAGTTCAGATCCTAGGTCAGGGAACAGAAGCTTTCCTTTTGAAAACGCTGTTAAGACTAGGACGATCCACTGCTAACCAGCTGTAGCTAGAAGAGCCTCCTTCACCCCATTTTGGAGACCTTGGTTCTGACGGAAGAAAGCAGTATTTGCGACTCCAAAATGCATCAACTCCATATTCGGTATTTGCCATTGACTTCCTCTTCCTTGCCTGCCTGGGTACTCTAAGAACACCTCTCCCTGGTGGTCTAGTGGCTAGGATTCGGCGCTCTCACCGCCGCGGCCCGGGTTCGATTCCCGGTCAGGGAAATCTTCTTTCTCCACCCGAAGCCAGCGTGTCCCTTCAGAACACTGGTAGTGGCTGAATGCTATTGTCTAGGCTTCTGTCTGGTAGAGCCGATAAATGATTTGCCATCCACCTGAATGGCTTTCTCAGTTCTAATCAGCGTTGTTGATCTTTTCCACCTTTCATACCCAAGTGGCCAACTCAGCTGCCTTAATCCAAACGCAATAGTTAGTGTCAGAAAAAATGTCGACGCTAATCTCTGCTGCATGACGTCGCTCTTTCTGAGAAGACATTTTCTCAGAATCTTTACCCATTTCTTCCCAGACTGCGTATACCATAGCCCAAGCTGCTCTGAGGCAAAATTGATGACAACATTTCAGAAGTCATGGGACTTTGCCTTCTGGACAAATACCATGTTAGAAGTCCACTCCTACTGATGCAGCGATGTGCTCTTGGGTGGAGTCGGGGTCTGATTTAAAGCAACAGACTGGCTACAATAGCAGACCCTTGTTGTCTGGTGACTTGTATTAGCCAATCTCCAGACTTTGCCTTCTGGATCAATACCATGTTTGAAGTGCATTCCATTCCGATGCACTTATTTAAAGCAACAGACAGGCTAAACCGGCAGGCCCTTGTTGTCTGGGGAATAGTATTCGACACACTCGCTGTCAGTTCAGATCCTAGGTCAGGGAACAGAAGCTTTCCTTTTGAAAACGCTGTTAAGACTAGGACGATCCACTGCTAACCAGCTGTAGCTAGAAGAGCCTCCTTCACCCCATTTTGGAGACCTTGGTTCTGACGGAAGAAAGCAGTATTTGCGACTCCAAAATGCATCAACTCCATATTCGGTATTTGCCATTGACTTCCTCTTCCTTGCCTGCCTGGGTACTCTAAGAACACCTCTCCCTGGTGGTCTAGTGGCTAGGATTCGGCGCTCTCACCGCCGCGGCCCGGGTTCGATTCCCGGTCAGGGAAATCTTCTTTCTCCACCCGAAGCCAGCGTGTCCCTTCAGAACACTGGTAGTGGCTGAATGCTATTGTCTAGGCTTCTGTCTGGTAGAGCCGATAAATGATTTGCCATCCACCTGAATGGCTTTCTCAGTTCTAATCAGCGTTGTTGATCTTTTCCACCTTTCATACCCAAGTGGCCAACTCAGCTGCCTTAATCCAAACGCAATAGTTAGTGTCAGAAAAAATGTCGACGCTAATCTCTGCTGCATGACGTCGCTCTTTCTGAGAAGACATTTTCTCAGAATCTTTACCCATTTCTTCCCAGACTGCGTATACCATAGCCCAAGCTGCTCTGAGGCAAAATTGATGACAACATTTCAGAAGTCATGGGACTTTGCCTTCTGGACAAATACCATGTTAGAAGTCCACTCCTACTGATGCAGCGATGTGCTCTTGGGTGGAGTCGGGGTCTGATTTAAAGCAACAGACTGGCTACAATAGCAGACCCTTGTTGTCTGGTGACTTGTATTAGCCAATCTCCAGACTTTGCCTTCTGGATCAATACCATGTTTGAAGTGCATTCCATTCCGATGCACTTATTTAAAGCAACAGACAGGCTAAACCGGCAGGCCCTTGTTGTCTGGGGAATAGTATTCGACACACTCGCTGTCAGTTCAGATCCTAGGTCAGGGAACAGAAGCTTTCCTTTTGAAAACGCTGTTAAGACTAGGACGATCCACTGCTAACCAGCTGTAGCTAGAAGAGCCTCCTTCACCCCATTTTGGAGACCTTGGTTCTGACGGAAGAAAGCAGTATTTGCGACTCCAAAATGCATCAACTCCATATTCGGTATTTGCCATTGACTTCCTCTTCCTTGCCTGCCTGGGTACTCTAAGAACACCTCTCCCTGGTGGTCTAGTGGCTAGGATTCGGCGCTCTCACCGCCGCGGCCCGGGTTCGATTCCCGGTCAGGGAAATCTTCTTTCTCCACCCGAAGCCAGCGTGTCCCTTCAGAACACTGGTAGTGGCTGAATGCTATTGTCTAGGCTTCTGTCTGGTAGAGCCGATAAATGATTTGCCATCCACCTGAATGGCTTTCTCAGTTCTAATCAGCGTTGTTGATCTTTTCCACCTTTCATACCCAAGTGGCCAACTCAGCTGCCTTAATCCAAACGCAATAGTTAGTGTCAGAAAAAATGTCGACGCTAATCTCTGCTGCATGACGTCGCTCTTTCTGAGAAGACATTTTCTCAGAATCTTTACCCATTTCTTCCCAGACTGCGTATACCATAGCCCAAGCTGCTCTGAGGCAAAATTGATGACAACATTTCAGAAGTCATGGGACTTTGCCTTCTGGACAAATACCATGTTAGAAGTCCACTCCTACTGATGCAGCGATGTGCTCTTGGGTGGAGTCGGGATCTGATTTAAAGCAACAGACTGGCTACAATAGCAGACCCTTGTTGTCTGGTGACTTGTATTAGCCAATCTCCAGACTTTGCCTTCTGGATCAATACCATGTTTGAAGTGCATTCCATTCCGATGCACTTATTTAAAGCAGCAGACAGGCTAAACCGGCAGGCCCTTGTTGTCTGGGGAATAGTATTCGACACACTCGCTGTCAGTTCAGATCCTAGGTCAGGGAACAGAAGCTTTCCTTTTGAAAACGCTGTTAAGACTAGGACGATCCACTGCTAACCAGCTGTAGCTAGAAGAGCCTCCTTCACCCCATTTTGGAGACCTTGGTTCTGACGGAAGAAAGCAGTATTTGCGACTCCAAAATGCATCAACTCCATATTCGGTATATGCCATTGACTTCCTCTTCCTTGCCTGCCTGGGTACTCTAAGAACACCTCTCCCTGGTGGTCTAGTGGCTAGGATTCGGCGCTCTCACCGCCGCGGCCCGGGTTCGATTCCCGGTCAGGGAAATCTTCTTTCTCCACCCGAAGCCAGCGTGTCCCTTCAGAACACTGGTAGTGGCTGAATGCTATTGTCTAGGCTTCTGTCTGGTAGAGCCGATAAATGATTTGCCATCCACCTGAATGGCTTTCTCAGTTATAATCAGCGTTGTTGATCTTTTCCACCTTTCATACCCAAGTGGCCAACTCAGCTGCCTTAATCCAAACGCAATAGTTAGTGTCAGAAAAAATGTCGACGCTAATCTCTGCTGCATGACGTCGCTCTTTCTGAGAAGACATTTTCTCAGAATCTTTACCCATTTCTTCCCAGACTGCGTATACCATAGCCCAAGCTGCTCTGAGGCAAAATTGATGACAACATTTCAGAAGTCATGGGACTTTGCCTTCTGGACAAATACCATGTTAGAAGTCCACTCCTACTGATGCAGCGATGTGCTCTTGGGTGGAGTCGGGGTCTGATTTAAAGCAACAGACTGGCTACAATAGCAGACCCTTGTTGTCTGGTGACTTGTATTAGCCAATCTCCAGACTTTGCCTTCTGGATCAATACCATGTTTGAAGTGCATTCCATTCCGATGCACTTATTTAAAGCAACAGACAGGCTAAACCGGCAGGCCCTTGTTGTCTGGGGAATAGTATTCGACACACTCGCTGTCAGTTCAGATCCTAGGTCAGGGAACAGAAGCTTTCCTTTTGAAAACGCTGTTAAGACTAGGACGATCCACTGCTAACCAGCTGTAGCTAGAAGAGCCTCCTTCACCCCATTTTGGAGACCTTGGTTCTGACGGAAGAAAGCAGTATTTGCGACTCCAAAATGCATCAACTCCATATTCGGTATTTGCCATTGACTTCCTCTTCCTTGCCTGCCTGGGTACTCTAAGAACACCTCTCCCTGGTGGTCTAGTGGCTAGGATTCGGCGCTCTCACCGCCGCGGCCCGGGTTCGATTCCCGGTCAGGGAAATCTTCTTTCTCCACCCGAAGCCAGCGTGTCCCTTCAGAACACTGGTAGTGGCTGAATGCTATTGTCTAGGCTTCTGTCTGGTAGAGCCGATAAATGATTTGCCATCCACCTGAATGGCTTTCTCAGTTCTAATCAGCGTTGTTGATCTTTTCCACCTTTCATACCCAAGTGGCCAACTCAGCTGCCTTAATCCAAACGCAATAGTTAGTGTCAGAAAAAATGTCGACGCTAATCTCTGCTGCATGACGTCGCTCTTTCTGAGAAGACATTTTCTCAGAATCTTTACCCATTTCTTCCCAGACTGCGTATACCATAGCCCAAGCTGCTCTGAGGCAAAATTGATGACAACATTTCAGAAGTCATGGGACTTTGCCTTCTGGACAAATACCATGTTAGAAGTCCACTCCTACTGATGCAGCGATGTGCTCTTGGGTGGAGTCGGGGTCTGATTTAAAGCAACAGACTGGCTACAATAGCAGACCCTTGTTGTCTGGTGACTTGTATTAGCCAATCTCCAGACTTTGCCTTCTGGATCAATACCATGTTTGAAGTGCATTCCATTCCGATGCACTTATTTAAAGCAGCAGACAGGCTAAACCGGCAGGCCCTTGTTGTCTGGGGAATAGTATTCGACACACTCGCTGTCAGTTCAGATCCTAGGTCAGGGAACAGAAGCTTTCCTTTTGAAAACGCTGTTAAGACTAGGACGATCCACTGCTAACCAGCTGTAGCTAGAAGAGCCTCCTTCACCCCATTTTGGAGACCTTGGTTCTGACGGAAGAAAGCAGTATTTGCGACTCCAAAATGCATCAACTCCATATTCGGTATATGCCATTGACTTCCTCTTCCTTGCCTGCCTGGGTACTCTAAGAACACCTCTCCCTGGTGGTCTAGTGGCTAGGATTCGGTGCTCTCACCGCCGCGGCCTGGGTTCGATTCCCGGTCAGGGAAATCTTCTTTCTCCACCCGAAGCCAGCGTGTCCCTTCAGAACACTGGTAGTGGCTGAATGCTATTGTCTAGGCTTCTGTCTGGTAGAGCCGATAAATGATTTGCCATCCACCTGAATGGCTTTCTCAGTTCTAATCAGCGTTGTTGATCTTTTCCACCTTTCATACCCAAGTGGCCAACTCAGCTGCCTTAATCCAAACGCAATAGTTAGTGTCAGAAAAAATGTCGACGCTAATCTCTGCTGCATGACGTCGCTCTTTCTGAGAAGACATTTTCTCAGAATCTTTACCCATTTCTTCCCAGACTGCGTATACCATAGCCCAAGCTGCTCTGAGGCAAAATTGATGACAACATTTCAGAAGTCATGGGACTTTGCCTTCTGGACAAATACCATGTTAGAAGTCCACTCCTACTGATGCAGCGATGTGCTCTTGGGTGGAGTCGGGGTCTGATTTAAAGCAACAGACTGGCTACAATAGCAGACCCTTGTTGTCTGGTGACTTGTATTAGCCAATCTCCAGACTTTGCCTTCTGGATCAATACCATGTTTGAAGTGCATTCCATTCCGATGCACTTATTTAAAGCAGCAGACAGGCTAAACCGGCAGGCCCTTGTTGTCTGGGGAATAGTATTCGACACACTCGCTGTCAGTTCAGATCCTAGGTCAGGGAACAGAAGCTTTCCTTTTGAAAACGCTGTTAAGACTAGGACGATCCACTGCTAACCAGCTGTAGCTAGAAGAGCCTCCTTCACCCCATTTTGGAGACCTTGGTTCTGACGGAAGAAAGCAGTATTTGCGACTCCAAAATGCATCAACTCCATATTCGGTATATGCCATTGACTTCCTCTTCCTTGCCTGCCTGGGTACTCTAAGAACACCTCTCCCTGGTGGTCTAGTGGCTAGGATTCGGCGCTCTCACCGCCGCGGCCCGGGTTCGATTCCCGGTCAGGGAAATCTTCTTTCTCCACCCGAAGCCAGCGTGTCCCTTCAGAACACTGGTAGTGGCTGAATGTCTGGTAGAGCCGATAAATGATTTGCCATCCACCTGAATGGCTTTCTCAGTTCTAATCAGCGTTGTTGATCTTTTCCACCTTTCATACCCAAGTGGCCAACTCAGCTGCCTTAATCCAAACGCAATAGTTAGTGTCAGAAAAAATGTCGACGCTAATCTCTGCTGCATGACGTCGCTCTTTCTGAGAAGACATTTTCTCAGAATCTTTACCCATTCCTTCCCAGACTGCGTATACCATAGCCCAAGCTGCTCTGAGGCAAAATTGATGACAACATTTCAGAAGTCATGGGACTTTGCCTTCTGGACAAATACCATGTTAGAAGTCCACTCCTACTGATGCAGCGATGTGCTCTTGGGTGGAGTCGGGGTCTGATTTAAAGCAACAGACTGGCTACAATAGCAGACCCTTGTTGTCTGGTGACTTGTATTAGCCAATCTCCAGACTTTGCCTTCTGGATCAATACCATGTTTGAAGTGCATTCCATTCCGATGCACTTATTTAAAGCAACAGACAGGCTAAACCGGCAGGCCCTTGTTGTCTGGGGAATAGTATTCGACACACTCGCTGTCAGTTCAGATCCTAGGTCAGGGAACAGAAGCTTTCCTTTTGAAAACGCTGTTAAGACTAGGACGATCCACTGCTAACCAGCTGTAGCTAGAAGAGCCTCCTTCACCCCATTTTGGAGACCTTGGTTCTGACGGAAGAAAGCAGTATTTGCGACTCCAAAATGCATCAACTCCATATTCGGTATATGCCATTGACTTCCTCTTCCTTGCCTGCCTGGGTACTCTAAGAACACCTCTCCCTGGTGGTCTAGTGGCTAGGATTCGGCGCTCTCACCGCCGCGGCCCGGGTTCGATTCCCGGTCAGGGAAATCTTCTTTCTCCACCCGAAGCCAGCGTGTCCCTTCAGAACACTGGTAGTGGCTGAATGCTATTGTCTAGGCTTCTGTCTGGTAGAGCCGATAAATGATTTGCCATCCACCTGAATGGCTTTCTCAGTTCTAATCAGCGTTGTTGATCTTTTCCACCTTTCATACCCAAGTGGCCAACTCAGCTGCCTTAATCCAAACGCAATAGTTAGTGTCAGAAAAAATGTCGACGCTAATCTCTGCTGCATGACGTCGCTCTTTCTGAGAAGACATTTTCTCAGAATCTTTACCCATTTCTTCCCAGACTGCGTATACCATAGCCCAAGCTGCTCTGAGGCAAAATTGATGACAACATTTCAGAAGTCATGGGACTTTGCCTTCTGGACAAATACCATGTTAGAAGTCCACTCCTACTGATGCAGCGATGTGCTCTTGGGTGGAGTCGGGGTCTGATTTAAAGCAACAGACTGGCTACAATAGCAGACCCTTGTTGTCTGGTGACTTGTATTAGCCAATCTCCAGACTTTGCCTTCTGGATCAATACCATGTTTGAAGTGCATTCCATTCCGATGCACTTATTTAAAGCAACAGACAGGCTAAACCGGCAGGCCCTTGTTGTCTGGGGAATAGTATTCGACACACTCGCTGTCAGTTCAGATCCTAGGTCAGGGAACAGAAGCTTTCCTTTTGAAAACGCTGTTAAGACTAGGACGATCCACTGCTAACCAGCTGTAGCTAGAAGAGCCTCCTTCACCCCATTTTGGAGACCTTGGTTCTGACGGAAGAAAGCAGTATTTGCGACTCCAAAATGCATCAACTCCATATTCGGTATTTGCCATTGACTTCCTCTTCCTTGCCTGCCTGGGTACTCTAAGAACACCTCTCCCTGGTGGTCTAGTGGCTAGGATTCGGCGCTCTCACCGCCGCGGCCCGGGTTCGATTCCCGGTCAGGGAAATCTTCTTTCTCCACCCGAAGCCAGCGTGTCCCTTCAGAACACTGGTAGTGGCTGAATGCTATTGTCTAGACTTCTGTCTGGTAGAGCCGATAAATGATTTGCCATCCACCTGAATGGCTTTCTCAGTTCTAATCAGCGTTGTTGATCTTTTCCACCTTTCATACCCAAGTGGCCAACTCAGCTGCCTTAATCCAAACGCAATAGTTAGTGTCAGAAAAAATGTCGACGCTAATCTCTGCTGCATGACGTCGCTCTTTCTGAGAAGACATTTTCTCAGAATCTTTACCCATTTCTTCCCAGACTGCGTATACCATAGCCCAAGCTGCTCTGAGGCAAAATTGATGACAACATTTCAGAAGTCATGGGACTTTGCCTTCTGGACAAATACTGCAGCGTCCCACTCATGACACGTGGGAACTGCAAATGTATTATTTCTTTGTCATCGCTGTATTGCATGTCATTTTGCATTTGACATTTGTTAATCCCTGTTCATAGGCTGGTCAAGTGTGCTTCATACTTCCCACCACAAGATGGGGATAGCACCACTTTGGGATATCTATCCCAGCTCAGGTTTATCTGTGGTCAGTGTTCAGTTCAGGAAGTGAGTGTACAGAGGAGAATGTGAAGGTGACAGAAGGTCAGTCCAGAGAAGGGACAAATTGGAACTGCTTAAATCAAAGGGTAAAAGCCACAAAACGGCAGCAAGACCTTTGAGAATAAAGGTGAAGGATTTCCTTAGCCACTGGCAACCTCACCAAATTTCACTGGATTCTAAAGGGACCAGGAACAAGTAAGCATTATACTGAACCACAGCCTGAGACAAGACCTACCAAAACCTATTAACAGTGGATAAGCAGAATTCCTCTATTTACCCAGAGACTGTATTCTATCTGGATGTTTGTACTGCAATCAAAACCAGTCACAGTAAAAGTTGTGAGTTGTATCCTACCACTGTCTACCTCATTCTTCACTATTGCTATTACAACTGGTTGTACCACCATTAACGGTACTGGCGTCACGACAAATACCATCAAGGGACCCAGCCACCACAAGCACTCTAAACACCCCTGTCATCACGGGCACCTCAACCACCATCTTGGCTGGCGTTTCCCTATCACAGAGCGTGCCCCGGAGGATTTCGTGCTGTCTTCCTCTTCACTGTGCGACCAGCCCAGGGAGGCTTTCTGCTAACCGTGAGTAAACCGATGAACTGTATTATTGCTGTCTCTCATCGGCCCACCGTGCACCTCACGTGTCGCCCCTGCGGTTCTGGCTCGTCGCATAAAAATTTGGCGTCCCGAACAGGATATTAACCCCTGCGCCTTATCTAAAAGACTGTTGCATCAGAATAAGCCCCTTTGCTTTATTGAGAGACTGTTTACTTATTGCATGCTGTGTGGGGCCACAGAACTGTTTAAACTGTTTCAAAGTCGCATGGAAGTGTTATCTCAGTTATCAGCCTAAAAATCGCAGCATCCAAAGTGAGAAAATCGGACGTTTGTGTGTCAACAAAACTGCTTGCTGTATTTGAATTGACTGTTTCTATTCACTTAAAATGGCTGCCGGAGACCTTCTTGTTCAAAAATTTCTGCGCCATCACTGTGGATAAGTTAGTGACACCCCCTGAAGAGCGGGAACATTTTGGTTCCACCCATTTATGCAAAATTGTCCGGCCAGCCCGCCTTACCTTTGCTGTGTCAATCCTGGGAGGAGAGTGCGACAAGCGCACGCCCCAGAAGTCGCGAGACTTCGCATGCGAGCAATAGAAGAGAAAATAACCGCATTGCTTGCTGTCCAAGCAGTAATCGCAACCTGTCAGCTGCCTCTACTAACTATAAGGAGCACTAATAGCAGGAACTCTGCCAGAGACCCAAAATCAACTTTGCTGCAGCATTGTATTCAGCCAGCATTAAATTCTTAAAGGGCCATACACCCGCAAGGCAGCGGTCGCCCATAGCAACACCGCACAAAAAAGTGTCTAAAAACGCATTTGACTTACCTTACTATAATTCACCTGCTGTCACCATGTCTGTGCAAGAAGATGACGTGCAGCCTGACCTCAGCGGACCCCCTGCAGCAGCCGCAGTCGGTCCCAGTACAATACCAACCGCTGCAGCACCAAGCTTAATGCCTTTAACCATGCCTTATTATTTTGGGGCCCCCTGGTTTCCACGATATTCTGGAGAAATTCATACTTTAATGGACTTTAAAGAAAAAATTCTTGCTGTGTTCAGATTGTACCCTGTATCCTCAGAGCAAGAGATGGAGATTCTTCTTGCGCAATTGGAAGGAGCTGCTCTCAGAGAAGTGAAATCTTGGCCAAGCTCAGAGAGAAAGACCATGGAGCAGATTTTTGAACGTCTCTACACCACCTTTGAACCCAGAACCGTGTCAGAGGTCAAGATGAGGTTCTTCAGCAAGAAACAGCAATCTGGTGAGTCACTCAGAGACTTTGCATTATCTTTGCAGGAAGCCCTTAGAGCTGTTGTCCAAGTAGACCCCCGTGAGGCAGAGAATCAGGACAAAACCCTGAAAGAACAATTTATTGAAGGCGTCAATACAGACAATCTAAAGAGCCAACTAAGAATGTTAGCCGCCCAACATCCAGGAGCTACCTTCTTAGATTTTAAAGAATTAGCTATCAGCATACTGGGAAAAAGCCCACCAACAGAACCTGTTAGATCTGTTGAAGTGCCTGTATCACAGCTGGTTACCCCTGTAAAGTCCTTACCTATAGTCAGTCAGGCAACCCAAGCTCCAGTTCCTAACGCAGTTGCCGCCTTGACTGAGCAAGTCCATTTCCTGACTAAAAGTCTGGAGAAAGTCCACCAAAAGTTGGAACAATGGGAGAAACCATTAATGCTAGAGGATGAGAAACCTGTGTCCAGAAGACTCTTCCCCTCTAATTATAGAGAGACTTATTCCAGAAATTTTGGCGGACGCCCCCCTGACCGCACTAGTACCCCTAAGCGGCCTATCTGCACATACTGTCACAAGCCAGGCCATACAGAAGCAACCTGCTGGCGGTTAAACAGGGAAACCCCCGAGGCCAAAGACCACCCCTCGGGAGGTGAACCAATAGGTCCAGAAGATCCCCACTGGATGCCAAGATACGTAGGATCCCGTCCAGAAGTGACACTTCAAATAAATGGAGTTCCTTTTGTTGCCCTAGTAGACACAGGATCCCAAGTCACCACCATCCAACAAGCAGCCTTTGAAAAATACTGGGATCAAAATCAGCTTACCCAGCCTCCAGAATCCTGGCTGAGTCTCATAGCCAGTAACGGCAAACCCGTACCAGTCCATGGTTATTGGGAACCCACCATTCAAGTAGGAGGAACTACACTACCTCGACAAGGCCTTATTGTGGTACGAGTCAGAGACAATAACCCTAACCCTCCAATAGTCCTAGGAATGAATGTCCTCAGGAACTGTTATGTTGAGATGCTAGAAGCCTTGCACCAGTTAGTGCCTACTGCCTCTCCTTATTCTAAGAAGGTGATCCAACAAACCATCCGTGTACTAAATGCGCAACAGAGATTCGCCAACGAAAAAGGAGAAATTTGCTGTGCCCGCATCCGAGATAAGCAACCTGCGATCCTCAAACCCAACACCGAAACTCTCCTGTGGTGCCGAGCTGTAGTCGGAATTCAAGGTCAAGACTACCAAGCCCTGGTAGAGCCTGTTGTTTTGGAAGACTATCCTCTAGTTAGAGCTGCAAGGAGCCTAGTGACCGTCTCTGAAGGTAAAGTGCCTATTCGACTCCTAAACTTGAGTGATAGCAGTGTAACGCTAACAAAACACCGTCCTATTGCACAGCTAATCCAAGTCACTTTTCAAGATGTCATCAGTGTGGCTACAGCTACCACAGAGCAAATTACCAAGAGCCAGAACCCACAGGACCAAAATGTAAACACATCCTGGTGGAAAGAACTTCATGTGGGAGATGCTTCCACACCAGCAAACCAAATTGAGGGAGTACTAAAAATTGTGAAGGAGCTTCACTGTGCCTTCAGTAAGCATTCCACAGACTATGGAGAAGTGGATATCATCAAGCACTCCATCCCTACAGGTTCACACCCACCGATCAAGGAAAGATATCGGCCTATACCACCAACTATGTACCAATCCATAAAGCAAATGATCCAAGAGTTGAAGGACTCCAATGTCATTAGAGACAGCCATAGTCCATGGGCTGCACCTCTAGTCCTTGTCCGTAAAAAGGATGGTAACATCAGATTCTGTGTGGATTACAGAAAAATTAACCAAATCACCCACAAGGATGCTTACCCTTTACCACGCATAGAGGAATCTTTGACAGCTTTAGGATCTTCAGCCTACTTCTCTACCCTTGATTTAACCAGTGGATACTGGCAAGTACCAATGGCACCTGAAGATCGTGAGAAGACTGCATTTACCACTCCTATGGGCTTATTTGAGTTCAACTGCATGCCTTTTGGACTTTGCAATGCGCCCGGAACTTTTCAAAGATTAATGGAGCGTTGTTTAGGACACAAAAATTTTGAAACCGTCCTGTTGTACTTAGACGATGTCATCATCTACTCCAAATCTTATGAAGATCACTTGAAACATTTGGCCGAAGTTTTTCAAGTCCTCATTAAACATGGACTCAAAGTCAAACCATCTAAGTGCTATCTACTGAAGTCAGAAGTCAAATACTTAGGGCATATTGTAAGCTCTGAAGGTGTTAAACCGGATCCAGAGAAGATAGCCGCAGTCCGAAATTGGCCTACTCCTACTACAGTGAAAGAAGTGAGGAGTTTTCTCAGTTTCGCAGGATACTACAGACGCTTTATTCCTCATTTTGCCCAAATTGCGGGGCCAATACTAGAACTTCTGAGAGGACATCCTAAGAGGTACCAAAAGTCTCCAATACCAGTTGATTGGAACACAGAAAGAGAAATTGCCTTCCAGCTCCTGAAGAAGAAGTTAACAGAACCACCAATCCTAGGCTATCCAGATTACCAGCAGCCATTTCATCTTTACACAGATGCTAGTAAGAAAGGTCTGGGAGCTGTCCTGTCGCAAGTACAAGAAGGAAAAGAAAGAGTTATTTCCTACGCTAGTAGATCTCTTAGAGGTACTGAAAGAAACGACCAAAACTATAGTTCCTTCAAATTGGAATTCCTCGCACTCGTGTGGGCTGTTACAGAAAAATTTAAAGATTACCTTGCCGCAACACCATTTGTGGCCTTCACAGATAACAACCCACTAGCACATCTTAATACCGCTAAGTTGGGAGCATTGGAACAAAGATGGGCCTCACGCCTAGCTAACTACGATTTCACCATAAAATACAGAACAGGAAAAGCAAATGAAAATGCGGATGCATTATCCCGTCTGCCTACCCAAGAAGACCCTACTACACAGGAAGACGTTTGGGAAGAGGTAGAAATGCCAGCTTTTTACAAAAATTTTGCCCAACAAGACATTATCACCATCAAAGGAAGAAAAGTTCTTAACCTTCAACAACAAGTGGACAAAGAAAAGTGGATCAAGCTGCAAAATGAAAGCAGAGTGTTGGGAGAACTGCAAGATTTCTTCACCAGCGGAAGAACACCTGAAAGAATTCGCAGAAGAAATGCTGATCCAGAATTGTCAAAACTATGGAGACACAGAAAACATCTCTTCCTACAGAAGGGCCTACTATTAAGAAGAACTTTAGACCCAATTACCTGGGATCGTCTATACCAAATCTTAATACCACGCCGAGATGCAAGAATCATTCTTGAGATGTATCATGACCAATCAGGACACTTTGGCGTGCAGAAGACAGAAGCTACCATCCGTAGAAGATTCTACTGGATTGGGATGAGAGGAGACATTGAAAAGTGGTGTCGAGAATGTTCCACCTGTGCTGTTGGAAGAAATGAAAAACATGACCAAAAAGCACCCTTACATCCCATTGTAAGCCAAACACCGCTAGAAATAGTTGCAATTGACCATGTGAAGCTGGAACCAAGTCGCTCAGGTTACACATACGCCATGACCATTATTGATCATTATACCAAATTTGTTGTAGCCGTACCTGTCAAGGACTTGACCGCTAAAACAACTGCAGATGCCTTCTGGAAACATTTCCTATTGCCATATGGATGCCCAGAAAGAGTCCTTACAGATCAGGGATCTGCCTTTGAGTCGCAACTCTTCAAAGAACTGTGTACACTTCACAATTGCCAAAAAATCAGGACCACAGCCTACCACCCCCAAGGGAATGGACTTTGCGAGAAAATGAACCAAACTTTAATTGAGATGTTAAGAGCAGTACCACCTGCTACAAGAAGAGATTGGCCTACTCTATTGCCTCAATTGATGTACACCTACAATAACACCATTCACTGTTCTACTGGATATACACCTTACTATCTCATGTTTGGCCGACAAGGTAAACTACCTGCTGACCATACTTTGGGCGTACAAGTGCCTGATGCAATCAACCCTCTACCAAAGACTGATTGGGTGAGTGAGCACCAAAGACGTTTAATTGATGCACAAGAAATTGTTCAACATCGCATGGAACATGCTCATGAAAAGCAACAAAAAGATTATAACCAATCTGCCAAAGCAGAACCTCTCAAAATTGGTGACCATGTATGGTTAAAAAACGACCATCGCACCAGCAAGTTAGATAGCAAATGGGAGAGAGAACCTTACACAATTACAGCTATTCTCAATCCAGAGACTCATACTTATGAGATCACTAAAGAGAACAAATCACGTGTAGTACATCGCAATCGCCTTAAGTTATGTCTCAAGGAAAGTACTCAAGAAGAAACTCTTCAAGAAGAAACTGTCCAAGAGGAAACTCAATCCATAGAACCAGAGCCTACAAAATCATCTGATTCAGGGAATCCACTACAGTCTTTTGGAAAAGCATTATTAGACTCTGATCCTTTACAGTGGTTCATTACACCATGGCTCAATATCTTAGTGCCTGCCAAGACCAATACAACCGCACTTCAACCAGAGGAGCTATGTCAAGAAGTGTCTACTACAGCTCAAGAGACACCAAGTTCCCTTGAAACAAGACCTGTAGAAACTCAGCCGCTACGAAGATCCGACAGGACTACAAGAGGACAACCACCTGTACGTTTTAAGGATTTCCTACACCAGCAGCCGAGAAGACAACTACCAGCCCTGCAATCTCATCGTTGAATGCATCCTTACATCATCTGAAGTTCCAAAGTGAGAAGAAGACTTACTTGTGATGTCATGTTCATTTCCTTTAAAGGACTTTTTAAAAGGACTACTTACCTACTGTTTTGCAACGTTCAAGCCTGCACCCGGAGATAGACTTTCACGTACCTGAGCCTCCGTGATATTCATCTGTTGACATTTTCCTGTGCCCAGGGAACGGACTCATACCCTGTGAGCCTCCTGAGATGTTATTTTTGTTTTGTTTTCCTTTTTCCATCTCATCGTGGACTATTCTGGTTTTGCCATACATCACCAGTCTTCAGAGGAAAAGCTACACCCCTTTTTGTCACCTTTTGACACATTTCGTTGTTGCCTGAGATATGTTTGCCTAACCCATTTTACTTGCAGATACAAGAAGTACAAGAATGGGGTTATATTGTTATTTCCTATGCATGCATGCTTTTCCCTTTCTCTTATATCTTACAGGAAGACACAACATCGAGTCAAAAATGTGTCGAGGTCGACACACGTTTTACCATGGGGGTATGCAGCGTCCCACTCATGACACGTGGGAACTGCAAATGTATTATTTCTTTGTCATCGCTGTATTGCATGTCATTTTGCATTTGACATTTGTTAATCCCTGTTCATAGGCTGGTCAAGTGTGCTTCATACTTCCCACCACAAGATGGGGATAGCACCACTTTGGGATATCTATCCCAGCTCAGGTTTATCTGTGGTCAGTGTTCAGTTCAGGAAGTGAGTGTACAGAGGAGAATGTGAAGGTGACAGAAAGTCAGTCCAGAGAAGGGACAAATTGGAACTGCTTAAATCAAAGGGTAAAAGCCACAAAACGGCAGCAAGACCTTTGAGAATAAAGGTGAAGGATTTCCTTAGCCACTGGCAACCTCACCAAATTTCACTGGATTCTAAAGGGACCAGGAACAAGTAAGCATTATACTGAACCACAGCCTGAGACAAGACCTACCAAAACCTATTAACAGTGGATAAGCAGAATTTCTCTATTTACCCAGAGACTGTATTCTATCTGGATGTTTGTACTGCAATCAAAACCAGTCACAGTAAAAGTTGTGAGTTGTATCCTACCACTGTCTACCTCATTCTTCACTATTGCTATTACAACTGGTTGTACCACCATTAACGGTACTGGCGTCACGACAAATACCATCAAGGGACCCAGCCACCACAAGCACTCTAAACACCCCTGTCATCACGGGCACCTCAACCACCATCTTGGCTGGCGTTTCCCTATCACAGAGCGTGCCCCGGAGGATTTCGTGCTGTCTTCCTCTTCACTGTGCGACCAGCCCAGGGAGGCTTTCTGCTAACCGTGAGTAAACCGATGAACTGTATTATTGCTGTCTCTCATCGGCCCACCGTGCACCTCACGTGTCGCCCCTGCGGTTCTGGCTCGTCGCAATACCATGTTAGAAGTCCACTCCTACTGATGCAGCGATGTGCTCCGGTCAGGGAAATCTTCTTTCTCCACCCGAAGCCAGCGTGTCCCTTCAGAACACTGGTAGTGGCTGAATGCTATTGTCTAGACTTCTGTCTGGTAGAGCCGATAAATGATTTGCCATCCACCTGAATGGCTTTCTCAGTTCTAATCAGCGTTGTTGATCTTTTCCACCTTTCATACCCAAGTGGCCAACTCAGCTGCCTTAATCCAAACGCAATAGTTAGTGTCAGAAAAAATGTCGACGCTAATCTCTGCTGCATGACGTCGCTCTTTCTGAGAAGACATTTTCTCAGAATCTTTACCCATTTCTTCCCAGACTGCGTATACCATAGCCCAAGCTGCTCTGAGGCAAAATTGATGACAACATTTCAGAAGTCATGGGACTTTGCCTTCTGGACAAATACCATGTTAGAAGTCCACTCCTACTGATGCAGCGATGTGCTCTTGGGTGGAGTCGGGGTCTGATTTAAAGCAACAGACTGGCTACAATAGCAGACCCTTGTTGTCTGGTGACTTGTATTAGCCAATCTCCAGACTTTGCCTTCTGGATCAATACCATGTTTGAAGTGCATTCCATTCCGATGCACTTATTTAAAGCAACAGACAGGCTAAACCGGCAGGCCCTTGTTGTCTGGGGAATAGTATTCGACACACTCGCTGTCAGTTCAGATCCTAGGTCAGGGAACAGAAGCTTTCCTTTTGAAAACGCTGTTAAGACTAGGACGATCCACTGCTAACCAGCTGTAGCTAGAAGAGCCTCCTTCACCCCATTTTGGAGACCTTGGTTCTGACGGAAGAAAGCAGTATTTGCGACTCCAAAATGCATCAACTCCATATTCGGTATTTGCCATTGACTTCCTCTTCCTTGCCTGCCTGGGTACTCTAAGAACACCTCTCCCTGGTGGTCTAGTGGCTAGGATTCGGCGCTCTCACCGCCGCGGCCCGAAAGAAATCTTCTTTCTCCACCCGAAGCCAGCATGTCCCTTCAGAACACTGGTAGTAGCTGGATGCTTCTGTCTGGTAGAGCCGATAAATGATTTGCCATCCACCTGAATGGCTTTCTCAGTTCTAATCAGCGTTGTTGATCTTTTCCACCTTTCATACCCAAGTGGCCAACTCAGCTGCCTTAATCCAAACGCAATAGTTAGTGTCAGAAAAAATGTCGACGCTAATCTCTGCTGCATGACGTCGCTCTTTCTGAGAAGACATTTTCTCAGAATCTTTACCCATTTCTTCCCAGACTGCGTATACCATAGCCCAAGCTGCTCTGAGGCAAAATTGATGACAACATTTCAGAAGTCATGGGACTTTGCCTTCTGGACAAATACCATGTTAGAAGTCCACTCCTACTGATGCAGCGATGTGCTCTTGGGTGGAGTCGGGGTCTGATTTAAAGCAACAGACTGGCTACAATAGCAGACCCTTGTTGTCTGGTGACTTGTATTAGCCAATCTCCAGACTTTGCCTTCTGGATCAATACCATGTTTGAAGTGCATTCCATTCCGATGCACTTATTTAAAGCAACAGACAGGCTAAACCGGCAGGCCCTTGTTGTCTGGGGAATAGTATTCGACACACTCGCTGTCAGTTCAGATCCTAGGTCAGGGAACAGAAGCTTTCCTTTTGAAAACGCTGTTAAGACTAGGACGATCCACTGCTAACCAGCTGTAGCTAGAAGAGCCTCCTTCACCCCATTTTGGAGACCTTGGTTCTGACGGAAGAAAGCAGTATTTGCGACTCCAAAATGCATCAACTCCATATTCGGTATTTGCCATTGACTTCCTCTTCCTTGCCTGCCTGGGTACTCTAAGAACACCTCTCCCTGGTGGTCTAGTGGCTAGGATTCGGCGCTCTCACCGCCGCGGCCCGAAAGAAATCTTCTTTCTCCACCCGAAGCCAGCATGTCCCTTCAGAACACTGGTAGTAGCTGGATGCTTCTGTCTGGTAGAGCCGATAAATGATTTGCCATCCACCTGAATGGCTTTCTCAGTTCTAATCAGCGTTGTTGATCTTTTCCACCTTTCATACCCAAGTGGCCAACTCAGCTGCCTTAATCCAAACGCAATAGTTAGTGTCAGAAAAAATGTCGACGCTAATCTCTGCTGCATGACGTCGCTCTTTCTGAGAAGACATTTTCTCAGAATCTTTACCCATTTCTTCCCAGACTGCGTATACCATAGCCCAAGCTGCTCTGAGGCAAAATTGATGACAACATTTCAGAAGTCATGGGACTTTGCCTTCTGGACAAATACCATGTTAGAAGTCCACTCCTACTGATGCAGCGATGTGCTCTTGGGTGGAGTCGGGGTCTGATTTAAAGCAACAGACTGGCTACAATAGCAGACCCTTGTTGTCTGGTGACTTGTATTAGCCAATCTCCACACTTTGCCTTCTGGATCAATACCATGTTTGAAGTGCATTCCATTCCGATGCACTTATTTAAAGCAACAGACAGGCTAAACCGGCAGGCCCTTGTTGTCTGGGGAATAGTATTCGACACACTCGCTGTCAGTTCAGATCCTAGGTCAGGGAACAGAAGCTTTCCTTTTGAAAACGCTGTTAAGACTAGGACGATCCACTGCTAACCAGCTGTAGCTAGAAGAGCCTCCTTCACCCCATTTTGGAGACCTTGGTTCTGACAGAAGAAAGCAGTATTTGCGACTCCAAAATGCATCAACTCCATATTCGGTATTTGCCATTGACTTCCTCTTCCTTGCCTGCCTGGGTACTCTAAGAACACCTCTCCCTGGTGGTCTAGTGGCTAGGATTCGGCGCTCTCACTGCCGCGGCCCGGGTTCGATTCCCGGTCAGGGAAATCTTCTTTCTCCACCCGAAGCCAGCGTGTCCCTTCAGAACACTGGTAGTGGCTGAATGCTATTGTCTAGGCTTCTGTCTGGTAGAGCCGATAAATGATTTGCCATCCACCTGAATGGCTTTCTCAGTTCTAATCAGCGTTGTTGATCTTTTCCACCTTTCATACCCAAGTGGCCAACTCAGCTGCCTTAATCCAAACGCAATAGTTAGTGTCAGAAAAAATGTCGACGCTAATCTCTGCTGCATGACGTCGCTCTTTCTGAGAAGACATTTTCTCAGAATCTTTACCCATTTCTTCCCAGACTGCGTATACCATAGCCCAAGCTGCTCTGAGGCAAAATTGATGACAACATTTCAGAAGTCATGGGACTTTGCCTTCTGGACAAATACCATGTTAGAAGTCCACTCCTACTGATGCAGCGATGTGCTCTTGGGTGGAGTCGGGGTCTGATTTAAAGCAACAGACTGGCTACAATAGCAGACCCTTGTTGTCTGGTGACTTGTATTAGCCAATCTCCAGACTTTGCCTTCTGGATCAATACCATGTTTGAAGTGCATTCCATTCCGATGCACTTATTTAAAGCAACAGACAGGCTAAACCGGCAGGCCCTTGTTGTCTGGGGAATAGTATTCGACACACTCGCTGTCAGTTCAGATCCTAGGTCAGGGAACAGAAGCTTTCCTTTTGAAAACGCTGTTAAGACTAGGACGATCCACTGCTAACCAGCTGTAGCTAGAAGAGCCTCCTTCACCCCATTTTGGAGACCTTGGTTCTGACGGAAGAAAGCAGTATTTGCGACTCCAAAATGCATCAACTCCATATTCGGTATTTGCCATTGACTTCCTCTTCCTTGCCTGCCTGGGTACTCTAAGAACACCTCTCCCTGGTGGTCTAGTGGCTAGGATTCGGCGCTCTCACCGCCGCGGCCCGAAAGAAATCTTCTTTCTCCACCCGAAGCCAGCATGTCCCTTCAGAACACTGGTAGTAGCTGGATGCTTCTGTCTGGTAGAGCCGATAAATGATTTGCCATCCACCTGAATGGCTTTCTCAGTTCTAATCAGCGTTGTTGATCTTTTCCACCTTTCATACCCAAGTGGCCAACTCAGCTGCCTTAATCCAAACGCAATAGTTAGTGTCAGAAAAAATGTCGACGCTAATCTCTGCTGCATGACGTCGCTCTTTCTGAGAAGACATTTTCTCAGAATCTTTACCCATTTCTTCCCAGACTGCGTATACCATAGCCCAAGCTGCTCTGAGGCAAAATTGATGACAACATTTCAGAAGTCATGGGACTTTGCCTTCTGGACAAATACCATGTTAGAAGTCCACTCCTACTGATGCAGCGATGTGCTCTTGGGTGGAGTCGGGGTCTGATTTAAAGCAACAGACTGGCTACAATAGCAGACCCTTGTTGTCTGGTGACTTGTATTAGCCAATCTTCAGACTTTGCCTTCTGGATCAATACCATGTTTGAAGTGCATTCCATTCCGATGCACTTATTTAAAGCAACAGACAGGCTAAACCGGCAGGCCCTTGTTGTCTGGGGAATAGTATTTGACACGCTCGCTGTCAGTTCAGATCCTAGGTCAGGGAACAGAAGCTTTCCTTTTGAAAACGCTGTTAAGACTAGGACGACCCACTGCTAACCAGCTGTAGCTAGAAGAGCCTCCTTCACCCCATTTTGGAGACCTTGGTTATGACGGAAGAAAGCAGTATTTGCGACTCCAAAATGCATCAACTCCATATTCGGTATTTGCCATTGACTTCCTCTTCCTTGCCTGCCTGGGGACTCTAAGAATACCTCTCCCTGGTGGTCTAGTGGCTAGGATTCGGCGCTCTCACCGCCGCGGCCCGGGTTCGATTCCCGATCAGGGAAATCTTCTTTCTCCACCCGAAGCCAGCGTGTCCCTTCAGAACACTGGTAGTAGCTGGATGCTATTGTCTGGGCTTCTGTCTGGTAGAGCCGATAAATGATTTGCCATCCACCTGAATGGCTTTCTCAGTTCTAATCAGCGTTGTTGATCTTTTCCACCTTTCATACCCAAGTGGCCAACTCAGCTGCCTTAATCCAAACGCAATAGTTAGTGTCAGAAAAAATGTCGACGCTAATCTCTGCTGCATGGCGTCGCTCTTTCTGAGAAGACATTTTCTCAGAATCTTTACCCATTTCTTCCCAGACTGCGTATACCATAGCCCAAGCTGCTCTGAGGCAAAATTGATGACAACATTTCAGAAGTCATGGGACTTTGCCTTCTGGACAAATACCATGTTAGAAGTCCACTCCTACTGATGCAGCGATGTGCTCTTGGGTGGAGTCGGGGTCTGATTTAAAGCAACAGACTGGCTACAATAGCAGACCCTTGTTGTCTGGTGACTTGTATTAGCCAATCTCCAGACTTTGCCTTCTGGATCAATACCATGTTTGAAGTGCATTCCATTCCGATGCACTTATTTAAAGCAACAGACAGGCTAAACCGGCAGGCCCTTGTTGTCTGGGGAATAGTATTCGACACACTCGCTGTCAGTTCAGATCCTAGGTCAGGGAACAGAAGCTTTCCTTTTGAAAACGCTGTTAAGACTAGGACGATCCACTGCTAACCAGCTGTAGCTAGAAGAGCCTCCTTCACCCCATTTTGGAGACCTTGGTTCTGACAGAAGAAAGCAGTATTTGCGACTCCAAAATGCATCAACTCCATATTCGGTATTTGCCATTGACTTCCTCTTCCTTGCCTGCCTGGGTACTCTAAGAACACCTCTCCCTGGTGGTCTAGTGGCTAGGATTCGGCGCTCTCACCGCCGCGGCCCGGGTTCGATTCCCGGTCAGGGAAATCTTCTTTCTCCACCCGAAGCCAGCGTGTCCCTTCAGAACACTGGTAGTGGCTGAATGCTATTGTCTAGGCTTCTGTCTGGTAGAGCCGATAAATGATTTGCCATCCACCTGAATGGCTTTCTCAGTTCTAATCAGCGTTGTTGATCTTTTCCACCTTTCATACCCAAGTGGCCAACTCAGCTGCCTTAATCCAAACGCAATAGTTAGTGTCAGAAAAAATGTCGACGCTAATCTCTGCTGCATGACGTCGCTCTTTCTGAGAAGACAATTTCTCAGAATCTTTACCCATTTCTTCCCAGACTGCGTATACCATAGCCCAAGCTGCTCTGAGGCAAAATTGATGACAACATTTCAGAAGTCATGGGACTTTGCCTTCTGGACAAATACCATGTTAGAAGTCCACTCCTACTGATGCAGCGATGTGCTCTTGGGTGGAGTCGGGGTCTGATTTAAAGCAACAGACTGGCTACAATAGCAGACCCTTGTTGTCTGGTGACTTGTATTAGCCAATCTTCAGACTTTGCCTTCTGGATCAATACCATGTTTGAAGTGCATTCCATTCCGATGCACTTATTTAAAGCAACAGACAGGCTAAACCGGCAGGCCCTTGTTGTCTGGGGAATAGTATTTGACACGCTCGCTGTCAGTTCAGATCCTAGGTCAGGGAACAGAAGCTTTCCTTTTGAAAACGCTGTTAAGACTAGGACGACCCACTGCTAACCAGCTGTAGCTAGAAGAGCCTCCTTCACCCCATTTTGGAGACCTTGGTTATGACGGAAGAAAGCAGTATTTGCGACTCCAAAATGCATCAACTCCATATTCGGTATTTGCCATTGACTTCCTCTTCCTTGCCTGCCTGGGGACTCTAAGAATACCTCTCCCTGGTGGTCTAGTGGCTAGGATTCGGCGCTCTCACCGCCGCGGCCCGGGTTCGATTCCCGATCAGGGAAATCTTCTTTCTCCACCCGAAGCCAGCGTGTCCCTTCAGAACACTGGTAGTAGCTGGATGCTATTGTCTGGGCTTCTGTCTGGTAGAGCCGATAAATGATTTGCCATCCACCTGAATGGCTTTCTCAGTTCTAATCAGCGTTGTTGATCTTTTCCACCTTTCATACCCAAGTGGCCAACTCAGCTGCCTTAATCCAAACGCAATAGTTAGTGTCAGAAAAAATGTCGACGCTAATCTCTGCTGCATGGCGTCGCTCTTTCTGAGAAGACATTTTCTCAGAATCTTTACCCATTTCTTCCCAGACTGCGTATACCATAGCCCAAGCTGCTCTGAGGCAAAATTGATGACAACATTTCAGAAGTCATGGGACTTTGCCTTCTGGACAAATACCATGTTAGAAGTCCACTCCTACTGATGCAGCGATGTGCTCTTGGGTGGAGTCGGGGTCTGATTTAAAGCAACAGACTGGCTACAATAGCAGACCCTTGTTGTCTGGTGACTTGTATTAGCCAATCTCCAGACTTTGCCTTCTGGATCAATACCATGTTTGAAGTGCATTCCATTCCGATGCACTTATTTAAAGCAACAGACAGGCTAAACCGGCAGGCCCTTGTTGTCTGGGGAATAGTATTCGACACACTCGCTGTCAGTTCAGATCCTAGGTCAGGGAACAGAAGCTTTCCTTTTGAAAACGCTGTTAAGACTAGGACGATCCACTGCTAACCAGCTGTAGCTAGAAGAGCCTCCTTCACCCCATTTTGGAGACCTTGGTTCTGACAGAAGAAAGCAGTATTTGCGACTCCAAAATGCATCAACTCCATATTCGGTATTTGCCATTGACTTCCTCTTCCTTGCCTGCCTGGGTACTCTAAGAACACCTCTCCCTGGTGGTCTAGTGGCTAGGATTCGGCGCTCTCACCGCCGCGGCCCGGGTTCGATTCCCGGTCAGGGAAATCTTCTTTCTCCACCCGAAGCCAGCGTGTCCCTTCAGAACACTGGTAGTGGCTGAATGCTATTGTCTAGGCTTCTGTCTGGTAGAGCCGATAAATGATTTGCCATCCACCTGAATGGCTTTCTCAGTTCTAATCAGCGTTGTTGATCTTTTCCACCTTTCATACCCAAGTGGCCAACTCAGCTGCCTTAATCCAAACGCAATAGTTAGTGTCAGAAAAAATGTCGACGCTAATCTCTGCTGCATGACGTCGCTCTTTCTGAGAAGACATTTTCTCAGAATCTTTACCCATTTCTTCCCAGACTGCGTATACCATAGCCCAAGCTGCTCTGAGGCAAAATTGATGACAACATTTCAGAAGTCATGGGACTTTGCCTTCTGGACAAATACCATGTTAGAAGTCCACTCCTACTGATGCAGCGATGTGCTCTTGGGTGGAGTCGGGGTCTGATTTAAAGCAACAGACTGGCTACAATAGCAGACCCTTGTTGTCTGGTGACTTGTATTAGCCAATCTCCAGACTTTGCCTTCTGGATCAATACCATGTTTGAAGTGCATTCCATTCCGATGCACTTATTTAAAGCAACAGACAGGCTAAACCAGCAGGCCCTTGTTGTCTGGGGAATAGTATTTGACACACTCGCTGTCAGTTCAGATCCTAGGTCAGGGAACAGAAGCTTTCCTTTTGAAAACGCTGTTAAGACTAGGACGATCCACTGCTAACCAGCTGTAGCTAGAAGAGCCTCCTTCACCCCATTTTGGAGACCTTGGTTCTGACGGAAGAAAGCAGTATTTGCGACTCCAAAATGCATCAACTCCATATTCGGTATTTGCCATGGACTTCCTCTTCCTTGCCTGCCTGTGTACTCTAAGAACACCTCTCCCTGGTGGTCTAGTGGCTAGGATTCGGCGCTCTCACCGCCGCGGCCCGGGTTCGATTCCCGGTCAGGGAAATCTTCTTTCTCCACCCGAAGCCAGCGTGTCCCTTCCGAACACTGGTAGTGGCTGAATGCTATTGTCTAGGCTTCTGTCTGGTAGAGCCGATAAATGATTTGCCATCCACCTGAATGGCTTTCTCAGTTCTAATCAGCGTTGTTGATCTTTTCCACCTTTCATACCCAAGTGGCCAACTCAGCTGCCTTAATCCAAACGCAATAGTTAGTGTCAGAAAAAATGTCGACGCTAATCTCTGCTGCATGACGTCGCTCTTTCTGAGAAGACATTTTCTCAGAATCTTTACCCATTTCTTCCCAGACTGCGTATACCATAGCCCAAGCTGCTCTGAGGCAAAATTGATGACAACATTTCAGAAGTCATGGGACTTTGCCTTCTGGACAAATACCATGTTAGAAGTCCACTCCTACTGATGCAGCGATGTGCTCTTGGGTGGAGTCAGGGTCTGATTTAAAGCAACAGACTGGCTACAATAGCAGACCCTTGTTGTCTGGTGACTTGTATTAGCCAATCTCCAGACTTTGCCTTCTGGATCAATACCATGTTTGAAGTGCATTCCATTCCGATGCACTTATTTAAAGCAACAGACAGGCTAAACCGGCAGGCCCTTGTTGTCTGGGGAATAGTATTCGACACACTCGCTGTCAGTTCAGATCCTAGGTCAGGGAACAGAAGCTTTCCTTTTGAAAACGCTGTTAAGACTAGGACGATCCACTGCTAACCAGCTGTAGCTAGAAGAGCCTCCTTCACCCCATTTTGGAGACCTTGGTTCTGACGGAAGAAAGCAGTATATGCGACTCCAAAATGCATCAACTCCATATTCGGTATTTGCCATGGACTTCCTCTTCCTTGCCTGCCTGGGTACTCTAAGAATACCTCTCCCTGGTGGTCTAGTGGCTAGGATTCGGCGCTCTCACCGCCGCGGCCCGGGTTCGATTCCCGGTCAGGGAAATCTTCTTTCTCCACCCGAAGCCAGCGTGTCCCTTCAGAACACTGGTAGTGGCTGAATGCTATTGTCTAGGCTTCTGTCTGGTAGAGCCGATAAATGATTTGCCATCCACCTGAATGGCTTTCTCAGTTCTAATCAGCGTTGTTGATCTTTTCCACCTTTCATACCCAAGTGGCCAACTCAGCTGCCTTAATCCAAACGCAATAGTTAGTGTCAGAAAAAATGTCGACGCTAATCTCTGCTGCATGACGTCGCTCTTTCTGAGAAGACATTTTCTCAGAATCTTTACCCATTTCTTCCCAGACTGCGTATACCATAGCCCAAGCTGCTCTGAGGCAAAATTGATGACAACATTTCAGAAGTCATGGGACTTTGCCTTCTGGACAAATACCATGTTAGAAGTCCACTCCTACTGATGCAGCGATGTGCTCTTGGGTGGAGTCGGGGTCTGATTTAAAGCAACAGACTGGCTACAATAGCAGACCCTTGTTGTCTGGTGACTTGTATTAGCCAATCTCCAGACTTTGCCTTCTGGATCAATACCATGTTTGAAGTGCATTCCATTCCGATGCACTTATTTAAAGCAACAGACAGGCTAAACCAGCAGGCCCTTGTTGTCTGGGGAATAGTATTTGACACACTCGCTGTCAGTTCAGATCCTAGGTCAGGGAACAGAAGCTTTCCTTTTGAAAACGCTGTTAAGACTAGGACGATCCACTGCTAACCAGCTGTAGCTAGAAGAGCCTCCTTCACCCCATTTTGGAGACCTTGGTTCTGACGGAAGAAAGCAGTATTTGCGACTCCAAAATGCATCAACTCCATATTCGGTATTTGCCATGGACTTCCTCTTCCTTGCCTGCCTGTGTACTCTAAGAACACCTCTCCCTGGTGGTCTAGTGGCTAGGATTCGGCGCTCTCACCGCCGCGGCCCGGGTTCGATTCCCGGTCAGGGAAATCTTCTTTCTCCACCCGAAGCCAGCGTGTCCCTTCCGAACACTGGTAGTGGCTGAATGCTATTGTCTAGGCTTCTGTCTGGTAGAGCCGATAAATGATTTGCCATCCACCTGAATGGCTTTCTCAGTTCTAATCAGCGTTGTTGATCTTTTCCACCTTTCATACCCAAGTGGCCAACTCAGCTGCCTTAATCCAAACGCAATAGTTAGTGTCAGAAAAAATGTCGACGCTAATCTCTGCTGCATGACGTCGCTCTTTCTGAGAAGACATTTTCTCAGAATCTTTACCCATTTCTTCCCAGACTGCGTATACCATAGCCCAAGCTGCTCTGAGGCAAAATTGATGACAACATTTCAGAAGTCATGGGACTTTGCCTTCTGGACAAATACCATGTTAGAAGTCCACTCCTACTGATGCAGCGATGTGCTCTTGGGTGGAGTCAGGGTCTGATTTAAAGCAACAGACTGGCTACAATAGCAGACCCTTGTTGTCTGGTGACTTGTATTAGCCAATCTCCAGACTTTGCCTTCTGGATCAATACCATGTTTGAAGTGCATTCCATTCCGATGCACTTATTTAAAGCAACAGACAGGCTAAACCGGCAGGCCCTTGTTGTCTGGGGAATAGTATTCGACACACTCGCTGTCAGTTCAGATCCTAGGTCAGGGAACAGAAGCTTTCCTTTTGAAAACGCTGTTAAGACTAGGACGATCCACTGCTAACCAGCTGTAGCTAGAAGAGCCTCCTTCACCCCATTTTGGAGACCTTGGTTCTGACGGAAGAAAGCAGTATATGCGACTCCAAAATGCATCAACTCCATATTCGGTATTTGCCATGGACTTCCTCTTCCTTGCCTGCCTGGGTACTCTAAGAATACCTCTCCCTGGTGGTCTAGTGGCTAGGATTCGGCGCTCTCACCGCCGCGGCCCGGGTTCGATTCCCGGTCAGGGAAATCTTCTTTCTCCACCCGAAGCCAGCGTGTCCCTTCAGAACACTGGTAGTGGCTGAATGCTATTGTCTAGGCTTCTGTCTGGTAGAGCCGATAAATGATTTGCCATCCACCTGAATGGCTTTCTCAGTTCTAATCAGCGTTGTTGATCTTTTCCACCTTTCATACCCAAGTGGCCAACTCAGCTGCCTTAATCCAAACGCAATAGTTAGTGTCAGAAAAAATGTCGACGCTAATCTCTGCTGCATGACGTCGCTCTTTCTGAGAAGACATTTTCTCAGAATCTTTACCCATTTCTTCCCAGACTGCGTATACCATAGCCCAAGCTGCTCTGAGGCAAAATTGATGACAACATTTCAGAAGTCATGGGACTTTGCCTTCTGGACAAATACCATGTTAGAAGTCCACTCCTACTGATGCAGCGATGTGCTCTTGGGTGGAGTCAGGGTCTGATTTAAAGCAACAGACTGGCTACAATAGCAGACCCTTGTTGTCTGGTGACTTGTATTAGCCAATCTCCAGACTTTGCCTTCTGGATCAATACCATGTTTGAAGTGCATTCCATTCCGATGCACTTATTTAAAGCAACAGACAGGCTAAACCGGCAGGCCCTTGTTGTCTGGGGAATAGTATTCGACACACTCGCTGTCAGTTCAGATCCTAGGTCAGGGAACAGAAGCTTTCCTTTTGAAAACGCTGTTAAGACTAGGACGATCCACTGCTAACCAGCTGTAGCTAGAAGAGCCTCCTTCACCCCATTTTGGAGACCTTGGTTCTGACGGAAGAAAGCAGTATATGCGACTCCAAAATGCATCAACTCCATATTCGGTATTTGCCATGGACTTCCTCTTCCTTGCCTGCCTGGGTACTCTAAGAATACCTCTCCCTGGTGGTCTAGTGGCTAGGATTCGGCGCTCTCACCGCCGCGGCCCGGGTTCGATTCCCGGTCAGGGAAATCTTCTTTCTCCACCCGAAGCCAGCGTGTCCCTTCAGAACACTGGTAGTGGCTGAATGCTATTGTCTAGGCTTCTGTCTGGTAGAGCCGATAAATGATTTGCCATCCACCTGAATGGCTTTCTCAGTTCTAATCAGCGTTGTTGATCTTTTCCACCTTTCATACCCAAGTGGCCAACTCAGCTGCCTTAATCCAAACGCAATAGTTAGTGTCAGAAAAAATGTCGACGCTAATCTCTGCTGCATGACGTCGCTCTTTCTGAGAAGACATTTTCTCAGAATCTTTACCCATTTCTTCCCAGACTGCGTATACCATAGCCCAAGCTGCTCTGAGGCAAAATTGATGACAACATTTCAGAAGTCATGGGACTTTGCCTTCTGGACAAATACCATGTTAGAAGTCCACTCCTACTGATGCAGCGATGTGCTCTTGGGTGGAGTCGGGGTCTGATTTAAAGCAACAGACTGGCTACAATAGCAGACCCTTGTTGTCTGGTGACTTGTATTAGCCAATCTCCAGACTTTGCCTTCTGGATCAATACCATGTTTGAAGTGCATTCCATTCCGATGCACTTTTTTAAAGCAACAGACAGGCTAAACCGGCAGGCCCTTGTTGTCTGGGGAATAGTATTTGACACACTCGCTGTCAGTTCAGATCCTAGGTCAGGGAACAGAAGCTTTCCTTTTGAAAACGCTGTTAAGACTAGGACGATCCACTGCTAACCAGCTGTAGCTAGAAGAGCCTCCTTCACCCCATTTTGGAGACCTTGGTTCTGACGGAAGAAAGCACTATTTGCGACTCCAAAATGCATCAACTCCATATTCGGTATTTGCCATTGACTTCCTCTTCCTTGCCTGCCTGGGTACTCTAAGAACAACTCTCCCTGGTGGTCTAGTGGCTAGGATTCGGCGCTCTCACCGCCGCGGCCTGGGTTCGATTCCCGGTCAGGGAAATCTTCTTTCTCCACCCGAAGCCAGCGTGTCCCTTCAGAACACTGGTAGTGGCTGAATGCTATTGTCTAGGCTTCTGTCTGGTAGAGCCGATAAATGATTTGCCATCCACCTGAATGGCTTTCTCAGTTCTAATCAGCGTTGTTGATCTTTTCCACCTTTCATACCCAAGTGGCCAACTCAGCTGCCTTAATCCAAACGCAATAGTTAGTGTCAGAAAAAATGTCGACGCTAATCTCTGCTGCATGACGTCGCTCTTTCTGAGAAGACATTTTCTCAGAATCTTTACCCATTTCTTCCCAGACTGCGTATACCATAGCCCAAGCTGCTCTGAGGCAAAATTGATGACAACATTTCAGAAGTCATGGGACTTTGCCTTCTGGACAAATACCATGTTAGAAGTCCACTCCTACTGATGCAGCGATGTGCTCTTGGGTGGAGTCGGGGTCTGATTTAAAGCAACAGACTGGCTACAATAGCAGACCCTTGTTGTCTGGTGACTTGTATTAGCCAATCTCCAGACTTTGCCTTCTGGATCAATACCATGTTTGAAGTGCATTCCATTCCGATGCACTTATTTAAAGCAACAGACAGGCTAAACCGGCAGGCCCTTGTTGTCTGGGGAATAGTATTCGACACACTCGCTGTCAGTTCAGATCCTAGGTCAGGGAACAGAAGCTTTCCTTTTGAAAACGCTGTTAAGACTAGGACGATCCACTGCTAACCAGCTGTAGCTAGAAGAGCCTCGTTCACCCCATTTTGGAGACTTTGGTTCTGACGGAAGAAAGCAGTATTTGCGACTCCAAAATGCATCAACTCCATATTCGGTATTTGCCATTGACTTCCTCTTCCTTGCCTGCCTGGGTACTCTAAGAACACCTCTCCCTGGTGGTCTAGTGGCTAGGATTCGGCGCTCTCACCGCCGCGGCCCGGGTTCGATTCCCGGTCAGGGAAATCTTCTTTCTCCACCCGAAGCCAGCGTGTCTCTTCAGAACCCTGGTAGTAGCTGGATGCTATTGTCTGGTAGAGCCGATAAATGATTTGCCATCCACCTGAATGGCTTTCTCAGTTCTAATCAGCGTTGTTGATCTTTTCCACCTTTCATACCCAAGTGGCCAACTCAGCTGCCTTAATCCAAACGCAATAGTTAGTGTCAGAAAAAATGTCGACGCTAATCTCTGCTGCATGGCGTCGCTCTTTCTGAGAAGACATTTTCTCAGAATCTTTACCCATTTCTTCCCAGACTGCGTATACCATAGCCCAAGCTGCTCTGAGGCAAAATTGATGACAACATTTCAGAAGTCATGGGACTTTGCCTTCTGGACAAATACCATGTTAGAAGTCCACTCCTACTGATGTAGCGATGTGCTCTTGGGTGGAGTCGGGGTCTGATTTAAAGCAACAGACTGGCTACAATAGCAGACCCTTGTTGTCTGGTGACTTGTATTAGCCAATCTCCAGACTTTGCCTTCTGGATCAATACCATGTTTGAAGTGCATTCCATTCCGATGCACTTATTTAAAGCAACAGACAGGCTAAACCGGCAGGCCCTTGTTGTCTGGGGAATAGTATTCGACACACTCGCTGTCAGTTCAGATCCTAGGTCAGGGAACAGAAGCTTTCCTTTTGAAAACGCTGTTAAGACTAGGACGATCCACTGCTAACCAGCTGTAGCTAGAAGAGCCTCCTTCACCCCATTTTGGAGACCTTGGTTCTGACAGAAGAAAGCAGTATTTGCGACTCCAAAATGCATCAACTCCATATTCGGTATTTGCCATTGACTTCCTCTTCCTTGCCTGCCTGGGTACTCTAAGAACACCTCTCCCTGGTGGTCTAGTGGCTAGGATTCGGCGCTCTCACCACCGCGGCCCGGGTTCGATTCCCGGTCAGGGAAATCTTCTTTCTCCACCCGAAGCCAGCGTGTCCCTTCAGAACACTGGTAGTGGCTGAATGCTATTGTCTAGGCTTCTGTCTGGTAGAGCCGATAAATGATTTGCCATCCACCTGAATGGCTTTCTCAGTTCTAATCAGCGTTGTTGATCTTTTCCACCTTTCATACCCAAGTGGCCAACTCAGCTGCCTTAATCCAAACGCAATAGTTAGTGTCAGAAAAAATGTCGACGCTAATCTCTGCTGCATGACGTCGCTCTTTCTGAGAAGACATTTTCTCAGAATCTTTACCCATTTCTTCCCAGACTGCGTATACCATAGCCCAAGCTGCTCTGAGGCAAAATTGATGACAACATTTCAGAAGTCATGGGACTTTGCCTTCTGGACAAATACCATGTTAGAAGTCCACTCCTACTGATGTAGCGATGTGCTCTTGGGTGGAGTCGGGGTCTGATTTAAAGCAACAGACTGGCTACAATAGCAGACCCTTGTTGTCTGGTGACTTGTATTAGCCAATCTCCAGACTTTGCCTTCTGGATCAATACCATGTTTGAAGTGCATTCCATTCCGATGCACTTATTTAAAGCAACAGACAGGCTAAACCGGCAGGCCCTTGTTGTCTGGGCAATAGTATTCGACACACTCGCTGTCAGTTCAGATCCTAGGTCAGGGAACAGAAGCTTTCCTTTTGAAAACGCTGTTAAGACTAGGACGATCCACTGCTAACCAGCTGTAGCTAGAAGAGCCTCCTTCACCCCATTTTGGAGACCTTGGTTCTGACAGAAGAAAGCAGTATTTGCGACTCCAAAATGCATCAACTCCATATTCGGTATTTGCCATTGACTTCCTCTTCCTTGCCTGCCTGGGTACTCTAAGAACACCTCTCCCTGGTGGTCTAGTGGCTAGGATTCGGCGCTCTCACCGCCGCGGCCCGGGTTCGATTCCCGGTCAGGGAAATCTTCTTTCTCCCCCCGAAGCCAGCGTGTCCCTTCAGAACACTGGTAGTGGCTGAATGCTATTGTCTAGGCTTCTGTCTGGTAGAGCCGATAAATGATTTGCCATCCACCTGAATGGCTTTCTCAGTTCTAATCAGCGTTGTTGATCTTTTCCACCTTTCATACCCAAGTGGCCAACTCAGCTGCCTTAATCCAAACGCAATAGTTAGTGTCAGAAAAAATGTCGACGCTAATCTCTGCTGCATGACGTCGCTCTTTCTGAGAAGACAATTTCTCAGAATCTTTACCCATTTCTTCCCAGACTGCGTATACCATAGCCCAAGCTGCTCTGAGGCAAAATTGATGACAACATTTCAGAAGTCATGGGACTTTGCCTTCTGGACAAATACCATGTTAGAAGTCCACTCCTACTGATGCAGCGATGTGCTCTTGGGTGGAGTCGGGGTCTGATTTAAAGCAACAGACTGGCTACAATAGCAGACCCTTGTTGTCTGGTGACTTGTATTAGCCAATCTTCAGACTTTGCCTTCTGGATCAATACCATGTTTGAAGTGCATTCCATTCCGATGCACTTATTTAAAGCAACAGACAGGCTAAACCGGCAGGCCCTTGTTGTCTGGGGAATAGTATTTGACACGCTCGCTGTCAGTTCAGATCCTAGGTCAGGGAACAGAAGCTTTCCTTTTGAAAACGCTGTTAAGACTAGGACGACCCACTGCTAACCAGCTGTAGCTAGAAGAGCCTCCTTCACCCCATTTTGGAGACCTTGGTTATGACGGAAGAAAGCAGTATTTGCGACTCCAAAATGCATCAACTCCATATTCGGTATTTGCCATTGACTTCCTCTTCCTTGCCTGCCTGGGGACTCTAAGAATACCTCTCCCTGGTGGTCTAGTGGCTAGGATTCGGCGCTCTCACCGCCGCGGCCCGGGTTCGATTCCCGATCAGGGAAATCTTCTTTCTCCACCCGAAGCCAGCGTGTCCCTTCAGAACACTGGTAGTAGCTGGATGCTATTGTCTGGGCTTCTGTCTGGTAGAGCCGATAAATGATTTGCCATCCACCTGAATGGCTTTCTCAGTTCTAATCAGCGTTGTTGATCTTTTCCACCTTTCATACCCAAGTGGCCAACTCAGCTGCCTTAATCCAAACGCAATAGTTAGTGTCAGAAAAAATGTCGACGCTAATCTCTGCTGCATGGCGTCGCTCTTTCTGAGAAGACATTTTCTCAGAATCTTTACCCATTTCTTCCCAGACTGCGTATACCATAGCCCAAGCTGCTCTGAGGCAAAATTGATGACAACATTTCAGAAGTCATGGGACTTTGCCTTCTGGACAAATACCATGTTAGAAGTCCACTCCTACTGATGCAGCGATGTGCTCTTGGGTGGAGTCGGGGTCTGATTTAAAGCAACAGACTGGCTACAATAGCAGACCCTTGTTGTCTGGTGACTTGTATTAGCCAATCTCCAGACTTTGCCTTCTGGATCAATACCATGTTTGAAGTGCATTCCATTCCGATGCACTTATTTAAAGCAACAGACAGGCTAAACCGGCAGGCCCTTGTTGTCTGGGGAATAGTATTCGACACACTCGCTGTCAGTTCAGATCCTAGGTCAGGGAACAGAAGCTTTCCTTTTGAAAACGCTGTTAAGACTAGGACGATCCACTGCTAACCAGCTGTAGCTAGAAGAGCCTCCTTCACCCCATTTTGGAGACCTTGGTTCTGACAGAAGAAAGCAGTATTTGCGACTCCAAAATGCATCAACTCCATATTCGGTATTTGCCATTGACTTCCTCTTCCTTGCCTGCCTGGGTACTCTAAGAACACCTCTCCCTGGTGGTCTAGTGGCTAGGATTCGGCGCTCTCACCGCCGCGGCCCGGGTTCGATTCCCGGTCAGGGAAATCTTCTTTCTCCACCCGAAGCCAGCGTGTCCCTTCAGAACACTGGTAGTGGCTGAATGCTATTGTCTAGGCTTCTGTCTGGTAGAGCCGATAAATGATTTGCCATCCACCTGAATGGCTTTCTCAGTTCTAATCAGCGTTGTTGATCTTTTCCACCTTTCATACCCAAGTGGCCAACTCAGCTGCCTTAATCCAAACGCAATAGTTAGTGTCAGAAAAAATGTCGACGCTAATCTCTGCTGCATGACGTCGCTCTTTCTGAGAAGACATTTTCTCAGAATCTTTACCCATTTCTTCCCAGACTGCGTATACCATAGCCCAAGCTGCTCTGAGGCAAAATTGATGACAACATTTCAGAAGTCATGGGACTTTGCCTTCTGGACAAATACCATGTTAGAAGTCCACTCCTACTGATGCAGCGATGTGCTCTTGGGTGGAGTCGGGGTCTGATTTAAAGCAACAGACTGGCTACAATAGCAGACCCTTGTTGTCTGGTGACTTGTATTAGCCAATCTCCAGACTTTGCCTTCTGGATCAATACCATGTTTGAAGTGCATTCCATTCCGATGCACTTATTTAAAGCAACAGACAGGCTAAACCAGCAGGCCCTTGTTGTCTGGGGAATAGTATTTGACACACTCGCTGTCAGTTCAGATCCTAGGTCAGGGAACAGAAGCTTTCCTTTTGAAAACGCTGTTAAGACTAGGACGATCCACTGCTAACCAGCTGTAGCTAGAAGAGCCTCCTTCACCCCATTTTGGAGACCTTGGTTCTGACGGAAGAAAGCAGTATTTGCGACTCCAAAATGCATCAACTCCATATTCGGTATTTGCCATGGACTTCCTCTTCCTTGCCTGCCTGTGTACTCTAAGAACACCTCTCCCTGGTGGTCTAGTGGCTAGGATTCGGCGCTCTCACCGCCGCGGCCCGGGTTCGATTCCCGGTCAGGGAAATCTTCTTTCTCCACCCGAAGCCAGCGTGTCCCTTCCGAACACTGGTAGTGGCTGAATGCTATTGTCTAGGCTTCTGTCTGGTAGAGCCGATAAATGATTTGCCATCCACCTGAATGGCTTTCTCAGTTCTAATCAGCGTTGTTGATCTTTTCCACCTTTCATACCCAAGTGGCCAACTCAGCTGCCTTAATCCAAACGCAATAGTTAGTGTCAGAAAAAATGTCGACGCTAATCTCTGCTGCATGACGTCGCTCTTTCTGAGAAGACATTTTCTCAGAATCTTTACCCATTTCTTCCCAGACTGCGTATACCATAGCCCAAGCTGCTCTGAGGCAAAATTGATGACAACATTTCAGAAGTCATGGGACTTTGCCTTCTGGACAAATACCATGTTAGAAGTCCACTCCTACTGATGCAGCGATGTGCTCTTGGGTGGAGTCAGGGTCTGATTTAAAGCAACAGACTGGCTACAATAGCAGACCCTTGTTGTCTGGTGACTTGTATTAGCCAATCTCCAGACTTTGCCTTCTGGATCAATACCATGTTTGAAGTGCATTCCATTCCGATGCACTTATTTAAAGCAACAGACAGGCTAAACCGGCAGGCCCTTGTTGTCTGGGGAATAGTATTCGACACACTCGCTGTCAGTTCAGATCCTAGGTCAGGGAACAGAAGCTTTCCTTTTGAAAACGCTGTTAAGACTAGGACGATCCACTGCTAACCAGCTGTAGCTAGAAGAGCCTCCTTCACCCCATTTTGGAGACCTTGGTTCTGACGGAAGAAAGCAGTATATGCGACTCCAAAATGCATCAACTCCATATTCGGTATTTGCCATGGACTTCCTCTTCCTTGCCTGCCTGGGTACTCTAAGAATACCTCTCCCTGGTGGTCTAGTGGCTAGGATTCGGCGCTCTCACCGCCGCGGCCCGGGTTCGATTCCCGGTCAGGGAAATCTTCTTTCTCCACCCGAAGCCAGCGTGTCCCTTCAGAACACTGCTAGTGGCTGAATGCTATTGTCTAGGCTTCTGTCTGGTAGAGCCGATAAATGATTTGCCATCCACCTGAATGGCTTTCTCAGTTCTAATCAGCGTTGTTGATCTTTTCCACCTTTCATACCCAAGTGGCCAACTCAGCTGCCTTAATCCAAACGCAATAGTTAGTGTCAGAAAAAATGTCGACGCTAATCTCTGCTGCATGACGTCGCTCTTTCTGAGAAGACATTTTCTCAGAATCTTTACCCATTTCTTCCCAGACTGCGTATACCATAGCCCAAGCTGCTCTGAGGCAAAATTGATGACAACATTTCAGAAGTCATGGGACTTTGCCTTCTGGACAAATACCATGTTAGAAGTCCACTCCTACTGATGCAGCGATGTGCTCTTGGGTGGAGTCGGGGTCTGATTTAAAGCAACAGACTGGCTACAATAGCAGACCCTTGTTGTCTGGTGACTTGTATTAGCCAATCTCCAGACTTTGCCTTCTGGATCAATACCATGTTTGAAGTGCATTCCATTCCGATGCACTTATTTAAAGCAACAGACAGGCTAAACCAGCAGGCCCTTGTTGTCTGGGGAATAGTATTTGACACACTCGCTGTCAGTTCAGATCCTAGGTCAGGGAACAGAAGCTTTCCTTTTGAAAACGCTGTTAAGACTAGGACGATCCACTGCTAACCAGCTGTAGCTAGAAGAGCCTCCTTCACCCCATTTTGGAGACCTTGGTTCTGACGGAAGAAAGCAGTATTTGCGACTCCAAAATGCATCAACTCCATATTCGGTATTTGCCATGGACTTCCTCTTCCTTGCCTGCCTGTGTACTCTAAGAACACCTCTCCCTGGTGGTCTAGTGGCTAGGATTCGGCGCTCTCACCGCCGCGGCCCGGGTTCGATTCCCGGTCAGGGAAATCTTCTTTCTCCACCCGAAGCCAGCGTGTCCCTTCCGAACACTGGTAGTGGCTGAATGCTATTGTCTAGGCTTCTGTCTGGTAGAGCCGATAAATGATTTGCCATCCACCTGAATGGCTTTCTCAGTTCTAATCAGCGTTGTTGATCTTTTCCACCTTTCATACCCAAGTGGCCAACTCAGCTGCCTTAATCCAAACGCAATAGTTAGTGTCAGAAAAAATGTCGACGCTAATCTCTGCTGCATGACGTCGCTCTTTCTGAGAAGACATTTTCTCAGAATCTTTACCCATTTCTTCCCAGACTGCGTATACCATAGCCCAAGCTGCTCTGAGGCAAAATTGATGACAACATTTCAGAAGTCATGGGACTTTGCCTTCTGGACAAATACCATGTTAGAAGTCCACTCCTACTGATGCAGCGATGTGCTCTTGGGTGGAGTCAGGGTCTGATTTAAAGCAACAGACTGGCTACAATAGCAGACCCTTGTTGTCTGGTGACTTGTATTAGCCAATCTCCAGACTTTGCCTTCTGGATCAATACCATGTTTGAAGTGCATTCCATTCCGATGCACTTATTTAAAGCAACAGACAGGCTAAACCGGCAGGCCCTTGTTGTCTGGGGAATAGTATTCGACACACTCGCTGTCAGTTCAGATCCTAGGTCAGGGAACAGAAGCTTTCCTTTTGAAAACGCTGTTAAGACTAGGACGATCCACTGCTAACCAGCTGTAGCTAGAAGAGCCTCCTTCACCCCATTTTGGAGACCTTGGTTCTGACGGAAGAAAGCAGTATATGCGACTCCAAAATGCATCAACTCCATATTCGGTATTTGCCATGGACTTCCTCTTCCTTGCCTGCCTGGGTACTCTAAGAATACCTCTCCCTGGTGGTCTAGTGGCTAGGATTCGGCGCTCTCACCGCCGCGGCCCGGGTTCGATTCCCGGTCAGGGAAATCTTCTTTCTCCACCCGAAGCCAGCGTGTCCCTTCAGAACACTGGTAGTGGCTGAATGCTATTGTCTAGGCTTCTGTCTGGTAGAGCCGATAAATGATTTGCCATCCACCTGAATGGCTTTCTCAGTTCTAATCAGCGTTGTTGATCTTTTCCACCTTTCATACCCAAGTGGCCAACTCAGCTGCCTTAATCCAAACGCAATAGTTAGTGTCAGAAAAAATGTCGACGCTAATCTCTGCTGCATGACGTCGCTCTTTCTGAGAAGACATTTTCTCAGAATCTTTACCCATTTCTTCCCAGACTGCGTATACCATAGCCCAAGCTGCTCTGAGGCAAAATTGATGACAACATTTCAGAAGTCATGGGACTTTGCCTTCTGGACAAATACCATGTTAGAAGTCCACTCCTACTGATGCAGCGATGTGCTCTTGGGTGGAGTCGGGGTCTGATTTAAAGCAACAGACTGGCTACAATAGCAGACCCTTGTTGTCTGGTGACTTGTATTAGCCAATCTCCAGACTTTGCCTTCTGGATCAATACCATGTTTGAAGTGCATTCCATTCCGATGCACTTTTTTAAAGCAACAGACAGGCTAAACCGGCAGGCCCTTGTTGTCTGGGGAATAGTATTTGACACACTCGCTGTCAGTTCAGATCCTAGGTCAGGGAACAGAAGCTTTCCTTTTGAAAACGCTGTTAAGACTAGGACGATCCACTGCTAACCAGCTGTAGCTAGAAGAGCCTCCTTCACCCCATTTTGGAGACCTTGGTTCTGACGGAAGAAAGCACTATTTGCGACTCCAAAATGCATCAACTCCATATTCGGTATTTGCCATTGACTTCCTCTTCCTTGCCTGCCTGGGTACTCTAAGAACAACTCTCCCTGGTGGTCTAGTGGCTAGGATTCGGCGCTCTCACCGCCGCGGCCTGGGTTCGATTCCCGGTCAGGGAAATCTTCTTTCTCCACCCGAAGCCAGCGTGTCCCTTCAGAACACTGGTAGTGGCTGAATGCTATTGTCTAGGCTTCTGTCTGGTAGAGCCGATAAATGATTTGCCATCCACCTGAATGGCTTTCTCAGTTCTAATCAGCGTTGTTGATCTTTTCCACCTTTCATACCCAAGTGGCCAACTCAGCTGCCTTAATCCAAACGCAATAGTTAGTGTCAGAAAAAATGTCGACGCTAATCTCTGCTGCATGACGTCGCTCTTTCTGAGAAGACATTTTCTCAGAATCTTTACCCATTTCTTCCCAGACTGCGTATACCATAGCCCAAGCTGCTCTGAGGCAAAATTGATGACAACATTTCAGAAGTCATGGGACTTTGCCTTCTGGACAAATACCATGTTAGAAGTCCACTCCTACTGATGCAGCGATGTGCTCTTGGGTGGAGTCGGGGTCTGATTTAAAGCAACAGACTGGCTACAATAGCAGACCCTTGTTCTCTGGTGACTTGTATTAGCCAATCTCCAGACTTTGCCTTCTGGATCAATACCATGTTTGAAGTGCATTCCATTCCGATGCACTTATTTAAAGCAACAGACAGGCTAAACCGGCAGGCCCTTGTTGTCTGGGGAATAGTATTCGACACACTCGCTGTCAGTTCAGATCCTAGGTCAGGGAACAGAAGCTTTCCTTTTGAAAACGCTGTTAAGACTAGGACGATCCACTGCTAACCAGCTGTAGCTAGAAGAGCCTCCTTCACCCCATTTTGGAGACCTTGGTTCTGACGGAAGAAAGCAGTATTTGCGACTCCAAAATGCATCAACTCCATATTCGGTATTTGCCATGGACTTCCTCTTCCTTGCCTGCCTGGGTACTCTAAGAATACCTCTCCCTGGTGGTCTAGTGGCTAGGATTCGGCGCTCTCACCGCCGCGGCCCGGGTTCGATTCCCGGTCAGGGAAATCTTCTTTCTCCACCCGAAGCCAGCGTGTCCCTTCAGAACACTGGTAGTGGCTGAATGCTATTGTCTAGGCTTCTGTCTGGTAGAGCCGATAAATGATTTGCCATCCACCTGAATGGCTTTCTCAGTTCTAATCAGCGTTGTTGATCTTTTCCACCTTTCATACCCAAGTGGCCAACTCAGCTGCCTTAATCCAAACGCAATAGTTAGTGTCAGAAAAAATGTCGACGCTAATCTCTGCTGCATGACGTCGCTCTTTCTGAGAAGACATTTTCTCAGAATCTTTACCCATTTCTTCCCAGACTGCGTATACCATAGCCCAAGCTGCTCTGAGGCAAAATTGATGACAACATTTCAGAAGTCATGGGACTTTGCCTTCTGGACAAATACCATGTTAGAAGTCCACTCCTACTGATGCAGCGATGTGCTCTTGGGTGGAGTCGGGGTCTGATTTAAAGCAACAGACTGGCTACAATAGCAGACCCTTGTTGTCTGGTGACTTGTATTAGCCAATCTCCAGACTTTGCCTTCTGGATCAATAACATGTTTGAAGTGCATTCCATTCCGATGCACTTTTTTAAAGCAACAGACAGGCTAAACCGGCAGGCCCTTGTTGTCTGGGGAATAGTATTTGACACACTCGCTGTCAGTTCAGATCCTAGGTCAGGGAACAGAAGCTTTCCTTTTGAAAACGCTGTTAAGACTAGGACGATCCACTGCTAACCAGCTGTAGCTAGAAGAGCCTCCTTCACCCCATTTTGGAGACCTTGGTTCTGACGGAAGAAAGCAGTATTTGCGACTCCAAAATGCATCAACTCCATATTCGGTATTTGCCATGAACTTCCTCTTCCTTGCCTGCCTGTGTACTCTAAGAACACCTCTCCCTGGTGGTCTAGTGGCTAGGATTCGGCGCTCTCACTGCCGCGGCCCGGGTTCGATTCCTGGTCAGGGAAATCTTCTTTCTCCACCCGAAGCCAGCGTGTCCCTTCAGAACACTGGTAGTGGCTGAATGCTATTGTCTAGGCTTCTGTCTGGTAGAGCCGATAAATGATTTGCCATCCACCTGAATGGCTTTCTCAGTTCTAATCAGCGTTGTTGATCTTTTCCACCTTTCATACCCAAGTGGCCAACTCAGCTGCCTTAATCCAAACGCAATAGTTAGTGTCAGAAAAAATGTCGACGCTAATCTCTGCTGCATGACGTCGCTCTTTCTGAGAAGACATTTTCTCAGAATCTTTACCCATTTCTTCCCAGACTGCGTATACCATAGCCCAAGCTGCTCTGAGGCAAAATTGATGACAACATTTCAGAAGTCATGGGACTTTGCCTTCTGGACAAATACCATGTTAGAAGTCCACTCCTACTGATGCAGCGATGTGCTCTTGGGTGGAGTCGGGGTCTGATTTAAAGCAACAGACTGGCTACAATAGCAGACCCTTGTTGTCTGGTGACTTGTATTAGCCAATCTCCAGACTTTGCCTTCTGGATCAATACCATGTTTGAAGTGCATTCCATTCCGATGCACTTATTTAAAGCAACAGACAGGCTAAACCGGCAGGCCCTTGTTGTCTGGGGAATAGTATTCGACACACTCGCTGTCAGTTCAGATCCTAGGTCAGGGAACAGAAGCTTTCCTTTTGAAAACGCTGTTAAGACTAGGACGATCCACTGCTAACCAGCTGTAGCTAGAAGAGCCTCCTTCACCCCATTTTGGAGACCTTGGTTCTGACGGAAGAAAGCAGTATTTGCGACTCCAAAATGCATCAACTCCATATTCGGTATTTGCCATTGACTTCCTCTTCCTTGCCTGCCTGGGTACTCTAAGAACACCTCTCCCTGGTGGTCTAGTGGCTAGGATTCGGCGCTCTCACCGCCGCGGCCCGGGTTCGATTCCCGGTCAGGGAAATCTTCTTTCTCCACCCGAAGCCAGCGTGTCCCTTCAGAACACTGGTAGTGGCTGAATGCTATTGTCTAGGCTTCTGTCTGGTAGAGCCGATAAATGATTTGCCATCCACCTGAATGGCTTTCTCAGTTCTAATCAGCGTTGTTGATCTTTTCCACCTTTCATACCCAAGTGGCCAACTCAGCTGCCTTAATCCAAACGCAATAGTTAGTGTCAGAAAAAATGTCGACGCTAATCTCTGCTGCATGACGTCGCTCTTTCTGAGAAGACATTTTCTCAGAATCTTTACCCATTTCTTCCCAGACTGCGTATACCATAGCCCAAGCTGCTCTGAGGCAAAATTGATGACAACATTTCAGAAGTCATGGGACTTTGCCTTCTGGACAAATACCATGTTAGAAGTCCACTCCTACTGATGTAGCGATGTGCTCTTGGGTGGAGTCGGGGTCTGATTTAAAGCAACAGACTGGCTACAATAGCAGACCCTTGTTGTCTGGTGACTTGTATTAGCCAATCTCCAGACTTTGCCTTCTGGATCAATACCATGTTTGAAGTGCATTCCATTCCGATGCACTTATTTAAAGCAACAGACAGGCTAAACCGGCAGGCCCTTGTTGTCTGGGGAATAGTATTTGACACACTCGCTGTCAGATCAGATCCTAGGTCAGGGAACAGAAGCTTTCCTTTTGAAAACGCTGTTAAGACTAGGACGATCCACTGCTAACCAGCTGTAGCTAGAAGAGCCTCCTTCACCCCATTTTGGAGACCTTGGTTCTGACGGAAGAAAGCAGTATTTGCGACTCCAAAATGCATCAACTCCATATTCGGTATTTGCCATGGACTTCCTCTTCCTTGCCTGCCTGTGTACTCTAAGAACACCTCTCCCTGGTGGTCTAGTGGCTAAGATTCGGCGCTCTCACCGCCGCGGCCCGGGTTCGATTCCCGGTCAGGGAAATCTTCTTTCTCCACCCGAAGCCAGCGTGTCCCTTCAGAACACTGGTAGTGGCTGAATGCTATTGTCTAGGCTTCTGTCTGGTAGAGCCGATAAATGATTTGCCATCCACCTGAATGGCTTTCTCAGTTCTAATCAGCGTTGTTGATCTTTTCCACCTTTCATACCCAAGTGGCCAACTCAGCTGCCTTAATCCAAACGCAATAGTTAGTGTCAGAAAAAATGTCGACGCTAATCTCTGCTGCATGACGTCGCTCTTTCTGAGAAGACATTTTCTCAGAATCTTTACCCATTTCTTCCCAGACTGCGTATACCATAGCCCAAGCTGCTCTGAGGCAAAATTGATGACAACATTTCAGAAGTCATGGGACTTTGCCTTCTGGACAAATACCATGTTAGAAGTCCACTCCTACTGATGCAGCGATGTGCTCTTGGGTGGAGTCGGGGTCTGATTTAAAGCAACAGACTGGCTACAATAGCAGACCCTTGTTGTCTGGTGACTTGTATTAGCCAATCTCCAGACTTTGCCTTCTGGATCAATACCATGTTTGAAGTGCATTCCATTCCGATGCACTTATTTAAAGCAACAGACAGGCTAAACCGGCAGGCCCTTGTTGTCTGGGGAATAGTATTTGACACACTCGCTGTCAGTTCAGATCCTAGGTCAGGGAACAGAAGCTTTCCTTTTGAAAACGCTGTTAAGACTAGGACGATCCACTGCTAACCAGCTGTAGCTAGAAGAGCCTCCTTCACCCCATTTTGGAGACCTTGGTTCTGACGGAAGAAAGCAGTATTTGCGACTCCAAAATGCATCAACTCCATATTCGGTATTTGCCATGGACTTCCTCTTCCTTGCCTGCCTGGGTACTCTAAAAACACCTCTCCCTGGTGGTCTAGTGGCTAGGATTCGGCGCTCTCACTGCCGCGGCCCGGGTTCGATTCCCGGTCAGGGAAATCTTCTTTCTCCACCCGAAGCCAGCGTGTCCCTTCAGAACACTGGTAGTGGCTGAATGCTATTGTCTAGGCTTCTGTCTGGTAGAGCCGATAAATGATTTGCCATCCACCTGAATGGCTTTCTCAGTTCTAATCAGCGTTGTTGATCTTTTCCACCTTTCATACCCAAGTGGCCAACTCAGCTGCCTTAATCCAAACGCAATAGTTAGTGTCAGAAAAAATGTCGACGCTAATCTCTGCTGCATGACGTCGCTCTTTCTGAGAAGACATTTTCTCAGAATCTTTACCCATTTCTTCCCAGACTGCGTATACCATAGCCCAAGCTGCTCTGAGGCAAAATTGATGACAACATTTCAGAAGTCATGGGACTTTGCCTTCTGGACAAATACCATGTTAGAAGTCCACTCCTACTGATGCAGCGATGTGCTCTTGGATGGAGTCAGGGTCTGATTTAAAGCAACAGACTGGCTACAATAGCAGACCCTTGTTCTCTGGTGACTTGTATTAGCCAATCTCCAGACTTTGCCTTCTGGATCAATACCATGTTTGAAGTGCATTCCATTCCGATGCACTTATTTAAAGCAACAGACAGGCTAAACCGGCAGGCCCTTGTTGTCTGGGGAATAGTATTCGACACACTCGCTGTCAGTTCAGATCCTAGGTCAGGGAACAGAAGCTTTCCTTTTGAAAACGCTGTTAAGACTAGGATGATCCACTGCTAACCAGCTGTAGCTAGAAGAGCCTCCTTCACCCCATTTTGGAGACCTTGGTTCTGACGGAAGAAAGCAGTATTTGCGACTCCAAAATGCATCAACTCCATATTCGGTATTTGCCATGGACTTCCTCTTCCTTGCCTGCCTGGGTACTCTAAGAATACCTCTCCCTGGTGGTCTAGTGGCTAGGATTCGGCGCTCTCACCGCCGCGGCCCGGGTTCGATTCCCGGTCAGGGAAATCTTCTTTCTCCACCCGAAGCCAGCGTGTCCCTTCAGAACACTGGTAGTGGCTGAATGCTATTGTCTAGGCTTCTGTCTGGTAGAGCCGATAAATGATTTGCCATCCACCTGAATGGCTTTCTCAGTTCTAATCAGCGTTGTTGATCTTTTCCACCTTTCATACCCAAGTGGCCAACTCAGCTGCCTTAATCCAAACGCAATAGTTAGTGTCAGAAAAAATGTCGACGCTAATCTCTGCTGCATGACGTCGCTCTTTCTGAGAAGACATTTTCTCAGAATCTTTACCCATTTCTTCCCAGACTGCGTATACCATAGCCCAAGCTGCTCTGAGGCAAACTTGATGACAACATTTCAGAAGTCATGGGACTTTGCCTTCTGGACAAATACCATGTTAGAAGTCCACTCCTACTGATGCAGCGATGTGCTCTTGGGTGGAGTCGGGGTCTGATTTAAAGCAACAGACTGGCTACAATAGCAGACCCTTGTTGTCTGGTGACTTGTATTAGCCAATCTCCAGACTTTGCCTTCTGGATCAATACCATGTTTGAAGTGCATTCCATTCCGATGCACTTTTTTAAAGCAACAGACAGGCTAAACCGGCAGGCCCTTGTTGTCTGGGGAATAGTATTTGACACACTCGCTGTCAGTTCAGATCCTAGGTCAGGGAACAGAAGCTTTCCTTTTGAAAACGCTGTTAAGACTAGGACGATCCACTGCTAACCAGCTGTAGCTAGAAGAGCCTCCTTCACCCCATTTTGGAGACCTTGGTTCTGACGGAAGAAAGCAGTATTTGCGACTCCAAAATGCATCAACTCCATATTCGGTATTTGCCATGAACTTCCTCTTCCTTGCCTGCCTGTGTACTCTAAGAACACCTCTCCCTGGTGGTCTAGTGGCTAGGATTCGGCGCTCTCACTGCCGCGGCCCGGGTTCGATTCCTGGTCAGGGAAATCTTCTTTCTCCACCCGAAGCCAGCGTGTCCCTTCAGAACACTGGTAGTGGCTGAATGCTATTGTCTAGGCTTCTGTCTGGTAGAGCCGATAAATGATTTGCCATCCACCTGAATGGCTTTCTCAGTTCTAATCAGCGTTGTTGATCTTTTCCACCTTTCATACCCAAGTGGCCAACTCAGCTGCCTTAATCCAAACGCAATAGTTAGTGTCAGAAAAAATGTCGACGCTAATCTCTGCTGCATGACGTCGCTCTTTCTGAGAAGACATTTTCTCAGAATCTTTACCCATTTCTTCCCAGACTGCGTATACCATAGCCCAAGCTGCTCTGAGGCAAAATTGATGACAACATTTCAGAAGTCATGGGACTTTGCCTTCTGGACAAATACCATGTTAGAAGTCCACTCCTACTGATGCAGCGATGTGCTCTTGGGTGGAGTCGGGGTCTGATTTAAAGCAACAGACTGGCTACAATAGCAGACCCTTGTTGTCTGGTGACTTGTATTAGCCAATCTCCAGACTTTGCCTTCTGGATCAATACCATGTTTGAAGTGCATTCCATTCCGATGCACTTATTTAAAGCAACAGACAGGCTAAACCGGCAGGCCCTTGTTGTCTGGGGAATAGTATTCGACACACTCGCTGTCAGTTCAGATCCTAGGTCAGGGAACAGAAGCTTTCCTTTTGAAAACGCTGTTAAGACTAGGACGATCCACTGCTAACCAGCTGTAGCTAGAAGAGCCTCCTTCACCCCATTTTGGAGACCTTGGTTCTGACGGAAGAAAGCAGTATTTGCGACTCCAAAATGCATCAACTCCATATTCGGTATTTGCCATTGACTTCCTCTTCCTTGCCTGCCTGGGTACTCTAAGAACACCTCTCCCTGGTGGTCTAGTGGCTAGGATTCGGCGCTCTCACCGCCGCGGCCCGGGTTCGATTCCCGGTCAGGGAAATCTTCTTTCTCCACCCGAAGCCAGCGTGTCCCTTCAGAACACTGGTAGTGGCTGAATGCTATTGTCTAGGCTTCTGTCTGGTAGAGCCGATAAATGATTTGCCATCCACCTGAATGGCTTTCTCAGTTCTAATCAGCGTTGTTGATCTTTTCCACCTTTCATACCCAAGTGGCCAACTCAGCTGCCTTAATCCAAACGCAATAGTTAGTGTCAGAAAAAATGTCGACGCTAATCTCTGCTGCATGACGTCGCTCTTTCTGAGAAGACATTTTCTCAGAATCTTTACCCATTTCTTCCCAGACTGCGTATACCATAGCCCAAGCTGCTCTGAGGTAAAATTGATGACAACATTTCAGAAGTCATGGGACTTTGCCTTCTGGACAAATACCATGTTAGAAGTCCACTCCTACTGATGTAGCGATGTGCTCTTGGGTGGAGTCGGGGTCTGATTTAAAGCAACAGACTGGCTACAATAGCAGACCCTTGTTGTCTGGTGACTTGTATTAGCCAATCTCCAGACTTTGCCTTCTGGATCAATACCATGTTTGAAGTGCATTCCATTCCGATGCACTTATTTAAAGCAACAGACAGGCTAAACCGGCAGGCCCTTGTTGTCTGGGGAATAGTATTCGACACACTCGCTGTCAGTTCAGATCCTAGGTCAGGGAACAGAAGCTTTCCTTTTGAAAACGCTGTTAAGACTAGGACGATCCACTGCTAACCAGCTGTAGCTAGAAGAGCCTCCTTCACCCCATTTTGGAGACCTTGGTTCTGACAGAAGAAAGCAGTATTTGCGACTCCAAAATGCATCAACTCCATATTCGGTATTTGCCATTGACTTCCTCTTCCTTGCCTGCCTGGGTACTCTAAGAACACCTCTCCCTGGTGGTCTAGTGGCTAGGATTCGGCGCTCTCACCGCCGCGGCCCGGGTTCGATTCCCGGTCAGGGAAATCTTCTTTCTCCCCCCGAAGCCAGCGTGTCCCTTCAGAACACTGGTAGTGGCTGAATGCTATTGTCTAGGCTTCTGTCTGGTAGAGCCGATAAATGATTTGCCATCCACCTGAATGGCTTTCTCAGTTCTAATCAGCGTTGTTGATCTTTTCCACCTTTCATACCCAAGTGGCCAACTCAGCTGCCTTAATCCAAACGCAATAGTTAGTGTCAGAAAAAATGTCGACGCTAATCTCTGCTGCATGACGTCGCTCTTTCTGAGAAGACATTTTCTCAGAATCTTTACCCATTTCTTCCCAGACTGCGTATACCATAGCCCAAGCTGCTCTGAGGCAACATTGATGACAACATTTCAGAAGTCATGGGACTTTGCCTTCTGGACAAATACCATGTTAGAAGTCCACTCCTACTGATGCAGCGATGTGCTCTTGGGTGGAGTCGGGGTCTGATTTAAAGCAACAGACTGGCTACAATAGCAGACCCTTGTTGTCTGGTGACTTGTATTAGCCAATCTCCAGACTTTGCCTTCTGGATCAATACCATGTTTGAAGTGCATTCCATTCCGATGCACTTATTTAAAGCAACAGACAGGCTAAACCGGCAGGCCCTTGTTGTCTGGGGAATAGTATTTGACACACTCGCTGTCAGTTCAGATCCTAGGTCAGGGAACAGAAGCTTTCCTTTTGAAAACGCTGTTAAGACTAGGACGATCCACTGCTAACCAGCTGTAGCTAGAAGAGCCTCCTTCACCCCATTTTGGAGACCTTGGTTCTGACGGAAGAAAGCAGTATTTGCGACTCCAAAATGCATCAACTCCATATTCGGTATTTGCCATGGACTTCCTCTTCCTTGCCTGCCTGGGTACTCTAAGAACACCTCTCCCTGGTGGTCTAGTGGCTAGGATTCGGCGCTCTCACCGCCGCGGCCCGGGTTCGATTCCCGGTCAGGGAAATCTTCTTTCTCCACCCGAAGCCAGCGTGTCCCTTCAGAACACTGGTAGTGGCTGAATGCTATTGTCTAGGCTTCTGTCTGGTAGAGCCGATAAATGATTTGCCATCCACCTGAATGGCTTTCTCAGTTCTAATCAGCGTTGTTGATCTTTTCCACCTTTCATACCCAAGTGGCCAACTCAGCTGCCTTAATCCAAACGCAATAGTTAGTGTCAGAAAAAATGTCGACGCTAATCTCTGCTGCATGACGTCGCTCTTTCTGAGAAGACATTTTCTCAGAATCTTTACCCATTTCTTCCCAGACTGCGTATACCATAGCCCAAGCTGCTCTGAGGCAAAATTGATGACAACATTTCAGAAGTCATGGGACTTTGCCTTCTGGACAAATACCATGTTAGAAGTCCACTCCTACTGATGCAGCGATGTGCTCTTGGGTGGAGTCGGGGTCTGATTTAAAGCAACAGACTGGCTACAATAGCAGACCCTTGTTGTCTGGTGACTTGTATTAGCCAATCTCCAGACTTTGCCTTCTGGATCAATACCATGTTTGAAGTGCATTCCATTCCGATGCACTTATTTAAAGCAACAGACAGGCTAAACCGGCAGGCCCTTGTTGTCTGGGGAATAGTATTTGACACACTCGCTGTCAGATCAGATCCTAGGTCAGGGAACAGAAGCTTTCCTTTTGAAAACGCTGTTAAGACTAGGACGATCCACTGCTAACCAGCTGTAGCTAGAAGAGCCTCCTTCACCCCATTTTGGAGACCTTGGTTCTGACGGAAGAAAGCAGTATTTGCGACTCCAAAATGCATCAACTCCATATTCGGTATTTGCCATGGACTTCCTCTTCCTTGCCTGCCTGGGTACTCTAAGAACACCTCTCCCTGGTGGTCTAGTGGCTAAGATTCGGCGCTCTCACCGCCGCGGCCCGGGTTCGATTCCCGGTCAGGGAAATCTTCTTTCTCCACCCGAAGCCAGCGTGTCCCTTCAGAACACTGGTAGTGGCTGAATGCTATTGTCTAGGCTTCTGTCTGGTAGAGCCGATAAATGATTTGCCATCCACCTGAATGGCTTTCTCAGTTCTAATCAGCGTTGTTGATCTTTTCCACCTTTCATACCCAAGTGGCCAACTCAGCTGCCTTAATCCAAACGCAATAGTTAGTGTCAGAAAAAATGTCGACGCTAATCTCTGCTGCATGACGTCGCTCTTTCTGAGAAGACATTTTCTCAGAATCTTTACCCATTTCTTCCCAGACTGCGTATACCATAGCCCAAGCTGCTCTGAGGCAAAATTGATGACAACATTTCAGAAGTCATGGGACTTTGCCTTCTGGACAAATACCATGTTAGAAGTCCACTCCTACTGATGCAGCGATGTGCTCTTGGGTGGAGTCGGGGTCTGATTTAAAGCAACAGACTGGCTACAATAGCAGACCCTTGTTGTCTGGTGACTTGTATTAGCCAATCTCCAGACTTTGCCTTCTGGATCAATACCATGTTTGAAGTGCATTCCATTCCGATGCACTTATTTAAAGCAACAGACAGGCTAAACCGGCAGGCCCTTGTTGTCTGGGGAATAGTATTTGACACACTCGCTGTCAGTTCAGATCCTAGGTCAGGGAACAGAAGCTTTCCTTTTGAAAACGCTGTTAAGACTAGGACGATCCACTGCTAACCAGCTGTAGCTAGAAGAGCCTCCTTCACCCCATTTTGGAGACCTTGGTTCTGACGGAAGAAAGCAGTATTTGCGACTCCAAAATGCATCAACTCCATATTCGGTATTTGCCATGGACTTCCTCTTCCTTGCCTGCCTGGGTACTCTAAAAACACCTCTCCCTGGTGGTCTAGTGGCTAGGATTCGGCGCTCTCACTGCCGCGGCCCGGGTTCGATTCCCGGTCAGGGAAATCTTCTTTCTCCACCCGAAGCCAGCGTGTCCCTTCAGAACACTGGTAGTGGCTGAATGCTATTGTCTAGGCTTCTGTCTGGTAGAGCCGATAAATGATTTGCCATCCACCTGAATGGCTTTCTCAGTTCTAATCAGCGTTGTTGATCTTTTCCACCTTTCATACCCAAGTGGCCAACTCAGCTGCCTTAATCCAAACGCAATAGTTAGTGTCAGAAAAAATGTCGATGCTAATCTCTGCTGCATGACGTCGCTCTTTCTGAGAAGACATTTTCTCAGAATCTTTACCCATTTCTTCCCAGACTGCGTATACCATAGCCCAAGCTGCTCTGAGGCAAAATTGATGACAACATTTCAGAAGTCATGGGACTTTGCCTTCTGGACAAATACCATGTTAGAAGTCCACTCCTACTGATGCAGCGATGTGCTCTTGGATGGAGTCAGGGTCTGATTTAAAGCAACAGACTGGCTACAATAGCAGACCCTTGTTCTCTGGTGACTTGTATTAGCCAATCTCCAGACTTTGCCTTCTGGATCAATACCATGTTTGAAGTGCATTCCATTCCGATGCACTTATTTAAAGCAACAGACAGGCTAAACCGGCAGGCCCTTGTTGTCTGGGGAATAGTATTCGACACACTCGCTGTCAGTTCAGATCCTAGGTCAGGGAACAGAAGCTTTCCTTTTGAAAACGCTGTTAAGACTAGGATGATCCACTGCTAACCAGCTGTAGCTAGAAGAGCCTCCTTCACCCCATTTTGGAGACCTTGGTTCTGACGGAAGAAAGCAGTATTTGCGACTCCAAAATGCATCAACTCCATATTCGGTATTTGCCATGGACTTCCTCTTCCTTGCCTGCCTGGGTACTCTAAGAATACCTCTCCCTGGTGGTCTAGTGGCTAGGATTCGGCGCTCTCACCGCCGCGGCCCGGGTTCGATTCCCGGTCAGGGAAATCTTCTTTCTCCACCCGAAGCCAGCGTGTCCCTTCAGAACACTGGTAGTGGCTGAATGCTATTGTCTAGGCTTCTGTCTGGTAGAGCCGATAAATGATTTGCCATCCACCTGAATGGCTTTCTCAGTTCTAATCAGCGTTGTTGATCTTTTCCACCTTTCATACCCAAGTGGCCAACTCAGCTGCCTTAATCCAAACGCAATAGTTAGTGTCAGAAAAAATGTCGACGCTAATCTCTGCTGCATGACGTCGCTCTTTCTGAGAAGACATTTTCTCAGAATCTTTACCCATTTCTTCCCAGACGGCGTATACCATAGCCCAAGCTGCTCTGAGGCAAAATTGATGACAACATTTCAGAAGTCATGGGACTTTGCCTTCTGGACAAATACCATGTTAGAAGTCCACTCCTACTGATGCAGCGATGTGCTCTTGGGTGGAGTCGGGGTCTGATTTAAAGCAACAGACTGGCTACAATAGCAGACCCTTGTTGTCTGGTGACTTGTATTAGCCAATCTCCAGACTTTGCCTTCTGGATCAATACCATGTTTGAAGTGCATTCCATTCCGATGCACTTATTTAAAGCAACAGACAGGCTAAACCGGCAGGCCCTTGTTGTCTGGGGAATAGTATTTGATACACTCGCTGTCAGTTCAGATCCTAGGTCAGGGAACAGAAGCTTTCCTTTTGAAAACGCTGTTAAGACTAGGACGATCCACTGCTAACCAGCTGTAGCTAGAAGAGCCTCCTTCACCCCATTTTGGAGACCTTGGTTCTGACGGAAGAAAGCAGTATTTGCGACTCCAAAATGCATCAACTCCATATTCGGTATTTGCCATGGACTTCCTCTTCCTTGCCTGCCTGGGTACTCTAAGAACACCTCTCCCTGGTGGTCTAGTGGCTAGGATTCGGCGCTCTCACCGCCGCGGCCCGGGTTTGATTCCCGGTCAGGGAAATCTTCTTTCTCCACCCGAAGCCAGCGTGCCCCTTCAGAACACTGGTAGTGGCTGAATGCTATTGTCTAGGCTTCTGTCTGGTAGAGCCGATAAATGATTTGCCATCCACCTGAATGGCTTTCTCAGTTCTAATCAGCGTTGTTGATCTTTTCCACCTTTCATACCCAAGTGGCCAACTCAGCTGCCTTAATTCAAACGCAATAGTTAGTGTCAGAAAAAATGTCGACGCTAATCTCTGCTGCATGACGTCGCTCTTTCTGAGAAGACATTTTCTCAGAATCTTTACCCATTTCTTCCCAGACTGCGTATACCATAGCCCAAGCTGCTCTGAGGCAAAATTGATGACAACATTTCAGAAGTCATGGGACTTTGCCTTCTGGACAAATACCATGTTAGAAGTCCACTCCTACTGATGCAGCGATGTGCTCTTGGGTGGAGTCAGGGTCTGATTTAAAGCAACAGACTGGCTACAATAGCAGACCCTTGTTGTCTGGTGACTTGTATTAGCCAATCTCCAGACTTTGCCTTCTGGATCAATACCATGTTTGAAGTGCATTCCATTCCGATGCACTTATTTAAAGCAACAGACAGGCTAAACCGGCAGGCCCTTGTTGTCTGGGGAATAGTATTCGACACACTCGCTGTCAGTTCAGATCCTAGGTCAGGGAACAGAAGCTTTCCTTTTGAAAACGCTGTTAAGACTAGGACGATCCACTGCTAACTAGCTGTAGCTAGAAGAGCCTCCTTCACCCCATTTTGGAGACCTTGGTTCTGACGGAAGAAAGCAGTATTTGCGGCTCCAAAATGCATCAACTCCATATTCGGTATTTGCCATTGACTTCCTCTTCCTTGCCTGCCTGGGTACTCTAAGAACACCTCTCCCTGGTGGTCTAGTGGCTAGGATTCGGCGCTCTCACCGCCGCGGCCCGGGTTCGATTCCCGGTCAGGGAAATCTTCTTTCTCCACCCGAAGCCAGCGTGTCCCTTCAGAACACTGGTAGTGGCTGAATGCTATTGTCTAGGCTTCTGTCTGGTAGAGCCGATAAATGATTTGCCATCCACCTGAATGGCTTTCTCAGTTCTAATCAGCGTTGTTGATCTTTTCCACCTTTCATACCCAAGTGGCCAACTCAGCTGCCTTAATCCAAACGCAATAGTTAGTGTCAGAAAAAATGTCGACGCTAATCTCTGCTGCATGACGTCGCTCTTTCTGAGAAGACATTTTCTCAGAATCTTTACCCATTTCTTCCCAGACTGCGTATACCATAGCCCAAGCTGCTCTGAGGCAAAATTGATGACAACATTTCAGAAGTCATGGGACTTTGCCTTCTGGACAAATACCATGTTAGAAGTCCACTCCTACTGATGCAGCGATGTGCTCTTGGGTGGAGTCGGGGTCTGATTTAAAGCAACAGACTGGCTACAATAGCAGACCCTTGTTGTCTGGTGACTTGTATTAGCCAATCTCCAGACTTTGCCTTCTGGATCAATACCATGTTTGAAGTGCATTCCATTCCGATGCACTTATTTAAAGCAACAGACAGGCTAAACCGGCAGGCCCTTGTTGTCTGGGGAATAGTATTTGACACACTCGCTGTCAGTTCAGATCCTAGGTCAGGGAACAGAAGCTTTCCTTTTGAAAACGCTGTTAAGACTAGGACGATCCACTGCTAACCAGCTGTAGCTAGAAGAGCCTCCTTCACCCCATTTTGGAGACCTTGGTTCTGACGGAAGAAAGCAGTATTTGCGACTCCAAAATGCATCAACTCCATATTCGGTATTTGCCATGGACTTCCTCTTCCTTGCCTGCCTGGGTACTCTAAGAACACCTCTCCCTGGTGGTCTAGTGGCTAGGATTCGGCGCTCTCACCGCCGCGGCCCGGGTTTGATTCCCGGTCAGGGAAATCTTCTTTCTCCACCCGAAGCCAGCGTGCCCCTTCAGAACACTGGTAGTGGCTGAATGCTATTGTCTAGGCTTCTGTCTGGTAGAGCCGATAAATGATTTGCCATCCACCTGAATGGCTTTCTCAGTTCTAATCAGCGTTGTTGATCTTTTCCACCTTTCATACCCAAGTGGCCAACTCAGCTGCCTTAATTCAAACGCAATAGTTAGTGTCAGAAAAAATGTCGACGCTAATCTCTGCTGCATGACGTCGCTCTTTCTGAGAAGACATTTTCTCAGAATCTTTACCCATTTCTTCCCAGACTGCGTATACCATAGCCCAAGCTGCTCTGAGGCAAAATTGATGACAACATTTCAGAAGTCATGGGACTTTGCCTTCTGGACAAATACCATGTTAGAAGTCCACTCCTACTGATGCAGCGATGTGCTCTTGGGTGGAGTCAGGGTCTGATTTAAAGCAACAGACTGGCTACAATAGCAGACCCTTGTTGTCTGGTGACTTGTATTAGCCAATCTCCAGACTTTGCCTTCTGGATCAATACCATGTTTGAAGTGCATTCCATTCCGATGCACTTATTTAAAGCAACAGACAGGCTAAACCGGCAGGCCCTTGTTGTCTGGGGAATAGTATTCGACACACTCGCTGTCAGTTCAGATCCTAGGTCAGGGAACAGAAGCTTTCCTTTTGAAAACGCTGTTAAGACTAGGACGATCCACTGCTAACTAGCTGTAGCTAGAAGAGCCTCCTTCACCCCATTTTGGAGACCTTGGTTCTGACGGAAGAAAGCAGTATTTGCGACTCCAAAATGCATCAACTCCATATTCGGTATTTGCCATTGACTTCCTCTTCCTTGCCTGCCTGGGTACTCTAAGAACACCTCTCCCTGGTGGTCTAGTGGCTAGGATTCGGCGCTCTCACCGCCGCGGCCCGGGTTCGATTCCCGGTCAGGGAAATCTTCTTTCTCCACCCGAAGCCAGCGTGTCCCTTCAGAACACTGGTAGTGGCTGAATGCTATTGTCTAGGCTTCTGTCTGGTAGAGCCGATAAATGATTTGCCATCCACCTGAATGGCTTTCTCAGTTCTAATCAGCGTTGTTGATCTTTTCCACCTTTCATACCCAAGTGGCCAACTCAGCTGCCTTAATCCAAACGCAATAGTTAGTGTCAGAAAAAATGTCGACGCTAATCTCTGCTGCATGACGTCGCTCTTTCTGAGAAGACATTTTCTCAGAATCTTTACCCATTTCTTCCCAGACTGCGTATACCATAGCCCAAGCTGCTCTGAGGCAAAATTGATGACAACATTTCAGAAGTCATGGGACTTTGCCTTCTGGACAAATACCATGTTAGAAGTCCACTCCTACTGATGCAGCGATGTGCTCTTGGGTGGAGTCGGGGTCTGATTTAAAGCAACAGACTGGCTACAATAGCAGACCCTTGTTGTCTGGTGACTTGTATTAGCCAATCTCCAGACTTTGCCTTCTGGATCAATACCATGTTTGAAGTGCATTCCATTCCGATGCACTTATTTAAAGCAACAGACAGGCTAAACCGGCAGGCCCTTGTTGTCTGGGGAATAGTATTTGACACACTCGCTGTCAGTTCAGATCCTAGGTCAGGGAACAGAAGCTTTCCTTTTGAAAACGCTGTTAAGACTAGGACGATCCACTGCTAACCAGCTGTAGCTAGAAGAGCCTCCTTCACCCCATTTTGGAGACCTTGGTTCTGACGGAAGAAAGCAGTATTTGCGACTCCAAAATGCATCAACTCCATATTCGGTATTTGCCATGGACTTCCTCTTCCTTGCCTGCCTGGGTACTCTAAGAACACCTCTCCCTGGTGGTCTAGTGGCTAGGATTCGGCGCTCTCACCGCCGTGGCCCGGGTTCGATTCCCGGTCAGGGAAATCTTCTTTCTCCACCCGAAGCCAGCGTGTCCCTTCAGAACACTGGTAGTGGCTGAATGCTATTGTCTAGGCTTCTGTCTGGTAGAGCCGATAAATGATTTGCCATCCACCTGAATGGCTTTCTCAGTTCTAATCAGCGTTGTTGATCTTTTCCACCTTTCATACCCAAGTGGCCAACTCAGCTGCCTTAATCCAAACGCAATAGTTAGTGTCAGAAAAAATGTCGACGCTAATCTCTGCTGCATGACGTCGCTCTTTCTGAGAAGACATTTTCTCAGAATCTTTACCCATTTCTTCCCAGACTGCGTATACCATAGCCCAAGCTGCTCTGAGGCAAAATTGATGACAACATTTCAGAAGTCATGGGACTTTGCCTTCTGGACAAATACCATGTTAGAAGTCCACTCCTACTGATGCAGCGATGTGCTCTTGGGTGGAGTCAGGGTCTGATTTAAAGCAACAGACTGGCTACAATAGCAGACCCTTGTTGTCTGGTGACTTGTATTAGCCAATCTCCAGACTTTGCCTTCTGGATCAATACCATGTTTGAAGTGCATTCCATTCCGATGCACTTATTTAAAGCAACAGACAGGCTAAACCGGCAGGCCCTTGTTGTCTGGGGAATAGTATTCGACACACTCGCTGTCAGTTCAGATCCTAGGTCAGGGAACAGAAGCTTTCCTTTTGAAAACGCTGTTAAGACTAGGATGATCCACTGCTAACCAGCTGTAGCTAGAAGAGCCTCCTTCACCCCATTTTGGAGACCTTGGTTCTGACGGAAGAAAGCAGTATTTGCGACTCCAAAATGCATCAACTCCATATTCGGTATTTGCCATGGACTTCCTCTTCCTTGCCTGCCTGGGTACTCTAAGAATACCTCTCCCTGGTGGTCTAGTGGCTAGGATTCGGCGCTCTCATCGCCGCGGCCCGGGTTCGATTCCCGGTCAGGGAAATCTTCTTTCTCCACCCGAAGCCAGCGTGTCCCTTCAGAACACTGGTAGTGGCTGAATGCTATTGTCTAGGCTTCTGTCTGGTAGAGCCGATAAATGATTTGCCATCCACCTGAATGGCTTTCTCAGTTCTAATCAGCGTTGTTGATCTTTTCCACCTTTCATACCCAAGTGGCCAACTCAGCTGCCTTAATCCAAACGCAATAGTTAGTGTCAGAAAAAATGTCGACGCTAATCTCTGCTGCATGACGTCGCTCTTTCTGAGAAGACATTTTCTCAGAATCTTTACCCATTTCTTCCCAGACTGCGTATACCATAGCCCAAGCTGCTCTGAGGCAAAATTGATGACAACATTTCAGAAGTCATGGGACTTTGCCTTCTGGACAAATACCATGTTAGAAGTCCACTCCTACTGATGCAGCGATGTGCTCTTGGGTGGAGTCGGGGTCTGATTTAAAGCAACAGACTGGCTACAATAGCAGACCCTTGTTGTCTGGTGACTTGTATTAGCCAATCTCCAGACTTTGCCTTCTGGATCAATACCATGTTTGAAGTGCATTCCATTCCGATGCACTTATTTAAAGCAACAGACAGGCTAAACCGGCAGGCCCTTGTTGTCTGGGGAATAGTATTTGACACACTCGCTGTCAGTTCAGATCCTAGGTCAGGGAACAGAAGCTTTCCTTTTGAAAACGCTGTTAAGACTAGGACGATCCACTGCTAACCAGCTGTAGCTAGAAGAGCCTCCTTCACCCCATTTTGGAGACCTTGGTTCTGACGGAAGAAAGCAGTATTTGCGACTCCAAAATGCATCAACTCCATATTCGGTATTTGCCATGGACTTCCTCTTCCTTGCCTGCCTGGGTACTCTAAGAACACCTCTCCCTGGTGGTCTAGTGGCTAGGATTCGGCGCTCTCACCGCCGCGGCCCGGGTTCGATTCCCGGTCAGGGAAATCTTCTTTCTCCACCCGAAGCCAGCGTGTCCCTTCAGAACACTGGTAGTGGCTGAATGCTATTGTCTAGGCTTCTGTCTGGTAGAGCCGATAAATGATTTGCCATCCACCTGAATGGCTTTCTCAGTTCTAATCAGCGTTGTTGATCTTTTCCACCTTTCATACCCAAGTGGCCAACTCAGCTGCCTTAATCCAAACGCAATAGTTAGTGTCAGAAAAAATGTCGACGCTAATCTCTGCTGCATGACGTCGCTCTTTCTGAGAAGACATTTTCTCAGAATCTTTACCCATTTCTTCCCAGACTGCGTATACCATAGCCCAAGCTGCTCTGAGGCAAAATTGATGACAACATTTCAGAAGTCATGGGACTTTGCCTTCTGGACAAATACCATGTTAGAAGTCCACTCCTACTGATGCAGCGATGTGCTCTTGGGTGGAGTCAGGGTCTGATTTAAAGCAACAGACTGGCTACAATAGCAGACCCTTGTTGTCTGGTGACTTGTATTAGCCAATCTCCAGACTTTGCCTTCTGGATCAATACCATGTTTGAAGTGCATTCCATTCCGATGCACTTATTTAAAGCAACAGACAGGCTAAACCGGCAGGCCCTTGTTGTCTGGGGAATAGTATTCGACACACTCGCTGTCAGTTCAGATCCTAGGTCAGGGAACAGAAGCTTTCCTTTTGAAAACGCTGTTAAGACTAGGATGATCCACTGCTAACCAGCTGTAGCTAGAAGAGCCTCCTTCACCCCATTTTGGAGACCTTGGTTCTGACGGAAGAAAGCAGTATTTGCGACTCCAAAATGCATCAACTCCATATTCGGTATTTGCCATGGACTTCCTCTTCCTTGCCTGCCTGGGTACTCTAAGAATACCTCTCCCTGGTGGTCTAGTGGCTAGGATTCGGCTCTCTCACCGCCGCGGCCCGTGTTCGTTTCCCGGTCAGGGAAATCTTCTTTCTCCACCCGAAGCCAGCGTGTCCCTTCAGAACACTGGTAGTGGCTGAATGCTATTGTCTAGGCTTCTGTCTGGTAGAGCCGATAAATGATTTGCCATCCACCTGAATGGCTTTCTCAGTTCTAATCAGCGTTGTTGATCTTTTCCACCTTTCATACCCAAGTGGCCAACTCAGCTGCCTTAATCCAAACGCAATAGTTAGTGTCAGAAAAAATGTCGACGCTAATCTCTGCTGCATGACGTCGCTCTTTCTGAGAAGACATTTTCTCAGAATCTTTACCCATTTCTTCCCAGACTGCGTATACCATAGCCCAAGCTGCTCTGAGGCAAAATTGATGACAACATTTCAGAAGTCATGGGACTTTGCCTTCTGGACAAATACCATGTTAGAAGTCCACTCCTACTGATGCAGCGATGTGCTCTTGGGTGGAGTCGGGGTCTGATTTAAAGCAACAGACTGGCTACAATAGCAGACCCTTGTTGTCTGGTGACTTGTATTAGCCAATCTCCAGACTTTGCCTTCTGGATCAATACCATGTTTGAAGTGCATTCCATTCCGATGCACTTATTTAAAGCAACAGACAGGCTAAACCGGCAGGCCCTTGTTGTCTGGGGAATAGTATTTGACACACTCGCTGTCAGTTCAGATCCTAGGTCAGGGAACAGAAGCTTTCCTTTTGAAAACGCTGTTAAGACTAGGACGATCCACTGCTAACCAGCTGTAGCTAGAAGAGCCTCCTTCACCCCATTTTGGAGACCTTGGTTCTGACGGAAGAAAGCAGTATTTGCGACTCCAAAATGCATCAACTCCATATTCGGTATTTGCCATGGACTTCCTCTTCCTTGCCTGCCTGGGTACTCTAAGAACACCTCTCCCTGGTGGTCTAGTGGCTAGGATTCGGCGCTCTCACCGCCGCGGCCCGGGTTCGATTCCCGGTCAGGGAAATCTTCTTTCTCCACCCGAAGCCAGCGTGTCCCTTCAGAACACTGGTAGTGGCTGAATGCTATTGTCTAGGCTTCTGTCTGGTAGAGCCGATAAATGATTTGCCATCCACCTGAATGGCTTTCTCAGTTCTAATCAGCGTTGTTGATCTTTTCCACCTTTCATACCCAAGTGGCCAACTCAGCTGCCTTAATCCAAACGCAATAGTTAGTGTCAGAAAAAATGTCGACGCTAATCTCTGCTGCATGACGTCGCTCTTTCTGAGAAGACATTTTCTCAGAATCTTTACCCATTTCTTCCCAGACTGCGTATACCATAGCCCAAGCTGCTCTGAGGCAAAATTGATGACAACATTTCAGAAGTCATGGGACTTTGCCTTCTGGACAAATACCATGTTAGAAGTCCACTCCTACTGATGCAGCGATGTGCTCTTGGGTGGAGTCAGGGTCTGATTTAAAGCAACAGACTGGCTACAATAGCAGACCCTTGTTGTCTGGTGACTTGTATTAGCCAATCTCCAGACTTTGCCTTCTGGATCAATACCATGTTTGAAGTGCATTCCATTCCGATGCACTTATTTAAAGCAACAGACAGGCTAAACTGGCAGGCCCTTGTTGTCTGGGGAATAGTATTTGACACACTCGCTGTCAGTTCAGATCCTAGGTCAGGGAACAGAAGCTTTCCTTTTGAAAACGCTGTTAAGACTAGGACGATCCACTGCTAACCAGCTGTAGCTAGAAGAGCCTCCTTCACCCCATTTTGGAGACCTTGGTTCTGACAGAAGAAAGCAGTATTTGCGACTCCAAAATGCATCAACTCCATATTCGGTATTTGCCATTGACTTCCTCTTCCTTGCCTGCCTGGGTACTCTAAGAACACCTCTCCCTGGTGGTCTAGTGGCTAGGATTCGGCGCTCTCACCGCCGCGGCCCGGGTTCGATTCCCGGTCAGGGAAATCTTCTTTCTCCACCCGAAGCCAGCGTGTCCCTTCAGAACACTGGTAGTGGCTGAATGCTATTGTCTAGGCTTCTGTCTGGTAGAGCCGATAAATGATTTGCCATCCACCTGAATGGCTTTCTCAGTTCTAATCAGCGTTGTTGATCTTTTCCACCTTTCATACCCAAGTGGCCAACTCAGCTGCCTTAATCCAAACGCAATAGTTAGTGTCAGAAAAAATGTCGACGCTAATCTCTGCTGCATGACGTCGCTCTTTCTGAGAAGACATTTTCTCAGAATCTTTACCCATTTCTTCCCAGACTGTGTATACCATAGCCCAAGCTGCTCTGAGGCAAAATTGATGACAACATTTCAGAAGTCATGGGACTTTGCCTTCTGGACAAATACCATGTTAGAAGTCCACTCCTACTGATGTAGCGATGTGCTCTTGGGTGGAGTCGGGGTCTGATTTAAAGCAACAGACTGGCTACAATAGCAGACCCTTGTTGTCTGGTGACTTGTATTAGCCAATCTCCAGACTTTGCCTTCTGGATCAATACCATGTTTGAAGTGCATTCCATTCCGATGCACTTATTTAAAGCAACAGACAGGCTAAACCGGCAGGCCCTTGTTGTCTGGGGAATAGTATTCGACACACTCGCTGTCAGTTCAGATCCTAGGTCAGGGAACAGAAGCTTTCCTTTTGAAAACGCTGTTAAGACTAGGACGATCCACTGCTAACCAGCTGTAGCTAGAAGAGCCTCCTTCACCCCATTTTGGAGACCTTGGTTCTGACAGAAGAAAGCAGTATTTGCGACTCCAAAATGCATCAACTCCATATTCGGTATTTGCCATTGACTTCCTCTTCCTTGCCTGCCTGGGTACTCTAAGAACACCTCTCCCTGGTGGTCTAGTGGCTAGGATTCGGCGCTCTCACCGCCGCGGCCCGGGTTCGATTCCCGGTCAGGGAAATCTTCTTTCTCCACCCGAAGCCAGCGTGTCCCTTCAGAACACTGGTAGTGGCTGAATGCTATTGTCTAGGCTTCTGTCTGGTAGAGCCGATAAATGATTTGCCATCCACCTGAATGGCTTTCTCAGTTCTAATCAGCGTTGTTGATCTTTTCCACCTTTCATACCCAAGTGGCCAACTCAGCTGCCTTAATCCAAACGCAATAGTTAGTGTCAGAAAAAATGTCGACGCTAATCTCTGCTGCATGACGTCGCTCTTTCTGAGAAGACATTTTCTCAGAATCTTTACCCATTTCTTCCCAGACTGCGTATACCATAGCCCAAGCTGCTCTGAGGCAAAATTGATGACAACATTTCAGAAGTCATGGGACTTTGCCTTCTGGACAAATACCATGTTAGAAGTCCACTCCTACTGATGTAGCGATGTGCTCTTGGGTGGAGTCGGGGTCTGATTTAAAGCAACAGACTGGCTACAATAGCAGACCCTTGTTGTCTGGTGACTTGTATTAGCCAATCTCCAGACTTTGCCTTCTGGATCAATACCATGTTTGAAGTGCATTCCATTCCGATGCACTTATTTAAAGCAACAGACAGGCTAAACCGGCAGGCCCTTGTTGTCTGGGGAATAGTATTCGACACACTCGCTGTCAGTTCAGATCCTAGGTCAGGGAACAGAAGCTTTCCTTTTGAAAACGCTGTTAAGACTAGGACGATCCACTGCTAACCAGCTGTAGCTAGAAGAGCCTCCTTCACCCCATTTTGGAGACCTTGGTTCTGACAGAAGAAAGCAGTATTTGCGACTCCAAAATGCATCAACTCCATATTCGGTATTTGCCATTGACTTCCTCTTCCTTGCCTGCCTGGGTACTCTAAGAACACCTCTCCCTGGTGGTCTAGTGGCTAGGATTAGGCGCTCTCACCGCTGTGGCCCGGGTTCGATTCCCGGTCAGGGTAAATCTTCTTTCTCCACCCGAAGCCAGCGTGTCCCTTCAGAACACTGGTAGTGGCTGAATGCTATTGTCTAGGCTTCTGTCTGGTAGAGCCGATAAATGATTTGCCATCCACCTGAATGGCTTTCTCAGTTATAATCAGCGTTGTTGATCTTTTCCACCTTTCATACCCAAGTGGCCAACTCAGCTGCCTTAATCCAAACGCAATAGTTAGTGTCAGAAAAAATGTCGACGCTAATCTCTGCTGCATGACGTCGCTCTTTCTGAGAAGACATTTTCTCAGAATCTTTACCCATTTCTTCCCAGACTGCGTATACCATAGCCCAAGCTGCTCTGAGGCAAAATTGATGACAACATTTCAGAAGTCATGGGACTTTGCCTTCTGGACAAATACCATGTTAGAAGTCCACTCCTACTGATGTAGCGATGTGCTCTTGGGTGGAGTCGGGGTCTGATTTAAAGCAACAGACTGGCTACAATAGCAGACCCTTGTTGTCTGGTGACTTGTATTAGCCAATCTCCAGACTTTGCCTTCTGGATCAATACCATGTTTGAAGTGCATTCCATTCCGATGCACTTATTTAAAGCAACAGACAGGCTAAACCGGCAGGCCCTTGTTGTCTGGGGAATAGTATTCGACACACTCGCTGTCAGTTCAGATCCTAGGTCAGGGAACAGAAGCTTTCCTTTTGAAAACGCTGTTAAGACTAGGACGATCCACTGCTAACCAGCTGTAGCTAGAAGAGCCTCCTTCACCCCATTTTGGAGACCTTGGTTCTGACGGAAGAAAGCAGTATTTGCGACTCCAAAATGCATCAACTCCATATTCGGTATTTGCCATTGACTTCCTCTTCCTTGCCTGCCTGGGTACTCTAAGAACACCTCTCCCTGGTGGTCTAGTGGCTAGGATTCGGCGCTCTCACCGCCGCGGCCCGGGTTCGATTCCCGGTCAGGGAAATCTTCTTTCTCCACCCGAAGCCAGCGTGTCCCTTCAGAACACTGGTAGTGGCTGAATGCTATTGTCTAGGCTTCTGTCTGGTAGAGCCGATAAATGATTTGCCATCCACCTGAATGGCTTTCTCAGTTCTAATCAGCGTTGTTGATCTTTTCCACCTTTCATACCCAAGTGGCCAACTCAGCTGCCTTAATCCAAACGCAATAGTTAGTGTCAGAAAAAATGTCGACGCTAATCTCTGCTGCATGACGTCGCTCTTTCTGAGAAGACATTTTCTCAGAATCTTTACCCATTTCTTCCCAGACTGCGTATACCATAGCCCAAGCTGCTCTGAGGCAAAATTGATGACAACATTTCAGAAGTCATGGGACTTTGCCTTCTGGACAAATACCATGTTAGAAGTCCACTCCTACTGATGTAGCGATGTGCTCTTGGGTGGAGTCGGGGTCTGATTTAAAGCAACAGACTGGCTACAATAGCAGACCCTTGTTGTCTGGTGACTTGTATTAGCCAATCTCCAGACTTTGCCTTCTGGATCAATACCATGTTTGAAGTGCATTCCATTCCGATGCACTTATTTAAAGCAACAGACAGGCTAAACCGGCAGGCCCTTGTTGTCTGGGGAAAAGTATTCGACACACTCGCTGTCAGTTCAGATCCTAGGTCAGGGAACAGAAGCTTTCCTTTTGAAAACGCTGTTAAGACTAGGACGATCCACTGCTAACCAGCTGTAGCTAGAAGAGCCTCCTTCACCCCATTTTGGAGACCTTGGTTCTGACAGAAGAAAGCAGTATTTGCGACTCCAAAATGCATCAACTCCATATTCGGTATTTGCCATTGACTTCCTCTTCCTTGCCTGCCTGGGTACTCTAAGAACACCTCTCCCTGGTGGTCTAGTGGCTAGGATTCGGCGCTCTCACCGCCGCGGCCCGGGTTCGATTCCCGGTCAGGGAAATCTTCTTTCTCCACCCGAAGCCAGCGTGTCCCTTCAGAACACTGGTAGTGGCTGAATGCTATTGTCTAGGCTTCTGTCTGGTAGAGCCGATAAATGATTTGCCATCCACCTGAATGGCTTTCTCAGTTCTAATCAGCGTTGTTGATCTTTTCCACCTTTCATACCCAAGTGGCCAACTCAGCTGCCTTAATCCAAACGCAATAGTTAGTGTCAGAAAAAATGTCGACGCTAATCTCTGCTGCATGACGTCGCTCTTTCTGAGAAGACATTTTCTCAGAATCTTTACCCATTTCTTCCCAGACTGCGTATACCATAGCCCAAGCTGCTCTGAGGCAAAATTGATGACAACATTTCAGAAGTCATGGGACTTTGCCTTCTGGACAAATACCATGTTAGAAGTCCACTCCTACTGATGCAGCGATGTGCTCTTGGGTGGAGTCGGGGTCTGATTTAAAGCAACAGACTGGCTACAATAGCAGACCCTTGTTGTCTGGTGACTTGTATTAGCCAATCTCCAGACTTTGCCTTCTGGATCAATACCATGTTTGAAGTGCATTCCATTCCGATGCACTTATTTAAAGCAACAGACAGGCTAAACCGGCAGGCCCTTGTTGTCTGGGGAATAGTATTTGACACACTCGCTGTCAGTTCAGATCCTAGGTCAGGGAACAGAAGCTTTCCTTTTGAAAACGCTGTTAAGACTAGGACGATCCACTGCTAACCAGCTGTAGCTAGAAGAGCCTCCTTCACCCCATTTTGGAGACCTTGGTTCTGACGGAAGAAAGCAGTATTTGCGACTCCAAAATGCATCAACTCCATATTCGGTATTTGCCATGGACTTCCTCTTCCTTGCCTGCCTGTGTACTCTAAGAACACCTCTCCCTGGTGGTCTAGTGGCTAGGATTCGGCGCTCTCACCGCCGCGGCCCGGGTTCGATTCCCGGTCAGGGAAATCTTCTTTCTCCACCCGAAGCCAGCGTGTCCCTTCAGAACACTGGTAGTGGCTGAATGCTATTGTCTAGGCTTCTGTCTGGTAGAGCCGATAAATGATTTGCCATCCACCTGAATGGCTTTCTCAGTTCTAATCAGCGTTGTTGATCTTTTCCACCTTTCATACCCAAGTGGCCAACTCAGCTGCCTTAATCCAAACGCAATAGTTAGTGTCAGAAAAAATGTCGACGCTAATCTCTGCTGCATGACGTCGCTCTTTCTGAGAAGACATTTTCTCAGAATCTTTACCCATTTCTTCCCAGACTGCGTATACCATAGCCCAAGCTGCTCTGAGGCAAAATTGATGACAACATTTCAGAAGTCATGGGACTTTGCCTTCTGGACAAATACCATGTTAGAAGTCCACTCCTACTGATGCAGCGATGTGCTCTTGGGTGGAGTCAGGGTCTGATTTAAAGCAACAGACTGGCTACAATAGCAGACCCTTGTTGTCTGGTGACTTGTATTAGCCAATCTCCAGACTTTGCCTTCTGGATCAATACCATGTTTGAAGTGCATTCCATTCCGATGCACTTATTTAAAGCAACAGACAGGCTAAACCGGCAGGCCCTTGTTGTCTGGGGAATAGTATTCGACACACTCGCTGTCAGTTCAGATCCTAGGTCAGGGAACAGAAGCTTTCCTTTTGAAAACGCTGTTAAGACTAGGATGATCCACTGCTAACCAGCTGTAGCTAGAAGAGCCTCCTTCACCCCATTTTGGAGACCTTGGTTCTGACGGAAGAAAGCAGTATTTGCGACTCCAAAATGCATCAACTCCATATTCGGTATTTGCCATGGACTTCCTCTTCCTTGCCTGCCTGGGTACTCTAAGAATACCTCTCCCTGGTGGTCTAGTGGCTAGGATTCGGCTCTCTCACCGCCGCGGCCCGTGTTCGTTTCCCGGTCAGGGAAATCTTCTTTCTCCACCCGAAGCCAGCGTGTCCCTTCAGAACACTGGTAGTGGCTGAATGCTATTGTCTAGGCTTCTGTCTGGTAGAGCCGATAAATGATTTGCCATCCACCTGAATGGCTTTCTCAGTTCTAATCAGCGTTGTTGATCTTTTCCACCTTTCATACCCAAGTGGCCAACTCAGCTGCCTTAATCCAAACGCAATAGTTAGTGTCAGAAAAAATGTCGACGCTAATCTCTGCTGCATGACGTCGCTCTTTCTGAGAAGACATTTTCTCAGAATCTTTACCCATTTCTTCCCAGACTGCGTATACCATAGCCCAAGCTGCTCTGAGGCAAAATTGATGACAACATTTCAGAAGTCATGGGACTTTGCCTTCTGGACAAATACCATGTTAGAAGTCCACTCCTACTGATGCAGCGATGTGCTCTTGGGTGGAGTCGGGGTCTGATTTAAAGCAACAGACTGGCTACAATAGCAGACCCTTGTTGTCTGGTGACTTGTATTAGCCAATCTCCAGACTTTGCCTTCTGGATCAATACCATGTTTGAAGTGCATTCCATTCCGATGCACTTATTTAAAGCAACAGACAGGCTAAACCGGCAGGCCCTTGTTGTCTGGGGAATAGTATTTGACACACTCGCTGTCAGTTCAGATCCTAGGTCAGGGAACAGAAGCTTTCCTTTTGAAAACGCTGTTAAGACTAGGACGATCCACTGCTAACCAGCTGTAGCTAGAAGAGCCTCCTTCACCCCATTTTGGAGACCTTGGTTCTGACGGAAGAAAGCAGTATTTGCGACTCCAAAATGCATCAACTCCATATTCGGTATTTGCCATGGACTTCCTCTTCCTTGCCTGCCTGGGTACTCTAAAAATACCTCTCCCTGGTGGTCTAGTGGCTAGGATTCGGCGCTCTCACCGCCGCGGCCCGGGTTCGATTCCCGGTCAGGGAAATCTTCTTTCTCCACCCGAAGCCAGCGTGTACCTTCAGAACACTGGTAGTGGCTGAATGCTATTGTCTAGGCTTCTGTCTGGTAGAGCCGATAAATGATTTGCCATCCACCTGAATGGCTTTCTCAGTTCTAATCAGCGTTGTTGATCTTTTCCACCTTTCATACCCAAGTGGCCAACTCAGCTGCCTTAATCCAAACGCAATAGTTAGTGTCAGAAAAAATGTCGACGCTAATCTCTGCTGCATGACGTCGCTCTTTCTGAGAAGACATTTTCTCAGAATCTTTACCCATTTCTTCCCAGACTGCGTATACCATAGCCCAAGCTGCTCTGAGGCAAAATTGATGACAACATTTCAGAAGTCATGGGACTTTGCCTTCTGGACAAATACCATGTTAGAAGTCCACTCCTACTGATGTAGCGATGTGCTCTTGGGTGGAGTCGGGGTCTGATTTAAAGCAACAGACTGGCTACAATAGCAGACCCTTGTTGTCTGGTGACTTGTATTAGCCAATCTCCAGACTTTGCCTTCTGGATCAATACCATGTTTGAAGTGCATTCCATTCCGATGCACTTATTTAAAGCAACAGACAGGCTAAACCGGCAGGCCCTTGTTGTCTGGGGAATAGTATTCGACACACTCGCTGTCAGTTCAGATCCTAGGTCAGGGAACAGAAGCTTTCCTTTTGAAAACGCTGTTAAGACTAGGACGATCCACTGCTAACCAGCTGTAGCTAGAAGAGCCTCCTTCACCCCATTTTGGAGACCTTGGTTCTGACGGAAGAAAGCAGTATTTGCGACTCCAAAATGCATCAACTCCATATTCGGTATTTGCCATGGACTTCCTCTTCCTTGCCTGCCTGGGTACTCTAAGAATACCTCTCCCTGGTGGTCTAGTGGCTAGGATTCGGCGCTCTCACCGCCGCGGCCCGGGTTCGATTCCCGGTCAGGGAAATCTTCTTTCTCCACCCGAAGCCAGCGTGTCCCTTCAGAACACTGGTAGTGGCTGAATGCTATTGTCTAGGCTTCTGTCTGGTAGAGCCGATAAATGATTTGCCATCCACCTGAATGGCTTTCTCAGTTCTAATCAGCGTTGTTGATCTTTTCCACCTTTCATACCCAAGTGGCCAACTCAGCTGCCTTAATCCAAACGCAATAGTTAGTGTCAGAAAAAATGTCGACGCTAATCTCTGCTGCATGACGTCGCTCTTTCTGAGAAGACATTTTCTCAGAATCTTTACCCATTTCTTCCCAGACTGCGTATACCATAGCCCAAGCTGCTCTGAGGCAAAATTGATGACAACATTTCAGAAGTCATGGGACTTTGCCTTCTGGACAAATACCATGTTAGAAGTCCACTCCTACTGATGTAGCGATGTGCTCTTGGGTGGAGTCGGGGTCTGATTTAAAGCAACAGACTGGCTACAATAGCAGACCCTTGTTGTCTGGTGACTTGTATTAGCCAATCTCCAGACTTTGCCTTCTGGATCAATACCATGTTTGAAGTGCATTCCATTCCGATGCACTTATTTAAAGCAACAGACAGGCTAAACCGGCAGGCCCTTGTTGTCTGGGGAATAGTATTTGACACACTCGCTGTCAGTTCAGATCCTAGGTCAGGGAACAGAAGCTTTCCTTTTGAAAACGCTGTTAAGACTAGGACGATCCACTGCTAACCAGCTGTAGCTAGAAGAGCCTCCTTCACCCCATTTTGGAGACCTTGGTTCTGACGGAAGAAAGCAGTATTTGCGACTCCAAAATGCATCAACTCCATATTCGGTATTTGCCATGGACTTCCTCTTCCTTGCCTGCCTGTGTACTCTAAGAACACCTCTCCCTGGTGGTCTAGTGGCTAGGATTCGGCGCTCTCACCGCCGCGGCCCGGGTTCGATTCCCGGTCAGGGAAATCTTCTTTCTCCACCCGAAGCCAGCGTGTCCCTTCAGAACACTGGTAGTGGCTGAATGCTATTGTCTAGGCTTCTGTCTGGTAGAGCCGATAAATGATTTGCCATCCACCTGATTGGCTTTCTCAGTTCTAATCAGCGTTGTTGATCTTTTCCACCTTTCATACCCAAGTGGCCAACTCAGCTGCCTTAATCCAAACGCAATAGTTAGTGTCAGAAAAAATGTCGACGCTAATCTTTGCTGCATGACGTCGCTCTTTCTGAGAAGACATTTTCTCAGAATCTTTACCCATTTCTTCCCAGACTGCGTATACCATAGCCCATGCTGCTCTGAGGCAAAATTGATGACAACATTTCAGAAGTCATGGGACTTTGCCTTCTGGACAAATACCATGTTAGAAGTCCACTCCTACTGATGCAGCGATGTGCTCTTGGGTGGAGTCGGGGTCTGATTTAAAGCAACAGACTGGCTACAATAGCAGACCCTTGTTGTCTGGTGACTTGTATTAGCCAATCTCCAGACTTTGCCTTCTGGATCAATACCATGTTTGAAGTGCATTCCATTCCGATGCACTTATTTAAAGCAACAGACAGGCTAAACCGGCAGGCCCTTGTTGTCTGGGGAAGAGTATTTGACACACTCGCTGTCAGTTCAGATCCTAGGTCAGGGAACAGAAGCTTTCCTTTTGAAAACGCTGTTAAGACTAGGACGATCCACTGCTAACCAGCTGTAGCTAGAAGAGCCTCCTTCACCCCATTTTGGAGACCTTGGTTCTGACGGAAGAAAGCAGTATTTGCGACTCCAAAATGCATCAACTCCATATTCGGTATTTGCCATGGACTTCCTCTTCCTTGCCTGCCTGGGTACTCTAAGAATACCTCTCCCTGGTGGTCTAGTGGCTAGGATTCGGCGCTCTCACCGCCGCGGCCCGGGTTCGATTCCCGGTCAGGGAAATCTTCTTTCTCCACCCGAAGCCAGCGTGTCCCTTCAGAACACTGGTAGTGGCTGAATGCTATTGTCTAGGCTTCTGTCTGGTAGAGCCGATAAATGATTTGCCATCCACCTGAATGGCTTTCTCAGTTCTAATCAGCGTTGTTGATCTTTTCCACCTTTCATACCCAAGTGGCCAACTCAGCTGCCTTAATCCAAACGCAATAGTTAGTGTCAGAAAAAATGTCGACGCTAATCTCTGCTGCATGACGTCGCTCTTTCTGAGAAGACATTTTCTCAGAATCTTTACCCATTTCTTCCCAGACTGCGTATACCATAGCCCAAGCTGCTCTGAGGCAAAATTGATGACAACATTTCAGAAGTCATGGGACTTTGCCTTCTGGACAAATACCATGTTAGAAGTCCACTCCTACTGATGTAGCGATGTGCTCTTGGGTGGAGTCGGGGTCTGATTTAAAGCAACAGACTGGCTACAATAGCAGACCCTTGTTGTCTGGTGACTTGTATTAGCCAATCTCCAGACTTTGCCTTCTGGATCAATACCATGTTTGAAGTGCATTCCATTCCGATGCACTTATTTAAAGCAACAGACAGGCTAAACCGGCAGGCCCTTGTTGTCTGGGGAATAGTATTCGACACACTCGCTGTCAGTTCAGATCCTAGGTCAGGGAACAGAAGCTTTCCTTTTGAAAACGCTGTTAAGACTAGGACGATCCACTGCTAACCAGCTGTAGCTAGAAGAGCCTCCTTCACCCCATTTTGGAGACCTTGGTTCTGACGGAAGAAAGCAGTATTTGCGACTCCAAAATGCATCAACTCCATATTCGGTATTTGCCATGGACTTCCTCTTCCTTGCCTGCCTGGGTACTCTAAGAATACCTCTCCCTGGTGGTCTAGTGGCTAGGATTCGGCGCTCTCACCGCCGCGGCCCGGGTTCGATTCCCGGTCAGGGAAATCTTCTTTCTCCACCCGAAGCCAGCGTGTCCCTTCAGAACACTGGTAGTGGCTGAATGCTATTGTCTAGGCTTCTGTCTGGTAGAGCCGATAAATGATTTGCCATCCACCTGAATGGCTTTCTCAGTTCTAATCAGCGTTGTTGATCTTTTCCACCTTTCATACCCAAGTGGCCAACTCAGCTGCCTTAATCCAAACGCAATAGTTAGTGTCAGAAAAAATGTCGACGCTAATCTCTGCTGCATGACGTCGCTCTTTCTGAGAAGACATTTTCTCAGAATCTTTACCCATTTCTTCCCAGACTGCGTATACCATAGCCCAAGCTGCTCTGAGGCAAAATTGATGACAACATTTCAGAAGTCATGGGACTTTGCCTTCTGGACAAATACCATGTTAGAAGTCCACTCCTACTGATGTAGCGATGTGCTCTTGGGTGGAGTCGGGGTCTGATTTAAAGCAACAGACTGGCTACAATAGCAGACCCTTGTTGTCTGGTGACTTGTATTAGCCAATCTCCAGACTTTGCCTTCTGGATCAATACCATGTTTGAAGTGCATTCCATTCCGATGCACTTATTTAAAGCAACAGACAGGCTAAACCGGCAGGCCCTTGTTGTCTGGGGAATAGTATTCGACACACTCGCTGTCAGTTCAGATCCTAGGTCAGGGAACAGAAGCTTTCCTTTTGAAAACGCTGTTAAGACTAGGACGATCCACTGCTAACCAGCTGTAGCTAGAAGAGCCTCCTTCACCCCATTTTGGAGACCTTGGTTCTGACAGAAGAAAGCAGTATTTGCGACTCCAAAATGCATCAACTCCATATTCGGTATTTGCCATTGACTTCCTCTTCCTTGCCTGCCTGGGTACTCTAAGAACACCTCTTCCTGGTGGTCTAGTGGCTAGGATTCGGCGCTCTCACCGCCACGGCCCGGGTTCGATTCCCGGTCAGGGAAATCTTCTTTCTCCACCCGAAGCCAGCGTGTCCCTTCAGAACACTGGTAGTGGCTGAATGCTATTGTCTAGGCTTCTGTCTGGTAGAGCCGATAAATGATTTGCCATCCACCTGAATGGCTTTCTCAGTTCTAATCAGCGTTGTTGATCTTTTCCACCTTTCATACCCAAGTGGCCAACTCAGCTGCCTTAATCCAAACGCAATAGTTAGTGTCAGAAAAAATGTCGACTCTAATCTCTGCTGCATGACGTCGCTCTTTCTGAGAAGACATTTTCTCAGAATCTTTACCCATTTCTTCCCAGACTGCGTATACCATAGCCCAAGCTGCTCTGAGGCAAAATTGATGACAACATTTCAGAAGTCATGGGACTTTGCCTTCTGGACAAATACCATGTTAGAAGTCCACTCCTACTGATGTAGCGATGTGCTCTTGGGTGGAGTCGGGGTCTGATTTAAAGCAACAGACTGGCTACAATAGCAGACCCTTGTTGTCTGGTGACTTGTATTAGCCAATCTCCAGACTTTGCCTTCTGGATCAATACCATGTTTGAAGTGCATTCCATTCCGATGCACTTATTTAAAGCAACAGACAGGCTAAACCGGCAGGCCCTTGTTGTCTGGGGAATAGTATTCGACACACTCGCTGTCAGTTCAGATCCTAGGTCAGGGAACAGAAGCTTTCCTTTTGAAAACGCTGTTAAGACTAGGACGATCCACTGCTAACCAGCTGTAGCTAGAAGAGCCTCCTTCACCCCATTTTGGAGACCTTGGTTCTGACAGAAGAAAGCAGTATTTGCGACTCCAAAATGCATCAACTCCATATTCGGTATTTGCCATGGACTTCCTCTTCCTTGCCTGCCTGGGTACTCTAAGAACACCTCTCCCTGGTGGTCTAGTGGCTAGGATTCGGCGCTCTCACCGCCGCGGCCCGGGTTCGATTCCCGATCAGGGAAATCTTCTTTCTCCACCCGAAGCCAGCGTGTCCCTTCAGAACACTGGTAGTGGCTGAATGCTATTGTCTAGGCTTCTGTCTGGTAGAGCCGATAAATGATTTGCCATCCACCTGATTGGCTTTCTCAGTTCTAATCAGCGTTGTTGATCTTTTCCACCTTTCATACCCAAGTGGCCAACTCAGCTGCCTTAATCCAAACGCAATAGTTAGTGTCAGAAAAAATGTCGACGCTAATCTTTGCTGCATGACGTCGCTCTTTCTGAGAAGACATTTTCTCAGAATCTTTACCCATTTCTTCCCAGACTGCGTATACCATAGCCCATGCTGCTCTGAGGCAAAATTGATGACAACATTTCAGAAGTCATGGGACTTTGCCTTCTGGACAAATACCATGTTAGAAGTCCACTCCTACTGATGCAGCGATGTGCTCTTGGGTGGAGTCGGGGTCTGATTTAAAGCAACAGACTGGCTACAATAGCAGACCCTTGTTGTCTGGTGACTTGTATTAGCCAATCTCCAGACTTTGCCTTCTGGATCAATACCATGTTTGAAGTGCATTCCATTCCGATGCACTTATTTAAAGCAACAGACAGGCTAAACCGGCAGGCCCTTGTTGTCTGGGGAATAGTATTTGACACACTCGCTGTCAGTTCAGATCCTAGGTCAGGGAACAGAAGCTTTCCTTTTGAAAACGCTGTTAAGACTAGGACGATCCACTGCTAACCAGCTGTAGCTAGAAGAGCCTCCTTCACCCCATTTTGGAGACCTTGGTTCTGACGGAAGAAAGCAGTATTTGCGACTCCAAAATGCATCAACTCCATATTCGGTATTTGCCATGGACTTCCTCTTCCTTGCCTGCCTGGGTACTCTAAGAATACCTCTCCCTGGTGGTCTAGTGGCTAGGATTCGGCGCTCTCACCGCCGCGGCCCGGGTTCGATTCCCGGTCAGGGAAATCTTCTTTCTCCACCCGAAGCCAGCGTGTCCCTTCAGAACACTGGTAGTGGCTGAATGCTATTGTCTAGGCTTCTGTCTGGTAGAGCCGATAAATGATTTGCCATCCACCTGAATGGCTTTCTCAGTTCTAATCAGCGTTGTTGATCTTTTCCACCTTTCATACCCAAGTGGCCAACTCAGCTGCCTTAATCCAAACGCAATAGTTAGTGTCAGAAAAAATGTCGACGCTAATCTCTGCTGCATGACGTCGCTCTTTCTGAGAAGACATTTTCTCAGAATCTTTACCCATTTCTTCCCAGACTGCGTATACCATAGCCCAAGCTGCTCTGAGGCAAAATTGATGACAACATTTCAGAAGTCATGGGACTTTGCCTTCTGGACAAATACCATGTTAGAAGTCCACTCCTACTGATGTAGCGATGTGCTCTTGGGTGGAGTCGGGGTCTGATTTAAAGCAACAGACTGGCTACAATAGCAGACCCTTGTTGTCTGGTGACTTGTATTAGCCAATCTCCAGACTTTGCCTTCTGGATCAATACCATGTTTGAAGTGCATTCCATTCCGATGCACTTATTTAAAGCAACAGACAGGCTAAACCGGCAGGCCCTTGTTGTCTGGGGAATAGTATTCGACACACTCGCTGTCAGTTCAGATCCTAGGTCAGGGAACAGAAGCTTTCCTTTTGAAAACGCTGTTAAGACTAGGACGATCCACTGCTAACCAGCTGTAGCTAGAAGAGCCTCCTTCACCCCATTTTGGAGACCTTGGTTCTGACGGAAGAAAGCAGTATTTGCGACTCCAAAATGCATCAACTCCATATTCGGTATTTGCCATGGACTTCCTCTTCCTTGCCTGCCTGGGTACTCTAAGAATACCTCTCCCTGGTGGTTCAGTGGCTAGGATTCGGCGCTCTCACCGCCGCGGCCCGGGTTCGATTCCCGGTCAGGGAAATCTTCTTTCTCCACCCGAAGCCAGCGTGTCCCTTCAGAACACTGGTAGTGGCTGAATGCTATTGTCTAGGCTTCTGTCTGGTAGAGCCGATAAATGATTTGCCATCCACCTGAATGGCTTTCTCAGTTCTAATCAGCGTTGTTGATCTTTTCCACCTTTCATACCCAAGTGGCCAACTCAGCTGCCTTAATCCAAACGCAATAGTTAGTGTCAGAAAAAATGTCGACGCTAATCTCTGCTGCATGACGTCGCTCTTTCTGAGAAGACATTTTCTCAGAATCTTTACCCATTTCTTCCCAGACTGCGTATACCATAGCCCAAGCTGCTCTGAGGCAAAATTGATGACAACATTTCAGAAGTCATGGGACTTTGCCTTCTGGACAAATACCATGTTAGAAGTCCACTCCTACTGATGTAGCGATGTGCTCTTGGGTGGAGTCGGGGTCTGATTTAAAGCAACAGACTGGCTACAATAGCAGACCCTTGTTGTCTGGTGACTTGTATTAGCCAATCTCCAGACTTTGCCTTCTGGATCAATACCATGTTTGAAGTGCATTCCATTCCGATGCACTTATTTAAAGCAACAGACAGGCTAAACCGGCAGGCCCTTGTTGTCTGGGGAATAGTATTCGACACACTCGCTGTCAGTTCAGATCCTAGGTCAGGGAACAGAAGCTTTCCTTTTGAAAACGCTGTTAAGACTAGGACGATCCACTGCTAACCAGCTGTAGCTAGAAGAGCCTCCTTCACCCCATTTTGGAGACCTTGGTTCTGACGGAAGAAAGCAGTATTTGCGACTCCAAAATGCATCAACTCCATATTCGGTATTTGCCATGGACTTCCTCTTCCTTGCCTGCCTGGGTACTCTAAGAATACCTCTCCCTGGTGGTTCAGTGGCTAGGATTCGGCGCTCTCACCGCCGCGGCCCGGGTTCGATTCCCGGTCAGGGAAATCTTCTTTCTCCACCCGAAGCCAGCGTGTCCCTTCAGAACACTGGTAGTGGCTGAATGCTATTGTCTAGGCTTCTGTCTGGTAGAGCCGATAAATGATTTGCCATCCACCTGAATGGCTTTCTCAGTTCTAATCAGCGTTGTTGATCTTTTCCACCTTTCATACCCAAGTGGCCAACTCAGCTGCCTTAATCCAAACGCAATAGTTAGTGTCAGAAAAAATGTCGACGCTAATCTCTGCTGCATGACGTCGCTCTTTCTGAGAAGACATTTTCTCAGAATCTTTACCCATTTCTTCCCAGACTGCGTATACCATAGCCCAAGCTGCTCTGAGGCAAAATTGATGACAACATTTCAGAAGTCATGGGACTTTGCCTTCTGGACAAATACCATGTTAGAAGTCCACTCCTACTGATGTAGCGATGTGCTCTTGGGTGGAGTCGGGGTCTGATTTAAAGCAACAGACTGGCTACAATAGCAGACCCTTGTTGTCTGGTGACTTGTATTAGCCAATCTCCAGACTTTGCCTTCTGGATCAATACCATGTTTGAAGTGCATTCCATTCCGATGCACTTATTTAAAGCAACAGACAGGCTAAACCGGCAGGCCCTTGTTGTCTGGGGAATAGTATTCGACACACTCGCTGTCAGTTCAGATCCTAGGTCAGGGAACAGAAGCTTTCCTTTTGAAAACGCTGTTAAGACTAGGACGATCCACTGCTAACCAGCTGTAGCTAGAAGAGCCTCCTTCACCCCATTTTGGAGACCTTGGTTCTGACAGAAGAAAGCAGTATTTGCGACTCCAAAATGCATCAACTCCATATTCGGTATTTGCCATGGACTTCCTCTTCCTTGCCTGCCTGGGTACTCTAAGAACACCTCTCCCTGGTGGTCTAGTGGCTAGGATTCGGCGCTCTCACCGCCGCGGCCCGGGTTCGATTCCCGGTCAGGGAAATCTTCTTTCTCCACCCGAAGCCAGCGTGTCCCTTCAGAACACTGGTAGTGGCTGAATGCTATTGTCTAGGCTTCTGTCTGGTAGAGCCGATAAATGATTTGCCATCCACCTGATTGGCTTTCTCAGTTCTAATCAGCGTTGTTGATCTTTTCCACCTTTCATACCCAAGTGGCCAACTCAGCTGCCTTAATCCAAACGCAATAGTTAGTGTCAGAAAAAATGTCGACGCTAATCTTTGCTGCATGACGTCGCTCTTTCTGAGAAGACATTTTCTCAGAATCTTTACCCATTTCTTCCCAGACTGCGTATACCATAGCCCATGCTGCTCTGAGGCAAAATTGATGACAACATTTCAGAAGTCATGGGACTTTGCCTTCTGGACAAATACCATGTTAGAAGTCCACTCCTACTGATGCAGCGATGTGCTCTTGGGTGGAGTCGGGGTCTGATTTAAAGCAACAGACTGGCTACAATAGCAGACCCTTGTTGTCTGGTGACTTGTATTAGCCAATCTCCAGACTTTGCCTTCTGGATCAATACCATGTTTGAAGTGCATTCCATTCCGATGCACTTATTTAAAGCAACAGACAGGCTAAACCGGCAGGCCCTTGTTGTCTGGGGAATAGTATTTGACACACTCGCTGTCAGTTCAGATCCTAGGTCAGGGAACAGAAGCTTTCCTTTTGAAAACGCTGTTAAGACTAGGACGATCCACTGCTAACCAGCTGTAGCTAGAAGAGCCTCCTTCACCCCATTTTGGAGACCTTGGTTCTGACGGAAGAAAGCAGTATTTGCGACTCCAAAATGCATCAACTCCATATTCGGTATTTGCCATGGACTTCCTCTTCCTTGCCTGCCTGGGTACTCTAAGAATACCTCTCCCTGGTGGTCTAGTGGCTAGGATTCGGCGCTCTCACCGCCGCGGCCCGGGTTCGATTCCCGGTCAGGGAAATCTTCTTTCTCCACCCGAAGCCAGCGTGTCCCTTCAGAACACTGGTAGTGGCTGAATGCTATTGTCTAGGCTTCTGTCTGGTAGAGCCGATAAATGATTTGCCATCCACCTGAATGGCTTTCTCAGTTCTAATCAGCGTTGTTGATCTTTTCCACCTTTCATACCCAAGTGGCCAACTCAGCTGCCTTAATCCAAACGCAATAGTTAGTGTCAGAAAAAATGTCGACGCTAATCTCTGCTGCATGACGTCGCTCTTTCTGAGAAGACATTTTCTCAGAATCTTTACCCATTTCTTCCCAGACTGCGTATACCATAGCCCAAGCTGCTCTGAGGCAAAATTGATGACAACATTTCAGAAGTCATGGGACTTTGCCTTCTGGACAAATACCATGTTAGAAGTCCACTCCTACTGATGTAGCGATGTGCTCTTGGGTGGAGTCGGGGTCTGATTTAAAGCAACAGACTGGCTACAATAGCAGACCCTTGTTGTCTGGTGACTTGTATTAGCCAATCTCCAGACTTTGCCTTCTGGATCAATACCATGTTTGAAGTGCATTCCATTCCGATGCACTTATTTAAAGCAACAGACAGGCTAAACCGGCAGGCCCTTGTTGTCTGGGGAATAGTATTCGACACACTCGCTGTCAGTTCAGATCCTAGGTCAGGGAACAGAAGCTTTCCTTTTGAAAACGCTGTTAAGACTAGGACGATCCACTGCTAACCAGCTGTAGCTAGAAGAGCCTCCTTCACCCCATTTTGGAGACCTTGGTTCTGACAGAAGAAAGCAGTATTTGCGACTCCAAAATGCATCAACTCCATATTCGGTATTTGCCATGGACTTCCTCTTCCTTGCCTGCCTGGGTACTCTAAGAACACCTCTCCCTGGTGGTCTAGTGGCTAGGATTCGGCGCTCTCACCGCCGCGGCCCGGGTTCGATTCCCGGTCAGGGAAATCTTCTTTCTCCACCCGAAGCCAGCGTGTCCTTTCAGAACACTGGTAGTGGCTGAATGCTATTGTCTAGGCTTCTGTCTGGTAGAGCCGATAAATGATTTGCCATCCACCTGAATGGCTTTCTCAGTTCTAATCAGCGTTGTTGATCTTTTCCACCTTTCATACCCAAGTTGCCAACTCAGCTGCCTTAATCCAAACGCAATAGTTAGTGTCAGAAAAAATGTCGACTCTAATCTCTGCTGCATGACGTCGCTCTTTCTGAGAAGACATTTTCTCAGAATCTTTACCCATTTCTTCCCAGACTGCGTATACCATAGCCCAAGCTGCTCTGAGGCAAAATTGATGACAACATTTCAGAAGTCATGGGACTTTGCCTTCTGGACAAATACCATGTTAGAAGTCCACTCCTACTGATGTAGCGATGTGCTCTTGGGTGGAGTCGGGGTCTGATTTAAAGCAACAGACTGGCTACAATAGCAGACCCTTGTTGTCTGGTGACTTGTATTAGCCAATCTCCAGACTTTGCCTTCTGGATCAATACCATGTTTGAAGTGCATTCCATTCCGATGCACTTATTTAAAGCAACAGACAGGCTAAACCGGCAGGCCCTTGTTGTCTGGGGAATAGTATTCGACACACTCGCTGTCAGTTCAGATCCTAGGTCAGGGAACAGAAGCTTTCCTTTTGAAAACGCTGTTAAGACTAGGACGATCCACTGCTAACCAGCTGTAGCTAGAAGAGCCTCCTTCACCCCATTTTGGAGACCTTGGTTCTGACGGAAGAAAGCAGTATTTGCGACTCCAAAATGCATCAACTCCATATTCGGTATTTGCCATGGACTTCCTCTTCCTTGCCTGCCTGGGTACTCTAAGAATACCTCTCCCTGGTGGTCTAGTGGCTAGGATTCGGCGCTCTCACCGCCGCGGCCCGGGTTCGATTCCCGGTCAGGGAAATCTTCTTTCTCCACCCGAAGCCAGCGTGTCCCTTCAGAACACTGGTAGTGGCTGAATGCTATTGTCTAGGCTTCTGTCTGGTAGAGCCGATAAATGATTTGCCATCCACCTGAATGGCTTTCTCAGTTCTAATCAGCGTTGTTGATCTTTTCCACCTTTCATACCCAAGTGGCCAACTCAGCTGCCTTAATCCAAACGCAATAGTTAGTGTCAGAAAAAATGTCGACGCTAATCTCTGCTGCATGACGTCGCTCTTTCTGAGAAGACATTTTCTCAGAATCTTTACCCATTTCTTCCCAGACTGCGTATACCATAGCCCAAGCTGCTCTGAGGCAAAATTGATGACAACATTTCAGAAGTCATGGGACTTTGCCTTCTGGACAAATACCATGTTAGAAGTCCACTCCTACTGATGTAGCGATGTGCTCTTGGGTGGAGTCGGGGTCTGATTTAAAGCAACAGACTGGCTACAATAGCAGACCCTTGTTGTCTGGTGACTTGTATTAGCCAATCTCCAGACTTTGCCTTCTGGATCAATACCATGTTTGAAGTGCATTCCATTCCGATGCACTTATTTAAAGCAACAGACAGGCTAAACCGGCAGGCCCTTGTTGTCTGGGGAATAGTATTCGACACACTCGCTGTCAGTTCAGATCCTAGGTCAGGGAACAGAAGCTTTCCTTTTGAAAACGCTGTTAAGACTAGGACGATCCACTGCTAACCAGCTGTAGCTAGAAGAGCCTCCTTCACCCCATTTTGGAGACCTTGGTTCTGACAGAAGAAAGCAGTATTTGCGACTCCAAAATGCATCAACTCCATATTCGGTATTTGCCATTGACTTCCTCTTCCTTGCCTGCCTGGGTACTCTAAGAACACCTCTTCCTGGTGGTCTAGTGGCTAGGATTCGGCGCTCTCACTGCCACGGCCCGGGTTCGATTCCCGGTCAGGGAAATCTTCTTTCTCCACCCGAAGCCAGCGTGTCCCTTCAGAACACTGGTAGTGGCTGAATGCTATTGTCTAGGCTTCTGTCTGGTAGAGCCGATAAATGATTTGCCATCCACCTGAATGGCTTTCTCAGTTCTAATCAGCGTTGTTGATCTTTTCCACCTTTCATACCCAAGTGGCCAACTCAGCTGCCTTAATCCAAACGCAATAGTTAGTGTCAGAAAAAATGTCGACGCTAATCTCTGCTGCATGACGTCGCTCTTTCTGAGAAGACATTTTCTCAGAATCTTTACCCATTTCTTCCCAGACTGCGTATACCATAGCCCAAGCTGCTCTGAGGCAAAATTGATGACAACATTTCAGAAGTCATGGGACTTTGCCTTCTGGACAAATACCATGTTAGAAGTCCACTCCTACTGATGTAGCGATGTGCTCTTGGGTGGAGTCGGGGTCTGATTTAAAGCAACAGACTGGCTACAATAGCAGACCCTTGTTGTCTGGTGACTTGTATTAGCCAATCTCCAGACTTTGCCTTCTGGATCAATACCATGTTTGAAGTGCATTCCATTCCGATGCACTTATTTAAAGCAACAGACAGGCTAAACCGGCAGGCCCTTGTTGTCTGGGGAATAGTATTCGACACACTCGCTGTCAGTTCAGATCCTAGGTCAGGGAACAGAAGCTTTCCTTTTGAAAACGCTGTTAAGACTAGGACGATCCACTGCTAACCAGCTGTAGCTAGAAGAGCCTCCTTCACCCCATTTTGGAGACCTTGGTTCTGACAGAAGAAAGCAGTATTTGCGACTCCAAAATGCATCAACTCCATATTCGGTATTTGCCATTGACTTCCTCTTCCTTGCCTGCCTGGGTACTCTAAGAACACCTCTTCCTGGTGGTCTAGTGGCTAGGATTCGGCGCTCTCACTGCCACGGCCCGGGTTCGATTCCCGGTCAGGGAAATCTTCTTTCTCCACCCGAAGCCAGCGTGTCCCTTCAGAACACTGGTAGTGGCTGAATGCTATTGTCTAGGCTTCTGTCTGGTAGAGCCGATAAATGATTTGCCATCCACCTGAATGGCTTTCTCAGTTCTAATCAGCGTTGTTGATCTTTTCCACCTTTCATACCCAAGTGGCCAACTCAGCTGCCTTAATCCAAACGCAATAGTTAGTGTCAGAAAAAATGTCGACTCTAATCTCTGCTGCATGACGTCGCTCTTTCTGAGAAGACATTTTCTCAGAATCTTTACCCATTTCTTCCCAGACTGCGTATACCATAGCCCAAGCTGCTCTGAGGCAAAATTGATGACAACATTTCAGAAGTCATGGGACTTTGCCTTCTGGACAAATACCATGTTAGAAGTCCACTCCTACTGATGTAGCGATGTGCTCTTGGGTGGAGTCGGGGTCTGATTTAAAGCAACAGACTGGCTACAATAGCAGACCCTTGTTGTCTGGTGACTTGTATTAGCCAATCTCCAGACTTTGCCTTCTGGATCAATACCATGTTTGAAGTGCATTCCATTCCGATGCACTTATTTAAAGCAACAGACAGGCTAAACCGGCAGGCCCTTGTTGTCTGGGGAATAGTATTCGACACACTCGCTGTCAGTTCAGATCCTAGGTCAGGGAACAGAAGCTTTCCTTTTGAAAACGCTGTTAAGACTAGGACGATCCACTGCTAACCAGCTGTAGCTAGAAGAGCCTCCTTCACCCCATTTTGGAGACCTTGGTTCTGACAGAAGAAAGCAGTATTTGCGACTCCAAAATGCATCAACTCCATATTCGGTATTTGCCATGGACTTCCTCTTCCTTGCCTGCCTGGGTACTCTAAGAACACCTCTCCCTGGTGGTCTAGTGGCTAGGATTCGGCGCTCTCACCGCCGCGGCCCGGGTTCGATTCCCGGTCAGGGAAATCTTCTTTCTCCACCCGAAGCCAGCGTGTCCCTTCAGAACACTGGTAGTGGCTGAATGCTATTGTCTAGGCTTCTGTCTGGTAGAGCCGATAAATGATTTGCCATCCACCTGAATGGCTTTCTCAGTTCTAATCAGCGTTGTTGATCTTTTCCACCTTTCATACCCAAGTGGCCAACTCAGCTGCCTTAATCCAAACGCAATAGTTAGTGTCAGAAAAAATGTCGACTCTAATCTCTGCTGCATGACGTCGCTCTTTCTGAGAAGACATTTTCTCAGAATCTTTACCCATTTCTTCCCAGACTGCGTATACCATAGCCCAAGCTGCTCTGAGGCAAAATTGATGACAACATTTCAGAAGTCATGGGACTTTGCCTTCTGGACAAATACCATGTTAGAAGTCCACTCCTACTGATGTAGCGATGTGCTCTTGGGTGGAGTCGGGGTCTGATTTAAAGCAACAGACTGGCTACAATAGCAGACCCTTGTTGTCTGGTGACTTGTATTAGCCAATCTCCAGACTTTGCCTTCTGGATCAATACCATGTTTGAAGTGCATTCCATTCCGATGCACTTATTTAAAGCAACAGACAGGCTAAACCGGCAGGCCCTTGTTGTCTGGGGAATAGTATTCGACACACTCGCTGTCAGTTCAGATCCTAGGTCAGGGAACAGAAGCTTTCCTTTTGAAAACGCTGTTAAGACTAGGACGATCCACTGCTAACCAGCTGTAGCTAGAAGAGCCTCCTTCACCCCATTTTGGAGACCTTGGTTCTGACAGAAGAAAGCAGTATTTGCGACTCCAAAATGCATCAACTCCATATTCGGTATTTGCCATGGACTTCCTCTTCCTTGCCTGCCTGGGTACTCTAAGAACACCTCTCCCTGGTGGTCTAGTGGCTAGGATTCGGCGCTCTCACCGCCGCGGCCTGGGTTCGATTCCCGGTCAGGGAAATCTTCTTTCTCCACCCGAAGCCAGCGTGTCCCTTCAGAACACTGGTAGTGGCTGAATGCTATTGTCTAGGCTTCTGTCTGGTAGAGCCGATAAATGATTTGCCATCCACCTGAATGGCTTTCTCAGTTCTAATCAGCGTTGTTGATCTTTTCCACCTTTCATACCCAAGTGGCCAACTCAGCTGCCTTAATCCAAACGCAATAGTTAGTGTCAGAAAAAATGTCGACGCTAATCTCTGCTGCATGACGTCGCTCTTTCTGAGAAGACATTTTCTCAGAATCTTTACCCATTTCTTCCCAGACTGCGTATACCATAGCCCAAGCTGCTCTGAGGCAAAATTGATGACAACATTTCAGAAGTCATGGGACTTTGCCTTCTGGACAAATACCATGTTAGAAGTCCACTCCTACTGATGCAGCGATGTGCTCTTGGGTGGAGTCGGGGTCTGATTTAAAGCAACAGACTGGCTACAATAGCAGACCCTTGTTGTCTGGTGACTTGTATTAGCCAATCTCCAGACTTTGCCTTCTGGATCAATACCATGTTTGAAGTGCATTCCATTCCGATGCACTTATTTAAAGCAACAGACAGGCTAAACCGGCAGGCCCTTGTTGTCTGGGGAATAGTATTTGACACACTCGCTGTCAGTTCAGATCCTAGGTCAGGGAACAGAAGCTTTCCTTTTGAAAACACTGTTAAGACTAGGACGATCCACTGCTAACCAGCTGTAGCTAGAAGAGCCTCCTTCACCCCATTTTGGAGACCTTGGTTCTGACGGAAGAAAGCAGTATTTGCGACTCCAAAATGCATCAACTCCATATTCGGTATTTGCCATGGACTTCCTCTTCCTTGCCTGCCTGGGTACTCTAAGAATACCTCTCCCTGGTGGTCTAGTGGCTAGGATTCGGCGCTCTCACCGCCGCGGCCCGGGTTCGATTCCCGGTCAGGGAAATCTTCTTTCTCCACCCGAAGCCAGCGTGTCCCTTCAGAACACTGGTAGTGGCTGAATGCTATTGTCTAGGCTTCTGTCTGGTAGAGCCGATAAATGATTTGCCATCCACCTGAATGGCTTTCTCAGTTCTAATCAGCGTTGTTGATCTTTTCCACCTTTCATACCCAAGTGGCCAACTCAGCTGCCTTAATCCAAACGCAATAGTTAGTGTCAGAAAAAATGTCGACGCTAATCTCTGCTGCATGACGTCGCTCTTTCTGAGAAGACATTTTCTCAGAATCTTTACCCATTTCTTCCCAGACTGCGTATACCATAGCCCAAGCTTCTCTGAGGCAAAATTGATGACAACATTTCAGAAGTCATGGGACTTTGCCTTCTGGACAAATACCATGTTAGAAGTCCACTCCTACTGATGCAGCGATGTGCTCTTGGGTGGAGTCGGGGTCTGATTTAAAGCAACAGACTGGCTACAATAGCAGACCCTTGTTGTCTGGTGACTTGTATTAGCCAATCTCCAGACTTTGCCTTCTGGATCAATACCATGTTTGAAGTGCATTCCATTCCGATGCACTTATTTAAAGCAACAGACAGGCTAAACCGGCAGGCCCTTGTTGTCTGGGGAATAGTATTTGACACACTCGCTGTCAGTTCAGATCCTAGGTCAGGGAACAGAAGCTTTCCTTTTGAAAACACTGTTAAGACTAGGACGATCCACTGCTAACCAGCTGTAGCTAGAAGAGCCTCCTTCACCCCATTTTGGAGACCTTGGTTCTGACAGAAGAAAGCAGTATTTGCGACTCCAAAATGCATCAACTCCATATTCGGTATTTGCCATGGACTTCCTCTTCCTTGCCTGCCTGGGTACTCTAAGAACACCTCTCCCTGGTGGTCTAGTGGCTAGGATTCGGCGCTCTCACCGCCGCGGCCCGGGTTCGATTCCCGGTCAGGGAAATCTTCTTTCTCCACCCGAAGCCAGCGTGTCCCTTCAGAACACTGGTAGTGGCTGAATGCTATTGTCTAGGCTTCTGTCTGGTAGAGCCGATAAATGATTTGCCATCCACCTGAATGGCTTTCTCAGTTCTAATCAGCGTTGTTGATCTTTTCCACCTTTCATACCCAAGTGGCCAACTCAGCTGCCTTAATCCAAACGCAATAGTTAGTGTCAGAAAAAATGTCGACGCTAATCTCTGCTGCATGACGTCGCTCTTTCTGAGAAGACATTTTCTCAGAATCTTTACCCATTTCTTCCCAGACTGCGTATACCATAGCCCAAGCTGCTCTGAGGCAAAATTGATGACAACATTTCAGAAGTCATGGGACTTTGCCTTCTGGACAAATACCATGTTAGAAGTCCACTCCTACTGATGCAGCGATGTGCTCTTGGGTGGAGTCGGGGTCTGATTTAAAGCAACAGACTGGCTACAATAGCAGACCCTTGTTGTCTGGTGACTTGTATTAGCCAATCTCCAGACTTTGCCTTCTGGATCAATACCATGTTTGAAGTGCATTCCATTCCGATGCACTTATTTAAAGCAACAGACAGGCTAAACCGGCAGGCCCTTGTTGTCTGGGGAATAGTATTTGACACACTCGCTGTCAGTTCAGATCCTAGGTCAGGGAACAGAAGCTTTCCTTTTGAAAACACTGTTAAGACTAGGACGATCCACTGCTAACCAGCTGTAGCTAGAAGAGCCTCCTTCACCCCATTTTGGAGACCTTGGTTCTGACGGAAGAAAGCAGTATTTGCGACTCCAAAATGCATCAACTCCATATTCGGTATTTGCCATGGACTTCCTCTTCCTTGCCTGCCTGGGTACTCTAAGAATACTTCTCCCTGGTGGTCTAGTGGCTAGGATTCGGCGCTCTCACCGCCGCGGCCCGGGTTCGATTTCCGGTCAGGGAAATCTTCTTTCTCCACCCGAAGCCAGCGTGTCCCTTCAGAACACTGGTAGTGGCTGAATGCTATTGTCTAGGCTTCTGTCTGGTAGAGCCGATAAATGATTTGCCATCCACCTGAATGGCTTTCTCAGTTCTAATCAGCGTTGTTGATCTTTTCCACCTTTCATACCCAAGTGGCCAACTCAGCTGCCTTAATCCAAACGCAATAGTTAGTGTCAGAAAAAATGTTGACGCTAATCTCTGCTGCATGACGTCGCTCTTTCTGAGAAGACATTTTCTCAGAATCTTTACCCATTTCTTCCCAGACTGCGTATACCATAGCCCAAGCTGCTCTGAGGCAAAATTGATGACAACATTTCAGAAGTCATGGGACTTTGCCTTCTGGACAAATACCATGTTAGAAGTCCACTCCTACTGATGCAGCGATGTGCTCTTGGGTGGAGTCGGGGTCTGATTTAAAGCAACAGACTGGCTACAATAGCAGACCCTTGTTGTCTGGTGACTTGTATTAGCCAATCTCCAGACTTTGCCTTCTGGATCAATACCATGTTTGAAGTGCATTCCATTCCGATGCACTTATTTAAAGCAACAGACAGGCTAAACCGGCAGGCCCTTGTTGTCTGGGGAATAGTATTCGACACACTCGCTGTCAGTTCAGATCCTAGGTCAGGGAACAGAAGCTTTCCTTTTGAAAACGCTGTTAAGACTAGGACGATCCACTGCTAACCAGCTGTAGCTAGAAGAGCCTCCTTCACCCCATTTTGGAGACCTTGGTTCTGACAGAAGAAAGCAGTATTTGCGACTCCAAAATGCATCAACTCCATATTCGGTATTTGCCATTGACTTCCTCTTCCTTGCCTGCCTGGGTACTCTAAGAACACCTCTCCCTGGTGGTCTAGTGGCTAGGATACGGCGCTCTCACCGCCGCGGCCCGGGTTCGATTCTCGGTCAGGGAAATCTTCTTTCTCCCCCCGAAGCCAGCGTGTCCCTTCAGAACACTGGTAGTGGCTGAATGCTATTGTCTAGGCTTCTGTCTGGTAGAGCCGATAAATGATTTGCCATCCACCTGAATGGCTTTCTCAGTTCTAATCAGCGTTGTTGATCTTTTCCACCTTTCATACCCAAGTGGCCAACTCAGCTGCCTTAATCCAAACGCAATAGTTAGTGTCAGAAAAAATGTCGACGCTAATCTCTGCTGCATGACGTCGCTCTTTCTGAGAAGACATTTTCTCAGAATCTTTACCCATTTCTTCCCAGACTGCGTATACCATAGCCCAAGCTGCTCTGAGGCAAAATTGATGACAACATTTCAGAAGTCATGGGACTTTGCCTTCTGGACAAATACCATGTTAGAAGTCCACTCCTACTGATGGAGCGATGTGCTCTTGGGTGGAGTCGGGGTCTGATTTAAAGCAACAGACTGGCTACAATAGCAGACCCTTGTTGTCTGGTGACTTGTATTAGCCAATCTCCAGACTTTGCCTTCTGGATCAATACCATGTTTGAAGTGCATTCCATTCCGATGCACTTATTTAAAGCAACAGACAGGCTAAACCGGCAGGCCCTTGTTGTCTGGGGAATAGTATTTGACACACTCGCTGTCAGTTCAGATCCTAGGTCAGGGAACAGAAGCTTTCCTTTTGAAAACGCTGTTAAGACTAGGACGATCCACTGCTAACCAGCTGTAGCTAGAAGAGCCTCCTTCATCCCATTTTGGAGACCTTGGTTCTGATGGAAGAAAGCAGTATTTGCGACTCCAAAATGCATCAACTCCATATTCGGTATTTGCCATTGACTTCCTCTTCCTTGCCTGCCTGGGTACTCTAAGAACACCTCTCCCTGGAGGTCTAGTGGCTAGGATTCGGCGCTCTCACCGCCGCGGCCCGGGTTCGATTCCCGGTCAGGGAAATCTTCTTTCTCCACCCGAAGCCAGCGTGTCCCTTCAGAACACTGGTAGTGGCTGAATGCTATTGTCTAGGCTTCTGTCTGGTAGAGCCGATAAATGATTTGCCATCCACCTGAATGGCTTTCTCAGTTCTAATCAGCGTTGTTGATCTTTTCCACCTTTCATACCCAAGTGGCCAACTCAGCTGCCTTAATCCAAACGCAATAGTTAGTGTCAGAAAAAATGTCGACGCTAATCTCTGCTGCATGACGTCGCTCTTTCTGAGAAGACATTTTCTCAGAATCTTTACCCATTTCTTCCCAGACTGCGTATACCATAGCCCAAGCTGCTCTGAGGCAAAATTGATGACAACATTTCAGAAGTCATGGGACTTTGCCTTCTGGACAAATACCATGTTAGAAGTCCACTCCTACTGATGTAGCGATGTGCTCTTGGGTGGAGTCGGGGTCTGATTTAAAGCAACAGACTGGCTACAATAGCAGACCCTTGTTGTCTGGTGACTTGTATTAGCCAATCTCCAGACTTTGCCTTCTGGATCAATACCATGTTTGAAGTGCATTCCATTCCGATGCACTTATTTAAAGCAACAGACAGGCTAAACCGGCAGGCCCTTGTTGTCTGGGGAATAGTATTCGACACACTCGCTGTCAGTTCAGATCCTAGGTCAGGGAACAGAAGCTTTCCTTTTGAAAACGCTGTTAAGACTAGGACGATCCACTGCTAACCAGCTGTAGCTAGAAGAGCCTCCTTCACCCCATTTTGGAGACCTTGGTTCTGACAGAAGAAAGCAGTATTTGCGACTCCAAAATGCATCAACTCCATATTCGGTATTTGCCATTGACTTCCTCTTCCTTGCCTGCCTGGGTACTCTAAGAACACCTCTCCCTGGTGGTCTAGTGGCTAGGATACGGCGCTCTCACCGCCGCGGCCCGGGTTTGATTCTCGGTCAGGGAAATCTTCTTTCTCCCCCCGAAGCCAGCGTGTCCCTTCAGAACACTGGTAGTGGCTGAATGCTATTGTCTAGGCTTCTGTCTGGTAGAGCCGATAAATGATTTGCCATCCACCTGAATGGCTTTCTCAGTTCTAATCAGCGTTGTTGATCTTTTCCACCTTTCATACCCAAGTGGCCAACTCAGCTGCCTTAATCCAAACGCAATAGTTAGTGTCAGAAAAAATGTCGACGCTAATCTCTGCTGCATGACGTCGCTCTTTCTGAGAAGACATTTTCTCAGAATCTTTACCCATTTCTTCCCAGACTGCGTATACCATAGCCCAAGCTGCTCTGAGGCAAAATTGATGACAACATTTCAGAAGTCATGGGACTTTGCCTTCTGGACAAATACCATGTTAGAAGTCCACTCCTACTGATGCAGCGATGTGCTCTTGGGTGGAGTCGGGGTCTGATTTAAAGCAACAGACTGGCTACAATAGCAGACCCTTGTTGTCTGGTGACTTGTATTAGCCAATCTCCAGACTTTGCCTTCTGGATCAATACCATGTTTGAAGTGCATTCCATTCCGATGCACTTATTTAAAGCAACAGACAGGCTAAACCGGCAGGCCCTTGTTGTCTGGGGAATAGTATTTGACACACTCGCTGTCAGTTCAGATCCTAGGTCAGGGAACAGAAGCTTTCCTTTTGAAAACGCTGTTAAGACTAGGACGATCCACTGCTAACCAGCTGTAGCTAGAAGAGCCTCCTTCACCCCATTTTGGAGACCTTGGTTCTGACGGAAGAAAGCAGTATTTGCGACTCCAAAATGCATCAACTCCATATTCGGTATTTGCCATGGACTTACTCTTCCTTGCCTGCCTGGGTACTCTAAGAACACCTCTCCTTGGTGGTCTAGTGGCTAGGATTCGGCGCTCTCACCGCCGCGGCCCGGGTTCGATTCCCGGTCAGGGAAATCTTCTTTCTCCACCCGAAGCCAGCGTGTCCCTTCAGAACACTGGTAGTGGCTGAATGCTATTGTCTAGGCTTCTGTCTGGTAGAGCCGATAAATGATTTGCCATCCACCTGAATGGCTTTCTCAGTTCTAATCAGCGTTGTTGATCTTTTCCACCTTTCATACCCAAGTGGCCAACTCAGCTGCCTTAATCCAAACGCAATAGTTAGTGTCAGAAAAAATGTCGACGCTAATCTCTGCTGCATGACGTCGCTCTTTCTGAGAAGACATTTTCTCAGAATCTTTACCCATTTCTTCCCAGACTGCGTATACCATAGCCCAAGCTGCTCTGAGGCAAAATTGATGACAACATTTCAGAAGTCATGGGACTTTGCCTTCTGGACAAATACCATGTTAGAAGTCCACTCCTACTGATGTAGCGATGTGCTCTTGGGTGGAGTCGGGGTCTGATTTAAAGCAACAGACTGGCTACAATAGCAGACCCTTGTTGTCTGGTGACTTGTATTAGCCAATCTCCAGACTTTGCCTTCTGGATCAATACCATGTTTGAAGTGCATTCCATTCCGATGCACTTATTTAAAGCAACAGACAGGCTAAACCGGCAGGCCCTTGTTGTCTGGGGAATAGTATTTGACACACTCGCTGTCAGTTCAGATCCTAGGTCAGGGAACAGAAGCTTTCCTTTTGAAAACGCTGTTAAGACTAGGACGATCCACTGCTAACCAGCTGTAGCTAGAAGAGCCTCCTTCACCCCATTTTGGAGACCTTGGTTCTGACGGAAGAAAGCAGTATTTGCGACTCCAAAATGCATCAACTCCATATTCGGTATTTGCCATGGACTTACTCTTCCTTGCCTGCCTGGATACTCTAAGAACACCTCTCCTTGGTGGTCTAGTGGCTAGGATTCGGCGCTCTCACCGCCGCGGCCCGGGTTCGATTCCCGGTCAGGGAAATCTTCTTTCTCCACCCGAAGCCAGCGTGTCCCTTCAGAACACTGGTAGTGGCTGAATGCTATTGTCTAGGCTTCTGTCTGGTAGAGCCGATAAATGATTTGCCATCCACCTGAATGGCTTTCTCAGTTCTAATCAGCGTTGTTGATCTTTTCCACCTTTCATACCCAAGTGGCCAACTCAGCTGCCTTAATCCAAACGCAATAGTTAGTGTCAGAAAAAATGTCGACGCTAATCTCTGCTGCATGACGTCGCTCTTTCTGAGAAGACATTTTCTCAGAATCTTTACCCATTTCTTCCCAGACTGCGTATACCATAGCCCAAGCTGCTCTGAGGCAAAATTGATGACAACATTTCAGAAGTCATGGGACTTTGCCTTCTGGACAAATACCATGTTAGAAGTCCACTCCTACTGATGTAGCGATGTGCTCTTGGGTGGAGTCGGGGTCTGATTTAAAGCAACAGACTGGCTACAATAGCAGACCCTTGTTGTCTGGTGACTTGTATTAGCCAATCTCCAGACTTTGCCTTCTGGATCAATACCATGTTTGAAGTGCATTCCATTCCGATGCACTTATTTAAAGCAACAGACAGGCTAAACCGGCAGGCCCTTGTTGTCTGGGGAATAGTATTCGACACACTCGCTGTCAGTTCAGATCCTAGGTCAGGGAACAGAAGCTTTCCTTTTGAAAACGCTGTTAAGACTAGGACGATCCACTGCTAACCAGCTGTAGCTAGAAGAGCCTCCTTCACCCCATTTTGGAGACCTTGGTTCTGACAGAAGAAAGCAGTATTTGCGACTCCAAAATGCATCAACTCCATATTCGGTATTTGCCATTGACTTCCTCTTCCTTGCCTGCCTGGGTACTCTAAGAACACCTCTCCCTGGTGGTCTAGTGGCTAGGATACGGCGCTCTCACCGCCGCGGCCCGGGTTCGATTCTCGGTCAGGGAAATCTTCTTTCTCCCCCCGAAGCCAGCGTGTCCCTTCAGAACACTGGTAGTGGCTGAATGCTATTGTCTAGGCTTCTGTCTGGTAGAGCCGATAAATGATTTGCCATCCACCTGAATGGCTTTCTCAGTTCTAATCAGCGTTGTTGATCTTTTCCACCTTTCATACCCAAGTGGCCAACTCAGCTGCCTTAATCCAAACGCAATAGTTAGTGTCAGAAAAAATGTCGACGCTAATCTCTGCTGCATGACGTCGCTCTTTCTGAGAAGACATTTTCTCAGAATCTTTACCCATTTCTTCCCAGACTGCGTATACCATAGCCCAAGCTGCTCTGAGGCAAAATTGATGACAACATTTCAGAAGTCATGGGACTTTGCCTTCTGGACAAATACCATGTTAGAAGTCCACTCCTACTGATGCAGCGATGTGCTCTTGGGTGGAGTCGGGGTCTGATTTAAAGCAACAGACTGGCTACAATAGCAGACCCTTGTTGTCTGGTGACTTGTATTAGCCAATCTCCAGACTTTGCCTTCTGGATCAATACCATGTTTGAAGTGCATTCCATTCCGATGCACTTATTTAAAGCAACAGACAGGCTAAACCGGCAGGCCCTTGTTGTCTGGGGAATAGTATTTGACACACTCGCTGTTAGTTCAGATCCTAGGTCAGGGAACAGAAGCTTTCCTTTTGAAAACGCTGTTAAGACTAGGACGATCCACTGCTAACCAGCTGTAGCTAGAAGAGCCTCCTTCACCCCATTTTGGAGACCTTGGTTCTGACGGAAGAAAGCAGTATTTGCGACTCCAAAATGCATCAACTCCATATTCGGTATTTGCCATGGACTTACTCTTCCTTGCCTGCCTGGGTACTCTAAGAACACCTCTCCTTGGTGGTCTAGTGGCTAGGATTCGGCGCTCTCACCGCCGCGGCCCGGGTTCGATTCCCGGTCAGGGAAATCTTCTTTCTCCACCCGAAGCCAGCGTGTCCCTTCAGAACACTGGTAGTGGCTGAATGCTATTGTCTAGGCTTCTGTCTGGTAGAGCCGATAAATGATTTGCCATCCACCTGAATGGCTTTCTCAGTTCTAATCAGCGTTGTTGATCTTTTCCACCTTTCATACCCAAGTGGCCAACTCAGCTGCCTTAATCCAAACGCAATAGTTAGTGTCAGAAAAAATGTCGACGCTAATCTCTGCTGCATGACGTCGCTCTTTCTGAGAAGACATTTTCTCAGAATCTTTACCCATTTCTTCCCAGACTGCGTATACCATAGCCCAAGCTGCTCTGAGGCAAAATTGATGACAACATTTCAGAAGTCATGGGACTTTGCCTTCTGGACAAATACCATGTTAGAAGTCCACTCCTACTGATGCAGCGATGTGCTCTTGGGTGGAGTCGGGGTCTGATTTAAAGCAACAGACTGGCTACAATAGCAGACCCTTGTTGTCTGGTGACTTGTATTAGCCAATCTCCAGACTTTGCCTTCTGGATCAATACCATGTTTGAAGTGCATTCCATTCCGATGCACTTATTTAAAGCAACAGACAGGCTAAACCGGCAGGCCCTTGTTGTCTGGGGAATAGTATTTGACACACTCGCTGTCAGTTCAGATCCTAGGTCAGGGAACAGAAGCTTTCCTTTTGAAAACGCTGTTAAGACTAGGACGATCCACTGCTAACCAGCTGTAGCTAGAAGAGCCTCCTTCACCCCATTTTGGAGACCTTGGTTCTGACGGAAGAAAGCAGCATTTGCGACTCCAAAATGCATCAACTCCATATTCGGTATTTGCCATGGACTTCCTCTTCCTTGCCTGCCTGGGTACTCTAAGAATACCTCTCCCTGGTGGTCTAGTGGCTAGGATTCGGCGCTCTCACCGCCGCGGCCCGGGTTCGATTCCCGGTCAGGGAACTCTTCTTTCTCCACCCGAAGCCAGCGTGTCCCTTCAGAACACTGGTAGTGGCTGAATGCTATTGTCTAGGCTTCTGTCTGGTAGAGCCGATAAATGATTTGCCATCCACCTGAATGGCTTTCTCAGTTCTAATCAGCGTTGTTGATCTTTTCCACCTTTCATACCCAAGTGGCCAACTCAGCTGCCTTAATCCAAACGCAATAGTTAGTGTCAGAAAAAATGTCGACGCTAATCTCTGCTGCATGACGTCGCTCTTTCTGAGAAGACATTTTCTCAGAATCTTTACCCATTTCTTCCCAGACTGCGTATACCATAGCCCAAGCTGCTCTGAGGCAAAATTGATGACAACATTTCAGAAGTCATGGGACTTTGCCTTCTGGACAAATACCATGTTAGAAGTCCACTCCTACTGATGCAGCGATGTGCTCTTGGGTGGAGTCAGGGTCTGATTTAAAGCAACAGACTGGCTACAATAGCAGACCCTTGTTGTCTGGTGACTTGTATTAGCCAATCTCCAGACTTTGCCTTCTGGATCAATACCATGTTTGAAGTGCATTCCATTCCGATGCACTTATTTAAAGCAACAGACAGGCTAAACCGGCAGGCCCTTGTTGTCTGGGGAATAGTATTCGACACACTCGCTGTCAGTTCAGATCCTAGGTCAGGGAACAGAAGCTTTCCTTTTGAAAACGCTGTTAAGACTAGGACGATCCACTGCTAACCAGCTGTAGCTAGAAGAGCCTCCTTCACCCCATTTTGGAGACCTTGGTTCTGACAGAAGAAAGCAGTATTTGCGACTCCAAAATGCATCAACTCCATATTCGGTATTTGCCATTGACTTCCTCTTCCTTGCCTGCCTGGGTACTCTAAGAACACCTCTCCCTGGTGGTCTAGTGGCTAGGATACGGCGCTCTCACCGCCGCGGCCCGGGTTCGATTCTCGGTCAGGGAAATCTTCTTTCTCCCCCCGAAGCCAGCGTGTCCCTTCAGAACACTGGTAGTGGCTGAATGCTATTGTCTAGGCTTCTGTCTGGTAGAGCCGATAAATGATTTGCCATCCACCTGAATGGCTTTCTCAGTTCTAATCAGCGTTGTTGATCTTTTCCACCTTTCATACCCAAGTGGCCAACTCAGCTGCCTTAATCCAAACGCAATAGTTAGTGTCAGAAAAAATGTCGACGCTAATCTCTGCTGCATGACGTCGCTCTTTCTGAGAAGACATTTTCTCAGAATCTTTACCCATTTCTTCCCAGACTGCGTATACCATAGCCCAAGCTGCTCTGAGGCAAAATTGATGACAACATTTCAGAAGTCATGGGACTTTGCCTTCTGGACAAATACCATGTTAGAAGTCCACTCCTACTGATGCAGCGATGTGCTCTTGGGTGGAGTCGGGGTCTGATTTAAAGCAACAGACTGGCTACAATAGCAGACCCTTGTTGTCTGGTGACTTGTATTAGCCAATCTCCAGACTTTGCCTTCTGGATCAATACCATGTTTGAAGTGCATTCCATTCCGATGCACTTATTTAAAGCAACAGACAGGCTAAACCGGCAGGCCCTTGTTGTCTGGGGAATAGTATTTGACACACTCGCTGTCAGTTCAGATCCTAGGTCAGGGAACAGAAGCTTTCCTTTTGAAAACGCTGTTAAGACTAGGACGATCCACTGCTAACCAGCTGTAGCTAGAAGAGCCTCCTTCACCCCATTTTGGAGACCTTGGTTCTGACGGAAGAAAGCAGTATTTGCGACTCCAAAATGCATCAACTCCATATTCGGTATTTGCCATGGACTTACTCTTCCTTGCCTGCCTGGGTACTCTAAGAACACCTCTCCTTGGTGGTCTAGTGGCTAGGATTCGGCGCTCTCACCGCCGCGGCCCGGGTTTGATTCCCGGTCAGGGAAATCTTCTTTCTCCACCCGAAGCCAGCGTGTCCCTTCAGAACACTGGTAGTGGCTGAATGCTATTGTCTAGGCTTCTGTCTGGTAGAGCCGATAAATGATTTGCCATCCACCTGAATGGCTTTCTCAGTTCTAATCAGCGTTGTTGATCTTTTCCACCTTTCATACCCAAGTGGCCAACTCAGCTGCCTTAATCCAAACGCAATAGTTAGTGTCAGAAAAAATGTCGACGCTAATCTCTGCTGCATGACGTCGCTCTTTCTGAGAAGACATTTTCTCAGAATCTTTACCCATTTCTTCCCAGACTGCGTATACCATAGCCCAAGCTGCTCTGAGGCAAAATTGATGACAACATTTCAGAAGTCATGGGACTTTGCCTTCTGGACAAATACCATGTTAGAAGTCCACTCCTACTGATGTAGCGATGTGCTCTTGGGTGGAGTCGGGGTCTGATTTAAAGCAACAGACTGGCTACAATAGCAGACCCTTGTTGTCTGGTGACTTGTATTAGCCAATCTCCAGACTTTGCCTTCTGGATCAATACCATGTTTGAAGTGCATTCCATTCCGATGCACTTATTTAAAGCAACAGACAGGCTAAACCGGCAGGCCCTTGTTGTCTGGGGAATAGTATTTGACACACTCGCTGTCAGTTCAGATCCTAGGTCAGGGAACAGAAGCTTTCCTTTTGAAAACGCTGTTAAGACTAGGACGATCCACTGCTAACCAGCTGTAGCTAGAAGAGCCTCCTTCACCCCATTTTGGAGACCTTGGTTCTGACAGAAGAAAGCAGTATTTGCGACTCCAAAATGCATCAACTCCATATTCGGTATTTGCCATTGACTTCCTCTTCCTTGCCTGCCTGGGTACTCTAAGAACACCTCTCCCTGGTGGTCTAGTGGCTAGGATACGGCGCTCTCACCGCCGCGGCCCGGGTTCGATTCTCGGTCAGGGAAATCTTCTTTCTCCACCCGAAGCCAGCGTGTCCCTTCAGAACACTGGTAGTGGCTGAATGCTATTGTCTAGGCTTCTGTCTGGTAGAGCCGATAAATGATTTGCCATCCACCTGAATGGCTTTCTCAGTTCTAATCAGCGTTGTTGATCTTTTCCACCTTTCATACCCAAGTGGCCAACTCAGCTGCCTTAATCCAAACGCAATAGTTAGTGTCAGAAAAAATGTCGACGCTAATCTCTGCTGCATGACGTCGCTCTTTCTGAGAAGACATTTTCTCAGAATCTTTACCCATTTCTTCCCAGACTGCGTATACCATAGCCCAAGCTGCTCTGAGGCAAAATTGATGACAACATTTCAGAAGTCATGGGACTTTGCCTTCTGGACAAATACCATGTTAGAAGTCCACTCCTACTGATGCAGCGATGTGCTCTTGGGTGGAGTCGGGGTCTGATTTAAAGCAACAGACTGGCTACAATAGCAGACCCTTGTTGTCTGGTGACTTGTATTAGCCAATCTCCAGACTTTGCCTTCTGGATCAATACCATGTTTGAAGTGCATTCCATTCCGATGCACTTATTTAAAGCAACAGACAGGCTAAACCGGCAGGCCCTTGTTGTCTGGGGAATAGTATTTGACACACTCGCTGTCAGTTCAGATCCTAGGTCAGGGAACAGAAGCTTTCCTTTTGAAAACGCTGTTAAGACTAGGACGATCCACTGCTAACCAGCTGTAGCTAGAAGAGCCTCCTTCACCCCATTTTGGAGACCTTGGTTCTGACGGAAGAAAGCAGTATTTGCGACTCCAAAATGCATCAACTCCATATTCGGTATTTGCCATGGACTTACTCTTCCTTGCCTGCCTGGGTACTCTAAGAACACCTCTCCTTGGTGGTCTAGTGGCTAGGATTCGGCGCTCTCACCGCCGCGGCCCGGGTTCGATTCCCGGTCAGGGAAATCTTCTTTCTCCACCCGAAGCCAGCGTGTCCCTTCAGAACACTGGTAGTGGCTGAATGCTATTGTCTAGGCTTCTGTCTGGTAGAGCCGATAAATGATTTGCCATCCACCTGAATGGCTTTCTCAGTTCTAATCAGCGTTGTTGATCTTTTCCACCTTTCATACCCAAGTGGCCAACTCAGCTGCCTTAATCCAAACGCAATAGTTAGTGTCAGAAAAAATGTCGACGCTAATCTCTGCTGCATGACGTCGCTCTTTCTGAGAAGACATTTTCTCAGAATCTTTACCCATTTCTTCCCAGACTGCGTATACCATAGCCCAAGCTGCTCTGAGGCAAAATTGATGACAACATTTCAGAAGTCATGGGACTTTGCCTTCTGGACAAATACCATGTTAGAAGTCCACTCCTACTGATGCAGCGATGTGCTCTTGGGTGGAGTCGGGGTCTGATTTAAAGCAACAGACTGGCTACAATAGCAGACCCTTGTTGTCTGGTGACTTGTATTAGCCAATCTCCAGACTTTGCCTTCTGGATCAATACCATGTTTGAAGTGCATTCCATTCCGATGCACTTATTTAAAGCAACAGACAGGCTAAACCGGCAGGCCCTTGTTGTCTGGGGAATAGTATTTGACACACTCGCTGTCAGTTCAGATCCTAGGTCAGGGAACAGAAGCTTTCCTTTTGAAAACGCTGTTAAGACTAGGACGATCCACTGCTAACCAGCTGTAGCTAGAAGAGCCTCCTTCACCCCATTTTGGAGACCTTGGTTCTGACGGAAGAAAGCAGTATTTGCGACTCCAAAATGCATCAACTCCATATTCGGTATTTGCCATGGACTTACTCTTCCTTGCCTGCCTGGGTACTCTAAGAACACCTCTCCTTGGTGGTCTAGTGGCTAGGATTCGGCGCTCTCACCGCCGCGGCCCGGGTTCGATTCCCGGTCAGGGAAATCTTCTTTCTCCACCCGAAGCCAGCGTGTCCCTTCAGAACACTGGTAGTGGCTGAATGCTATTGTCTAGGCTTCTGTCTGGTAGAGCCGATAAATGATTTGCCATCCACCTGAATGGCTTTCTCAGTTCTAATCAGCGTTGTTGATCTTTTCCACCTTTCATACCCAAGTGGCCAACTCAGCTGCCTTAATCCAAACGCAATAGTTAGTGTCAGAAAAAATGTCGACGCTAATCTCTGCTGCATGACGTCGCTCTTTCTGAGAAGACATTTTCTCAGAATCTTTACCCATTTCTTCCCAGACTGCGTATACCATAGCCCAAGCTGCTCTGAGGCAAAATTGATGACAACATTTCAGAAGTCATGGGACTTTGCCTTCTGGACAAATACCATGTTAGAAGTCCACTCCTACTGATGCAGCGATGTGCTCTTGGGTGGAGTCGGGGTCTGATTTAAAGCAACAGACTGGCTACAATAGCAGACCCTTGTTGTCTGGTGACTTGTATTAGCCAATCTCCAGACTTTGCCTTCTGGATCAATACCATGTTTGAAGTGCATTCCATTCCGATGCACTTATTTAAAGCAACAGACAGGCTAAACCGGCAGGCCCTTGTTGTCTGGGGAATAGTATTTGACACACTCGCTGTCAGTTCAGATCCTAGGTCAGGGAACAGAAGCTTTCCTTTTGAAAACGCTGTTAAGACTAGGACGATCCACTGCTAACCAGCTGTAGCTAGAAGAGCCTCCTTCACCCCATTTTGGAGACCTTGGTTCTGACGGAAGAAAGCAGTATTTGCGACTCCAAAATGCATCAACTCCATATTCGGTATTTGCCATGGACTTACTCTTCCTTGCCTGCCTGGGTACTCTAAGAACACCTCTCCTTGGTGGTCTAGTGGCTAGGATTCGGCGCTCTCACCGCCGCGGCCCGGGTTCGATTCCCGGTCAGGGAAATCTTCTTTCTCCACCCGAAGCCAGCGTGTCCCTTCAGAACACTGGTAGTGGCTGAATGCTATTGTCTAGGCTTCTGTCTGGTAGAGCCGATAAATGATTTGCCATCCACCTGAATGGCTTTCTCAGTTCTAATCAGCGTTGTTGATCTTTTCCACCTTTCATACCCAAGTGGCCAACTCAGCTGCCTTAATCCAAACGCAATAGTTAGTGTCAGAAAAAATGTCGACGCTAATCTCTGCTGCATGACGTCGCTCTTTCTGAGAAGACATTTTCTCAGAATCTTTACCCATTTCTTCCCAGACTGCGTATACCATAGCCCAAGCTGCTCTGAGGCAAAATTGATGACAACATTTCAGAAGTCATGGGACTTTGCCTTCTGGACAAATACCATGTTAGAAGTCCACTCCTACTGATGCAGCGATGTGCTCTTGGGTGGAGTCGGGGTCTGATTTAAAGCAACAGACTGGCTACAATAGCAGACCCTTGTTGTCTGGTGACTTGTATTAGCCAATCTCCAGACTTTGCCTTCTGGATCAATACCATGTTTGAAGTGCATTCCATTCCGATGCACTTATTTAAAGCAACAGACAGGCTAAACCGGCAGGCCCTTGTTGTCTGGGGAATAGTATTTGACACACTCGCTGTCAGTTCAGATCCTAGGTCAGGGAACAGAAGCTTTCCTTTTGAAAACGCTGTTAAGACTAGGACGATCCACTGCTAACCAGCTGTAGCTAGAAGAGCCTCCTTCACCCCATTTTGGAGACCTTGGTTCTGACGGAAGAAAGCAGCATTTGCGACTCAAAAATGCATCAACTCCATATTCGGTATTTGCCATGGACTTCCTCTTCCTTGCCTGCCTGGGTACTCTAAGAATACCTCTCCCTGGTGGTCTAGTGGCTAGGATTCGGCGCTCTCACCGCCGCGGCCCGGGTTCGATTCCCGGTCAGGGAACTCTTCTTTCTCCACCCGAAGCCAGCGTGTCCCTTCAGAACACTGGTAGTGGCTGAATGCTATTGTCGAGGCTTCTGTCTGGTAGAGCCGATAAATGATTTGCCATCCACCTGAATGGCTTTCTCAGTTCTAATCAGCGTTGTTGATCTTTTCCACCTTTCATACCCAAGTGGCCAACTCAGCTGCCTTAATCCAAACGCAATAGTTAGTGTCAGAAAAAATGTCGACGCTAATCTCTGCTGCATGACGTCGCTCTTTCTGAGAAGACATTTTCTCAGAATCTTTACCCATTTCTTCCCAGACTGCGTATACCATAGCCCAAGCTGCTCTGAGGCAAAATTGATGACAACATTTCAGAAGTCATGGGACTTTGCCTTCTGGACAAATACCATGTTAGAAGTCCACTCCTACTGATGCAGCGATGTGCTCTTGGGTGGAGTCAGGGTCTGATTTAAAGCAACAGACTGGCTACAATAGCAGACCCTTGTTGTCTGGTGACTTGTATTAGCCAATCTCCAGACTTTGCCTTCTGGATCAATACCATGTTTGAAGTGCATTCCATTCCGATTCACTTATTTAAAGCAACAGACAGGCTAAACCAGCAGGCCCTTGTTGTCTGGGGAATAGTATTCGACACACTCGCTGTCAGTTCAGATCCTAGGTCAGGGAACAGAAGCTTTCCTTTTGAAAACGCTGTTAAGACTAGGACGATCCACTGCTAACCAGCTGTAGCTAGAAGAGCCTCCTTCACCCCATTTTGGAGACCTTGGTTCTGACGGAAGAAAGCAGTATTTGCGACTCCAAAATGCATCAACTCCATATTCGGTATTTGCCATGGACTTCCTCTTCCTTGCCTGCCTGGGTACTCTAAGAATACCTCTCCCTGGTGGTCTAGTGGCTAGGATTCGGCGCTCTCACCGCCGCGGCCCGGGTTCGATTCCCGGTCAGGGAAATCTTCTTTCTCCACCCGAAGCCAGCGTGTCCCTTCAGAACACTGGTAGTGGCTGAATGCTATTGTCTAGGCTTCTGTCTGGTAGAGCCGATAAATGATTTGCCATCCACCTGAATGGCTTTCTCAGTTCTAATCAGCGTTGTTGATCTTTTCCACCTTTCATACCCAAGTGGCCAACTCAGCTGCCTTAATCCAAACGCAATAGTTAGTGTCAGAAAAAATGTCGACGCTAATCTCTGCTGCATGACGTCGCTCTTTCTGAGAAGACATTTTCTCAGAATCTTTACCCATTTCTTCCCAGACTGCGTATACCATAGCCCAAGCTGCTCTGAGGCAAAATTGATGACAACATTTCAGAAGTCATGGGACTTTGCCTTCTGGACAAATACCATGTTAGAAGTCCACTCCTACTGATGCAGCGATGTGCTCTTGGGTGGAGTCGGGGTCTGATTTAAAGCAACAGACTGGCTACAATAGCAGACCCTTGTTGTCTGGTGACTTGTATTAGCCAATCTCCAGACTTTGCCTTCTGGATCAATACCATGTTTGAAGTGCATTCCATTCCGATGCACTTATTTAAAGCAACAGACAGGCTAAACCGGCAGGCCCTTGTTGTCTGGGGAATAGTATTTGACACACTCGCTGTCAGTTCAGATCCTAGGTCAGGGAACAGAAGCTTTCCTTTTGAAAACGCTGTTAAGACTAGGACGATCCACTGCTAACCAGCTGTAGCTAGAAGAGCCTCCTTCACCCCATTTTGGAGACCTTGGTTCTGACGGAAGAAAGCAGTATTTGCGACTCCAAAATGCATCAACTCCATATTCGGTATTTGCCATGGACTTCCTCTTCCTTGCCTGCCTGGGTACTCTAAGAACACCTCTCCCTGGTGGTCTAGTGGCTAGGATTCGGCGCTCTCACCGCCGCGGCCCGGGTTCGATTCCCGGTCAGGGAAATCTTCTTTCTCCACCCGAAGCCAGCGTGTCCCTTCAGAACACTGGTAGTGGCTGAATGCTATTGTCTAGGCTTCTGTCTGGTAGAGCCGATAAATGATTTGCCATCCACCTGAATGGCTTTCTCAGTTCTAATCAGCGTTGTTGATCTTTTCCACCTTTCATACCCAAGTGGCCAACTCAGCTGCCTTAATCCAAACGCAATAGTTAGTGTCAGAAAAAATGTCGACGCTAATCTCTGCTGCATGACGTCGCTCTTTCTGAGAAGACATTTTCTCAGAATCTTTACCCATTTCTTCCCAGACTGCGTATACCATAGCCCAAGCTGCTCTGAGGCAAAATTGATGACAACATTTCAGAAGTCATGGGACTTTGCCTTCTGGACAAATACCATGTTAGAAGTCCATTCCTACTGATGCAGCGATGTGCTCTTGGGTGGAGTCGGGGTCTGATTTAAAGCAACAGACTGGCTACAATAGCAGACCCTTGTTGTCTGGTGACTTGTATTAGCCAATCTCCAGACTTTGCCTTCTGGATCAATACCATGTTTGAAGTGCATTCCATTCCGATGCACTTATTTAAAGCAACAGACAGGCTAAACCGGCAGGCCCTTGTTGTCTGGGGAATAGTATTTGACACACTCGCTGTCAGTTCAGATCCTAGGTCAGGGAACAGAAGCTTTCCTTTTGAAAACGCTGTTAAGACTAGGACGATCCACTGCTAACCAGCTGTAGCTAGAAGAGCCTCCTTCACCCCATTTTGGAGACCTTGGTTCTGACGGAAGAAAGCAGCATTTGCGACTCCAAAATGCATCAACTCCATATTCGGTATTTGCCATGGACTTCCTCTTCCTTGCCTGCCTGGGTACTCTAAGAATACCTCTCCCTGGTGGTCTAGTGGCTAGGATTCGGCGCTCTCACTGCCGCGGCCCGGGTTCGATTCCCGGTCAGGGAACTCTTCTTTCTCCACCCGAAGCCAGCGTGTCCCTTCAGAACACTGGTAGTGGCTGAATGCTATTGTCTAGGCTTCTGTCTGGTAGAGCCGATAAATGATTTGCCATCCACCTGAATGGCTTTCTCAGTTCTAATCAGCGTTGTTGATCTTTTCCACCTTTCATACCCAAGTGGCCAACTCAGCTGCCTTAATCCAAACGCAATAGTTAGTGTCAGAAAAAATGTCGACGCTAATCTCTGCTGCATGACGTCGCTCTTTCTGAGAAGACATTTTCTCAGAATCTTTACCCATTTCTTCCCAGACTGCGTATACCATAGCCCAAGCTGCTCTGAGGCAAAATTGATGACAACATTTCAGAAGTCATGGGACTTTGCCTTCTGGACAAATACCATGTTAGAAGTCCACTCCTACTGATGCAGCGATGTGCTCTTGGGTGGAGTCGGGGTCTGATTTAAAGCAACAGACTGGCTACAATAGCAGACCCTTGTTGTCTGGTGACTTGTATTAGCCAATCTCCAGACTTTGCCTTCTGGATCAATACCATGTTTGAAGTGCATTCCATTCCGATGCACTTATTTAAAGCAACAGACAGGCTAAACCGGCAGGCCCTTGTTGTCTGGGGAATAGTATTCGACACACTCGCTGTCAGTTCAGATCCTAGGTCAGGGAACAGAAGCTTTCCTTTTGAAAACGCTGTTAAGACTAGGACGATCCACTGCTAACCAGCTGTAGCTAGAAGAGCCTCCTTCACCCCATTTTGGAGACCTTGGTTCAGACGGAAGAAAGCAGTATTTGCGACTCCAAAATGCATCAACTCCATATTCGGTATTTGCCATTGACTTCCTCTTCCTTGCCTGCCTGGGTACTCTAAGAACACCTCTCCCTGGTGGTCTAGTGGCTAGGATTCGGCGCTCTCACCGCCGCGGCCCGGGTTTGATTCCCGGTCAGGGAAATCTTCTTTCTCCACCCGAAGCCAGCGTGCCCCTTCAGAACACTGGTAGTGGCTGAATGCTATTGTCTAGGCTTCTGTCTGGTAGAGCCGATAAATGATTTGCCATCCACCTGAATGGCTTTCTCAGTTCTAATCAGCGTTGTTGATCTTTTCCACCTTTCATACCCAAGTGGCCAACTCAGCTGCCTTAATTCAAACGCAATAGTTAGTGTCAGAAAAAATGTCGACGCTAATCTCTGCTGCATGACGTCGCTCTTTCTGAGAAGACATTTTCTCAGAATCTTTACCCATTTCTTCCCAGACTGCGTATACCATAGCCCAAGCTGCTCTGAGGCAAAATTGATGACAACATTTCAGAAGTCATGGGACTTTGCCTTCTGGACAAATACCATGTTAGAAGTCCACTCCTACTGATGCAGCGATGTGCTCTTGGGTGGAGTCGGGGTCTGATTTAAAGCAACAAACTGGCTACAATAGCAGACCCTTGTTGTCTGGTGACTTGTATTAGCCAATCTCCAGACTTTGCCTTCTGGATCAATACCATGTTTGAAGTGCATTCCATTCCGATGCACTTATTTAAAGCAACAGACAGGCTAAACCGGCAGGCCCTTGTTGTCTGGGGAATAGTATTCGACACACTCGCTGTCAGTTCAGATCCTAGGTCAGGGAACAGAAGCTTTCCTTTTGAAAACGCTGTTAAGACTAGGACGATCCACTGCTAACCAGCTGTAGCTAGAAGAGCCTCCTTCACCCCATTTTGGAGACCTTGGTTCTGACGGAAGAAAGCAGTATTTGCGACTCCCAAATGCATCAACTCCATATTCGGTATTTGCCATTGACTTCCTCTTCCTTGCCTGCCTGGGTACTCTAAGAACACCTCTCCCTGGTGGTCTAGTGGCTAGGATTCGGCGCTCTCACCGCCGCGGCCCGGGTTTGATTCCCGGTCAGGGAAATCTTCTTTCTCCACCTGAAGCCAGCGTGCCCCTTCAGAACACTGGTAGTGGCTGAATGCTATTGTCTAGGCTTCTGTCTGGTAGAGCCGATAAATGATTTGCCATCCACCTGAATGGCTTTCTCAGTTCTAATCAGCGTTGTTGATCTTTTCCACCTTTCATACCCAAGTGGCCAACTCAGCTGCCTTAATTCAAACGCAATAGTTAGTGTCAGAAAAAATGTAGACGCTAATCTCTGCTGCATGACGTCGCTCTTTCTGAGAAGACATTTTCTCAGAATCTTTACCCATTTCTTCCCAGACTGCGTATACCATAGCCCAAGCTGCTCTGAGGCAAAATTGATGACAACATTTCAGAAGTCATGGGACTTTGCCTTCTGGACAAATACCATGTTAGAAGTCCACTCCTACTGATGCAGCGATGTGCTCTTGGGTGGAGTCAGGGTCTGATTTAAAGCAACAGACTGGCTACAATAGCAGACCCTTGTTGTCTGGTGACTTGTATTAGCCAATCTCCAGACTTTGCCTTCTGGATCAATACCATGTTTGAAGTGCATTCCATTCCGATGCACTTATTTAAAGCAACAGACAGGCTAAACCGGCAGGCCCTTGTTGTCTGGGGAATAGTATTCGACACACTCGCTGTCAGTTCAGATCCTAGGTCAGGGAACAGAAGCTTTCCTTTTGAAAACGCTGTTAAGACTAGGACGATCCACTGCTAACCAGCTGTAGCTAGAAGAGCCTCCTTCACCCCATTTTGGAGACCTTGGTTCTGACGGAAGAAAGCAGTATTTGCGACTCCAAAATGCATCAACTCCATATTCGGTATTTGCCATTGACTTCCTCTTCCTTGCCTGCCTGGGTACTCTAAGAACACCTCTCCCTGGTGGTCTAGTGGCTAGGATTCGGCGCTCTCACCGCCGCGGCCCGGGTTCGATTCCCGGTCAGGGAAATCTTCTTTCTCCACCCGAAGCCAGCGTGCCCCTTCAGAACACTGGTAGTGGCTGAATGCTATTGTCTAGGCTTCTGTCTGGTAGAGCCGATAAATGATTTGCCATCCACCTGAATGGCTTTCTCAGTTCTAATCAGCGTTGTTGATCTTTTCCACCTTTCATACCCAAGTGGCCAACTCAGCTGCCTTAATTCAAACGCAATAGTTAGTGTCAGAAAAAATGTCGACGCTAATCTCTGCTGCATGACGTCGCTCTTTCTGAGAAGACATTTTCTTAGAATCTTTACCCATTTCTTCCCAGACTGCGTATACCATAGCCCAAGCTGCTCTGAGGCAAAATTGATGACAACATTTCAGAAGTCATGGGACTTTGCCTTCTGGACAAATACCATGTTAGAAGTCCACTCCTACTGATGCAGCGATGTGCTCTTGGGTGGAGTCAGGGTCTGATTTAAAGCAACAGACTGGCTACAATAGCAGACCCTTGTTGTCTGGTGACTTGTATTAGCCAATCTCCAGACTTTGCCTTCTGGATCAATACCATGTTTGAAGTGCATTCCATTCCGATTCACTTATTTAAAGCAACAGACAGGCTAAACCGGCAGGCCCTTGTTGTCTGGGGAATAGTATTCGACACACTCGCTGTCAGTTCAGATCCTAGGTCAGGGAACAGAAGCTTTCCTTTTGAAAACGCTGTTAAGACTAGGACGATCCACTGCTAACCAGCTGTAGCTAGAAGAGCCTCCTTCACCCCATTTTGGAGACCTTGGTTCTGACGGAAGAAAGCAGTATTTGCGACTCCAAAATGCATCAACTCCATATTCGGTATTTGCCATTGACTTCCTCTTCCTTGCCTGCCTGGGTACTCTAAGAACACCTCTCCCTGGTGGTCTAGTGGCTAGGATTAGGCGCTCTCACCGCTGTGGCCCGGGTTCGATTCCCGGTCAGGGAAATCTTCTTTCTCCACCCGAAGCCAGCGTGTCCCTTCAGAACACTGGTAGTGGCTGAATGCTATTGTCTAGGCTTCTGTCTGGTAGAGCCGATAAATGATTTGCCATCCACCTGAATGGCTTTCTCAGTTATAATCAGCGTTGTTGATCTTTTCCACCTTTCATACCCAAGTGGCCAACTCAGCTGCCTTAATCCAAACGCAATAGTTAGTGTCAGAAAAAATGTCGACGCTAATCTCTGCTGCATGACGTCGCTCTTTCTGAGAAGACATTTTCTCAGAATCTTTACCCATTTCTTCCCAGACTGCGTATACCATAGCCCAAGCTGCTCTGAAGCAAAATTGATGACAACATTTCAGAAGTCATGGGACTTTGCCTTCTGGACAAATACCATGTTAGAAGTCCACTCCTACTGATGCAGCAATGTGCTCTTGGGTGGAGTCGGGGTCTGATTTAAAGCAACAGACTGAATACAATAGCAGACCCTTGTTGTCTGGTGACTTGTATTAGCCAATCTCCAGACTTTGCCTTCTGGATCAATACCATGTTTGAAGTGCATTCCATTCCGATGCACTTATTTAAAGCAACAGACAGGCTAAACCGGCAGGCCCTTGTTGTCTGGGGAATAGTATTCGACACACTCGCTGTCAGTTCAGATCCTAGGTCAGGGAACAGAAGCTTTCCTTTTGAAAACGCTGTTAAGACTAGGACGATCCACTGCTAACCAGCTGTAGCTAGAAGAGCCTCCTTCACCCCATTTTGGAGACCTTGGTTCTGACGGAAGAAAGCAGTATTTGCGACTCCAAAATGCATCAACTCCATATTCGGTATTTGCCATTGACTTCCTCTTCCTTGCCTGCCTGGGTACTCTAAGAACACCTCTCCCTGGTGGTCTAGTGGCTAGGATTCGGCGCTCTCACCGCCGCGGCCCGGGTTCGATTCCCGGTCAGGGAAATCTTCTTTCTCCACCCGAAGCCAGCGTGTCCCTTCAGAACACTGGTAGTGGCTGAATGCTATTGTCTAGGCTTCTGTCTGGTAGAGCCGATAAATGATTTGCCATCCACCTGAATGGCTTTCTCAGTTCTAATCAGCGTTGTTGATCTTTTCCACCTTTCATACCCAAGTGGCCAACTCAGCTGCCTTAATTCAAACGCAATAGTTAGTATCAGAAAAAATGTCGACGCTAATCTCTGCTGCATGACGTCGCTCTTTCTGAGAAGACATTTTCTCAGAATCTTTACCCATTTCTTCCCAGACTGCGTATACCATAGCCCAAGCTGCTCTGAGGCAAAATTGATGACAACATTTCAGAAGTCATGGGACTTTGCCTTCTGGACAAATACCATGTTAGAAGTCCACTCCTACTGATGCAGCGATGTGCTCTTGGGTGGAGTCAGGGTCTGATTTAAAGCAACAGACTGGCTACAATAGCAGACCCTTGTTGTCTGGTGACTTGTATTAGCCAATCTCCAGACTTTGCCTTCTGGATCAATACCATGTTTGAAGTGCATTCCATTCCGATGCACTTATTTAAAGCAACAGACAGGCTAAACCGGCAGGCCCTTGTTGTCTGGGGAATAGTATTCGACACACTCGCTGTCAGTTCAGATCCTAGGTCAGGGAACAGAAGCTTTCCTTTTGAAAACGCTGTTAAGACTAGGACGATCCACTGCTAACCAGCTGTAGCTAGAAGAGCCTCCTTCACCCCATTTTGGAGACCTTGGTTCTGACGGAAGAAAGCAGTATTTGCGACTCCCAAATGCATCAACTCCATATTCGGTATTTGCCATTGACTTCCTCTTCCTTGCCTGCCTGGGTACTCTAAGAACACCTCTCCCTGGTGGTTTAGTGGCTAGGATTCGGCGCTCTCACCGCCGCGGCCCGGGTTCGATTCCCGGTCAGGGAAATCTTCTTTCTCCACCCGAAGCCAGCGTGTCCCTTCAGAACACTGGTAGTGGCTGAATGCTATTGTCTAGACTTCTGTCTGGTAGAGCCGATAAATGATTTGCCATCCACCTGAATGGCTTTCTCAGTTCTAATCAGCGTTGTTGATCTTTTCCACCTTTCATACCCAAGTGGCCAACTCAGCTGCCTTAATCCAAACGCAATAGTTAGTGTCAGAAAAAATGTCGACGCTAATCTCTGCTGCATGACGTCGCTCTTTCTGAGAAGACATTTTCTCAGAATCTTTACCCATTTCTTCCCAGACTGCATATACCATAGCCCAAGCTGCTCTGAGGCAAAATTGATGACAACATTTCAGAAGTCATGGGACTTTGCCTTCTGGACAAATACCATGTTAGAAGTCCACTCCTACTGATGCAGCAATGTGCTCTTGGGTGGAGTCGGGGTCTGATTTAAAGCAACAGACTGGCTACAATAGCAGACCCTTGTTGTCTGGTGACTTGTATTAGCCAATCTCCAGACTTTGTCTTCTGGATCAATACCATGTTTGAAGTGCATTCCATTCCGATGCACTTATTTAAAGCAACAGACAGGCTAAACCGGCAGGCCCTTGTTGTCTGGGGAATAGTATTCGACACACTCGCTGTCAGTTCAGATCCTAGGTCAGGGAACAGAAGCTTTCCTTTTGAAAACGCTGTTAAGACTAGGACGATCCACTGCTAACCAGCTGTAGCTAGAAGAGCCTCCTTCACCCCATTTTGGAGACCTTGGTTCTGACGGAAGAAAGCAGTATTTGCGACTCCAAAATGCATCAACTCCATATTCGGTTTTTGCCATTGACTTCCTCTTCCTTGCCTGCCTGGGTACTCTTAGAACACCTCTCCCTGGTGGTCTAGTGGCTAGGATTCGGCGCTCTCACCGCCGCGGCCCGGGTTCGATTCCCGGTCAGGGAAATCTTCTTTCTCCACCCGAAGCCAGCGTGCCCCTTCAGAACACTGGTAGTGGCTGAATGCTTTTGTCTAGGCTTCTGTCTGGTAGAGCCGATAAATGATTTGCCATCCACCTGAATGGCTTTCTCAGTTCTAATCAGCGTTGTTGATCTTTTCCACCTTTCATACCCAAGTGGCCAACTCAGCTGCCTTAATCCAAACGCAATAGTTAGTGTCAGAAAAAATGTCGACGCTAATCTCTGCTGCATGACGTCGCTCTTTCTGAGAAGACATTTTCTCAGAATCTTTACCCATTTCTTCCCAGACTGCGTATACCATAGCCCAAGCTGCTCTGAGGCAAAATTGATGACAACATTTCAGAAGTCATGGGACTTTGCCTTCTGGACAAATACCATGTTAGAAGTCCACTCCTACTGATGCAGCGATGTGCTCTTGGGTGGAGTCGGGGTCTGATTTAAAGCAACAGACTGGCTACAATAGCAGACCCTTGTTGTCTGGTGACTTGTATTAGCCAATCTCCAGACTTTGCCTTCTGGATCAATACCATGTTTGAAGTGCATTCCATTCCGATGCACTTATTTAAAGCAACAGACAGGCTAAACCGGCAGGCCCTTGTTGTCTGGGGAATAGTATTCGACACACTCGCTGTCAGTTCAGATCCTAGGTCGGGGAACAGAAGCTTTCCTTTTGAAAACGCTGTTAAGACTAGGACGATCCACTGCTAACCAGCTGTAGCTAGAAGAGCCTCCTTCACCCCATTTTGGAGACCTTGGTTCTGACGGAAGAAAGCAGTATTTGCGACTCCAAAATGCATCAACTCCATATTCGGTATTTGCCATGGACTTCCTCTTCCTTGCCTGCCTGGGTACTCTAAGAATACCTCTCCCTGGTGGTCTAGTGGCTAGGATTCGGCGCTCTCACCGCCGCGGCCCGGGTTCGATTCCCGGTCAGGGAAATCTTCTTTCTCCACCCGAAGCCAGCGTGTCCCTTCAGAACACTGGTAGTGGCTGAATGCTATTGTCTAGGCTTCTGTCTGGTAGAGCCGATAAATGATTTGCCATCCACCTGAATGGCTTTCTCAGTTCTAATCAGCGTTGTTGATCTTTTCCACCTTTCATACCCAAGTGGCCAACTCAGCTGCCTTAATCCAAACGCAATAGTTAGTGTCAGAAAAAATGTCGACGCTAATCTCTGCTGCATGACGTCGCTCTTTCTGAGAAGACATTTTCTCAGAATCTTTACCCATTTCTTCCCAGACTGCGTATACCATAGCCCAAGCTGCTCTGAGGCAAAATTGATGACAACATTTCAGAAGTCATGGGACTTTGCCTTCTGGACAAATACCATGTTAGAAGTCCACTCCTACTGATGTAGCGATGTGCTCTTGGGTGGAGTCGGGGTCTGATTTAAAGCAACAGACTGGCTACAATAGCAGACCCTTGTTGTCTGGTGACTTGTATTAGCCAATCTCCAGACTTTGCCTTCTGGATCAATACCATGTTTGAAGTGCATTCCATTCCGATGCACTTATTTAAAGCAACAGACAGGCTAAACCGGCAGGCCCTTGTTGTCTGGGGAATAGTATTCGACACACTCGCTGTCAGTTCAGATCCTAGGTCAGGGAACAGAAGCTTTCCTTTTGAAAACGCTGTTAAGACTAGGACGATCCACTGCTAACCAGCTGTAGCTAGAAGAGCCTCCTTCACCCCATTTTGGAGACCTTGGTTCTGACGGAAGAAAGCAGTATTTGCGACTCCAAAATGCATCAACTCCATATTCGGTATTTGCCATGGACTTCCTCTTCCTTGCCTGCCTGGGTACTCTAAGAATACCTCTCCCTGGTGGTCTAGTGGCTAGGATTCGGCGCTCTCACCGCCGCGGCCCGGGTTCGATTCCCGGTCAGGGAAATCTTCTTTCTCCACCCGAAGCCAGCGTGTCCCTTCAGAACACTGGTAGTGGCTGAATGCTATTGTCTAGGCTTCTGTCTGGTAGAGCCGATAAATGATTTGCCATCCACCTGAATGGCTTTCTCAGTTCTAATCAGCGTTGTTGATCTTTTCCACCTTTCATACCCAAGTGGCCAACTCAGCTGCCTTAATCCAAACGCAATAGTTAGTGTCAGAAAAAATGTCGACGCTAATCTCTGCTGCATGACGTCGCTCTTTCTGAGAAGACATTTTCTCAGAATCTTTACCCATTTCTTCCCAGACTGCGTATACCATAGCCCAAGCTGCTCTGAGGCAAAATTGATGACAACATTTCAGAAGTCATGGGACTTTGCCTTCTGGACAAATACCATGTTAGAAGTCCACTCCTACTGATGTAGCGATGTGCTCTTGGGTGGAGTCGGGGTCTGATTTAAAGCAACAGACTGGCTACAATAGCAGACCCTTGTTGTCTGGTGACTTGTATTAGCCAATCTCCAGACTTTGCCTTCTGGATCAATACCATGTTTGAAGTGCATTCCATTCCGATGCACTTATTTAAAGCAACAGACAGGCTAAACCGGCAGGCCCTTGTTGTCTGGGGAATAGTATTCGACACACTCGCTGTCAGTTCAGATCCTAGGTCAGGGAACAGAAGCTTTCCTTTTGAAAACGCTGTTAAGACTAGGACGATCCACTGCTAACCAGCTGTAGCTAGAAGAGCCTCCTTCACCCCATTTTTGAGACCTTGGTTCTGACAGAAGAAAGCAGTATTTGCGACTCCAAAATGCATCAACTCCATATTCGGTATTTGCCATTGACTTCCTCTTCCTTGCCTGCCTGGGTCCTCTAAGAACACCTCTCCTTGGTGGTCTAGTGGCTAGGATTCGGCGCTCTCACCGCCGCGGCCCGGGTTCGATTCCCGGTCAGGGAAATCTTCTTTCTCCACCCGAAGCCAGCGTGTCCCTTCAGAACACTGGTAGTGGCTGAATGCTATTGTCTAGGCTTCTGTCTGGTAGAGCCGATAAATGATTTGCCATCCACCTGAATGGCTTTCTCAGTTCTAATCAGCGTTGTTGATCTTTTCCACCTTTCATACCCAAGTGGCCAACTCAGCTGCCTTAATCCAAACGCAATAGTTAGTGTCAGAAAAAATGTCGACGCTAATCTCTGCTGCATGACGTCGCTCTTTCTGAGAAGACATTTTCTCAGAATCTTTACCCATTTCTTCCCAGACTGCGTATACCATAGCCCAAGCTGCTCTGAGGCAAAATTGATGACAACATTTCAGAAGTCATGGGACTTTGCCTTCTGGACAAATACCATGTTAGAAGTCCACTCCTACTGATGTAGCGATGTGCTCTTGGGTGGAGTCGGGGTCTGATTTAAAGCAACAGACTGGCTACAATAGCAGACCCTTGTTGTCTGGTGACTTGTATTAGCCAATCTCCAGACTTTGCCTTCTGGATCAATACCATGTTTGAAGTGCATTCCATTCCGATGCACTTATTTAAAGCAACAGACAGGCTAAACCGGCAGGCCCTTGTTGTCTGGGGAATAGTATTCGACACACTCGCTGTCAGTTCAGATCCTAGGTCAGGGAACAGAAGCTTTCCTTTTGAAAACGCTGTTAAGACTAGGACGATCCACTGCTAACCAGCTGTAGCTAGAAGAGCCTCCTTCACCCCATTTTTGAGACCTTGGTTCTGACAGAAGAAAGCAGTATTTGCGACTCCAAAATGCATCAACTCCATATTCGGTATTTGCCATTGACTTCCTCTTCCTTGCCTGCCTGGGTCCTCTAAGAACACCTCTCCTTGGTGGTCTAGTGGCTAGGATTCGGCGCTCTCACCGCCGCGGCCCGGGTTCGATTCCCGGTCAGGGAAATCTTCTTTCTCCACCCGAAGCCAGCGTGTCCCTTCAGAACACTGGTAGTGGCTGAATGCTATTGTCTAGGCTTCTGTCTGGTAGAGCCGATAAATGATTTGCCATCCACCTGAATGGCTTTCTCAGTTCTAATCAGCGTTGTTGATCTTTTCCACCTTTCATACCCAAGTGGCCAACTCAGCTGCCTTAATCCAAACGCAATAGTTAGTGTCAGAAAAAATGTCGACGCTAATCTCTGCTGCATGACGTCGCTCTTTCTGAGAAGACATTTTCTCAGAATCTTTACCCATTTCTTCCCAGACTGCGTATACCATAGCCCAAGCTGCTCTGAGGCAAAATTGATGACAACATTTCAGAAGTCATGGGACTTTGCCTTCTGGACAAATACCATGTTAGAAGTCCACTCCTACTGATGTAGCGATGTGCTCTTGGGTGGAGTCGGGGTCTGATTTAAAGCAACAGACTGGCTACAATAGCAGACCCTTGTTGTCTGGTGACTTGTATTAGCCAATCTCCAGACTTTGCCTTCTGGATCAATACCATGTTTGAAGTGCATTCCATTCCGATGCACTTATTTAAAGCAACAGACAGGCTAAACCGGCAGGCCCTTGTTGTCTGGGGAATAGTATTCGACACACTCGCTGTCAGTTCAGATCCTAGGTCAGGGAACAGAAGCTTTCCTTTTGAAAACGCTGTTAAGACTAGGACGATCCACTGCTAACCAGCTGTAGCTAGAAGAGCCTCCTTCACCCCATTTTGGAGACCTTGGTTCTGACAGAAGAAAGCAGTATTTGCGACTCCAAAATGCATCAACTCCATATTCGGTATTTGCCATTGACTTCCTCTTCCTTGCCTGCCTGGGTACTCTAAGAACACCTCTCCCTGGTGGTCTAGTGGCTAGGATTCGGCGCTCTCACCGCCACGGCCCGGGTTCGATTCCCGGTCAGGGAAATCTTCTTTCTCCACCCGAAGCCAGCGTGTCCCTTCAGAACACTGGTAGTGGCTGAATGCTATTGTCTAGGCTTCTGTCTGGTAGAGCCGATAAATGATTTGCCATCCACCTGAATGGCTTTCTCAGTTCTAATCAGCGTTGTTGATCTTTTCCACCTTTCATACCCAAGTGGCCAACTCAGCTGCCTTAATCCAAACGCAATAGTTAGTGTCAGAAAAAATGTCGACGCTAATCTCTGCTGCATGACGTCGCTCTTTCTGAGAAGACATTTTCTCAGAATCTTTACCCATTTCTTTCCAGACTGCGTATACCATAGCCCAAGCTGCTCTGAGGCAAAATTGATGACAACATTTCAGAAGTCATGGGACTTTGCCTTCTGGACAAATACCATGTTAGAAGTCCACTCCTACTGATGTAGCGATGTGCTCTTGGGTGGAGTCGGGGTCTGATTTAAAGCAACAGACTGGCTACAATAGCAGACCCTTGTTGTCTGGTGACTTGTATTAGCCAATCACCAGACTTTGCCTTCTGGATCAATACCATGTTTGAAGTGCATTCCATTCCGATGCACTTATTTAAAGCAACAGACAGGCTAAACCGGCAGGCCCTTGTTGTCTGGGGAATAGTATTCGACACACTCGCTGTCAGTTCAGATCCTAGGTCAGGGAACAGAAGCTTTCCTTTTGAAAACGCTGTTAAGACTAGGACGATCCACTGCTAACCAGCTGTAGCTAGAAGAGCCTCCTTCACCCCATTTTGGAGACCTTGGTTCTGACAGAAGAAAGCAGTATTTGCGACTCCAAAATGCATCAACTCCATATTCGGTATTTGCCATTGACTTCCTCTTCCTTGCCTGCCTGGGCACTCTAAGAACACCTCTCCCTGGTGGTCTAGTGGCTAGGATTCGGCGCTCTCACCGCCGCGGCCCGGGTTCGATTCCCGGTCAGGGAAATCTTCTTTCTCCACCCGAAGCCAGCGTGTCCCTTCAGAACACTGGTAGTGGCTGAATGCTATTGTCTAGGCTTCTGTCTGGTAGAGCCGATAAATGATTTGCCATCCACCTGAATGGCTTTCTCAGTTCTAATCAGCGTTGTTGATCTTTTCCACCTTTCATACCCAAGTGGCCAACTCAGCTGCCTTAATCCAAACGCAATAGTTAGTGTCAGAAAAAATGTCGACGCTAATCTCTGCTGCATGACGTCGCTCTTTCTGAGAAGACATTTTCTCAGAATCTTTACCCATTTCTTCCCAGACTGCGTATACCATAGCCCAAGCTGCTCTGAGGCAAAATTGATGACAACATTTCAGAAGTCATGGGACTTTGCCTTCTGGACAAATACCATGTTAGAAGTCCACTCCTACTGATGCAGCGATGTGCTCTTGGGTGGAGTCGGGGTCTGATTTAAAGCAACAGACTGGCTACAATAGCAGACCCTTGTTGTCTGGTGACTTGTATTAGCCAATCTCCAGACTTTGCCTTCTGGATCAATACCATGTTTGAAGTGCATTCCATTCCGATGCACTTATTTAAAGCAACAGACAGGCTAAACCGGCAGGCCCTTGTTGTCTGGGGAATAGTATTTGACACACTCGCTGTCAGTTCAGATCCTAGGTCAGGGAACAGAAGCTTTCCTTTTGAAAACGCTGTTAAGACTAGGACGATCCACTGCTAACCAGCTGTAGCTAGAAGAGCCTCCTTCACCCCATTTTGGAGACCTTGGTTCTGACGGAAGAAAGCAGTATTTGCGACTCCAAAATGCATCAACTCCATATTCGGTATTTGCCATGGACTTCCTCTTCCTTGCCTGCCTGGGTACTCTAAGAACACCTCTCCCTGGTGGTCTAGTGGCTAGGATTCGGCGCTCTCACCGCCGCGGCCCGGGTTCGATTCCCGGTCAGGGAAATCTTCTTTCTCCACCCGAAGCCAGCGTGTCCCTTCAGAACACTGGTAGTGGCTGAATGCTATTGTCTAGGCTTCTGTCTGGTAGAGCCGATAAATGATTTGCCATCCACCTGAATGGCTTTCTCAGTTCTAATCAGCGTTGTTGATCTTTTCCACCTTTCATACCCAAGTGGCCAACTCAGCTGCCTTAATCCAAACGCAATAGTTAGTGTCAGAAAAAATGTCGACGCTAATCTCTGCTGCATGACGTCGCTCTTTCTGAGAAGACATTTTCTCAGAATCTTTACCCATTTCTTCCCAGACTGCGTATACCATAGCCCAAGCTGCTCTGAGGCAAAATTGATGACAACATTTCAGAAGTCATGGGACTTTGCCTTCTGGACAAATACCATGTTAGAAGTCCACTCCTACTGATGCAGCGATGTGCTCTTGGGTGGAGTCGGGGTCTGATTTAAAGCAACAGACTGGCTACAATAGCAGACCCTTGTTGTCTGGTGACTTGTATTAGCCAATCTCCAGACTTTGCCTTCTGGATCAATACCATGTTTGAAGTGCATTCCATTCCGATGCACTTATTTAAAGCAACAGACAGGCTAAACCGGCAGGCCCTTGTTGTCTGGGGAATAGTATTTGACACACTCGCTGTCAGTTCAGATCCTAGGTCAGGGAACAGAAGCTTTCCTTTTGAAAACGCTGTTAAGACTAGGACGATCCACTGCTAACCAGCTGTAGCTAGAAGAGCCTCCTTCACCCCATTTTGGAGACCTTGGTTCTGACGGAAGAAAGCAGTATTTGCGACTCCAAAATGCATCAACTCCATATTCGGTATTTGCCATTGACTTCCTCTTCCTTGCCTGCCTGGGTACTCTAAGAACACCTCTCCCTGGTGGTCTAGTGGCTAGGATTCGGCGCTCTCACCGCCGCGGCCCGGGTTCGTTTCCCGGTCAGGGAAATCTTCTTTCTCCACCCGAAGCCAGCGTGTCCCTTCAGAACACTGGTAGTGGCTGAATGCTATTGTCTAGGCTTCTGTCTGGTAGAGCCGATAAATGATTTGCCATCCACCTGAATGGCTTTCTCAGTTCTAATCAGCGTTGTTGATCTTTTCCACCTTTCATACCCAAGTGGCCAACTCAGCTGCCTTAATCCAAACGCAATAGTTAGTGTCAGAAAAAATGTCGACGCTAATCTCTGCTGCATGACGTCGCTCTTTCTGAGAAGACATTTTCTCAGAATCTTTACCCATTTCTTCCCAGACTGCATATACCATAGCCCAAGCTGCTCTGAGGCAAAATTGATGACAACATTTCAGAAGTCATGGGACTTTGCCTTCTGGACAAATACCATGTTAGAAGTCCACTCCTACTGATGCAGCAATGTGCTCTTGGGTGGAGTCGGGGTCTGATTTAAAGCAACAGACTGGCTACAATAGCAGACCCTTGTTGTCTGGTGACTTGTATTAGCCAATCTCCAGACTTTGTCTTCTGGATCAATACCATGTTTGAAGTGCATTCCATTCCGATGCACTTATTTAAAGCAACAGACAGGCTAAACCGGCAGGCCCTTGTTGTCTGGGGAATAGTATTCGACACACTCGCTGTCAGTTCAGATCCTAGGTCAGGGAACAGAAGCTTTCCTTTTGAAAACGCTGTTAAGACTAGGACGATCCACTGCTAACCAGCTGTAGCTAGAAGAGCCTCCTTCACCCTATTTTGGAGACCTTGGTTCTGACGGAAGAAAGCACTATTTGCGACTCCAAAATGCATCAACTCCATATTCGGTATTTGCCATTGACTTCCTCTTCCTTGCCTGCCTGGGTACTCTAAGAACAACTCTCCCTGGTGGTCTAGTGGCTAGGATTCGGCGCTCTCACCGCCGCGGCCTGGGTTCGATTCCCGGTCAGGGAAATCTTCTTTCTCCACCCGAAGCCAGCATGTCCCTTCAGAACACTGGTAGTAGCTGAATGCTATTGTCTAGACCAGTGTTTTTCAACTCCGGTCCTCAGGGCACACTAACAGGCCAGATTTTAAGTATTACCTTGGGGAGATGCAGACTAGAATACTGCAATCCCTGAGCAGCAAATGAGATCACCTGTGATGTACTTCAGTTTTCTTGCAAACCTGGCCTGTTAGTGTGCCCTGAGGACCGGAGTTGAAAAACACTGGTCTAGACTTCTGTCTGGTAGAGCCGATAAATGATTTGCCATCCACCTGAATGGCTTTCTCAGTTCTAATCAGCGTTGTTGATCTTTTCCACCTTTCATACCCAAGTGGCCAACTCAGCTGCCTTAATCCAAACGCAATAGTTAGTGTCAGAAAAAATGTCGACGCTAATCTCTGCTGCATGACGTCGCTCTTTCTGAGAAGACATTTTCTCAGAATCTTTACCCATTTCTTCCCAGACTGCATATACCATAGCCCAAGCTGCTCTGAGGCAAAATTGATGACAACATTTCAGAAGTCATGGGACTTTGCCTTCTGGACAAATACCATGTTAGAAGTCCACTCCTACTGATGCAGCAATGTGCTCTTGGGTGGAGTCGGGGTCTGTTTTAAAGCAACAGACTGGCTACAATAGCAGACCCTTGTTGTCTGGTGACTTGTATTAGCCAATCTCCAGACTTTGCCTTCTGGATCAATACCATGTTTGAAGTGCATTCCATTCCGATGCACTTATTTAAAGCAACAGACAGGCTAAACCGGCAGGCCCTTGTTGTCTGGGGAATAGTATTCGACACAGTCGCTGTCAGTTCAGATCCTAGGTCAGGGAACAGAAGCTTTCCTTTTGAAAACGCTGTTAAGACTAGGACGATCCACTGCTAACCAGCTGTAGCTAGAAGAGCCTCCTTCACCCCATTTTGGAGACCTTGGTTCTGACGGAAGAAAGCAGTATTTGCGACTCCAAAATGCATCAACTCCATATTCGGTTTTTGCCATTGACTTCCTCTTCCTTGCCTGCCTGGGTACTCTGAGAACACCTCTCCCTGGTGGTCTAGTGGCTAGGATTCGGCGCTCTCACCGCCGCGGCCCGGGTTCGATTCCCGGTCAGGGAAATCTTCTTTCTCCACCCGAAGCCAGCGTGCCCCTTCAGAACACTGGTAGTGGCTGAATCCTTTTGTCTAGGCTTCTGTCTGGTAGAGCCGATAAATGATTTGCCATCCACCTGAATGGCTTTCTCAGTTCTAATCAGCGTTGTTGATCTTTTCCACCTTTCATACCCAAGTGGCCAACTCAGCTGCCTTAATCCAAACGCAATAGTTAGTGTCAGAAAAAATGTCGACGCTAATCTCTGCTGCATGACGTCGCTCTTTCTGAGAAGACATTTTCTCAGAATCTTTACCCATTTCTTCCCAGACTGCGTATACCATAGCCCAAGCTGCTCTGAGGCAAAATTGATGACAACATTTCAGAAGTCATGGGACTTTGCCTTCTGGACAAATACCATGTTAGAAGTCCACTCCTACTGATGCAGCGATGTGCTCTTGGGTGGAGTCGGGGTCTGATTTAAAGCAACAGACTGGCTACAATAGCAGACCCTTGTTGTCTGGTGACTTGTATTAGCCAATCTCCAGACTTTGCCTTCTGGATCAATACCATGTTTGAAGTGCATTCCATTCCGATGCACTTATTTAAAGCAACAGACAGGCTAAACCGGCAGGCCCTTGTTGTCTGGGGAATAGTATTCGACACACTCGCTGTCAGTTCAGATCCTAGGTCGGGGAACAGAAGCTTTCCTTTTGAAAACGCTGTTAAGACTAGGACGATCCACTGCTAACCAGCTGTAGCTAGAAGAGCCTCCTTCACCCCATTTTGGAGACCTTGGTTCTGACGGAAGAAAGCAGTATTTGCGACTCCAAAATGCATCAACTCCATATTCGGTATTTGCCATTGACTTCCTCTTCCTTGCCTGCCTGGGTACTCTAAGAACACCTCTCCTTGGTGGTCTAGTGGCTAGGATTCGGCGCTCTCACCGCCGCGGCCCGGGTTTGATTCCCGGTCAGGGAAATCTTCTTTCTCCACCCGAAGCCAGCGTGTCCCTTCAGAGCACTGGTAGTGGCTGAATGCTATTGTCTAGGCTTCTGTCTGGTAGAGCCGATAAATGATTTGCCATCCACCTGAATGGCTTTCTCAGTTCTAATCAGCGTTGTTGATCTTTTCCACCTTTCATACCCAAGTGGCCAACTCAGCTGCCTTAATCCAAACGCAATAGTTAGTGTCAGAAAAAATGTCGACGCTAATCTCTGCTGCATGACGTCGCTCTTTCTGAGAAGACATTTTCTCAGAATCTTTACCCATTTCTTCCCAGACTGCGTATACCATAGCCCAAGCTGCTCTGAGGCAAAATTGATGACAACATTTCAGAAGTCATGGGACTTTGCCTTCTGGACAAATACCATGTTAGAAGTCCACTCCTACTGATGTAGCGATGTGCTCTTGGGTGGAGTCGGGGTCTGATTTAAAGCAACAGACTGGCTACAATAGCAGACCCTTGTTGTCTGGTGACTTGTATTAGCCAATCTCCAGACTTTGCCTTCTGGATCAATACCATGTTTGAAGTGCATTCCATTCCGATGCACTTATTTAAAGCAACAGACAGGCTAAACCGGCAGGCCCTTGTTGTCTGGGGAATAGTATTCGACACACTCGCTGTCAGTTCAGATCCTAGGTCAGGGAACAGAAGCTTTCCTTTTGAAAACGCTGTTAAGACTAGGACGATCCACTGCTAACCAGCTGTAGCTAGAAGAGCCTCCTTCACCCCATTTTGGAGACCTTGGTTCTGACAGAAGAAAGCAGTATTTGCGACTCCAAAATGCATCAACTCCATATTCGGTATTTGCCATTGACTTCCTCTTCCTTGCCTGCCTGGGTACTCTAAGAACACCTCTCCTTGGTGGTCTAGTGGCTAGGATTCGGCGCTCTCACCGCCGCGGCCCGGGTTCGATTCCCGGTCAGGGAAATCTTCTTTCTCCACCCGAAGCCAGCGTGTCCCTTCAGAACACTGGTAGTGGCTGAATGCTATTGTCTAGGCTTCTGTCTGGTAGAGCCGATAAATGATTTGCCATCCACCTGAATGGCTTTCTCAGTTCTAATCAGCGTTGTTGATCTTTTCCACCTTTCATACCCAAGTGGCCAACTCAGCTGCCTTAATCCAAACGCAATAGTTAGTGTCAGAAAAAATGTCGACGCTAATCTCTGCTGCATGACGTCGCTCTTTCTGAGAAGACATTTTCTCAGAATCTTTACCCATTTCTTCCCAGACTGCGTATACCATAGCCCAAGCTGCTCTGAGGCAAAATTGATGACAACATTTCAGAAGTCATGGGACTTTGCCTTCTGGACAAATACCATGTTAGAAGTCCACTCCTACTGATGTAGCGATGTGCTCTTGGGTGGAGTCGGGGTCTGATTTAAAGCAACAGACTGGCTACAATAGCAGACCCTTGTTGTCTGGTGACTTGTATTAGCCAATCTCCAGACTTTGCCTTCTGGATCAATACCATGTTTGAAGTGCATTCCATTCCGATGCACTTATTTAAAGCAACAGACAGGCTAAACCGGCAGGCCCTTGTTGTCTGGGGAATAGTATTCGACACACTCGCTGTCAGTTCAGATCCTAGGTCAGGGAACAGAAGCTTTCCTTTTGAAAACGCTGTTAAGACTAGGACGATCCACTGCTAACCAGCTGTAGCTAGAAGAGCCTCCTTCACCCCATTTCTGAGACCTTGGTTCTGACAGAAGAAAGCAGTATTTGCGACTCCAAAATGCATCAACTCCATATTCGGTATTTGCCATTGACTTCCTCTTCCTTGCCTGCCTGGGTACTCTAAGAACACCTCTCCTTGGTGGTCTAGTGGCTAGGATTCGGCGCTCTCACCGCCGCGGCCCGGGTTCGATTCCCGGTCAGGGAAATCTTCTTTCTCCACCCGAAGCCAGAGTGTCCCTTCAGAACACTGGTAGTGGCTGAATGCTATTGTCTAGGCTTCTGTCTGGTAGAGCCGATAAATGATTTGCCATCCACCTGAATGGCTTTCTCAGTTCTAATCAGCGTTGTTGATCTTTTCCACCTTTCATACCCAAGTGGCCAACTCAGCTGCCTTAATCCAAACGCAATAGTTAGTGTCAGAAAAAATGTCGACGCTAATCTCTGCTGCATGACGTCGCTCTTTCTGAGAAGACATTTTCTCAGAATCTTTACCCATTTCTTCCCAGACTGCGTATACCATAGCCCAAGCTGCTCTGAGGCAAAATTGATGACAACATTTCAGAAGTCATGGGACTTTGCCTTCTGGACAAATACCATGTTAGAAGTCCACTCCTACTGATGTAGCGATGTGCTCTTGGGTGGAGTCGGGGTCTGATTTAAAGCAACAGACTGGCTACAATAGCAGACCCTTGTTGTCTGGTGACTTGTATTAGCCAATCACCAGACTTTGCCTTCTGGATCAATACCATGTTTGAAGTGCATTCCATTCCGATGCACTTATTTAAAGCAACAGACAGGCTAAACCGGCAGGCCCTTGTTGTCTGGGGAATAGTATTCGACACACTCGCTGTCAGTTCAGATCCTAGGTCAGGGAACAGAAGCTTTCCTTTTGAAAACGCTGTTAAGACTAGGACGATCCACTGCTAACCAGCTGTAGCTAGAAGAGCCTCCTTCACCCCATTTTGGAGACCTTGGTTCTGACAGAAGAAAGCAGTATTTGCGACTCCAAAATGCATCAACTCCATATTCGGTATTTGCCATTGACTTCCTCTTCCTTGCCTGCCTGGGTACTCTAAGAACACCTCTCCTTGGTGGTCTAGTGGCTAGGATTCGGCGCTCTCACCGCCGCGGCCCGGGTTCGATTCCCGGTCAGGGAAATCTTCTTTCTCCACCCGAAGCCAGCGTGTCCCTTCAGAACACTGGTAGTGGCTGAATGCTATTGTCTAGGCTTCTGTCTGGTAGAGCCGATAAATGATTTGCCATCCACCTGAATGGCTTTCTCAGTTCTAATCAGCGTTGTTGATCTTTTCCACCTTTCATACCCAAGTGGCCAACTCAGCTGCCTTAATCCAAACGCAATAGTTAGTGTCAGAAAAAATGTCGACGCTAATCTCTGCTGCATGACGTCGCTCTTTCTGAGAAGACATTTTCTCAGAATCTTTACCCATTTCTTCCCAGACTGCGTATACCATAGCCCAAGCTGCTCTGAGGCAAAATTGATGACAACATTTCAGAAGTCATGGGACTTTGCCTTCTGGACAAATACCATGTTAGAAGTCCACTCCTACTGATGTAGCGATGTGCTCTTGGGTGGAGTCGGGGTCTGATTTAAAGCAACAGACTGGCTACAATAGCAGACCCTTGTTGTCTGGTGACTTGTATTAGCCAATCTCCAGACTTTGCCTTCTGGATCAATACCATGTTTGAAGTGCATTCCATTCCGATGCACTTATTTAAAGCAACAGACAGGCTAAACCGGCAGGCCCTTGTTGTCTGGGGAATAGTATTCGACACACTCGCTGTCAGTTCAGATCCTAGGTCAGGGAACAGAAGCTTTCCTTTTGAAAACGCTGTTAAGACTAGGACGATCCACTGCTAACCAGCTGTAGCTAGAAGAGCCTCCTTCACCCCATTTCTGAGACCTTGGTTCTGACAGAAGAAAGCAGTATTTGCGACTCCAAAATGCATCAACTCCATATTCGGTATTTGCCATTGACTTCCTCTTCCTTGCCTGCCTGGGTACTCTAAGAACACCTCTCCTTGGTGGTCTAGTGGCTAGGATTCGGCGCTCTCACCGCCGCGGCCCGGGTTCGATTCCCGGTCAGGGAAATCTTCTTTCTCCACCCGAAGCCAGCGTGTCCCTTCAGAACACTGGTAGTGGCTGAATGCTATTGTCTAGGCTTCTGTCTGGTAGAGCCGATAAATGATTTGCCATCCACCTGAATGGCTTTCTCAGTTCTAATCAGCGTTGTTGATCTTTTCCACCTTTCATACCCAAGTGGCCAACTCAGCTGCCTTAATCCAAACGCAATAGTTAGTGTCAGAAAAAATGTCGACGCTAATCTCTGCTGCATGACGTCGCTCTTTCTGAGAAGACATTTTCTCAGAATCTTTACCCATTTCTTCCCAGACTGCGTATACCATAGCCCAAGCTGCTCTGAGGCAAAATTGATGACAACATTTCAGAAGTCATGGGACTTTGCCTTCTGGACAAATACCATGTTAGAAGTCCACTCCTACTGATGTAGCGATGTGCTCTTGGGTGGAGTCGGGGTCTGATTTAAAGCAACAGACTGGCTACAATAGCAGACCCTTGTTGTCTGGTGACTTGTATTAGCCAATCACCAGACTTTGCCTTCTGGATCAATACCATGTTTGAAGTGCATTCCATTCCGATGCACTTATTTAAAGCAACAGACAGGCTAAACCGGCAGGCCCTTGTTGTCTGGGGAATAGTATTCGACACACTCGCTGTCAGTTCAGATCCTAGGTCAGGGAACAGAAGCTTTCCTTTTGAAAACGCTGTTAAGACTAGGACGATCCACTGCTAACCAGCTGTAGCTAGAAGAGCCTCCTTCACCCCATTTTGGAGACCTTGGTTCTGACAGAAGAAAGCAGTATTTGCGACTCCAAAATGCATCAACTCCATATTCGGTATTTGCCATTGACTTCCTCTTCCTTGCCTGCCTGGGCACTCTAAGAACACCTCTCCCTGGTGGTCTAGTGGCTAGGATTCGGCGCTCTCACCGCCGCGGCCCGGGTTCGATTCCCGGTCAGGGAAATCTTCTTTCTCCACCCGAAGCCAGCGTGTCCCTTCAGAACACTGGTAGTGGCTGAATGCTATTGTCTAGGCTTCTGTCTGGTAGAGCCGATAAATGATTTGCCATCCACCTGAATGGCTTTCTCAGTTCTAATCAGCGTTGTTGATCTTTTCCACCTTTCATACCCAAGTGGCCAACTCAGCTGCCTTAATCCAAACGCAATAGTTAGTGTCAGAAAAAATGTTGACGCTAATCTCTGCTGCATGACGTCGCTCTTTCTGAGAAGACATTTTCTCAGAATCTTTACCCATTTCTTTCCAGACTGCGTATACCATAGCCCAAGCTGCTCTGAGGCAAAATTGATGACAACATTTCAGAAGTCATGGGACTTTGCCTTCTGGACAAATACCATGTTAGAAGTCCACTCCTACTGATGCAGCGATGTGCTCTTGGGTGGAGTCGGGGTCTGATTTAAAGCAACAGACTGGCTACAATAGCAGACCCTTGTTGTCTGGTGACTTGTATTAGCCAATCTCCAGACTTTGCCTTCTGGATCAATACCATGTTTGAAGTGCATTCCATTCCGATGCACTTATTTAAAGCAACAGACAGGCTAAACCGGCAGGCCCTTGTTGTCTGGGGAATAGTATTTGACACACTCGCTGTCAGTTCAGATCCTAGGCCAGGGAACAGAAGCTTTCCTTTTGAAAACGCTGTTAAGACTAGGACGATCCACTGCTAACCAGCTGTAGCTAGAAGAGCCTCCTTCACCCCATTTTGGAGACCTTGGTTCTGACGGAAGAAAGCAGTATTTGCGACTCCAAAATGCATCAACTCCATATTCGGTATTTGCCATTGACTTCCTCTTCCTTGCCTGCCTGGGTACTCTAAGAACACCTCTCCCTGGTGGTCTAGTGGCTAGGATTCGGCGCTCTCACCGCCGCGGCCCGGGTTCGATTCCCGGTCAGGGAAATCTTCTTTCTCCACCCGAAGCCAGCGTGTCCCTTCAGAACACTGGTAGTGGCTGAATGCTATTGTCTAGGCTTCTGTCTGGTAGAGCCGATAAATGATTTGCCATCCACCTGAATGGCTTTCTCAGTTCTAATCAGCGTTGTTGATCTTTTCCACCTTTCATACCCAAGTGGCCAACTCAGCTGCCTTAATCCAAACGCAATAGTTAGTGTCAGAAAAAATGTCGACGCTAATCTCTGCTGCATGACGTCGCTCTTTCTGAGAAGACATTTTCTCAGAATCTTTACCCATTTCTTCCCAGACTGCGTATACCATAGCCCAAGCTGCTCTGAGGCAAAATTGATGACAACATTTCAGAAGTCATGGGACTTTGCCTTCTGGACAAATACCATGTTAGAAGTCCACTCCTACTGATGCAGCGATGTGCTCTTGGGTGGAGTCGGGGTCTGATTTAAAGCAACAGACTGGCTACAATAGCAGACCCTTGTTGTCTGGTGACTTGTATTAGCCAATCTCCAGACTTTGCCTTCTGGATCAATACCATGTTTGAAGTGCATTCCATTCCGATGCACTTATTTAAAGCAACAGACAGGCTAAACCGGCAGGCCCTTGTTGTCTGGGGAATAGTATTCGACACACTCGCTGTCAGTTCAGATCCTAGGTCAGGGAACAGAAGCTTTCCTTTTGAAAACGCTGTTAAGACTAGGACGATCCACTGCTAACCAGCTGTAGCTAGAAGAGCCTCCTTCACCCCATTTTGGAGACCTTGGTTCTGACAGAAGAAAGCAGTATTTGCGACTCCAAAATGCATCAACTCCATATTCGGTATTTGCCATTGACTTCCTCTTCCTTGCCTGCCTGGGTACTCTAAGAACACCTCTCCCTGGTGGTCTAGTGGCTAGGATTCGGCGCTCTCACCGCCGCGGCCCGGGTTCGATTCCCGGTCAGGGAAATCTTCTTTCTCCACCCGAAGCCAGCGTGTCCCTTCAGAACACTGGTAGTGGCTGAATGCTATTGTCTAGGCTTCTGTCTGGTAGAGCCGATAAATGATTTGCCATCCACCTGAATGGCTTTCTCAGTTCTAATCAGCGTTGTTGATCTTTTCCACCTTTCATACCCAAGTGGCCAACTCAGCTGCCTTAATCCAAACGCAATAGTTAGTGTCAGAAAAAATGTCGACGCTAATCTCTGCTGCATGACGTCGCTCTTTCTGAGAAGACATTTTCTCAGAATCTTTACCCATTTCTTCCCAGACTGCGTATACCATAGCCCAAGCTGCTCTGAGGCAAAATTGATGACAACATTTCAGAAGTCATGGGACTTTGCCTTCTGGACAAATACCATGTTAGAAGTCCACTCCTACTGATGCAGCGATGTGCTCTTGGGTGGAGTCGGGGTCTGATTTAAAGCAACAGACTGGCTACAATAGCAGACCCTTGTTGTCTGGTGACTTGTATTAGCCAATCTCCAGACTTTGCCTTCTGGATCAATACCATGTTTGAAGTGCATTCCATTCCGATGCACTTATTTAAAGCAACAGACAGGCTAAACCGGCAGGCCCTTGTTGTCTGGGGAATAGTATTCGACACACTCGCTGTCAGTTCAGATCCTAGGTCAGGGAACAGAAGCTTTACTTTTGAAAACGCTGTTAAGACTAGGACGATCCACTGCTAACCAGCTGTAGCTAGAAGAGCCTCCTTCACCCCATTTTGGAGACCTTGGTTCTGACGGAAGAAAGCAGTATTTGCGACTCCAAAATGCATCAACTCCATATTCGGTATTTGCCATGGACTTCCTCTTCCTTGCCTGCCTGGGTACTCTAAGAACACCTCTCCCTGGTGGTCTAGTGGCTAGGATTCGCCGCTCTCACCGCCGCGGCCCGGGTTCGATTCCCGGTCAGGGAAATCTTCTTTCTCCACCCGAAGCCAGCGTGCCCCTTCAGAACACTGGTAGTGGCTGAATGCTATTGTCTAGGCTTCTGTCTGGTAGAGCCGATAAATGATTTGCCATCCACCTGAATGGCTTTCTCAGTTCTAATCAGCGTTGTTGATCTTTTCCACCTTTCATACCCAAGTGGCCAACTCAGCTGCCTTAATCCAAACGCAATAGTTAGTGTCAGAAAAAATGTCGACGCTAATCTCTGCTGCATGACGTCGCTCTTTCTGAGAAGACATTTTCTCAGAATCTTTACCCATTTCTTCCCAGACTGCGTATACCATAGCCCAAGCTGCTCTGAGGCAAAATTGATGACAACATTTCAGAAGTCATGGGACTTTGCCTTCTGGACAAATACCATGTTAGAAGTCCACTCCTACTGATGTAGCGATGTGCTCTTGGGTGGAGTCGGGGTCTGATTTAAAGCAACAGACTGGCTACGATAGCAGACCCTTGTTGTCTGGTGACTTGTATTAGCCAATCTCCAGACTTTGCCTTCTGGATCAATACCATGTTTGAAGTGCATTCCATTCCGATGCACTTATTTAAAGCAACAGACAGGCTAAACCGGCAGGCCCTTGTTGTCTGGGGAATAGTATTCGACACACTCGCTGTCAGTTCAGATCCTAGGTCAGGGAACAGAAGCTTTCCTTTTGAAAACGCTGTTAAGACTAGGACGATCCACTGCTAACCAGCTGTAGCTAGAAGAGCCTCCTTCACCCCATTTTGGAGACCTTGGTTCTGACAGAAGAAAGCAGTATTTGCGACTCCAAAATGCATCAACTCCATATTCGGTATTTGCCATTGACTTCCTCTTCCTTGCCTGCCTGGGTACTCTAAGAACACCTCTCCCTGGTGGTCTAGTGGCTAGGATTCGGCGCTCTCACCGCCGCGGCCTGGGTTCGATTCCCGGTCAGGGAAATCTTCTTTCTCCACCCGAAGCCAGCGTGTCCCTTCAGAACACTGGTAGTGGCTGAATGCTATTGTCTAGGCTTCTGTCTGGTAGAGCCGATAAATGATTTGCCATCCACCTGAATGGCTTTCTCAGTTCTAATCAGCGTTGTTGATCTTTTCCACCTTTCATACCCAAGTGGCCAACTCAGCTGCCTTAATCCAAACGCAATAGTTAGTGTCAGAAAAAATGTCGACGCTAATCTCTGCTGCATGACGTCGCTCTTTCTGAGAAGACATTTTCTCAGAATCTTTACCCATTTCTTCCCAGACTGCGTATACCATAGCCCAAGCTGCTCTGAGGCAAAATTGATGACAACATTTCAGAAGTCATGGGACTTTGCCTTCTGGACAAATACCATGTTAGAAGTCCACTCCTACTGATGCAGCGATGTGCTCTTGGGTGGAGTCGGGGTCTGATTTAAAGCAACAGACTGGCTACAATAGCAGACCCTTGTTGTCTGGTGACTTGTATTAGCCAATCTCCAGACTTTGCCTTCTGGATCAATACCATGTTTGAAGTGCATTCCATTCCGATGCACTTATTTAAAGCAACAGACAGGCTAAACCGGCAGGCCCTTGTTGTCTGGGGAATAGTATTTGACACACTCGCTGTCAGTTCAGATCCTAGGTCAGGGAACAGAAGCTTTCCTTTTGAAAACGCTGTTAAGACTAGGACGATCCACTGCTAACCAGCTGTAGCTAGAAGAGCCTCCTTCACCCCATTTTGGAGACCTTGGTTCTGACGGAAGAAAGCAGTATTTGCGACTCCAAAATGCATCAACTCCATATTCGGTATTTGCCATGGACTTCCTCTTCCTTGCCTGCCTCGGTACTCTAAGAACACCTCTCCCTGGTGGTCTAGTGGCTAGGATTCGGCGCTCTCACCGCCGCGGCCCGGGTTCGATTCCCGGTCAGGGAAATCTTCTTTCTCCACCCGAAGCCAGCGTGTCCCTTCAGAACACTGGTAGTGGCTGAATGCTATTGTCTAGGCTTCTGTCTGGTAGAGCCGATAAATGATTTGCCATCCACCTGAATGGCTTTCTCAGTTCTAATCAGCGTTGTTGATCTTTTCCACCTTTCATACCCAAGTGGCCAACTCAGCTGCCTTAATCCAAACGCAATAGTTAGTGTCAGAAAAAATGTCGACGCTAATCTCTGCTGCATGACGTCGCTCTTTCTGAGAAGACATTTTCTCAGAATCTTTACCCATTTCTTCCCAGACTGCGTATACCATAGCCCAAGCTGCTCTGAGGCAAAATTGATGACAACATTTCAGAAGTCATGGGACTTTGCCTTCTGGACAAATACCATGTTAGAAGTCCACTCCTACTGATGTAGCGATGTGCTCTTGGGTGGAGTCGGGGTCTGATTTAAAGCAACAGACTGGCTACGATAGCAGACCCTTGTTGTCTGGTGACTTGTATTAGCCAATCTCCAGACTTTGCCTTCTGGATCAATACCATGTTTGAAGTGCATTCCATTCCGATGCACTTATTTAAAGCAACAGACAGGCTAAACCGGCAGGCCCTTGTTGTCTGGGGAATAGTATTCGACACACTCGCTGTCAGTTCAGATCCTAGGTCAGGGAACAGAAGCTTTCCTTTTGAAAACGCTGTTAAGACTAGGACGATCCACTGCTAACCAGCTGTAGCTAGAAGAGCCTCCTTCACCCCATTTTGGAGACCTTGGTTCTGACAGAAGAAAGCAGTATTTGCGACTCCAAAATGCATCAACTCCATATTCGGTATTTGCCATTGACTTCCTCTTCCTTGCCTGCCTGGGTACTCTAAGAACACCTCTCCCTGGTGGTCTAGTGGCTAGGATTCGGCGCTCTCACCGCCGCGGCCCGGGTTCGATTCCCGGTCAGGGAAATCTTCTTTCTCCACCCGAAGCCAGCGTGTCCCTTCAGAACACTGGTAGTGGCTGAATGCTATTGTCTAGGCTTCTGTCTGGTAGAGCCGATAAATGATTTGCCATCCACCTGAATGGCTTTCTCAGTTCTAATCAGCGTTGTTGATCTTTTCCACCTTTCATACCCAAGTGGCCAACTCAGCTGCCTTAATCCAAACGCAATAGTTAGTGTCAGAAAAAATGTCGACGCTAATCTCTGCTGCATGACGTCGCTCTTTCTGAGAAGACATTTTCTCAGAATCTTTACCCATTTCTTCCCAGACTGCGTATACCATAGCCCAAGCTGCTCTGAGGCAAAATTGATGACAACATTTCAGAAGTCATGGGACTTTGCCTTCTGGACAAATACCATGTTAGAAGTCCACTCCTACTGATGCAGCGATGTGCTCTTGGGTGGAGTCGGGGTCTGATTTAAAGCAACAGACTGGCTACAATAGCAGACCCTTGTTGTCTGGTGACTTGTATTAGCCAATCTCCAGACTTTGCCTTCTGGATCAATACCATGTTTGAAGTGCATTCCATTCCAATGCACTTATTTAAAGCAACAGACAGGCTAAACCGGCAGGCCCTTGTTGTCTGGGGAATAGTATTCGACACACTCGCTGTCAGTTCAGATCCTAGGTCAGGGAACAGAAGCTTTACTTTTGAAAACGCTGTTAAGACTAGGACGATCCACTGCTAACCAGCTGTAGCTAGAAGAGCCTCCTTCACCCCATTTTGGAGACCTTGGTTCTGACGGAAGAAAGCAGTATTTGCGACTCCAAAATGCATCAACTCCATATTCGGTATTAGCCATGGACTTCCTCTTCCTTGCCTGCCTGGGTACTCTAAGAACACCTCTCCCTGGTGGTCTAGTGGCTAGGATTCGCCGC